>NW_027172559.1:0-1200000 GCF_018151085.1 Drosophila tropicalis
CGACTCATGACCAATCTCTCGTAGAGTTTTCCAACCATTTACTACACGCAAAATTCAAATCAAGTCACAGTCGACCACAAATGAAAATCGAAAACAACAGAAAAGAGAAGAAACCAGTTACCATATAACTGAACTATAACATGGCTGGGCTAGCGACACAAAGCGCCATCATCATCATCATCATCATCATCGCCACTATCCGCTGTGATGACGATGATGATACTCGTAACCAAAGAGCCATCGTCTGGCCACAATCTATCTAGTTATTATTGAAATTAAATTACCCCTAATTGAATCTGAAATGGTCAATAAAATCGCATGCCGACACAAAACTATTTGAATTTTTCTGGCCTGCCGCTTGCCGCCCTCTGTGACTCTCTTTCACAGTTTGTTTGGCTTTTCAATTTGCATACGGATAGCAAAAAGCAAAAAGGAAAAACAAAAACAAAAATAAACCAAAGCAAACTAAATAAACAAATTTTCTTCGGTGGCTTGTTTGTTTAAACAAAATGCAAATTGTTTAAATTGTTGTTATTTCTCTTTTTTTCTGTTGTTTCTTTTCATTTTTTGAGACCGTTTATCGTTGCTTAATGTAGCCAATTTGTCTTGGTCGCTAGATAGAAATCAGTTTTTTTCTTAAAAAATTGCGATAAAGTTTTATTCAAAAACTTGTTTTCAAATAAAAAATTGATTTCTGATAAAGCTCTCATTTGTTATAATTTTGTGTTAACGAAATGATGACTAGGTCTTCGCTTCACGTCGGGGTCACCATATTTTTGAAGCGTTCGTTAGTATCGGTTCAAAATATATCAATTTACTGAGTTTTAAACATAACAATTCTTGTAAGAGGCATTCTATAAGTAAGCCAATATGGAGAAGCTTATTCCCAAGTTAAAATATTGTTTAATCCATATTTATTCAGAAATCGAAGCTAAGCAAAGCAATTCACTTGCGTTTTTCAATTCACTCGTCTTGAGACTACTTCTTTATTCTCCATTTCATTTTGATATATTCATCATTACCTTGGGCATTCTCCCACAATGGATATGAATGCGAGTATCATTTGCATGGCATGCCTCTTCATTGCGATGCATTCTCACCCGAGATAAACACATTTCGGCTACCACTTAATTTACCATTTTGCCTACTCCACACTGCCCACCTTGAGGCGGTGCACGTTCTTTTAGCCTAGAAATGAAAAAGCCAGAGAGCCAAGAAAACAGAGTGAAAAAGAAGCAATTACTTAAGCTCAGTCGCTTGAGCTGTTTTGTCAACCAATTTGGGCAAGGAAAAAAAAAACCGCTAAGAGAGGTTAAAACTCGTGAGAACAAAAAATCCAAAGAGAAGGAGAGAGAAAAAAAAAAAACAAAGTCACGCTCACAATCATGGCCCGAAGAGGTAAAGAGTAGAAAGAAGACCTGGCTTGGATGTCATGGGTGAGGGCGGTGGTGCAAATAAATCTTGAAACGGGCCAAGGCTAGAAGATGCATAGATGGAAGAGACACAAAGAGCAAGTGTTGCAGCCAAATGACCTTTTATGGGGAAAGACAAAGAGGGACGCTGACTGGGAATGCAGACTATGAGAAATTTATGGTCATACAGAAACAGACGGACAACTCTGCAAGTCAATGTCGTTCATATAGGTCTTTCCATGGAACTGCTGAAACCATGTTCAACTGTCATCAACTTGTTTTGACTTTTGCTTTGTATATGTATACGACCATTGCAGTAGATCACACAGATCACTACTGATTACCGATCGCTGATCAGTGCTCACAAATCGTTAGCGTCAAAGAGCCGAGTTTTCGTTGTCTTGGCATGTTTTATGCACAGGTTCGCATGTAATCTATTTTTCCATTGATGATCGTTGAACGTTGTCGAACGGTTTGATCGTTGATCTCTCTTCTGTCCATTTTCTTGTTCTCAATTTGGTTTGGATTTCTGTGCAATTTCTAGTTAATTAGCTTTTGACTTGTCGCTGATTTGATTTTAGCTTTGATTTAATGATGATCTTCTTCTTTTTCTACTCGGCATCTGTGAATGTCGATCACTTTTGTGGCACGTCAATTGTTCATGAGAAAAACGTGAAGCGATCTGTAAGTGCTTAAATGGAAATTGAAGTGGAGAATTAGTTGGTTAACAAGCTGGCAATTATAGGAAAAAAGAAAAAAATTACACAAATGCAATAATATAAGAAAAGCAAGAAAAACAAGATCAATTAGATGGACCGAAGATCGATGGTACGACATAAGGTAAAGGTTGGAGAATTTCATAATTCTTGGAAAGGAAACCAGCATAGCACAGCATTTTTCTCTCCCCCTCATAAAAGCAATTCAACTTTTGGGCGGCAACTTCAACAGGCCTAATGAACTCGAAAAACAAACACAAACATCCTCTTTTCAAGAGTCCAAGTTGGGGACATGTTTCTTTTAAATTCTGTCCACCCCTTCTCCGACGCAAAAATTATGAAGACCGTTGATTTATACCTAAAGTATGTATGTTAGGGATATAAACTGAAGAGAAGTAGACCGACCAGGCGGCTTCACAACTGACAATCGGCGACAATTTCTCATTTTAAGCAAGAATTGAGAGAAGTGCAGAAGATGCGACTCAACGTGATGAGCAATTGTGCAGAAAAAAAGGGGGAAAACGAAACAGACATTGACTTCACTTGCCGGCTAATCGACAGTGCAAAAAAATAAAAAACGAAACCTACATACGGGTATTGAAGTGTCCCAAGAGGGGGGAGAGAGAGAGAGAGAGAGATGGAGAGATCTAGTGAGGTCTACAAGGCAACCCATTTGTTGTTTTCACTTGGTGTGCACCCATTTCACAGACGGACAGCCAGAAAGACAGACGAACAGACACTTCACTTATGGAGAGTTGGGGACTTTAAGATTTTGAATACATTTTTCTTATTTAGAAGAAGCTTATGCGAGAAATCATCACCCAATACGAGTTTTTTATACACTTTCCAATAAAATCAGCCAAAATCATAAGTAATAATAAAAAGAAATGCATAATTTTTACCAAAAATGGGTAAATTAAATAAAACAAATAAAAAATTCATATATTTTTATATATAATATAATCAAATATTTCAAGTTATCTACAGAGTATCAAAGTAGTTCCAAAGCCAAACAAAGAATGTCAAATAAATGCACCATATTTATTAAAGGCTTAGGATAAAGTCCTTTGAAAAAGAATCTGATATTTTCATATATTTTTATGTTATTCTCGAAAACAAGGGCAGCTGAATAAACTATTCACATTATTTTAAAATGGAAAACAAGCAAAAAATCAAGTGATTTATTTACACAATGTTCGATAGTAACAAAAAAGTGACCTACTACGTTAATAGCAACTTTCTAAACTATTTAAGAAAGTAAACACAAATCATAAACTTAACTTAAGTATTCTTTTTCTCAGTCAATAGCTTGAGAAAGACAACTTCTTAACAACCACAAAAATAACTTTACTTCAGATGCTTTTTCATATTTTTGTCTCACAATAAGTGTGGGTGACTAACCTAGTTTAAGTGTGTTTTTTACTGTTTAAAGTTTTTGGTGACTTTTTTTAAACTCCCTTCTGGGACTAAGCTAACAAGTGCCTTTTGTAAATTTGTCTTTAAACAAATTTTTTGTAATTTTTGATATGTCTAGTTGCATTGAGAGTATCATAAACTTCGTTTAGTTGTAGTTAATTCCTTTAGATTTGCTATTTCGTTGTCTCTTGTCTCTGTTCAACATGTTTACCGCCTTCAAATAGAACATTAAACGTGCATGTAAGGCAATAACTACTATTAGACCAGGCTACCTATAACTAACACGGGAAAGAGAAAGAGGGAGAGAGAGAGGGAGAAACAGATGGAGTGAGAAAGAGATGGATAGAGAGGAGAAGTTGTTCAACTTTTTGCGGCAGCTTCCTGCAACTTGCTGCTGCTAACGATGTATTTATGCCAAGCGACAAACTGTGGGAACAAATAAAAATTTAGCGAAATGTTCAAGAGTGGGTGAGGGAGAAAAGGAAACATAGAAACAGAGAGAAAGAGAGAAGAGAGAGAGAGAGAGATGGAACCCGATTGTAGGTCGTTGTAGATGAACTGGAAAAACTTTTGAAAAGAATTTTCCTTCCTTCGACTTTTTGTGTAGCACTTCTCTCCACTATCATTAATGTCAAAAATATCAAACTGACAATATTGCAAAGCTATCGATAATACATACAACAAGCGCAACAAACTAAAATGAGAACAAAACTCCCAGCAGCAAGTTGAAAATTTTTAAGTTGTCAGACAGGCTAAAACATTGACATTTTGGATTGCAACAAGCGAACGAGGGTGGAAGTGAAACTTGAGATACAAATTTCTCACTGTCATTCTCTTGGAAGTTTTGTGGCAAATCGAACGAGGGGAATAGTGCGATGAGTCAAAGAGGACTGGGAATGTTGTTGTGGGTTTTTCGGTACGTCACGATTTTCGCGCGCATCTTTATCGCAGACGATGAGGCAGTTGTCTTCCGTTTTTTAGCTATAGCTTTAACTGGGAGTAAATTTGGGTCCCATTCGCCACATTCACCGTTCTGTGCTTTGTTATTTTCTGTATTTTTTTCATTGTTTTTTTTCGTCTTCTTTCTGCCCTGTCAATTTTACGTTCAAGTCGAAGGGGCATTTAAATCAAGTTTTGTTTATACGATATGGGAATGCCCTTGTAAACTTTATAATAGGCATGAAAACAGTTGAAAACTTATTCGAAATGGTAAATGGTTGCTCATAACCTGTGATAATCTCCATTCTTATCCAATTTCAAATCAATTTTCCCATCACTTTGAACTAAGATTTTCATAATATTGTAGATACATATGTCAATTCCAACTCATATACAATTGTATGTATAAAAAGGTGTGACCGTAAATAAACAATTACCGTAACTCAAAAGTCCTAATTTTTAATATTTTTGGATTTTTCCATTAAATCAACTAGAGGTCCTAGTTGGGTCCTTGCCCTTAGATAAGTCTTTTAATATTTGCCACAAAAAAAAAGAGTCGTGAAAAGAACAAACTATTCAATGTTTCTAAAAAAAAGGGTCTTTATGTAGTCTGCAGGATTATGGTCCCAAATATCCGTTTTAACCAAACCAGTTAAGTATTGAAATAATATAGTTTGATTGCTTATTATGTAGATACAAATGGATTAATTTGTTAGTGTTGTTGTTTATAGTTCCTCGCTAGAGTCTGCAATCTGAATAATTCTTTTACTATCCAAGCACAATTCCTAGCTTACGTCTAGGATCTAAGAATTTCAAGCACTTTTGGTCACTCTCACTGGTTCAATCTCCTTTGGTTCATAACTGATTCTTAGATAAATTAACGACTCAAATTTTAACAATTTTATAAACTTTGAAAGGTAAATCGCGAAATTTGCCTCGCACTTGTAAAAGTTTCTTTGAACTAATTTCCACTTTAAACTCACCATGTAAGAAAAACTATACCGAATTGGACCATATTTAAGTAGAGTGAAAAGGGACTTTCCATTAAAAATTAAACTTTCTTTTCTCATCTTTTACGGTGCAGGCAATATATTTTGAGCCCTGAAAAGCTTCGATATGGTAGTCAAAAGTATAACTATACGAAAATTTGTTAAACAATTTGAAAGTAATGTACATTTTCATGTTCAAGTTGCAAAGGTAAAACTTTTTAAAGCACATTTTATAACTTGGCACTGATGCTGTGCATAACTAAGTGCCCACTAAAATTCTTTGCTCTGTCACTTGGTATGCAGAGTGAGTTAAGTGAGTTTAAGCAAACACACGATTTCCTCTTTTGGCCAATACGAAAAGGTCAGACATTCTTTGCTTTAAACTCTTTGGTAAATAAGCCAAATCGCTTTTCATTTTATGAGTTGGTCTCCTCCTCCGTTGCAGCCTTCTCCTAAAGATTTGCACATAAAAACAAATTGCAGCAATTGGCATTCATCATTAGAGGTGGTTTTTTTGGCGGCGGCGGTGGCAGCGGCAAGGTGCACTCTGGAACGAAGCAACTCTTCCATACTCGTCTCATCTCCACTCGCTAAACATATAAATGAGGTTTTTATGGAACCAGTTCACATACTTGCGAATTTACGGTCTTTGTTTTGGCTTTTTGAGTTTGTGATTTGTTGCAGTTATCAGCATTTTTCATTTTCTTTTGCCTTTTGGCATTTTCTTGGCTCACACACACACATCAACAATAACAACAAGGGGGAATCACCTACCTATCTCTATTGCACTAGCCCCTCCTCTATGTGGGGTTTTGAGTGGGTGTGTGTCATAAGTCAGATTTATGTGTGCAAAATAGTTATCCGAGTGCCACATGTATATAGTAAGAAGCTTTTCAACACAAAGGAGGGCGTGGCAGACAGACTTGGTTTTATTATTTTCTTGTTGGATAATTTGATTTGTTGGCTTATGTTTAGACAAAAATGTCTGCAAATATCATACGGTAAATCTTAGTTAGGTGTCGACAAACAGATTATCAATTCAAACGGAAACGAAAATGATAATGATGTATGTTCTTTTTTTATATATAAAAAAATTAGATTACCGTGTTTGCTTTTCACTTTTTTTTTATTTGCCGAAGAGTAAAAAAAAGAGACATACTTCTTCTATTTTCATTGATCTGTTTAATTTTATTAATACTTCTTAAGACTGTTTTTAACAAGCAGTGAGCCTATTCATAAACCGGTTGAGCATTATATCAAACTAAACAGCCTCACTGACTTCCACTTTAAAGAGCACTGCCAACTAATAATTCGATGCAATGTCACATCAAACTTTCCACATTTTAATGAAATTAATATAATTTCCTTTTTAAGCAGAACATTCTCTAACAGGATGATTTTTGCAAAAGATCGGCAAACCCCACAAAACAAATCAAAAATTTCGATTTTTGAAACCGTTTCGATTGACATCTTGCTGAGTTATGTATAGGTACTTAACAAAAAAGATATATGGAACTCCTAACTCCAGCTTAAATTTCAAACCGCAAAAAAATACCCAAAAAAGTTGAAGAAAGCACAGAGATCTGTAGTACCAATGTAATATATACAACTGATTTTCACATGCTTTTAAAATTATATTCTTATCAGCTGCTGGAATGTTAATATGTTACCTCTGGCTAGACTTTTAGTCCAGATTTGAAAACGTAACCAATTTGAAAAAAAAATGTTGCTGATCGTTCCAACCGCTGAGAATTATTTTCTATATAAAAATGACCTGTTAATTTAGGCACATAAAACATTTAGAGAAAATTACTTGAATTATCTAAAAGGCATCGCGTCTTCAACTTCAACGGCTCATCCCCAACTCTCGACTTAATCTCTTTTTCGCAATCTCACAAATTATAGTTTGTATAGCCATTAAATTGATCATTTTTCATCACAAGCAAAAACAAAAAAAGAAAGAAAACCAAGGCATTTTTGCCTTATACAGATTGAAAGAGAGAAAATCATTTTACAATAAGAACATAAATCACAATTTGCCGGCTATCAGATAAATATAAATTTTCGGTTTCTTTTCTTTCGGCTTACCCAAGCGGTTAGCTTCAGCTAAATCCAAATGTTTTTGATTGCGATTGAGAAATAATTTTTGTATTTTCACATAAATTAAAAACACTCGACTTTTACTTTTACATGAATAACGATTTTCCTTTTTCGAAACACTTCACTCTCATTCTCTGGCACTCTTTTTCGAGATGCGGCTTCCTCTTGCTTTATTTCTCAATCTCGCAATTGGTATATTCCTCGGTTGCTTAAAATAAACACTTCATTATTAGAAACACATGCTTCTTCTTGCTTGGATTATGCATTTTCTTCTTCTTTCTCGAGCACTATGGCAGGGGAGGCCCAAATGGCCATCGTGTTGTTGAAAGGGTTAAAAATAACTAAAAAATTTTCCTTATACATTCGTTTACTTTTCAACTTCTTGCTTAAATTCACTTTTCACTTTCGATTTTGAACTTTATTTTGCACTCTGTGGCAACGGAAATGTAAAATGCAAATGTACCGTAAAGAAACTCCAGAAATAACTTCAATCCACAACGATTTTGCAGTAGGGGGCGGCAATGCCAAAAAAATAGAAGCAAAATTTCGTAATTTATTCCCGATTTTTCTCTATTCCCATTAATGTATGCAGATGCGTCAATCCTATTGGCACGCAACACACACAATTTCCTTTCTAAGTAAACACTTTTTCACGCTCAACTAAAAAGAACGTATTTTACGATCGATGGTCGATATCTTTTTGTCGTTCCGTTCACATGCAATTCGGCGTGTGTCCGCGTCGCACCGAAGTTCAAATTGAACTGATGATGCTGAATCTTGTTGTTGCTGCGTCTTCCTCGATCCGATCCAAACACAGAGAGAAAAAAACAGAGAGACAAAGAGGCAGAGAACTTGTTTCCTCTCTCTCTCGAACGTCGATGACCCCTTCACCACAAAATGCTGAGAGCTCTACCCTATGCTAGAGGTATATTAGTTAATGGGTTTAGTTTTATCCCTAATAAAGTGTTCTGAAAACAATAAACATATAGGAAAGATTCCCATTGTGATATTTAAATAAATCAACAAATCTTTACTTTTTAAATTTAATATTTGACATAAAGATTAGGATAGTAATATTGAAAATTCTCAGAACGTTTTAAAATTTAATATAAAACAACAATTAAAAGAAAAACAATTCTTAAAACAACAATTGAGAGAAAAGCAGTTCTTAAAACTGTTTAACCCTCTACCGCATACAAAGCCATATATGGCTTCTCACTTTCAATAATTTTTATTTTTGTGTAAAACGGTACTTAGGTTTACCGTTTGTTATCAGTTATTCTCTTTGCACTATTTTCTGTTGGAATTCGATGTTCATAGGTTTTTTGTGTTGCCTTATCGCAAGTTTCAATCAGTTTTGTGCAAGCGTCTCAAGCAGATGAACGAAAGTGAATTTTGCTAAATTTAAAACTTAATTTGCTCTACTAAAAAACACTTTTGTGGCTGAAAAGTATTTTTTTTTGTAAAGAATATAAAGTTTTCTTTTATAAAAATAAATAATTTGAGCATAGGTAAGCATCACAAGTACTAATTCACGCAAAAAACTGCGGAAGCCATATATGGCTCTACATGCAGTAACGCGTGCATGATATATATATTCTATGTACATATGGAATTTTTTTCAGAAATGAATGCACAATCATTTTACGGTACTTTGCAATACGTGGATGATATCGATAATCCGCTTTTAAGTGAAGACGACAACACAGCCGATTCTGAAGACGAAGTTGTTGAAAATAAAAAATTCCTAGAGGAAGATGTTTATATTTCGGAGACCGATGAGAGTAGTTCCGATTGTGAAAGGCCGTGCACTTCGAAAGCAAAGCCAAAGCCAATGTCAAAAAAGACAAGAGCACCGATATGGAAAACTGGTCACTTGCCACCGTATTCGGATGAGAACTTTCCATTTGAAGGAAATATCAATCTTCCAACTTGTATCAGTGAACTAGAGTCACCGGCAGACTTTTTTAATTTTTTTTTAACAACGATCTGATGAATTTCTTGGTTGATCAGTCAAATCTATATGCACTCCAAGTTGATATAAATAGGCCCGCTAATATTACTCGAAATGAAGTAGAGCAATTTATCGGCATGGTCATATACATGTCGTTAGTGCAATTACCATCTTCAAGACTCTATTGGAATACGACTCTTGGTCAAGAATTTATACATGGCACCATGAGTTGCAACAGATGGGAAACTATAAAACGTTTTCTTCACTTCAACAATAATGATGATATGAAGTTGGCAGGTGAAGCCGGGTTTGACAAGCTATTCAAGATTCGACCGGTGCTAGACAAAATCCGTAATCAATTACTGCTCGTACCTAAGGAAGAACATTTAGTGGTAGATGAGCAAATTATTCCAACGAAGTGCCGTCACCACTTAAAACAGTATAATCCAGCAAAGCCTCACAAATGGGGCTTCAAAAATTTTGTTTTGAGTGGAGTATCAGGCTTTGGCTATGATTTTGATATATTTGCGGGAGCCCAAAGTGATACATATCCGGACGGGGCCCCTAATTTGGGAGTAAGCGGAAATGTTGTATCAAGATTATCGGCAACCATACCAAAAGGAAAAAACTACAAACTATTTTTCGACAATTGGTTCACTAGTCCCAAACTTCAAGTCTACCTTATGGAAAATGGCATATTGGCTTTGGGTACGGTAAGGATTAATCGAGTACCTAATTCAAAGATGCCAACTGAAAAAGAATTGAAAAAGCAAGGACGTGGAAGCATGGTCGAAAAAAGTTACTAATATCGATGGAGTTCAGCTTGGCCTTGTCTCTTGGTTTGACAATAAGGTAGTAAACATTCTTTCTACTTACGTGGGAAGCAATCCTGTTTCGTCGAAAAACCGATTCAGTAAGAAAGACAAAAAGTATATAGACATCGACTCTCCTAAGGCAGTTGATGTGTACAATTACCATATGGGTGGCGTTGACTTACTGGATTCTTTACTAGGACTTTATAGAATTCAATTGCGTTCAAGAAAGTGGTATAAAAAAATTTTTTTTTCATATGATTGATATGTGCGTGGTTAATTCATGGATTTTATGGCGTCGTAAGTCAGATCAATACATGGGACTCTTCGACTTCAAGCTTTTAATAGCTGAGCACCTGGTCAAGGCAGGAAAAATGAAGAAGCGCGGACGTCCTGCGATGACTCCAACTTCATCCCCGGCTAGAAGCAGGGAAGGTACTCCTACCAGCATAAGAAAACACCAGAAAATTCCCTTGAATTCTGTTCGGGTGGACAATATTGGGCATTTTCCCACATGGAAAAAGCAAAGGCAACTCTGCCAAAACAATTGTTCTTTCCGCTCATACACGTTTTGTGAGAAATGCAATGTATTTCTATGCTATAGTGACAAAAGAAACTGTTTTACCAACTTTCACCTAATTACATAGAAAGCCATATATGGCAAACTCTAAAAAGCGCTAAATGCATAGAAAGCCATATATGGCTTAATTTTTTTTCCCCAAACTATGCCCCCAAAAAAAAAAAAAGTCCAAATATATATTATCTTCACCTAAATAAACACATATTTACATAAAAAAATTTTTTTTCTTTATTCTTTCTTTGGTCATGCAGTAGAGGGTTAAGAAGACAAAAATTTTAAAATGTTATCATATTTTAGTGTTTTACATTGCAGAATCAATCTCCAATTCAACAGGTCCTTAGAACCTTACATTTAAATAGGAAAAACATTTCGAAAATCAAGAGTAAGATTACGAATAACACTTAAGTCAACCAAATTTTCTACATGTCTCTTTTCATAGAAATAACCCAAGTTTCTAGTATATTTTGATCAACTACAGGGTATCTACTTGTCGATGTTGTGGCTCAAGGATGGGTCGCTCCACGTGCTGTTGATCGTGAGAGAGCTGCAGCAGCGTTCATTCCAAACAAAAAGCCGGTAAAATGAACTCACAAGAGCGGATTGTTTACGTTTTGAATGAACTCTTAGTTTTGCAGTTGGTCGTAGTATTAAATTGATAACTTGTGTTAAGTTAAATCAGCAATTAATGTTCGACTTCGTTGTGTCTTACTTCGAATTGAATCAATCTTTTCCCAAGCCAAATATCCTTTTTGAGTGGGTATACAATAGTTGGACAAATATTTATACATAATCCGTCAACAAGCAAAGTGGAAAATCAAGTAAACTACAACTGTGATTAAGGCCAGCAAAAAAAGTGTCGAGAAATACCATTGAATAGAGTGAGAGGAAATTGAAATCCAATGAAAAATAAAGAAAAATAAAAATTATTCAATAGGCATTTGCCTTAAGCGCGTGTCTCGAGTGGCCATTGGAATCGGATTGGATTCGATTGGATTTGATTTGGATTTGGATTGCTTTGCTTTTTGGTTTGGAAATGCATTTTAGCTGTTTGCCCACGAAAATGTTGACTTGGCGTCGTCGTCGTTTTCGTCGAAGTAGACATAGCCACTCTTAAGATTTACATAAATAAAGTGCGCACCACCACCAAAAATGGGCGGAAAAATCAATGTGAAGACGGTCTGTTGAATGGACGGTTTGGTCACCATCATCCATGGAGTTTTTATGCATATAAAATCTATTTGATTTGACCAATTTAATGGAGGAATTTTGAAGTTGACCGCAACGAATTGTCTTCGGTTTTATCGGAGATTTAATTAAAAGCTGCCACAGCAGATGAGCTTTAGATAAACTGGTTTTTGGTTTCATCTTGTGGGAGGGGAATATCATATCTATGAAATTTATGACTACATAAATATGTCTAATTATTTAAATAGAAGCGGTCTTTCTTTCTTTTTCGAAATTATTAGGCATTTTTGGTGATACAAATGCTCATCTGCTTCATCTCGTCTCGTTGAAGTTCACTTAACATCCGGTAGCTCATTGGCCTGTATGTTTTGACCATTTAACTCTCTCAACGACTTCCGTTACGCTTCAGCGAAGAAAAAGTACTCTGTGTTGTGTTTCGCATTCTTTTTTTTTCTGTGTTTTTGTCAGACGGTATTTCTAAGAGATGATTATCTAAGCGAACCCCAAGCTTCTGTCTGTTTTCGTAGCTATTGTTCATAACCTGGCGACCATCAATATCGACTCGGTCGATCGTCTTTCATAATTGTCACACATCTTTTGTGATAGCTTTGCAATGAAACTGGTTCCTCTTTAGCTTTGTGTGTGTGTGTGCGTGTGTGTGTGTGTATACTTTTCTCTGGGTCAAGTCTCTGGTTTGTAGTCATTAAACGCATATTTAGTTCACTTGCATTGCCGCCAAATGAGAACGCATTTCTTGGTCATCTTTTCTCGGCAAATTTTCGCTTTATCATGCCACTAATGACCGAATCTGTCAACACAAAATAGTTTCAAGGTTGTATATGTATGTATATACCATAAACCGTTAAAGAACTAAGTCCAAGAGGCTATCGTGGGAACTAAACTTTAGCAATGTTATCAAAATTGCCCTTATGAATCAAAATTGTTGACTGAAAATTGCCAAACTTATCAATTATAGCCGTACATTAAATGTGTGTGTCTAAGAGATAACCAAATGTCGTTGCTCTGAAATTAAATTAATAATTATTTGACCTATGTGTGTATATAAAATTTGACTTTGTTATTCTTAGGTGTTCCAACGATTGTTCGTTCTCCGACAAAATGCAATCAAAACAAGTCGAAGTGTTTCGATCCGCGTTGAAAAACTGACTGAAATCATGAACATCACAAATTTTAATGTTACGGTAAAAGCTTATTATTCTTAATATACAAAAACTTCGTCACTGCAATTCTTACTATTGCATTTTTTATTTAAAACTGACTTAAATAAAGTCCTAGAGCCAGGACATTAAAATTAACTTTATTTCTGACCCATTTTACTGAGCAAAGTTCCCCCAATTAAAACAATGAAACCTTAGTTATTGCTAAGATAATGCAACTGACACTTTTTATCAAAGCAAAGATGCAGGATGAAAAATAAGAAAAGCAAAATATAAATGGATGTACAAACTTTAAGGTTTGGAAAGCGGACGCGCATCATATTTAATGACTGACGGATGAAGAGGAACTGACAAACGCACATCGAATTCCATAGCCATAGCCAGACCCCAAAACCCAGACCCAGACCCAGTGTCAGACGCAGGCAAAGTTCTCCAAAACACACCTTACGCACGTCTTTCTAACTAATTTCTGCGCTTCTCAACTTTCCCGAAAAAGCTAAGCTAAAACGCCAAGCAGACAAAGAAGAAGTTTCTGGCGCTGGCAGAAGTTTATTAACTCTAACCATACCGTGCCTTTGCATCGCTGCGACACCGTGCCATAACCCAAAGACCACAAGCGATTCTAAACGGCACTCATTCACAATTTCGGTGGGGAAGAGAAGCAACGGTAGAAGAAGGAACTACATCCCAAAGACCAGAGTGTGGGGGCCAACTTGGGAGCATTTTGAGAAGCGTAGCAATGTGGCAGATTGCTGCGGTTGTCTTGGCCACGAGAGCCGCTGGGTATGTATGGTACCCACATACATGCATACATACAAACCAACAACTAGGAATCGACGGGGGGAAACTCTTGCGTCTGGCGGGTTTGGTTTTGGGTTTCTCTCGCTTACTCGCCCGGGTTTCGGGTATGCGTTAATTCATCATTCGCTTAAATGGGTGTTACCTGTTAAGTGCGTTTATCACGTGCTGGCTTCGGCGTTTTTATGAGTTTTTTCCTCATGTTGCTTTCGGTTTTGTTTCGTTTCTGTGGTCTCTGGCCTGCACTTTGGCGCTACTTAAATTCTGTTTTTAAGTGGCAAACAATCTCGTTTTAAAGTCAATATATTTTTGATTATTTCAATAAAAATAAATAACGTGCATGGGTTTTAATTAAAGCTGTCTGCTTCTTTTTTTTGTTTTTGGTAGGCTTAATACGTGAGCTATTAAAAAATTATATCCCAAAAACTTTTTTATAAATTTTAAAAATTGATTTTTTTAAAGACCAGATTAATTATCCATACATCTGGATAAATATGTTTTTTATTTTAATAAACTAATTGTAAAACTCTCAATTAGTGCCATATAGAAGAGATGATTTTTAAATATTTTACAAAGATTAGGAATGCTCTGTGACCTAAAGGATTACTTAGGTGTGATTTTTTCCTGAACTCAAACCAAGAACCATTTGTTTTTCTAAAATTTGAAAGTGGCAAAATACAAAAAAACTTCTAGTCAATTGAAAACCGCATAGTTAGAGCCATATATTGACATTAACCATTAGTGGTCATTTTAATAAATAATTATAATTAATATTCTTCTATATTAGTCATCGCCGAAACTATCACTTCTCTCATCAGTCGACGTTTTTCCATCAAACTTTTTTGTTTAGTTTTTTTTTTTTTCCTAGGTCTAGGAGGAGACAATTTTAATTTTGAATTAAAACAATAAATAATTCTAACAAGATCTCCAAGTAATGCTGGTCACTGAATATATAGCATTTAAAATAGAGGATTAAATATACAATCCAGATATACAACTACATCTTATGAATCTTTGTGTTTTCCAATCATCATTTCAGTTGAATTAAATTTCCAACTAATTGACCATTGACATTTCATCGGGCAGCTAATCAGCGCTTTTCATTCTTCGACTAAAAAAAAAAAAAACACATTTAGCTTAAGAGAAATTTCTCACGCCCAAAACGGACCGCTAACAACACGTGGAACAATGGGAAAAAGCTTCCCAGTAAGTAGTTTTACGCCCCACCGAGAGGCCCAATGTGCTGCTAATGTGAATAATCTGAGAGGGGGTCTGGCAAATGGCAGGGAGGGGGGCTTATGCGGGATGCGGACCACACGTTGTGTTGAACAATCAATCAAACAATTATTAATTTGGCATTTCTTGTTCTTTAATTTTTTCCTACTTTTAAGGTAGTTTACTAAACAGAAATTTCAAGTTATCAAATTGAAATTCCATTTCAATTAATAGAACATTAAATTTGATTAGTGTAGCCAAATGAGTTTCTAGTTAACTGAATCTCGCACAGTGATGACAGATACAAAAATTAAATTATATAGATAAAACAAAACAAAATTAATATACTACTTAACCCAAATGTAAAACCGACATGAACATACCCTTAAAGTTCTTAGACGAGTATCTAAACTATAGATAGCATTACTTAAATAGAACTTAAATTTATATAGGGTAAGCTCAATCCTCTAATGATAATGATGATCTGAAGAAAAAACCACATAAGCCCCCACAAAGATCTGTAACTTATAATTGTACAAAAGAAACGTCAAATTTCTGAATACCTTCATTGGCAAGAGTATTTAACTAGAAAAAGTTTTAAACAACTTGCAAACAAACAAATTCTCACAGACTGTTGAGTGTTAAAAAATTCATTTTTAATGACAAATGAAAGCGTCGTTAATATGTCAAAGGGTCTGCAGAATATGCCAGAAAGAGAGAAAAGGCAACAAATGTCGGCAGATATTTAATTAATCATGTGTTTTTTGTTTTTCTACCTCTCATTTTTTGTTGATTTAATAATTTACACACAATTTGTTATATATCAGAAACAGAAATATTGACAGCCAAATTGTAGTTAATCTACAAATTATTAAACAACATGTTTTCTTTTGCATATTAAAATGTTGTTACTCCAGATACCCTGCATAGTTGCGGGTATATTGACATCGTAATCGTATACTTCACACTTCGAGCTTTATTTAATACAAAAAGTCAAACTTATAATTGATATTTGTAATGAAAAAAGGCTTAAAGAAAATTCTGCATTAAATCGAAACGATTTAAAATCTAAAGTCAAATTATACTTACATAAAGAAAGTACCTAAGAAGAATTTAAATAAAATTAAGGGTAACATTAAGTCAATGACTTGGTTTATGGAATTTCTATTAATGCTTTAGTAAGCCGCATTTGACTCTTTGCCTTTGAAAAACTTGTTTAGTGGATAAGCAATTTTTTTTCTGTCGCTTTTGTTTTCTATTCAAGCCTGGAAGCCAACAAATTGTTGGCTAATGATTTTTCTGATTTAGCTTTCAGTGAGTTTAATTAGCAACAACAATTAATGTTTAAATTTAGGGTTAGAGATGATTGCAAATTCTATTAATTGATTCAGAAATTTAATTAACTTTATGTGGGTGTGAAATAACAGCATCCAATAGAAATTTTCGTTTTGATATCCTTTAAACATAACGTGAAAGAATTTTAAATACTTTTATTAGATGTCTAACAAAAAACACTTACAATCTTTTTGAAATCATAATAGAAGGAAAATTAAATCATAATTAATATACTTTCTCTTGTTCATTAGAATCACTATCTTGATTATCTTTTTTGATGAGAGAATTATCTGGCATACGCTGCGTATGCTACCGGAAACTAACTTAACCCTCTAGGCGTAAGAATCCTCAAGGCACGTATTTTATTTTTATTTTTAAAAAAAATAACTAAGAGCTTTTAGTTAATTTAAAAATTGTTGAACTTTTAAAAATAACTGCCAAAAAGCACTGCCAATGTTGTAAAGCGCTCGGGAACTTTTATCGATGCTTTTGATAAACATATTATCGAATCATGTGTTACTTCGCGCCAAAAATTTCAGCTTCTGCACATTGTCTTTTGCTGTGTTGATAAAAGTGAATTTATACAACCAATTGAACTCAATATTTTTTTTTGTGAAAGGTAAGTTAATGTGCTATTTAAATAAAGTTTAATATGTGCGAATATGTTAAAGTTCTGCTTTGTAGCATCGTAAAAGTGATAACTGCCTTGAGGCACTTTTGGGGCTCCACGGCAAAATTTGTTGCTAGCAGCTATTTCACAACTGCTTGCACTTCTTGTGTAATTTGTGTGTGATTTTTATTTATTGTTGAATTTTTTTAATTGAGATTGAATAATGGCTTTGAGAGCTCGCTATAAATGGTCTGATTTGACGGATGAACAACTGCTGGAGTTGTTCGAATCAGTCCCGTCGGATGTAGACATGTCGAGTGACGACGAGGATGAAGACGTGGCAGAGGCACTTAACACTGCATTAGAAGATGTCTCTACTGTATCCTTAATGTGCAGTAATATTGAAAACAATGAAAATACTGTGCAGAGCCATGAGCCTTCCCGAAAAACTCGTAAGAGGCCTCGATCACCATTGCCAGTTATTGAAGGAGCAACACCTGTATCTTTACCGTCTTCTGGTGGTTTTAATGGGCTTGGTAAGCAAATCATTACTTTGATTTGTAATACAACTCATTAATTTATTTATGAATAGGTATCGAATCAATTATAAAGGAACCTAGTAAAGTTATGTGGCGACAGCAATCTATGCAATTGCACATAAACAATGTTGCTTTTCAAGGCGACTCTTCGTTGCCATCCAAAATAACTGATCTGAAAACTCCGTTTCAACTATTTTGTTATTTTTTAAACTCGGACATTATAAGTATAATCGTCAAGGAAACAATGCGCGCAGCCTTAAAGGACAATATTGCCAACAAGTTTAAGATAACAACGGAAGATATTCATCACTATATAGGAATTTTAATTTACATGTCTATATATCGCTACCCTAATTTGAAAAGTTACTGGGGGCAAAATGCATTTGCACCCATACAAACCTGTATGACCCGTAGCAAATTTGAAGCAATTAAGAAATACTTCTCATTGTGTGACGAGAGTAAGCGAATCAAAAAGGGTGAGCCTGGCTACGATCCACTATTTCGCACGCGAAGAGTTATTGACATTTTGAATGAAAGATTTGACTCCGTGCCTAAGCAAGCTCGATTATGCGTTGACGAACAAATGTGCAGCACAAAAATGAAGCACCATTTGCGGCAATACATGCCCAATAAACCACACAAGTGGGGTATTAAATTATTTGTCCTATGTGATTCTTTTGGATATGCCTACCGATTTGAAGTATATAGCGGCGCAGGTGATAATGCGATATTACCTGGTTACCCTGATATCGGTGCGTCAGCCAACATAGTTGTACGCTTGACGAAAACTGTTGAAAGTTTCAAACATCATATAATATATTTTGACAATTTTTACACATCGCTGCCTTTGATGGTATACCTTCGGGCAAAAGGGATTTATAGTTTGGGAACGGTTCGGGTAAATCGGATACCAAACTGCAAGCTCCCAAACGATAGTGCCATCAAGGAAAAGCCAAGAGGTTTTTCAGTTGAGTACGTGGGTTCCTCATATGGAGTGGATGTTAGTAACGTACTGTGGAAAGACAACAAGGCGGTTCGCTTATTATCGACCTATGTGGGCGTTAAGCCGTTTATAAGTTCAAATACTCAAGGAGGAACACCAAAGGCAGCTCGTTACGACAGAAAGTCGAAGCACAATGTAGAAATTGACTGCCCACAAGTTATACGGGAATATAACGCTCATATGGGAGGCGTGGATCTGATGGATGGGCTTATGGGACGATACCATATAAGAAGTAAAACTCACGATGCTGCAACCCGAATTTTCTACCATTTAGTAGATATGGCAACAACAAACGCCTACATCCTATATAGACGAATCCAAAAGGAAACCATGAGCAGCGAGAAATTCATTGAACTTCCGGATTTCCGCGAATCTATTGCTTTGGGTCTAGTGGGCTACCAGTCAAAAAACTTGCCAGGTCGTCCACTCATGAAGAACAATTTACCTTCACCATCTTCATCTTTGTCTGCGCGATCAAGTCGGTCGCCATCACAGACTTTGCTGTCGCCAATTTCTCGGCATCCATTGCAGTCACAACTCAAACAAGGCCAAAAATCAAATCACCCAATAAAGGACTTGAGGTTTGACCATTTCAATCATTTTCCAGAGTGGTTGGATCGCATTACGGGAAAAAGAAGTTGCAAGCACTGCAAAACTTCCCAAACGCAGTGCATTTGCACAAAATGCAACCTGCATTTATGCTGCTCGGCCAACAAAAATTGTTTTGCTGAGTATCATAGCAACAAAAAAATTATTTAATCAAATAAAATAAAACAAAAATTAAAAAAAAAATTCAATTTATTTGGAAACTACTTTTTTACCCTCAAAGCCCCAAGCATGCCTTGAGGCACTTATTTATGTTTTCTCACCTTCCAGGTAAACGAAAGCTTCTATATTTTTTCTGAGTTCATATTTAAGCTCAGCAGCCCCTATTTACTTAAAAAAAATTATTTGAATTAACTTCTGCTTTTACTTTAGAAAGTAGTCTTAGAGGGTTAAAGCAACCAATGCACACTAAAGATACCTCCTAATCAAATGTCCAGTGGACAAAGGGACCTGGTAGCCTATCCATCGAATTCAGTTCAGGACAAAATTGATTCTGTTTAGGGCCCAAGTAGACAGTTACATGTTCCTGTAAAAAAGATGTGGACTTCATCTTTATGGTGATAAAAACAATTATAAACACCAAGCAAAAAGAATGAAAGGGATTGTTTTTCTATTTACAGTAATGGGTTAGGCTAAAATGCAGTCAATTAATTCTCATTTGTAAGTATCCAGATAATTTCGATTGCGAATTACAACCGGAAAAATCACAATGAGAAGAGAACTCTAATTCCCAATTAGTTTAGGGTTAAAAAAGTGATTTTGTATTTGGATTCTAGAGTGGTTAAATTTTGTTTGTCTCATGACCATGCCAAAAGTTTAAACAAATTCTATTCTGAGAGCCTTTATCTCTTGAATACGCAACGTGCCAATCTTAATTGAGTCAAATATTGAAAGCAAAGTAAAACAACACTTAATTCTTCTTATTAATTAATAAATGCACTTGGAATGCGGATAAAATTGGAACCAGAATTAAATGTCTATATATCAGAATCCTGGCGGGAAAATTTTATTCCACTCATGAAAATCATTTATGTAATGGGGAAAAAATTTAAAATGCTGAAAATTTTGATTATCGCCGTTTCCGGTTTTTCGCCGTTTCCGGTTTTTCGCCGTTTCTGTTCTTGGCTTACTGTTAAATAACATTCTGTTAACTAACATTGGGACAACTACTCAAATTGAGCCCAACATGTAAGCGCGAAATTTAAATTTGTCCCACGTGAAAAGCTTTGCAAAGCTTTTGCTTACGTCTTAACGAGAATAAAATTTAAATTGTGTGTGGAAAGTATACCCAAAGTATTTTTTATGACTAGTAAATATTATTTCTGAACGAATTATAGTGAATTATTTATCGAAAAAGTTGTCTTCTCCAGTGAGAGAGTTTAAAAAAGTTTAAACATAACAACCTGTTCGAATATATTTTAACTTAACCATCTTAATTAGCTCATAATTTTTTGTTGTATTTTTTAGAAGGACATAAAATAATAATTCTGCGTAAAATTCTGTGACCCCGATTCTAATGCTGCAACTAATATTGACATGGTTTGAATTGCCCATCGTAAACGATTTCTACAGTTAATCCCAATATCCATTTTCCATTTTCAGTTTTCATATTTCCAATTTCCCAAAGCCATGTCTAATTAAGTTTAATGCTAATGCAAAAATTGATTGAAAAATGTTGATCAATTTTTGTTGGTCATTTTCAGTAGTTTAGTTTTAATGCCTCTGGCATTTTCATTCGAATGGCCAGCATTTTCTTTTTATGCATTTTCATTTCGCCTCCCCTGAAAATCAATTAGAAATAATAACAATCAGTGTTTAGAAAAGGACAGAGAGAGAGTGAGAGAGAGAGCGAGCCGCCCAAATGTTGTTTTTAAGCCAAGTAATATTCATTGGGCAAAACGGCAACGGGCAAATAGCAAAAATTGTAGGCCATATAAAACACTTAGTAATTAAATAAATTGCATGATTTTTAATAATTTGTAGTTGTGTAGAGAAGAAGGTCCAAAGGGGAGCAAATCAGTCGAAAATCTGTGGTAAGGTAATTAGCATAAATTTTTGTGTTCGCTAGTAAATGATTTTCCAAAATATACAAAATGAAATTGAGACAAATGTTGCAACTAAATAAATATTGCAGTCCATTAAAAAAATTAGGACTCACTAGTAAGGGCTTAAGTCTAGGCATAAAGAATTATTAACTAGCTGCAACTTACTGAGTATGTTGGGAAAAAGGAAAAAGAAGCAATATATCCAATCCGATTGGTAGCCTGGAAAAAGCTAAGTGAAATTGTTTGAATTGTTTCTTGAACAAGTCCAAAGACCTGCAAAATATAATTATAGTATGAAATCCTTTCATATATAAAGATCACCCATAAGACTTTTCATGGGTTGTGCTTAGTTGTAATATGTTCTCGTGTTTAACTTATACTTCAAGTCAAAACCAAAGAACTGTGTGCGTTTTATTTGACGATTTCAACAATACCCAATTACCTATTGGATTCAGTGTGTGTTTGAAAAAAAACTATTCACTTAACGAACTACCAACAAATCAACGCTAATTAGTGGCCCTAATGTCAACTCTGTCTAAATGTCATGTCAGGCTTTAATAAGGTAAATGAAACATGCGGTTCGAGCTCCACAGGGCTCATAGTTATTAATTATTTGCCCTTTATATGTAGTCAACTTTAAATCATAACCAATAGAAACGAAAGCGCTAAGAATTGCGAGAAAGTCGATAATTGGCTGCCACGTGGAAATTGTTCATTTTCAATTATTTTCTATTTTGCCTTGGGGGGTGTCGACTAGCTTCCTCTGCAGTCCAAAGAGAGAGAAAGACTGAGCTAAAAAAAAAACCGAAACAGCTACAAATGCAGAAATAGAAAAGTGTGTTGAACAAAATTAGAAAGGGTGGGGCAAAAATAAAATTAAACTTACGGCAAATATGTCGTAAGAGTAATTGGAATTATTGGAAAATAAATCTTGAAGTGTCGGATGGCATAACTTAGCAATAGTTCAGCCTTATTTTCGAATGCATATTTAGACTAATAAATAGATACACTTCCACATGAGACATTTATAAATCAGTTGCTATTCAAGTTGGATAGAGTATCGAACATCAACATTAACTAAAACCCATGTGTGTCTGGCAACTTGTTCCCCGTCCTCTAATGCTCCACCTTAACTCCGTGCAAATTCTGATCATTTTTCAAATCGCTAACAGGCGCATGTTCCACCATATTTTATATTGATAGCTGTAAAAGCACTTGGCTCCTCATTTATAATATCCATTTTGAAAAATGTTTGTAAACGCAAATCACATTTGGCCAGGTCTCTGGCAAAAATTTCGCGACAAGATTGAAGATGACAAATTGAAAAAAAAAAAAAACACAAAAATAAAATTTAAGGTCAGTAGACAATGTTTCCCAGTTATTTCATTAACGATGGGTATATCCATTTTGGTACACATTTAATTGGTAAAAAAATAAACCTTTAAAAAATTGTTTAACTATCAGTTAATCTACTTTTATTTGTCATTAGCTACTTCTCAATTCAATTGGGACTCATTTTCGTTATAGTTTGTTTTATGTTGATAACTCTGTCTGAAATACTACCAAATCCGGTCTGATTTTTTGAATGAAAGTTTTAATAGTATGAAGTCTATTGAAGAATTTCTTCATCAGAACTTAAAAATAAACTTTTTTTAATTAAGTAAATTAGAATACAAGCTCAGAACTTACGTATCAGTTGAAATTTAATGATGAATGCTCAGATGTGTAACAAATACCTTTATATGTAATAATCAACCTGAAAATGTTCCTTGTTTCTTAAGAGATTTTTATTCTTTTTTAGTTTTTGGCTTTTCTAGGGTATAAAAAGTGCATTCAGTTTAAATTTTAGTTTAAAAAAAGGCAATGCATGTTGAACTGTCAAATGCTTCGTTGAGTTTTGGGAAAGTTGGCGGATCTCGGTTTTTCACAGTTTTCGCTTTTCTTTTTATTTTCCCTTTTGACACCTTCTCATTTTTTGGTTTTAAATTCCCTTTTTTGTTGGCCTTCCTGGGGTGAAATTTAAGGCGGCCCTTTAAGTTGGCGGTGCCTGAAAGTCTGGCCAGAAAAGTCCTGCCTTAACACGGTTCATTAAGCAGAGCCGATGAAAAATTGAAGGGGGGGAAGAGCAGTGGATGTTATAGTTTTTCATAACTTTTATTTATTGTTTTTTGATTTTTAAAAAATTATGCTTAAATTCTAACTACTAACAAATTGTCCATTAACTAACGTAAATGTAATTAACTCTTTTTCATTGTTTCTTCATTATCATTATTTCAATGTTATTATTATTATTGTAATTAAGTTTGTGTATTGGTATTATTTCTGTGTATTTTCCTAGTAAATGCAGAAATATGAAGTTTGATTTTTCTTTTGTTTATTTTTTATATGTGGATCAACTTTTTTTTTGTTCGTTTTTTTGTTTTTTTTATGCTTTGCAATTAATTTTAATTGTAGTCAATTAGTACTAGTAGTTGTTTTTCCTTTACTTTGTTTGTTGGTTTTTGTTATAATTTAATTGCATTAAATGTAATATTAATATTACAAGATTTTAAATTCCTATATATGTACGTTAAATTTATATATGTATGTTTGTATATATACAAAATTATGTTACAGTAGTTCGAGTGGAGTTTTAAATTTCACCGGAAAGTTGTAAACTTTTTTTGTGTGGTAGGTAGATCCACGTGAAGGGGGGTGAAGGGGCTTAATGGATGGGTGGGGATTTGTGGAATAAGAAGAAAAGTATGTATGCATTTTCAGGTGGCAATCGGACACGTCTCTTTCTGTTAGTGGCAGCATTCAACATTTTTGCTCCATATTTTGTCTGCACTTTATTTTTTGCTTCTCTTTTTTTATTTATTTTTTTTGTTTTTGCTTGTTTCGGTTAGTTAGTTTAGCGGAGAATGGGGGAGAGGAAGGGAATATTTTTTAGTTTAGTTTGACTTAAGTGCTAAAGTTAATGTCATATTTATACAGGGTGGCTCTTTTTTTTTCTTCTTTTTGTTTTTTTCTGTTTAAGTGTAGCAAGTTTTATAAACTCTTTTTTTTCTTAATTTTTTTATTACTTTACTTTAGTAGCTTAAATGTTATATATCGCATACACATATACACATGTATTTGTTTGTATATATATATTTTATACGATTTATGTTAATTCTTTTTATTTGATTTTCATAGTTGGTTCAGTTTGACAAATGTTTTAGTTTGTTTCAGGGAAAAGTTTGTTTGAAAAGTCTGTGAAACAAAATTAAGTAGAAAATAAGAGAAGCTCTTTTGAGCAATAATTAGAGATGACAAAATTCACTACTAAATAAATAACTGGAAAAACTTCCTTTGCAACACATTGAGAACTAAGAACCCGAGCAACTGTTGCATCTGAAAATTTTATGAAACATTTTGGAATCTTTGTTGATATTTTTTTTCCTAATGAAATTGAAGTGAAATTCCTGAAACAATTTACTTTACAATTTTAAAAAAATTAATGTAACCAATAAAAATAAATAAATAGAAAGAATTTTTGTCCGAATATAATATTTTTTCAATTCAATTTTATATGAAATATATCGAATATAAACTACACAAAAACAAGGTGAAAAATAATTAATTTTTTAAAGGAAAACTAAACATTTTAAATTCATTTCAGAATGTTGTTTAACGTGATTAAAAATCTTCTAAATTGTTAAACCCTTTTAAGTTGAGCGACATTGCGACTTCAATGTGTTTGTTAAGGCGATTATAAAAGAAAAATAATTTAAAATTATAAGAAAGTTTATAAAATACCACTAATTTTTTACCATTTCCATTTGCAGAGTAGAGAAATATCTTGTGAAGAAGACAATGTAAAATGATAACTCTATATTATAGAGTTATTTTACGATTTTTTTATGAAAGTTACGGGAATGGGAAACTTAGCAATATGTTTCTGATTTAATTCGAAGAATACTTTTGATGTTGCATCAGGGAAAAAGATTCACTAGATCTTACACCAATAACTTAATACTAAATTGGCTCTATTTAAGTCATTGTTTAAACACTAAAAACTCACACAGACACACATTATTACCATATAATATACTTACATACATTGGATTGGAGAAATGCACATTTAAATTACATACACATTAATTTTTTGTTTTTTTAACTACAACTTAGGGTAATTACTTTTTTGAGTTCTCTATGTTTCTTATAATACAAGTTTCGTTTCATCTATTTTTTCAGATGTTCTGACACCACCACCACCACCACCGGGACCAGCACCACTGCCCATCGCCACCACAGAAAGGACATTCTCTGAGGATGTTGAGGCTGCCCCTATTGTTGCTGCCACGGATCCTGCTGCGGCTGCATCCTGCTGCTGCTGTTTGACTTTCGTCTTATCCTGCACGTACATCGCGGCCAAGGCATTGAAACGTGGACCCCAATTTTGTAAATAGTTAAAGTCTTGATTCTCATCATCGGTGCCTGTGGAAATTGAGAACTTTGTATTAGTAAAAGGGGCTAATCTAGGGGAAGCGAAAACGATATTGGTTCATTTACCCACCTGATGCCAATGAGCTGAGCGATTCCGCTATGCTGCCGCTTCCCTCAAAGGTGAAGTTTCTTAGGTCATCGAAGGGCGGAGCATTCACATCTTTATCCATGCGCACTTTACGCTCCTCCATCAGATAGGCCACATTCAACGCTTGACCCGGTGGCAGCAATGTCATCACAGGGTCTACAATTTATGCTTAAATTAACATCATTTTCAATTTCATCGATAGACTTGACTCACATATAATGGGCATCTTGCAGGTGGCTATATCGGGGGGCATGGATCCACCACCTTGTGCACTGATTGGTATTTGTAATGGAGTTATGTCGAATGCAGTCATATCATCTTCACCGCCACCCTCATCCTCATAGCTGATGACAGTTTCACGTACATCCTTCTCGGGGCCGGAGCGTTTCTTCTTTTTGGTCGTTTTGCGTTTCCGATTGTACAGAACGAAAATCAGGGCAAGGACTGCAACAGAAAATATAAATATATGCAATTTAGTATTTTATTGAGTGACCTTTTGGACTTGGTGTGATAAATTGATAACTAAATCGAGGTCAATTTAAAGCTATACAGTGAGTTAAACCTTTTCTTTCTTTTCTTTTTGCTACATATTTGGGTTACACTCAATAAATAAATAAATTTATACTACCTCTGCGCCCTATAACTTGTGCTACTAAGCAATAATAATAATATGTACTAATTTAAAGGGCAAATTTTCTAACCCATTTTCCTCACTTTTCAATAAATAAGTTTTGTTATTTTAGATTTCGCTTCCTGGAATATCATTTAGATAGTCATTCTCGAATTTCCATTTGGATAATTTCATCTAATTTGCCTTGAACCATTGTTACAATAGATATGGCCAACCACTCCACTCCACCTTCAACCACTTAAACGCTAATGGAAGCCAACACGAGCCTATTAAACTGAACCTGTGCTCTGCGCTCCTTAAAAAGAAAACAAAAAAGAACAACGTACAAAAAATTGCGTAAATAAATATCTATGGATATGGGGAGGAGAGGAAGCCGATGGAGCCACTGTGGGAAGTGCGGAGCCCTGAAGTCTGTTAACTGTCAGAGAAGGAGCTCTGTAACAACAGCAGTTGAAACAAAAACAGAAACAACTCCATTTACATTTAATGAAGGTAATTAAATAAAAAGAAAAATGTTTTTAGGCCAAGAAAGCTGAGAAGAATAAAAGAAAGAGAAAAGAGCAGCGATAGGAGAACAGCGATCAAGTTACCTAAAACAAAATATTTAAGTTAATAATAGACAAGGAAACTTCACTTGCATTTTATTAATGAACTTAACTAGACCAAAAGGCAATGTTGAGTGAAAGCTAGCCTCCCCCCTCCATTGACTTTTTCAGGCAGGCAGCTGGCATTTATAGAAACTAATGAATCCGCTTAAGCCAAAAAACCAAACCAACAAAAAAAAAAAAAAAAAGGAAAAAAACTCGCAGAGAGAACTTAAAAGCCAAAGTCATTTGCAGCAACTGTGAGACAGAAGAGTTTTAATTATTTTTACTTAGCCATGTTTGCTAGGGCCAAAGTTAATATTCCTGTCAACTGAAGCGCAAATGATAAAATGCAAGTCTACTTCCTGTTTTTTTCCCCATCTTTTCCTTTGGCTCAACTTGTTTACACGAAAAACAGAAGGAGAAATAGAGAGCAAGAGAGATAGAAAGAGACCGAGTAAAAGTATAGGAGGAAGAGACCAACTGAAAGCCCCCAGAATATGTTGGAAAAGCATAAAACTTATTAATAACTTTATGCTACTTAAGTAAACTAAAGTCCTCGGCAAAGGCTACAAAAAGAAGAGAAAGAGAGAGCGTCAGAGAAAGACTAAAAAAAAATTCTCAAGTCGAAGTCGAACAAGCAACTGAAACTTAACAACTTTTACGACTAGACAACACTTGAAATGCACATTTCGAATAGGGCAGAGAACCAGACTAAAAATGGCTATGTGTATGTGGCCTGGTCTCTGTTTTTGGCCCCGGGTAATCCGCTTACTTCCTCATCGTCCCCCTTCTTGTGACTCATACTGAATGTTTTTCTTATGTAAGTATCTATGTATGTGTCTCCATGGCCACTTCATGGCAACTTCTCCTACACTGCGCGTCTCAATTCTTGTTGCGAAAGTTTAATGCAACAATTACAAAACTACAAGTACAAAGAAAAAAAAAAAACCTATAACTACTACTAACTACACCGAGACGTGGTTGTAACAAAGTAAAGTTCTATCTCTCCGCCCTCAGCCGTCCGCCAACGGGTAATAGAAACAAAACCAAACCAAAAATACTTCATTATCAGTTCTTTTTGCCCGTATCCCGCCCTTTGAGACACAACGAGGTTAACCCCGGACACATTGTAAAGTGCATTAAATTTGTCTTTTGCAGGCCAAACGAAAAGTTTTTAAATTATCCCTGGCCACAAGGTTCTTCTCTTTGTTGTTTTTGGTTGCTCGTTTTATTAATGGGCCAAAAGTATTTCGTTTGTTCTGGCCAACAAGTGCAAATTAAAAGTACAAAATTTGCAACAATTTCAACAAATATTTGGCAACCTGAGGTTGACGATAATAAAAATAATGAGAAATTGTTAGTAAATTCTTTCATCTAGGTATTACCAACTTTTCTTAACATTTTTTGGCTTTCTGTAATGATTTCTATAAGTCTTATTAAGTTTCTCCCCTGCTTTGGTCATGAGATCTTTTTTATAAAGTTTAGCCATTTTTATTTGAAATTTAAAAATACATATTTCCCTTTAAATTAAACTAGGATTTTTCTTGCCATGGCCATTTCTGCTATTCATCCATCAAGCTTTAATCAACATGGCCCTAAGTGAGTGTGTACAAAAAACTCATACCCCCAGCCCGTCCCCATTATTCTTCACCCTCGGCTGCTTAATATTTTCAGGGGGGGCCAACATAATGCTTTCTTTCTCGTTTTTTTTTGTTTTTATTTTCTTAACTAACCTACATATTACCAAACAACTACAAAATTTTCTGGTAGCAAGAACAAAAGCCATGGTCCTTTTAGTTAGCTTTTGTTTACACTTAACTATAAACTTGACTATTTTTTTTCTTTTTTTTTTTGAGACTCGTGTTTTTTTTTTGTTCTTTGCTGCTTACTGAACTTGATGACCGAAGAGGTCAGGTCAGTAGATGCGGGAGAAGCAGGGGAAAGAAGAGAGAAGTTTTCACTGCTATTTTTGTTTGGCTTATATATATGTATATAATTTTTTTTTGGTTTTTGTTGTTGTTGATGTACCACTTGAAATTTTATGCTAAAATACAGTTCAGCGATTCTAAGATTACAAAGGCAACAAAATGAGAGAGAAAGAGAGAGAGTGAGAGAGAGATAGAGAGTAGGAGGCAAAAGCGTTGACTGTAAATAATGTTAGATAATTATTTAGTTTCATTTTTTTGTTAGCTGCTGCTGCTGTTGTTGTTGTTGCCACTTTAAGACCACAACAATTCCTGTCAGATTTTATGTTTTGTCTGCTGCGCAAACAGAACAAAGAAGACAACTGTGAGATTTTGATAGAACGACGCTTAGATATCCTTGTGCCTATTGCATCCTATATGTGTCTTCCTAATCAGAAATCTTTAAAACTAAACTTGCACTATTTATGGCATTTGGAAAACCTCTTAGAGCAAGTTTAAATCTAGTTAAATATGAAGAGATTTTCTCTATTTTCATTTGTAATTTGTTAGTCTAGAATAGAAGGAAATGATTTGACAATCCTCATCACGGGTTTCATAGTTTAATGACTTTAAACAAACTAATGTATATTTATATATATTTAATTACACCTTACTTAGTAAGTAATGATTTTATAGTCTAAGAAGTGCTGCTAAATTTAAATTCCATTCTTCATCCTAAGCCATTATTGTTCATAATCCTGTTTGCTTCTAAAAATTATTAACATCTGTTTTTATTGGTAGCCCTAATCAAAATCTGGAAGGAGAAGGTGCTGCTATTACATTTAACAAGCCTTTTTCAAAAATTATAATTAAAGAGCTTTTTAGGTGAAATGGATTTAATCCTAACTGAAGTGAATATAAAAGAAAGAGTTGAAAGATTTAAGAAAAAAAAACTGATTACAAACATCTTCTCGTAATTGGATAACTCCGCAAATAATCTACCCTTAATCCAGGGTATAGATATGGTTCTTTCACTTCATAAAATGGAAAAGAAGAATTGTCTGTGCTTTTATTTATTGCGCCTATTTTGCGGTTTAGCAATTTTATGGGCATTTTCTGCTGCTTTTGTTTTCCTTCTCTCCTCTTATTGCCACATCTCACCCTATATCTGTGCCATTTGCCAGAGGCAACTGTGTGTAATTAGCTAGCTTAACAGCAACTAATTAGCTTAAGGTTTACTTTTTACTTAGGCAACTTTAAGCCAACACTCGCGTTTTCGACGCATTTTTTCTTTTTATAGATAAATCAACGTCCAAAAATAAATTGCCTAAAAATGAAAGTGACAAAAGGAAAAAAAAAATGCAAAATGGTTTGCGCTAATTGAAAATCCTTTCAAAATCCTCTAGACTAAAGTGCGTGTGGTACATACAACATGAGATGAAAGGACAGTAAGAGAATGGAAAATAGGGAGCCAGAGAAAGAGAGCAAAACGCATTTGCATTGAACAACAACAAAAAGAAATATCTATCCAAATGGCCAAAGCCACTTAACAACTCGTTTGGGTAAAATCCATTAAGTGGCCTCTCTGAAAATATCTGTCCAACGCGAAATAGTTGAAAATGCATGAAAAGTCTCTGTTGGGTTCTGTTTTTGTCAATTTTTTCCCCTCAGCATTTCGATTTGCCTTCTTGTAAAATGTTGGACAGTTTTGTTTAGATTTAGCCATATTAAATGGGCATGACAGAAATCTTTTGGAGAATTTTGGCTTTATTTATAAAAGCGGTTTCATGGTTAAGTGGCTTTGAGCCATTTTTCCATAGAAATGATGGGAAACTTTCAATTGAAATCTTTACAACCAAGTAATCTATGTAATTTCGGTGTAATTTCTTAATAAATGAGGAATAATTTCATGTACATAAGTACTAGCATTTCTCAATATTCAATAAACGTTTTAGATTTTAGATAGCAAAATGTTTTATTTATACTTTTTGAATTTAATAAGGAACAAGACGGAGAATGTGTAAATATATACTTGTGTAGCGTGGAAGCCATCACCACTATGTTAAAGGAATATCAGAGGGAATGCCTTCAAAGCATTATAATTATAATATAAAATAATAAATAAATAACAATTTCCTTCGCTAGTATCACTAATGAGAAATTTTCAACCTGTTTTTGTATATCCTTTCTATCCATTCCTTTTTTCTATATGTGTATTTATGTATTGGTTTAAAACAATCGAAGGCATTTTGTTTAAACATTTTGGGGGCAAATGTTTTAACAAACTTGCCTTTAATCGATAAGCCTCATTATTCGTCGCTGTGGATTTCGCGTTAACGTATTGCAGCACTTAACCGCTAACAACAAACTTTAAACTTATGCAAAAATGTATTGTGATAAATTTTGTTTAATTCTTGGCCACTAAATATTTTCTTGTCAGTGCTGTTGTTGTTTTTGTATGTTTTACCATTTGCGCAATTTTCAACAAATTGGCCTTGTCTGGGTGTGAAAAACAAGAAGCTAGCAAAGCAAACAAAGAAGAATTGTATCCACTTTATGTTGTTCAAAATTCATGTGAGAGCCCGGAACACCGAATGGCATTCTGGACCGCGGAACGAGCCACCACTAACTCTTACATAGTTACATATGTATGCACATTTGTGTGAGTGTTTATGTTGTGTCTGGGCGGTGGGAGTGGTACCTCCTGTAAATTGCATTTACATGTAAAAACAGTTGGCGAAAACATGGTGAAAACGTGGTGAAAGAAAAGAATTTGTGCGCTTTGAGCTTAAGCCGCTTAATGGACACATACACACACACACACATAAGTGTAAGGGGGGTTGCCAGACTTTATATCCATATATGTATCCATCTATGTTGTACTCACTCAATATGATAATCAGGCAAACGAATATTGCTCCAAGTGCACCCATGCTTAGCTTCAAACGTTGCCCCTCCTGGACTAGCTCACAGTTTTCGCCCCAATATCCCTCGGGGCAAATGCATCGATAACGCAACCGCGGCTCCAGATTGATGCATGTGGCCCCATTCAGGCATGGCATATCCAGACATTCATTTCGATCAACACAGCCCTTGGAATCGGTTGACATAATGCGTCCTTCGCTGCAACTGAAATGAGATGGATGAACGATAGAAAACTTGTTAGCTACTTGGTTCTCATTTTCATCACATCACACTTTTTTCATATCAAAATGAATGAAGTTAAACGTTAAGAGAGAAACCGTAGAATGATGCTCGTGTAAAGAATTAAATTTTAGTAAAGTTAATTAGTTTAGTTAAGTTAAATTTGGTGAGTTTTATATAAAGACTAGAAAACTGTTTTTTCAAATAACTAACAACACTTTCCAACTTGCATCGCTTAGATCAGCGACTCGATTACTCAAATATTTTGCAAAGGAAGGAAAGAACAAGTATAAAAGTATATCCGTTATTCAGAAAGCAGCAAAATATTTAACAATCATAATAGTTTCGGTTATCAGTTTCAGTTTTTTACATCATGGCATCGTTAAGTTAATCACGTTGACCTCGACATGGTTACATTTCTGCATTTAGTCGATTGATTTATCAGTTCGATTCATTATTCTCTAATTTTCCGGTTCCTGTTACGTCTTTAATACGTTTAAAATGAAGGGAAAAAGGAAAATGTGCAAACATACTTTTCCTATTCACCTTCATTCATATTTGGGTCAATATTCGTATTCGAATTGAGTCGACGCCAAGTGACACAAATTCCAGAAGCCCGTCGGCAGCTTCTTCATCTTCTACTTATAATAAAATTCAAATTGAGGCTAAAGTAAGCATAATTTATGACACGTCGACACCTGAAGGAGGTTTGGGTAGACCAGGAGCAGAACTCAACAGAAGAAGGAGCAGCAGCAGCAGCGGCCCAGACCAAGAATATCTGTGTCACTATTTAAATTTATAAAAATAAAAATGGGAAAAAAAATAATACGAACGAAAAGAAAACCAACGACTCTCGAACACGTGTTACCAGAAGGTATAAGAGAAATGACAGAACCAAGCTAACCTTCCCACTCGTTCCACCCATTTTGCTTTATAATGGCTCTAGCAAATGGAGCGAGAAGCTCCTCACAGTGTGGGGGCTTCTGGTACCTAGATGACATGATGCAGAGATTGGGTGTCCTGCTGCTGCTGCTGCCACTACTGATGCTGCTTCTGCTGCTGTCGTCTGTGGCTCAAATGGAGTCACTTGGCAAAACTAATGATGTGGAAAATGTGTCTGAGTGTGAGTAAGTGTAGATATGTGGAGGTATGTAGTGCAAATGGCACCAGCAGAAACTGTGTCTAGGATCAAGAGTCATGGATGACAATTGATATTATTTGTTTTGCATTTCCCTCACTTTCCACCCTACCCTAACGGTACTCGCCAGCTTTGCATAGTCAATTTGTTGATGTCCATGAAGTCACTTTACCCTCATTGTGTTTAGCATTATTTAGTTTTGAAAATAAAAATATATGTTTTGCTTTCCACTTACGTGCACTCATATTCATTCCATAAATCAACACAATCGAACGGATCTGGACAGATGACATTGGAGCATGGCCTATTCGATGGACAATTACGCTCCAAATTTCTAGCCATTGTGGCCTGACCCCATTGGGTGCCATTCATGGCCGGCGGTAAAGGCAAATGTTTGCCGTCCAATCTGAAAATTTTCAATAGAAAAAGTGATTACATTGAAGTGACCATTTATAACTAGGATAAAGCACAGTTATTTAAAAGGCAATTATTATCCGAAACTATCCTTAACTGGCTTAAATATGTATAATTTAAGGAATTTTTTATCAAGCTACTAATGCAAACTCACAAAACTTATAATTAATTTAAGAAAAACCGGTAAAACTTTGAATTTGATTTTTTTGTGGCTTAAAGCATTTACTCGGTTTACTTCTCATTGCTTACCTGATATCGTCGAGACAGCTTTTTTGGAAATCCGATTGCACCTCAAACGTTTTGACGCCCGTATACTCTGCCTTGCCTCCAGCATAAACGCCCTCCTGCTTATCAATGCTCAACCATTGATGGCCTACGTAGTGAAAGGATTCATTGTAACGACGTGACTCGCCTCCATCAAGCTCCATGAGAGCAGCTGAACCATAGCGACTAATGCGTATCACGTGCCATTGCCCATCATTGACAGAAATGGATGTCAAGCCAAGAAGTTGCTCTTCATTTCTCAACGAATTCAGATTATAGCGAAATTGCAGATGTCCTCGTCTAAGCTCCAATATGGCATATTCCCGTTGATGTTGATCACTGACGCGAAATAGTTCACCACTCTGTTCGCGGGTACGAAAACGTAGCTGTAGCTGAGTACTAAATCGATCCGGTTCGAAACTTAGAGCAAATTTCACATAGCTCTGTGGCTTGAAAGTTGTTGGAATGGTGGGAACATTGCAGCCTGGACCCATCCAGCCAGGTTGACAATGACATTTGGCTTGCACCATACTTGCCACACAATTGCCGTGCTCCCAACAGCGTGCCGTATGCTCTGTTTTCAGGCAGACCTCGTCCGTTTGTGGACACGAGGGATAACTGTTTCGGGCTAGGGCAGGAAAGGCCAAATCATAATGCTCTGAATTGTGAATCAAGTTTCGAATGCATCCATCGAAACCTTTAGAAGTGAAGGCGTACTGCCAATTGTATAAAGTCTGATCGAAATATTGTCTATACAAGCCGCCCAATTGTAATGGTTGATTCACATTCAAAGTCTCCGCAAATGGTGGTATCTGACCCCGTGCCTGACAGGCATTGTCATCGAACTCTGGCGAACTTCCATCTTCCATTTCAGAGATCATGGCCGAGCGGCAAAAGTCCACCACCATGCGAACATTTTCCGTATCCCAGAAAATATCCAAACGATGCCAGACGCCATCGTCAAGAGTTTTCTTCGTCTTCACACGCAGCTCCAAAGTACCAGATCCGAAATCGATCAGTAATCTGGGATAGCCCTGTTCTAATTCAATGGCTATAAAGTCACTTAATATTGAATCTTTGATTTTGGGTGGCACAATGGGTCCATTGTATAAGATCAACCCATCAGCCTGTCGAGTAATAAACTCAAGACTTAAGTGGGATTCGGTACAGAGTTCCAGTGGAGGATACCAGGCCCATCCATTGCCGCGAAAACTTCGCGTCGACTGCTGACACCGTGGGCCATTGTAACCCACGGGGCAAGCGACACACTTGGGACCATTACGAGTCTCGACACAGCGACCTCCATTGTAGCAATAGTGTGAGCGACAATTGTAGGAGTTATTGTCTTGAGTTGTTGTGAAATTTCTCGCACGACAAGTGCACTGGGCACTGATCTCGATGCGAACACCCACCAGAGCGGTGCGATTCACACTCACCGTGTAGGGACGTTTGCCCAATTCACTGCGAGAAGTGCAAGAGCTCAAACCGCATTTACCTTTGCCCTCCTGTAGGCATTCGTTGATATTGACCATGGTTATATTGAGGCCCACATCCTGTTCAATCTCCTCACGATGCATTTGAACTATGCCATTCAGTCGCACTGCCTTAAAGTAGGGCTGCTGATGGGCAGATCTTGCCGCAAAATGAACATCAGTTATCGGATGGGGTAAGTCTTTGGTCAACTGCACACTAAATACATCAACATTCTCGCGATCGGTGTACAATAGCTCAGCTAATTTATTTCGAAACCTTTCAAGTTTAGAAAGTTCCACTTCGCCTTTTAAAGGATTCCATGTTCTCACGAAATCCTCATCGGTTATGTGAGCCAATCGCATGGATCCAGCTTGCTGCACTGCCTCAGCCGTAATATCTCTTACCGTGACACTCAAATTGGCCGGTATATCTTCCTGATCGTGCTCACGATCATAGACCTTAAATCTTAATTTGTAATTTCCACGCCGTGTGCCAGCGCGCATTGTTAGTATACCCGTATCCGTATCTAATTTGAAACGTTGATGCTCTTGAGCCTCCCAATAATATTTCTTATCTGGGACATCCCAATCATCAGGATCATTCACATATACCCGCCCTATCGGAGTATCCTGCGATTGTCCTTGATAGTTGTAGACCAAAACCGATTTGCTACCCGCCTGCATTTTATTATCATTCACATCACCAATGGTTAGTATTAGAGTGCTCGTTCCCGTCATAGCTGGAGCACCATTATCCTTGATTTCAATAGGTATGGCAAAGGTTTTCTTGGCCTCACGATCATAGGGTCGAAGTGACGATATAATAGCGACACCATTGCCACCGTCACCTCCTGTAAGGACATTGAGAAAAAGATATTCAATGAATATATGGTACACCAATTTAATTAAATATTCACTAAATTAAACCGAACTGGTATTTGAATTATCGAATGTGAAGATTTATGACTTTTTTTGATAAAAGGATTATATTTTTGTATTATAATAAAAGTAAATAATTCATTGTTCATGCTGATTTTTCAATAAAAAACCCTTTATGAATATTCCATTTTATCAATTAATATATATTAGGTATTAATAAATGCTTTATTCTGTTTTAATCAAAGCAAATTTCATTGCCACTTTATGCTTTACAACATAATAGACACGCATATTGAAGCATTTTTTTTTGCCATGGCTAATTTTGCTACCCATTATCCAGAGTAAAAGGGGATATTAAACTTCATATTGCAACATTGAATTAGCTGAACATGCCAGAATCGCATAATTTATGTTTTATTTAAGCTTAGTATAACAAAGAAGTTAAATTGTAGTCAAAGCCACTAATTGTGACTATAATTTGACCAATTTGAAGCTTGAAGCTTCTAAAAAAAATCTATGAAATATTATTCTTCACTAGAGAGAAACTAAAGCTTTGTTCTTAATGGGTAAGGATGTTTGTTTGTTTTTGATAACAGATATTATTAAGAATTCTGATTATGATGAAAGGATCTGATTTGTTAAAGGATATTCTGCCATCGACTCTCGTTTTTTTTTTTTGTTGGGTAAATACGACAAATGCACTCTTTCACATAATTAATCATCGAATGGGTAATTTCAAAGCCAACTGCATAACAAATATAAATAAATGCATGTACATGCATCCATCTTATTGCCGCCTAGGGCAACATGCACAAAAAAGCAACGAGAACAACTGGAAAAGTGCATTTGAATATTATAGCGATATATGTGAAAACGAATGTGAATAGTAGCATTAAATGTAGCAGCATATTAAATGCATTAGCTTGATTAAAAATTTATCTTTTATAGTGCATTAAATGACAAACAGCCTCGTATGTGTGCTGCGGATAATGCTAAAATGTTTTTTAAATACTAATTACGCATATCATTTAAGTAATTATGCAAATTAATATCGTTCATTTTGTATCATTATGTAGATTTTTCTTTTTTGTTGTCGCTTTGGCATTCATATATTATTTATTTAGTTACCGAAAAATAATTTAATCGGCTTTTTTTTTTTTTTGGGTTCTCAAATCAATTATTTGTTTCGCACCCAGGCAGAGGCGTTTAGCAAATATTCATTTTTATGTCCTTTAGATACTTGAAACCAAAAGCACGCGCCATAAGAAAAACAACAATGAAAACGAAGGAGAAAAACGAAAAAAGAAAAACAAAAACAAATCAATGAGCAAAAAAATGTGCCCTGAAATTCAAACAGGCCAAGCATTGAAAATTGAAAAAATTGAGAGAAGTGAGCTCTAGCCAATGATTTCTAAATGCTCTTTATTGACTTAAAATTTTATATTTATGTAAATAAAAAATAAATGTTCGTAGAAGCATTTTTAAAATTCGGCACTCCTTTCCTTATTTATACATAACAATTTTGAGTGCAATGTATCTCCTAGTTTCTAATTTACCATCTCGATTGACTTACTACAGAAATTTTTGAAAATCAGTTGCAGAAGACTCTCTCTTGTATCAATAAGTTAGGAAATTTAGGATTTCTTTTACCGAAAACAATTCCTATATTTAACTTATCTTGTCTGTTACAAACATTCAGCAAGTTTGATTATACCCGACTATCCTATAGGATAGAAAGTACAATCAAAAGTAAAGGAATAGAGAAGGGGAAACAAACTCTCCTGTCAATGTCAGTCGATGGCATTCAAGTGACACCTCGAATTTTCTTTCATTTACTGGGGTATATATTTTTTTTTTTTTTTGCTAAGAATCTCTTTTATCCAATTTTTTTGTTCGTCTGTTTGGGTACGTTTCAAATAACTTTCATGGAATGGCTACAAAAAAGATGGTACACAGCCTGGACTGATGAAGAGGAAAGCACAAAAATCGACAAAGCAAAATGAAAACAAAAGGCCCAAAAGATGGTCAGACTCGATTGTTCTATGGTTTGCTGTTGGGTTTCGTTTATTTTTTTTCTCCTTTTTTTGGAGTGAGTAACTAACCAACTCCGTGGCACAAACAATGCTGATGATGCTGATTGTCTGGGAAGCATAATTCAATCACCATTACTATGCAAACATCGCTTTGCTTTCGGTTTTAGCGTTTGATTTTGATTGTGCGGCATTGGCGTCGACTGAATGAATGAAATGGTTGAGTTAGTGGCTGAAAGTTACGAGAAAACGGTTCATCACTTTTTGCTGGCTCTAGTAGGAAATTTGCGCAAATTGCATTTCGGCTTGGTTGGCTAACAAAATTGCACTAGATTAGTTGGCAGACTTTTAGTTATGAATGCAAATTTTCTTTCATAAAATGAAAAAAGAAAAATGAAAATAGTTATCGACAATCAAAGTTCAATCGAAAACTTTGCTATTAAGTGCAGATTTCCTATTTACTAGGTACACTTCATCAGACTTTTTGACAATTGCCTTTGGTAAATTCAGTTGCAGGTAAAACTAAAGCTATTATCAGGCAAGAATGCAAACACTCAACACAGACAGAACTGCCAAGAATTGATGCAAAGCTGATTATGTTGTGTATCTAGACATTCAATTTGCAAAAGGGCTCTCCTACGACATGGAAGTCCATACAGTCCTATTCAGTATTAACCATAAGTTGCTTTGGGTTGCAGGTCAAACAAAAAAGCAACGAAACGCATCAAAGCTACGAATAAAATTGGCAGCTAGTTTCCGTTTTTAATGAATGGTTGGGAAATGAAAAAGTGATAGACAATGTAACCTGATTGTTAACTTGAAGAAAGGGATGAAACAGAGTAAGTTTAGTTTACCAAAATAAGGTATAAATTTTCTTCTTAAAGAATGGCTAGGACCAACTTAAGTTTTTAATGTTTGATGCTTAATAAATGAGAGGTATTTACTACAAAACAAAAAAAGTTTGTGAAATTTATTTAGCACTTCTCAATTTTGACTTACTTCGATCGTAATCCACTTTAAAACCAGTTCGTATCTCTTCGCTTGCTAGAGGATCTAATCGAAACGTAAATGGGCCGGCGTTTCCACGCTGTCGATCATCCAAATCTTTGGCTGCTATTTCAATTATTTTTCTTCCCTCGACATTCTCGGGCAAAGTGGGTCGATAATCCTGGGCAAATGTCGGAGCGTTGTCATTCACATCCTTGACAATGACCGTTAGAGTGGCAGTTGCTGTGCGTGCCACTGGATTGCCATCATCGATGGCCAGTATTTGCACATGATGTCGATCCAAAGTTTCTCGATCCAATGGCCTTTGAATGCTTACAGCTCCCTTATTACTAATGGCGAATTGCCGTTGCCGATTTGTGGCACGAACAATTTTATAGTTGACCTTGGAGTGACCACCCTGATCGGCATCTGTGGCACGAAATTGTTCCAGAATTGTGCCAACTTTGGTGTCCTCATAAATGGAGACTTCGATGTGATCACGCTCAAAGCGTGGAACATTATCGTTGATATCTCTCAGTTTGACAACCACCCAGGAGTAGGCCACATGATATTTGTCACTACTATCATCTTCGCCCTTATCGTTCACTTGAATGCGAAAACGGAAACCACTGCTTTGCAATGGATCCTCGTAATCGAGTGGCTGAATGATCTTCAGTGATCCGGTGCCATCGGCATTGCGGACCATGGCAAATTTATCGGCCCCGAAACCACTATTTGGCACAACTTTATATTGAAATGTATTCGTCTCATCCTCATCTTGAACTGTTACAGTCAAAATAGGTGTCTCGGGTATGAAAGTGCCATTCGTTTCATCCACCTCGGTGAACCATTCATCTTTGGTGAATTGTGGTGGCATATCATTGAGATCCCTCACTCGTATTGAGGCGGTGCCAGTGCCTGGAAAAGAAATTGGCAATGTTTAGTTTTGCCTATCAACTTTCGTGCTATTTATTTACTCACCCTTTAGTCCACCACCATCCATGGCCACCACCTGGATGGAGTAGTCCGGGGTACGCTCTCTATCCAAACAGCAAACAGCCGTCTTAATGACACCCGTTTCGGGCTCAATTTCAAAGATGGGCGCACCCGTCTCCTCCTCGATGACATTCTTCTCAATGGAATAGATTAGTTTCGCATTGGTGCTCTCGTTGGGATCGTCATAGTCGATGGCCGACATTGTCATCACTGGACTGCCGGCAGTGCCATTCTCGGTGACATTACCAAAGTATATGCCCTGCGGAAACTGTGGGGCATTGTCATTGATGTCCTTGAGATTAACTTGAATGTCTGCATAGCCGACAAGTCCTTCACCGCCCTCATCCTGGGCGAATACGGTAAAACGCCATTGCGGTCGTCCATTCGGTTGATCACGGTCCAAGGGCTAAAGGAGCAAACGGAACATAGAGAAAGAGGGAGAGAGGTTGTTGGTAAGGCGTTGCTTGATTTGCAAATTATTTGTTACAGGAAACTGTAACTGGCTTTTGCTGATTGGCCCTTCTGCTGTATATTACATTCTAACATTACATGCCACACAAACAAAAGCCATCAATTGCAATGTGTTTTGCTTGTGGGCTGAAAATTATCTTGAATTATGACCCAGATTGCTTTGTATTCTCCTTTTGTCAACTGATGGCAAGGCAATAAAGTAATAAAGTATGGAAAACTTTTCATTGCAATAAAATTCCATTAAAATTATCTTTTTTTAATATTTGGTTTAATTTTTGCTTATAAGAAACTTTGTTCAATAATGACTCAATGCATTGGGCTTTTCTTGTTTTCCTTCAATATAAAAATTAAAAATTTAGTCAAGACGTTTCTTATTTCAAATGAATTACTCTGAGTGCCTTTATTCTACATATCACAGCATCGACTAAGTTAACAGCAGCTGCTAACTACAATTGGATTTCTTCTGGGCTTATTCAAATTATTTAAAAATGGACAAAGTTATTATCCATTAAATTTTGCTGATTAACTACACCCAAAGAACAAGTGCTGATTTGAACGACAACAACAAGTATTATAATTTGATGTATTATTGCAAAATTTTTTAAATGAATAATATGATTTTTTGTCTGATTGATATAATCTTCTTCACGTGATTTGTGCTAGAGTATTCAATGCTTCTTTAACTGTTTGTTAAGTGTAGAAAAGTTGTTAAAGGTTTTACCTATGTAAGTTATCATGGCTATTGAACAGATTGAGCGTTGATCCGTGTTACCACTTTTATTTAAACATTCAGTTTGATTACCTTGACCAGAAATGTAATTGCAATGCTGCACATAAACACACTCACGCATACACACACTGTGATATACATTTACTGTTTCAACCACATTTCAATTCGATTGCTGAAATTCGTTCAGCTTGAAATGGCATTCGCTCAATTAAAGCCAAAAAAAAAAAAAAATAAAAACCAGAGGAAACCAGAAAAAATTGATGGTAGAAAAATCATTTAGCTGCCACGTGACACGCAAAGCAATTGCAATTACAAAATTAAATACCATTCTCCAACTAAAACTAACTAAACTAAAACAACAACAAATTTTAACTCTTTATCCTTCCCCAACCATACAAACTCTTCTCACTCGTGCCCACCATTTTTCTATCGGATCATGGCTTCCTTTCAGTTTTATGCGAACGGACCAACCACGCGCCCAATAACGAACGACGAATGTCATTTACATGTGGTTGGTCGGTTGTAGAGCGTCAAAACCACAAATGCCACATGCTGCCACACCCACTCACACCCTCCCTCCACTCATTTCACCGCCCATTTTCCTGTTCTGACAATAATAAAACAAATAAAGCAAGCCGCCAGCAGCATCGATAGCGGTAGGGTCGGGGGGGCAGCAACATTTGAACATTTTATGCAGAATGCGGCGCCAGGGCTACCACTTTGACTCCGCGTTGTTTTTATGGACTTTGTCTGAAATTAATTGGAGTCTATGTAGCTGACATTCCAACGGTGACAGCAGCTTGTATATGCTGTGTATTTCTCGCTCGTCGTTTTTTTATATCTGCATCTAAATGTCGTTCGCCTGTGTGTGGTTTGACACAGTTTTAAATTAATCATACGCCACCGAAAAATGCCAGCGAAAAGCTTTACACAATTGACACAAAACACCCAAGAGGAAGGACACTCCCCCACCACACCACTCATCCCTTTAACTGCCTTGTCCACCAGTGAGCAATCAAAAATATTCATCGAGTGTTAAAATATTGAAAACATTTTTCCAAGCTTCTCCGGTTTATGGTGGGAAAACGACACAAAAACAAAAAAAAAACTGAAAATACGTGAGCAACTGTGATGTTTCATGTGAAAATATTTCTCTTTCGAAAATTGCTCACTCGGCTCGGTAAGAAAAAAAAACTCTGCACAAAATATACTAAAAGAGCTACAATGAAAGAGATATCATTTCATGGTTTGTGCTACATTTTAAATACAAAAGTGAATACAAAAAATTTAAAGCGAGAATTATTAGGCAAAATAATATTAAGTCTTCTAGGTTATTAAAAGAAAGTATTTTGAAAGCCAAAACGTTTACAAAGTGTTGTGGTTTTTATTCATTGACCGGATCGGATCAATCAATCTTTATTTAGGTAGTCCTAATTTTATGTCTGTGTACCTGAAAAATAAACCGTAAAGCTTTTTTACAAAAAAAAAAAGGTAATATAGGACATATGCTAAGCTAACAATTCAATAAAGACATAAAAATCTCTTTATCCCTTTTACAAATAGTTACTAGACCACAATTCCTGTGCTGCGGACTGGGGCAACTCTATGACCATTCCATTAAAATCATAAAATATCTGACAGAGTGCAAGAACTCTTTCTCGTAAAATGACTCTTCAGCCATCAGACGCCCCCCAACGAGGTATTCCTGTCATCGTTTTCATCTTTTTTCATGTATGTACGTATGTGTGTGTGTGTGTTTGTTTTTTTGTAGCTGTTCACTCGTCACACAGTATAAACTGCACCATTGTGTGCATAAACTGTGGCTCAATTGTAAACTGCCAACGTTTATCCCCCATTGGCAATCATCTCTGTACCCAGCATCTCCACTACCCCCTGACAGGAATTACTCTGCATTTTTTTCGTGCCCCTTTCTCCTATCTTCACCCTCATGATGTCAAGCCATTTGCACGCTCACCTTTGGGGGCCATGTCAGCATCAGAATTTAACTTTTTTCTCTCCACAGTTTTCTTTTTTTATATTCTTTAATGGCATTCATTACGCCATTGCCCATTTTACGGCAAACAAAAAAATATGAGAAAACCCGATGACAATAATATCAAGTTTGAATTAAAAAAAACTTACCTTCAGTACAAAAATATCGCCCGTGGTGCGATTTATATCAAATTTACTATTTGCTGGATTATCTGGGTCAATACCCTGACCAGTAAGGAAATATACAATATTTATTGGTCTATCTACATCGCCATCAGTGGCAGTAACCTGCAAGAAAAAGAGAGGGAGAGTGAGCATTAGAGAAGGAAAACAAAATGTTACCAAAATATCCAAAATAGCACAAACCAAAAAAAAAAAAAAAAAAAAAAATTCAAGAAGTTTTCTTTCTTGGCTGGAAACAAACCTTTGGCTTATACAGTCCAAAGAGTCTATAAATCAAATATGGAAATGAGCCAGATGAGAGAAGAGAGCACAACCAACAACTAAAAAAGCTTTAAATGTCCAATAAAAGGCAAGTTGAACGGTTGAAAAATAGCAACGGAAAACAGAAAGGACTGGGGCCAAGGGAGTCTGTAGAGTGTTGTATAGGTCGCAAATCTGGACAATGGGCGTGGCTTCTTTTTGTGGTTTGTGTTGTAAATTTATTCTTTGATTTTTGTATTTTCGTTCACTGCTCTCGCCAACAACAATCAGAGTCGGGGTCTTAAAACTGCCTTAAAGTCTCGACTGTGGAATTACCTATGTCGCGGCTTATACCTTCATTATAATATTAACATTGTGACTCTTTCCATAACTGAACATCTTCCTCACTAAAGTATTTGTCCTTCATCTTTGCTATTTCTTATTACCCTCATACGATTTCATTTATAAATCCTTCTTTTTACAACTATCCTTATCGACCCTGCACTTTTTTTATCCTTGTCTACAGGGTATTAAAAGAGAAATGCTAATATTACTGAGATTTATGTAATTATTCAATCGGATTTGGGTTCTTTATTTTTATTTTATTATGTTTCTTATTTTCCTTCTTTTTTTTTTGCGGTTGGAAAATTAAATCTGTATTTAGGGCGAAATTCTTGTAAGGTTATTTCTTTTTTTTTTTTGATATATTTTATTTTGGGTAGAACAATAAGCAAATTGGTGGCTAGTTTTTATTTTTGTTTGATTAAAAAAACGGAATTGAAAACCAACATCAAAATAAATCCATTGAAATTGAATTTAAATGCAAATTGATATGATATTAGAATAGAATGGATAGAAAATTAATTTTTACAATTGGAAAATTTAAATAGAATAATAATTGAAAGAAAATCATCAAATAGTAGATTACTTAATGTGCAAGTGTTATTTATTTTTCTTGAAGAATGGAACCATTTTATTTAAAACTCTTCAATATTTTTCCAATTTTTCGTTTCGTATTCTCTGCATAAAACCTTTGTGCATAGTAAATAAGCTTACTATTGTGTGCTTGCATTTGCTATTGCCACAATTCTCCAGGAAGACAATGATGATGACGATGCTGAAGACGATTTTGTTACAAGAAGTATCATCGACAAAACTTCTGTTCATACATGATGCACAACATAAGTCTCTTCCTTTTAGGGAGTTCCTTTCAATTTACTCCTTTTACAATGTATCGCAAAAATAATCTTCTTTTAACAAGTGCAACGAAATGTAGACTATGCTAATTCTGTTTCTACAATCTGATGGAATAGACAAACAGAACGAGTCATCAAACACTTGTCGTGCCAATTAAAAGCAATTATTGCATTGTATACTTTATCTACCCCTTGTGCTCTTCCTTTTTTTCCCAGTTCGTATTCCTCTTTAGATTTGTGTCTCAACTCTGCGTGTTTTTTTTTTTTTTCATTTTTCGTTTCTGTGTGTCATGACAAACTGAATAAACAGAAAAGCTGGAGGGACAACACTCCCGATTTCTATACCCACATTTATGTATGTATATTTCCTTGTTGAACAAAAGTTTAGTCGACAATTACAATGCATGCAAACCCAGTGATGGGCGATTTCCTTGATGGCTCCTCCCATTCCATTCCATCCCATTCCGCACAGTAACGTCATGTGTTAAGTGCCTGCCATCGCAACTCCTCCTCCGCACTCATTCACAATGCAACAATTTACGTTAAATGTTCAACACAATTTGATATGACAAAAGAGTTGTCTACGTGCTGTCATTGCGGGCCATTATTATTGCCCCGGTTTTTCGTGGGAAGGACTCACTCACTGCAAGCCATTGTCCTTTCAATAGCGGCTCACACGCATACTAATGCACACAAGCACACACACACACATCCACAGAGTACAGTCAACAATTTAAAAGCCTTTTTGGCTTTATCTCCATCATTTTTTTTCTCACCCATTTCATGGTTAGCAAAAATATTTGCATTTCATTTTGGTGAGTAAGAAGAAAGGAAAAAATTAACCAAAAAAAATTGCATTTTTCAACCCGCTTCCAGGGAAACGATAAAAAAAGGTGTCGAAGACAGACGATTCTCGATTATTATTGGTAAAACGCAATGGCAATAAAAGGATCCTGGCGCCTGCCGTCTCCACAATGGAAATATATGTACATCTTCTTACTTGAGCATAAATGTGTAATTAAAAATTCAGCGATTGTTGTTGCTCTCCTCTTCGTGGCGCAGGTTCCAACACCCGTTGAGCTGTGCAATTTTAATTTATATTGCACAACAGCAACAAAGCAAACGCAACACAAAATAAAAGGAACAAGTTGGTAGAACAAAACTTTCGCATACTCTAAATAAAGAGAGGGCCTATGCGAATTCTTAAAGTAAATATAGATCAAATCAGAGTTAATTAAGTGGAACCTGACCCTGATACAATTGGCAACAGAAATATTTTGTAATAAACTGATAGAACAGAAAGAACATCGATCAATTGTTTATAATCTGCTGTAAACTATCAACCTAACTAAATTTTACAGGCACGTGGATCCTCGTTGTTCAGATTTTCTTATCGGCAATGTCCTTAAATGAAGTTTCACTTATCTTATCTTTGAAACTTTAGGAAAACTACAAATCTTTATTCTTGCTTTTACAATTTTGGTGTAAATTTTGGTCTATGCTTGTCTTTTAACTTCTGTAGAGTCAAAAGAGTATTACCATATTTTCTTTTAGTAACAATATTTGCACATTTTTTCTCTTCTCTTCTTTTATGGTTAATAAATTATGGCTTTAAATAAAACTCAATATAGTGGTAAGTCTGTGTGGATATGTATGTATTCGAATCGAAAATATCTTTACACATACATATATACCGATATCCTGATGTATGTATGTATATATGAACGTATGTACGTGCATGCAGTTCGTCCTTGCCCCGACTATCACGTTATTAATATTGAATGAGTATTTATTTTGTATTTACGCCTGAATTGTTCGACTTGCTGAACTTTTCTGCATAAATCGTAGGCATCGCACAAAGAGGGCTGAACATTTTCTTCGTGTTTTTCATATACATGAAGAGCATGTAAAGCACGTAAATATATATTGGTTTTTAATGCAAATTTTAAATTGCAACTTGTTGTTCTTTTTCTTTTTTATGATATTGTTGCTGTTTCTGTCAAGATTTTAAATTTTGTAAGAGTCAAAGATAATGAATGTTCAGATCGTCTTAAAATTTAATTGGCAAAGAAGTAATGCTTACCTGTAAAATGCGTTTGGGCAAGTTTCGATCGTCTTCCTCAGTGATTTGTGTGCGATATGTTTGACGATCGAATACCGGTGGATTATCGTTAACATCGCGTACATTGATCACAACGGTGGTGTAGTTATTCTTACGATTTCGCGTTGCCTCCAAGCGTAACTCGTACTGTAAGCAAAAGATCAGATTAGAAAGATCAATTATTTATATACATAAAGGAGGGCTTAGCTTAATAGTACTCGATCGATAAATTTGTTAGATTCCAAAAACAAACACCTAATAAGCCTGGAATAAGGAAATTATCTCAAGATCTTAACTTATTTTCTTCGTAATCTTGGTGAAAAGGTTATTTAGCTTTTTCAAAGTGAACGAGATGGACTTTTAGGCCAAACTACCAGCTACTTGACGACATATAATTCTCAATCCATTTTGATTTCCGTAAATTCAATGCAAACTAAGAGATTTTTGCGACTTTATGGCTTTGACATTTCAAGCATATTTAATTCAGTTGCCGATCCGAGCAGTTACAGAAGGCGAACCAGAAAAAACAAAAGCTAAATCGCATGAATGGAGGCCAAAAAGTTTTTCCAACGTATAAATGTACGTATATACATATACATATACATATACATATACATACTTATTCATATATATATTCTGGTTGCTTTTTTTCATGTTTTCGTTTTTCCTTTTTTTGTTTTTGTTCGTATTTTGTTGTTGCTCTGTGGCAACACATGTTTTTTCATGCTGTGGTTAGGTATTTGTTGCATGTTGTTTGTGGGTGGGGGCAGCTTGACAGGCAGACAACACGGATTTCCAACGGACTGTCAGCAGCTCCTAAAAGGGGGGCACAGGGCGAAGGTCCTGGTCTTGATGGGTGGGTGGCTGGGCAGCAAGAGGGTTAGAAAGAGATAGATAGAGAAGGAGCTATATGTCTATTTTGTGCGTGTGCAGCAATCACGTTAAAAATGCGCAATGGGAAATGTAACGACAGCTGTAGCTCAGCTCACATGGTGGATTTTCTTTCTCTCAGTTTCTTGTTCTGAATTTTTTGATTAATTTTTTTTTTTTTCGTTGTTTGTCTGTCAAAAGTTTTTGTGTTTTGAGAGAAAAGTTTTGCATAGTTTTGCATATATAAATTATGCAGGCAACAAACAAAATGTTGAAGAAAAAAGAACCTAATGCAACTCAAGCTAGGGCTAGTTTTACTATGTATGTATAACAATCTGGGATGTTCTTTTTACTACTTACCCTTGGCCGCGTTTCATAGTCTAGTGGTTGGGCCACATAGATGATGCCGGTTGTATTCTGTACGCCAAAGGCATTTCCTATGTTACCGCCTGTGATCTGGTATCGAATATTCGTCGCTGTAAGGCAAAAAGAAACAAATAATAAGAGTTAATGAAAAATATTCCAAGATACACTAACAAAATTGAAATAAAACTTTACACTTTTGTATAATTTATGACATGAAACAGGTCTATTCAATAAACCCTTTTACTGGGTTTACGATTTAAAATCCATTTTCTTTAACGCATTTTATTTCCCTCCATCAAATATTACTCACATAAGATCAAATGGTTTTAAAGTTCATATATGAAAGTCAAAAGGAGAAGGCAACATCATTAACTTCATTAAAATTACATTTTTTCCCCATCCAAAAGAGTGAAAAGTAGTCTAAAAGCCAGGGCGTGGCCTGTGTCGTTCTTATATAATTTACTTACGCGAAAAAAAAAATGTTAAATTTCCTTTTATGTAAAAGTGTTAAGAGTAAATACAAGAGACAGAAGGATGGTGAGAGGGGCAATCCTTTTCACATGTGGGCCCATTATGTGGGTGGATGGTAGCAGCTGATGCTGACAAAATGAAGTAAAACGGAGTCTTGAAATGATGTTGCTGTTTGTGTTTGGTGCATTTGTGCGGAAATGTGAAAAGACAAACATTAGCGTAAATTAGCGGGGCGTAAATCGCTTAACCTGTTCAACGCAGCTCAACTCACTCACAGAAGTCACGGAATTAGGTGAAATGTATGTGTGTGTGTGTGAGTGTGTTAACTTTACAGCTTTCTGCTCAATTAACAGAAGGGAAGACTTAAATCAAAAGTTTATAAAAGATTTAAAGACGAATACTTAGTCAAATGCCCCCAAGGATAACAGAAAAAGTTAAGCTAGCCCAGGCAGTTAATTGAATTAAATAACTTACCAACTGAAGGCACAGTTTTAAGTCAACAAAATCAAAGAGCTAATTTTTCAATCAAAAGAATACTGATTAAAAATTTGCAAGAAATAGTAATTTCAGGGGTCAGAGGTGAGTAAAAAAATGTAAATTGTCTTGAGATAACAAGGTTACTTTTTTGAAATTTGTATAATTTTGGACAAGGTCAGAGACATCCAAAAGCAAGTTTTTGGCTAACATTGGCCAATACATTTAAATTTTCAATCAATTTATATATTTTGTATATGTCGGATAGTGTTGGTTAAGTGACTTGTAAGTTAAAGCCTACTAGTTAGTTTCAATTGATTGACATGTGTGTCAGTTGTAGCCCTGGAATAAAGGTTAACCTTTACAGCGGATACAGGGTAAATGTTTACTATTACTACTCGAGATTTCAGTGTTGAAAAGTGGAAATATCGGGTAAAGCTAGATTTCAGTGTTGTCAAACGCTATTTTTTATTTGGCGCACTGTTTGACTGCCCTGGTAGCCAAATATTTTAATCTAAACTCTAAAGTCGAGGAATATTCGGCTGCTCTGGCAGCCGAATATTGTATTCTAAACTATATTTGTTCTATAAAATCAAGAAATATTGTAAACTCAACAATATTTTCGTTTGTTGAGAATAGTGCGAACAAAAGATTCAAAATGCCCGCGTATTCGAGTGTCCAAAATTCGGCATTTGGCAACACCATCTCAAAATTGAACAACTTTTTTTAGCCGGAAACAGCTACTTTTAGCTATAGTCCCGCCAAAAATATTAATTTTCTTTTGTTAATTACTCAAAAACTACGAAATAAATCGCCAAGGCGCACCTGAGGTCGTGCTCATGGAATTTTTCTCTTTCGTTTGATACCAAAATTATGTAGTTTAAGCGCGTGTTGGGCCCGAGTAGTAATAGTAAACATTTACCGAAATATGAAAGTGTAAAACATGAGTGAACCAACAATATTGCTAACGTCCCGACATACATATGTATACAACTGAATCAATTTTGGAGCATTAAATATAGGAGTGAAATTTGAATTCAAGCTTTAATTCCGGGAAATTTAAAAAGTAGGATTATCTAACGACATTTTCATTAACACACAATACACAAGGCCCATTTGGGTAAAGGAAATTTCGCCTGCCTTTGGTACCTGGGAATCTACTTATTTTAGTGAGTTTCGAAAAGTGTATAAAGTGTGTTGAATATTATGTGAAACGTTGAATTTTGCCAATGTTTTACATCTTTGTACTTGGACTCATTTTCGATAAACTAAACTAGAAACTTTATTCAATCCCATTAAATTAAACTTTTGTACTCTTCTCGCCTTGTTTGCTGGGGTGTGTTAAATGGTCCCAATGGTCCTTCTCATTCCTTGCTATGTCTTTCGACAATGATATTTATAATTTACGATGTCATGACGCCATTTTTAAATCACTGATAATGATAATAAATTAATATACAAACACCATGGGGAACTCTGGGTAGGAGAGCACCCTAAGAGACCTCTAAATGAACACACACATGGGACTAAAAGCCAGAGCAGTAAACATTTTCTCTTCTCCCACTCCCACTCTCACTCACTCTCATTGTCTTTCGCCTAGATGATGTTTTTCCTTATGTACTTATTTAGCATGAAAAGTCAGTTTAAAAGTGAAATAAAACCATGGAGAAGGAAAAGAAGAAACAACAACAAAAAACAAAGAAAAGAAAACAAAAACGTTTTTCCCGAGCTTTAAGTGTTTTTGTTGTAGGCAAAAAGGTTTCACTTATTGTTGTTCTGCTATAAGGTTATAAAAGTAATCTATAAATAAAGAAATGAGGTGGAATGCATATGAAACTCATTAGATGATGAGTTAAGCTTTAAGGTTAGACTAATTTATGATAGACATTATTACATAAATCAACATGTTTTTGAGTTGTTTGTTTATTTTAAGAAATTACAATGCGCTAGACTCTAATTTTATGGCATCACTAGGCCAATAACTTAGCCATATGATCGGGTGAGATTTTTATATAGGTAATGAATGAATTCTAAATATGAAACTTCATCAATTTAAAGAGGAATTATCAGCGAGGTGGTTCTAAAAATTTCATACTAAAATTTTATGTTAGTTTTAATTGTGTGGGGTCTTTTAAAATGGTAATTAGTCATGACTAAATCTTTTGGGTAGCGACCTAAGCTGGTTGATTCTATGACTACTTCTGCTTTGAACATACGTACATGTAAGAACAGGGTATAAGGAACTCTAGGTAGCCGTTTTTTGTCGCTACCAAAAATGATTGCCTGCTTTTAGGCTTGCACTCTGCAAAGCAATCTTTCTCGGAAAATGTTTAAAACCATCATTTGTCGCACACATGGCGACCGTGACAAGAGCGAAAACAACAAAGTACACACACTGGCATACACATATCGTACATAAATAATTTTTTTTCTCATAAATTTGATATGTAGAAAAAGTTTTTACAGCATTTCTCTCTCAATTCCAAGCCATTTGCTTCAAAAGATGAAGAAAGTATGGAGGGAATAAGGAAAAACAAAATCACATAAAAAAGATTGTGTCTCCTGACCCTCGACGATGCTTGCGACAGAGACTTCAATTCATATTCGATGTGCATTTCATTCTGTTTGTATCTTTCGTTTCGTTTCCTTTTTGGTTTTGCCTTCCTTTCCAATTCGGGTTAATGCTCATTTCTTGTCGTCGCGACGGCGTCAACAAGGAGCTTTCAGTCGTCGTCATTCTTCCTCTGTCATTCTTCAAAGGAGCTGTTGCTGTTTTGCCTATATTGATGAGCAGGGGAAAGACGAGTCCTGGCGAAATTTGTTAAACGTTTTCAATGAGATTTTGAATGTTGCCCGTTCTGCTTGTAGTTTTTCTGTTCCCCTTTCCATTGCCAATGCCTCAACCTCTCCTTATCCTCTTTATATTAACAATAATATTTTTTTTCTTCTTTGGGGAATCAATACTAAACGAAATGTTGCTGCTCGTTTTGCTTGTGTTTGTCTTTGTATTTTATGGATTTATTCATAGAGCCTTTATTTGTTAATATTTCGTAAATATTTGCCCTACATGGCCCATATGCGTAATAATATTTGACAGAGAGCCAGATATAGACAGACAGGCAGAGAGAGTGAGCGAGGCAGACAGATAGAGCATTAAAATAAATAAACGTTTATTATGGCCAACAACGAAGAAAAACGAAAAGAATTACGCACAATATGTATATATACTTATTCGATCCATGTTTTTAATATTTATATAGGCATAAATTCCACATATATAAGGAAATTGCCAAAACCAATTTACAAAATGTTTATGTTTTGACATTGTGTGTGTGTGTGTGTGTGGTGCGCGAATACGCGGAGTATTCGCACATCAAAAAGTCATTGATGGAAACATTTCTATATTTCGCTTGAGTTGTGCTCCATTCCATTGGAATGATTTGTCAAAAATTACAATTGCTATAAATGTATATATTATATACCTACATTGTGTGCTCTTTTGTTCCATCTATTACATTCGATATATGTATGTAGGTATGTATTCCCAACTATTGTGTAAATAAATGACAACAAATCATCATCCCCAAAACTAAATAAAACCAACAAATGTATATGTATAATCTGCATTCAGCTGAGATCCAAAGAAATGTTTCTTAAGTCTCTTATCTCATTTCATCTAACATTTACTATGATGCCCTTTTTCTTTTCCTCTTTAGAATTTTGATTTAAAAATGTAAACATGATACCTAATATTACTTTTTCAGTTTAACTACTTAGACAGACTTAAATACTTAGACAATTAACTGATAGAAATAAGTCCTCCAAAATGGCTAATTTTCTATTCGAAAATCATGCATAACTCAATCTAAATAGCTTGTATTTTTAATATGTTTTTATTTGCAAAATATAAAATTTTTAGAAAGCCACATTTAACTTTTACTTTATACACAAATTTTAAAGCTTTAAACTAAGGAGAAGGATAAAATATTACTTGAATTTTTGTAGATCATTTACCTGCAGATTTAAGAGTCTAAAAATACATTATTGATGGGGCCCTTTAAATTCGCGTAAGCGTAACCATCCTGTTACCTCAAAAAGATACTTTATGGCCTTTCTTTGCCCAGCAGATGGGAAAAATATTTATATCTTTGAAATGTTAATCGCTAGAACGTTGAGCGCCATAACTAAGCCTCATCAAACACAGATGCTCTGCAGCATCATTCTGGGCCATTTGACTACATCCCCTTTCCCTACTGTATATTCATCCCACCCAGGGGAATTACAATTAAAGACACACTCAATTAAATCAATTGCCAAATTATACCAATATAGATAAATCGTATTTGAATTGTTCCATTCCGACAAAGAATATAAATTGGCTTTAATCGCTGGGCATATTGTATGATTCAGTTTTATTGTCAATGATGTTTGAATAAAAGTTTTGTGTTATTTTGTTCGTTTAGTTTCTACTCACACTCATTGTGATCCTTGGCGTTGACAGTGAGCACGGATGTTTGCAAATCGGCACTTTCATCGATTTCAGTCTCGTATAGAAATCTATCGAAATATGGCGGCGAATCGTTTTTGTCAGCAATACCAATGCGTACAAATTTTGTAACTGCAAATAAAAACAAATCAAGCAATAATACATTTAGATAGAAGTATATGTACATACATATGTGTATACATTGAGTAAATGAAATACCCATAACCAGGCATTAATTATACGAAAATTTATTGATTGACAAATTGGCTGCGTGCCACCATTCCCAGCGCTTGCGAGTCATAAAGCTTTCCTTTTTTATGCCCAAAACGTGGCAAGCATATAAAACATTTCACAAGTATCCTGCAAATATCCCCATTCACTCTCTCTAATGAGCATAATTAAATTGTCAAAAAAAGAGAGAGGGAGAGAAAAAATAAAAATAAACACTTAAAAAAGTTTTTATTGGTGCAAGCAAACACAAGTTTTAGAAACTGAAATCTGAGAGCTGAACACTGCAAGTGAAGTTGGAGATTTTGGTTTGGTTTTACACTTTAGTCCTGCTAATGTCTTCGGTAAAACAAAAACTTTTCTTTGCTTAGAGTTGTGCACCAAAACCCAAAACAAAAACGAAAACAAAAACTATAGAGCGTGAGTTAATGAACGAATTTCAAGGTAAATATAAAACTTTGAGTAATGTTCAAGGAATGGAAGCAGGTGGAATACAGAGCTGATGAGGTTTAGAAACTAGGTGAGAAAAATCGATTATGCAACTTTTATATAAAATATTAACAAAAGAATTTCAAAGTAAACTTAAGCATACTTTTCTAATTGATCACATAAAAACTGAGCACTTTCAAAATAAATGAAGCAAGTAAGTCGACTCGTCGACTCGGGTATACCATACACCAGGTGAAACAAATTTTTTTAAATTTCGAAAACCAAATGTACATATGTATGTCTATTAAATTGTTTTTACATGTTTCATAGTATGTGCTATCTCGCTCACTCTACGAACACACGAGCACTCTAGCGCCGCTACTAGCCAACGGCCAATTCTGGCCTTGTGGACCGCGTAGTAAAATACGTTCATACGCATATTTTGCATGTTTCTAGTCCGATTTCAATAAAATTTGGTAGTTTTGTAGAAATAGATAAGATTAATTAGTCTGCCGAATTTGAATGCGATAGTCAAAAAACTACAGGAGAAAATCGGTTTTTTCTTAATTATGGAGGCGGAAGTGGGCGTGGCAAAATATGAAAATATATATACTCTGCGCGAATACTAAGCCAGTATACATACTAAATTTGGTGACTTTAGCTTTGTTTGTTTTTGATAAAATCAGTTTTGTTTGATTTGCGGGGGCGGAAGTGGGCGTGGCAAAATTTTTAAATAGCCAGTTTCTGCGCGTCTATTAAACTAGTCTGCACACCAAATTTGATGTCGGTAGCTGTCATAGTTTTTAAGAAAATCAGTTTTATGTAAATTCCGGGGGCGGAAGGGGGCGTGGCAAAAAGTTTAAACAATTAGTTTCTGCGCGCCAACTAAACGAGTATATAAACCAAATTTGATGTCTCTAGCTGTTATACTTTTTAAGAAAAACAGTTTTATGTGATTCCTGGGGGCGTAAGGGGGCGTGGCCGAAATTCCAATTAACTCTGAACATGTGCATACTACACGAGTATACATACCAAATTTGGTGGCTCTAGCTCTTATAGTCTCCGAGATCTGCGTGTTCATACGGACGGACGGACGGACGGACGGACGGACGGACGGACGGACGGACGGACGGACGGACGGACGGACAGACGGACATGGCTAGATCGACTCGGCTATTCATCCTGATCAAGAATATATATACTTTATAGGGTCGGAGAAGCTTCCTTCTGCCTGTTACATACATTTTGGCGACTTTAATATACCATTTCACCCTATGGGTGTATGGTATAAAAAGAATTACAATCTCAATGTCAGTAGTTTTGTAAATGAGGGAACTTTACCCTCACCAACCCAAGAAAATAAACAAATTTAAATTCTCAAGCAATATTTTTTCTTAAATGCCTGGTTTCCATTTTTCTTTTTTCGTACAGAATACAAAATGTTGCACTTAAAAGCATTTTAAGACTGCCATAATTTTGTTTTGCTCTCTCACATATTCCAATCCTCACCCCTGGAGAATTTTTTGGTGCAAAACAAAAAACGCTTCGTTTTAAATTTCATTCCAAGCGACATGGAGAAGCAATAATCTGTTTTCCCTTCATATTATAATATGTAGACGCAGAAGAAAAGAACGAACCAAAATGTTCTTTGACACAACGAACTTTGAATACACTAAAATGGACTAGCTAGCAAATGGTGCTTCTCTTTTTAAATAAAACACATACATATATATCTGTGAATGAGTTGTTTGCTAAACATATGTATGTATGTACATAAATTCATCCGAGGCGACTTTCTCAAATAAACTTCTAGTTACAGCATCTCGCAAATTTCATATTACCCTTTGCTAGTGTATTAAAATGTTGTAAAAATGTCTGGCACTCACATGGCGTATACATCATATTTTGTTTGATGGCAACAGTTTGCCAGTTTTTGTGCATATAAAGTAAAGTAAGGGGCGCGAAATAACTAGGAATTGGGAGGAAGTAAGGCATTATTGAATGCATTTTGGCCCCCTTCTTCTACCATTCCGTTTTCTGTCTTCCACTTGTGAACTCTCTTCCTGTAACCAACATTTTTAATGCAATTTTGCTAAAGTTTCTTTTTAGATTTCACATCACTTCACTTGCTGGTTTTATAATTTATTTATGCCATTTAATAAAAACACAAAATATGTTGTGAAAATTGTCAAGGGCTCTCGATTCGGCTGACTCTGCAGGCATCCATGCAAGCAACCAGCCAGATGGTTAGGAAACCAGCCATCTGCACTTTAACAACTATTTTCAAATGTTTGCTTGTTTGGTCATCATAAAAGTTATTTTTTGATTGACTTTTGGTGATGCAATCAAACTTTACACATATGCGAGGGTCAATCGGTATGTAAAATAAAATTGTTCGGGTCCATATGGCACAATGGGGGAAAACTGCTAACATAATGTGAAGAATAGTTTCAGGAGCTCGTAACAACTGAATTCAAAAGCTGCTCAATTATATTAAATTAGAAAGCTCATATCAAAATATACTTTACTTAACAGCAATGAAATGAAACACAAAGTAGCAAAAAGTAAATAAATAAAATGAATAATCAAAATGTTAACACAAAACTAAAATTAAAACCGTGAATGTAAGCTTTGCTATTAATGAAACAACCCTTGTTTATGTGAAACGTTTAGGGTGAAATGAATTTTAATCAACTCGTCAGTTAGTTAAGACAAACTTGAAATCTTTTTTGTTCGACTTTGTTTATAAATACTTTATGATTAAAATAGAAAGAGAATAGCAAAAAAAGGAGGTGAAATCATTTCCTTTTATTTTCAATTTAGTCTTAACTAAACAGGCCTGCAAAGAAAATGAGCAGAGAAGGAGAAATAAAAATAAATAAATACTTAACAGCAGTAAACACACTCACACACGCACTCGTCTTTGCTTTTCAACCGTTTGCTCATGCTTCTTTAGCTGGTGTTTTTTTTTTTTTTTTTTTTTTGTCTTTCAAGTTGGTCCTTATGCTGGCAAGGTCCTTTACTTTACTCCTACTTACACAAGTGTGTGTAGCTCTACAATATACTAAATAAATACGCAGCAGGTAAACTTACAGTGGGCAAACAGCAAGTGAAATTGCATTTTTCCTCTTTTTCTTTTTCACCCCGTTTTATTTCTTTTTATTTTCTTGGGGGAGGATAAATGTTGATGATGTTTTTTTTTTTTTTTTGGTTTTTTGGGCTCTTTAGCAGTAACTTGACTTAATTTTTTGGCACTCTGGCAGGGAAATTGCAGGAGACTTGCAAAGGAAACGACTATTTTGATACCCAAAAGTTGCTATTAGAAAATTAAGTCATGTGGGAAAAACATCAACCAAAGTATAAAGGAAATTTTCTTGGCGCTCAGCTTAACTAACGACTAACCTGAATAGTATAAATATTAACGGCTTTTCAAGGTATCAAATATCTATAATCGCGGATAATCTGAACATGTTTTGTTTACTTTAGTGTGTTCAATTTATTGAAAAGTCTTGATTTTTGCACTTGAACTTTGGTTTGCTTCAAGTCCTAGCAACCTTTTTGATATCAAATCTCACGGATACATATATCCCCAACTTGTCTTGAAAACATAAATGTTGAGATCTTCAGCCTCGCTGGTTGGTTAAAGTGGCCTTCTGGTTGTACGTGTAGTTTGGCGCTCTCTATCCTTTTATATTTTTTTTCCTCTTGCTCTGTTTTTGTTGGTGTTAAATTGAGCGGGAAATGAACAGCAGCCGCCAGTCATCAGGCAGCAGCGAGCATCTTCAGTTGAGTCAAAAGGGCTCACTTTAAACTATTAAATATATAAAGGTGAAACTGACAGAGAGAAAGCTAGAGAAAGAGAGCAAAAGGCAGAGCCGTCAGCTATTTATGGCCTCATAACTAGAACACTAACAGGGCATCTCATACCCGCCGCCCCAATGCCATCAACCAGCAGCACTCATATGTCAGTCCATGAATGACTGACACTAGCTTTTCCCCTTAGCAGGGGACCATCCACTTTTCAACTATTCCTTCTCCTTTTTTTAGTTTTTGTTTGTTTTCTTTTTTTTTAGTGTTTGTGTGTGTGTGTTTTTTGGGTCTCTGTTTGGTTTTCTATTTTGACTTATTTTTTTTTTTTGCCTTTTGAAATGTGTGCAAAGTGGCGTCAAATGTCAGAGCTGCTTAAATCAGCCATAGGAAAAACAGGAGAAAATATATATATACAAAGCAGTGAGACAGAAGCCGTCCGTTGCGGGTGCCACATACATAGTTGGATGAAAAGTCAAAAGAAACGAACACACACACACAGAGATACACTAAAAGAGATTCAGTCAGTTGGAGAGACGGAAGTAGCATTTTCCAAAAAGCAACAAAGCGCGGCACATTAAATGTGACAAGGGAAAAATGGGAGGTAAAACGGAAGTTAAAGAAAACATTGGGGAACCAAAGAAAACGAGCAGCAGTGATGAAGGATTCCAAAATGACATATGTTTGCTTCTGCTTATGATAATTTCAAGAAAATTTTGGGCAAATGGAAAATTTTATTTACTTTGATGCGTTCAAGTTACATTAAGCATGTAAATTGTTCAAACCTTTCTATCCTAAACTACAGCGAATGTTAACGAATATTCTCTATGAGTTTGCTTACATAGACATACATTTTAGTGTCCATTAAAAAAAATCTCAACACACATCAGACAAAAAGCAAATTTCAATTAAAAATTTTATTCGAAGAAGGTAAACTTTGTGCATATGTCAGTAACAGTTGCTGTCATAATATCAAAGTGAGCATAGACCACAGCAATAAATTAAAACGAAAACTAATTATAAAGCACACCAGCATAGTAACAAAAGTTCAAAGTCCCCTCAACCCTTCACACGCACACACATGCACACGGACACATTAATTTACATTTACTTATAGAAATTTTATAGAAATAACCTTAAACACTTATGCAGTTTGAACCCTTTCGAAATTGCTAAATACATCAACATTAAAAAAAAAAAACTGTCAGAGGCAGTTAAAAACTTTCTCTTTTCGACTCCCCTTTCTCTTGCTCATTCGATTTTTGTGACATATCACGCATACGCCCAGTGAACCCTTAAAAATTTAACTTCCCTTTTGAATGACACGTGCCCTGACCCTGCCCATTAAGCTAATAATAAATGTCACAAATATAAACACACACACACATAGAGAAGATTGCTTGTATATGTATTAGTTTTGTTTTGCTTTTTTTGTACATATGTAAACATAAATGTTTAGAGATTATCAGAAAGTTTTTTCTAGGTGGTTTTTTTTTTTTAGATTTATATAAATTTATTACCCAATGTTTTGTTTATTTCTCTATCTCTATATCAATTCTCGTAATGGGGATTAAGTTCACAAACACACACACACACACAAATACCCGAAAAACCATGCCATTTATTTATTTATTTGCTTGTTTTATTTGTTTGTTGTTTCTGTGTTGGCGCCCATGAAAACTAAAACTAATTAGTAAATTAAAAGTTGTAATTTATATACAAAAACTAAAAAGGATAAGTTGACATAGATTTTTAAGAGACACGCCTAAGGTCATGAAATTAAATTTGATTTGGCAAGCAAAAGTTTATCTAAATTATGCAAATAGCTTAAGATAGAAATGAAAAAATTTACTTAATTAAGGTCCAGATAGCTTCAATATAAGGCAATAAGCCTACACTTATTTCTACTTCTGGCCATCAATGAATCTTTTTCGTTTAAATAAATTGCTTTGAAGAGAATCTGGATCAAAGTTTACATATTTTTTAGTTAATTCATTGCAAAAAAATTTTATTATTCGTGTAAAGCATAGATAGCTGTAAACTTATTTAACTTAAGGTGCAGAAGGCAATTACGGGCCGCTGTTCCCACATCAAATAGAATACAAAGGTTTTCACACAAACATTTCAAGAGACCTTAAGACACGCATCATTTCAGCACATTCCCCTCACAAACCCTAGAAAACTGTTTTATCCTAAAAATATGTAGGCGAAAGGACTCATTTTCCATTTATTCAAGTATCACGCAAGTTGACATTAGAAAAATATTTTAAAGAAACATTTCTAACTTGATTCTAACTTCCGAAAGTGATTATACCATCTTTTAATTTAGTTACAACTCGGAACCATACAAGTATGCTACACTTTTTTACAATGACTTGAACGGATAATGCTGTTGTTTCTAAAACCTTTTAATATATATAAAAAACATATTAAATTCAAATATTTCTCCTCTATAGCTTGATTTAAAAACATTTTATTGTTGTACTTTTGTCTAAAAGGACTATAAGCGAAAAAGTTTCAATTTTTCTTATATTTGCAGTTAGCATTTAACAAATGATAATTTCAAAGCTGATTCAGCATTAATTCCAAAAAAAAAAAATTATACAAAAAAAGAGAAAACCTTTTTACTATAATCCGGAAAAAAATTACAATTAAATCCATTTAATAAACTCGTTGAATATCAGTCCGTTAGCCATTGACTTTTGGGGGGTCAAAAGGAGAAAAAAAAAACCCAAATAATGCCCTTGGGGGTCAACCTCATTAACTTTGATGCTTTGAGACCGAGTGGCACGTTTTTTTTCCAGTTGAATGTGAGAAATGATGATGATGATTTCACAAATTTTCAATTAAAACTCCCAAAGACCAAAAGAGGAGAGGCCTTTGTGAATATTTGTATTCATTAGCCATCAACACCAAACATCCGTTGATAGAGATGATGACGATGCGGAGGCGCAGAGGGATGATGACGCTGATAATGAAGCCGGAAGTGACCTGCACTTCAACTTTTTCGGTTCGCAGTGCAATCCGCAAAATAAAACAGAAACCCGACGCACACAAAATGATGGTTAATTAAACTTATAAAATGCTTAGAAAAGCAAGGCGTTGATTTTTTTGTTTCTGTGTGTTGTTCAACAACAAAATCCGGCGACTAATTAAAAAGTGTGCGCGGCCGAAAGCAACACAAAACAAAAATGGCTTCTGAATATAAAAGAAGAAAAAACACAACATAAAATATGGCACCTCACTAAGGTATTGTGGCAGGGGGACGGAACATAGAGTACTGTGTTGCTGGTTGGGTGGGCGGCAGGATGAGGGTATGGCAGCGATGACGGCGACAATGTTGATGAGTTGACAAATATTTTGTCAGCCCATAATGAGTTCACAAGCCCAGGGCCGAGGCAAGGTGGACGCTGTTCATTAACAAAGATCCTTGAGAGGACCCTCCATCTGTTGGGGGGCGTCCAACAGATGAGAGCGGAGAATTCGGAAAAGGGGGAGTGGAGTGGATTGTAAAAAGCTTGACCAGCTGCGTGTTAATTACAATTCAACATTCCCATCTGAATTTTAACCGCAAAGGCAAAACTTTATCAGTTAATTCAGATTAATTTTGAAATATTACGCATACGACAAGTGTACGGAAAAAGAAAATACATTTTTTAAATATACATTAAAACCAGTTAATTTATATACATCAGAACTTTGCTTTTAAAATGGAAAGTTTTCACCCACATTATGGTGAAATCTCAACGATATTTTTAAAATTCTTCGCAGAATTTATGATAAGATATATAATAGATACTTTTTAATTCCTTTGATAATATTGTTAATAAAAATCCCTCATATATTTCTTTTTTTCTCTACTGGAGGAGAAATCCTTGCAGCTTTGGATAAAATATTTTTTTGTGGTAAATCAAAGTCTAGACCCAGTCACTCTCAATGGCTGTACATATATATATTCATATATGAGAAAAGCTTTCAAGCTATTACGTTTCCGTCGTTTCAGCCATTAAGTCATTAAAACCAAATATACGCATATAGAATATATATAGAGATATTCTTGCTTAAGTAAAGAGGCACTCGCAGCACAATATATACGTATACATACATACGTATTTGTATATGTATGTGTATAATATGAATGCATATTTAAAAACCTGTGTGAAAAGATAACAACAAACTCAAAGGTGTCGTTTGCTAAGAAACAAACTACGGGGCTTGTGAGTGGGAGAGAGAATGGTGGCACGTGCTGTTGATGTTGATGTTCATGTTGTCTCTTTTCCTGTTGAGAGGTAGGAGAATACATATACAAATTACATTTCATGAAATATGCAGAAACAGGAATAACCAAAGACAAACAAAGTAAAGTAAATAATCATATGCACATTTAACTACACACGCTCACGTACTCACACATACACACACACACATACAGTGAGGTGGCTTAGAACACTTACCCAAATAGGTGCTATTTGTCAAAACCCAAAAGATTTTTAATGGATCGACCATAACTACGCAGGCATAAAATATTCCACTTGATCCAGAGCAAACACCTTCAATTTGTTATTTTCTATTGTAATTAATTTATTATTATTTGATGCCGATGTAGAGACTTCTCCTCTTCTGCTTGTGCTGTTCGTAGTTAAAATGGCAATTTAGCCATATCCGGTTAATTAGTTTCCGTTTGCTTTAGTTATAAGAAATTTGTTGCATTTGTGTTTCATTTGTGATGATTTTGTTGGCATGATTTGATAGCTTTTAATGTTGCTTAATAGACTTTGCATAATCGTTTGGTTTGAATTTTCTTTGGCACTTTTCCTTTAGCTTTCACACTGGGTATACATATAAACAAATTAAACGTTTAGAGTCAAAACTATTGGAAACTTTTGTTTCAATTAGCTGGGCTTTGCATTTTACAGTTTTCTCTTAGCAATTCTCAAATGTTCTTCAAACAAGTTTGCCGGCCATTAGCCATAAGCCAAAGTAACAAACAATAGGCCTAAAAGTACAAACACACACACACCAAAGCCAGGCCAATTAACGTTTAGGCAAATGGGCTTAAGGAGTTTATCCTTGCCACTGAAGCCTTGACCTTATTCCTTAGGCTAAAAGCAAGCTGCTACTTGCTGTTGCCGTTGTTGTTCTTTTGAATATTTTATTACCATTAACCATTCGCTTGAAGATTTTTTAATGCTAAAGTTTTTGTTAACAAAAAGTAATTAGTGACTCAATTGCTTATCAAATGGAGCAGCTTACTGTTAGCGGTTTCACTTAAATTGGTTATATTTATGAAAGAAATTAGCTCTTAACGCCAACTCCATCCCAGTCCAGTCAGTCAGCCGTCTTCTCTTCAGTCTCGTTGTGACTTGTCAAACAATTTGCCATGCAAATTTATACAAATTTTGTTCACTTTTTTTGAGCAGCTGCTGTAATTTAAAGAGCGAGACTCATAGAAGGAAGTTTTTTTTTATACTTCTTTTTTCAAATTGCATTTTTCCGTCCAAGCAAAAAAAGTAGGAATGAGAGCAAACAACAAAAAATGGAGGAAAGTCAAGCTTTGCCGGAAATACAAAAGCATAAACTTTCCGGCCCACAAAAACTAACCGCAAAGACTCAAGAGAAAGACCATGGAGAAAGCAGAAAAAAGTGTGACAGGGTAAGAGAGAGAGAGAGAGAGCGGAACAGACCATAGAGTTAGTAAAAGTCTCAGTGCGGCAATTTGGTAAAATGTCTAAAAAATAAAGCGCAAAATTTGGCGGAAGTTTAATGAATATAAACTTGTCTGATTTCAAAACCAACCAAAAGGCGAAAAAAATAAAATATCGAAAAAGCAAAAGAAAATAAGTCAAGTAAATAAATATTAAAACTTGACCATTAATTAATCTGATAGCATTTCATCTTTTATCCTAAACAAATGAGCTAAAATCTCTTTACAGACACTAATCTAAACTTAACTCAATTGCTTTAAAATTACCATGTTTAATTGCTATAAAGATCACTTTTGTCTCTTAGACAAAATAGTTCCTAATAAATATAATCTTTTTGGGTGGGAACTATATTCTTATTATACGAATAACTTTGGCAATTATAATTTAATCTCCATTTAGGTTTACTACTTTTTGGAAGCTGTTTCATTTTAATCTCCATTCTCTAATGGTCACTTCTAAATTATGATTCTTGTCTCGATTCTCTGTATTTCTTTTACTCGCAATTTCATAAATTACCATTTTTGCCATTGAGTATAAAATTCTGTACACTCTGGGCAACACTTTGGGAGCAACTTCGGGGTGTACTCTCCTCAGTCGCCCCAGACGCATCTACTTTCTATTTCCCAGTTGTATAACAGACATTTGCTAGATGTTGTTGTTGTTTTTGTTACTCTTTATGTTGAACAAATGGTAAAAGTTTTTTTTTACATCTGTGTTTTTACTTTGTTTTCACAATTGTTGACGTACAACACAATTCAAATGAGCGAAGTGACTGACCCAGAGAAAAAGACAGAGAAAGAAAGATGGAGGGAGAACGACGGAGAAAAACCATGTTGAAAACTTAAACTTCAACATCAGCAACAACTTCAACTCGAAATGCAACTGCAACGGCAACTTCAACTTGAGGCAGTCATGGAACATATGCAAAAAGCAACAATGTGAGAAGCAATTATAACCAGAATTTTCCTCAAAGGGAAACACGAGAGAGAGAGAGAGCGAGGGAGAGAGAAAGAAAGAGAAAAAAAAACATAGCCGAACTAACAAGTTTGAGCTGCTACCGAGTTTTGAAATGGGGGCGGCCAGAACGTGCTCATCAGTAAGCTCTGCGGCATCAGAGAATATATGTATATGGTATATCCTATATAGAATCTACAACAATATGCATCTTAACAACTTAGCAACGCATCAAATGCGCTTAACTATTCAATTAGTTGGAAGACAAGTGAAACGAGTAGAACGAGATAAAAGATGGCAGATTACCACAAGCCACAAGGCGGTGAGACAGATGTGGGCGTGGCGGTTGAGAAGCTCTGGAAATAGAGCGAGAGAGGAATAAAGTGGCATTGGCAACTTTTCGCCAAAAACTTTCTTTGCTAAAAACAAAGTAAACAAAATGCGGCAAGCGTTGAAATATGCACACGAAATAATCAATCGGCTCATTCTCTTTCTCTCTCTCGCTCTCTCTTTCTATCTTAGTCTGACTTGGTTTCTGGTAAGCAATGGCAACTTAAATAAAATGTAATTAATTAGTTTCTTTTTTGGGCTTTTTTGGTCTGTGTTTGTTTGCCCAAAGTGTTTACCGAAAAGTTGTGTTAAGTAAACCAAAGACAAGTCAGTTGGAAATTGAAGGCGTAGTTCTGGATTATGCCTTCTTGCATTAATTCGATATATAGTACACAGAACAGGGAGTTTCCTCTCTTTCATTGAAGTATTTTAAGCATAAATAATTCGACAGAAGCTTAAAAGATTAAGCTAAAGTTTTTCACTTAATGTCCAGGAAGAAATTGCAAACACAACAAATAATTTACACAAAATTCAAATTAAACATCAGCTTACAAATGGAAAACTTATTAAAACGACACACTTTGTATGCGGCAGGTAGAAATAATTAAAAGAGATTTTCGTTGATTTAGCTAAATCAAAGTTAATGTCAAACAGAAGAGACATGTCCCTAAAGGCGTTAGTATTATATGGTCCCTTAAAACCAACTCCATCCATTCGGTAGATAAATTTGATAATTTATTGATTTGTATATGGCGAATATATGCATAGATTAATATGCATCGGGACATTCATTAAAGCAAAATTTGTGTAAATGAGAAATTCTTAAGAGAAATCAATCTACCGATAGTTTGTTGCGTCAATCTTTGTCAAGACTGTTTATTGCAGTTTATACAAATTTGGAAATAAAAGCAACAAAAAATACTCGTAGTCATCTCTGACATCAATGTTACCAAATTTTTGTTCTTTACTAGTCGTTTTTTTTTATACACTTTTAAAGTTTATTTGTAATACATTAGGGATCACAGGACCAGTTGAAATTTACTTTTGATTGGTATTTATTTATTCGTAATTTTTATAGACATGCACTTAATCCCCGTGTATTTTGTTTACAATAGATAAAAAAAAATAAGGAAAATGGCTTGTGGAAATGGTTTTCGGCTTGGAACTGACACGCTTGGTCAGCAGAATCAGTCACCGAATATTTTTGGCGCTAGTGCATCAATTCAAACAGCGTTTGGTCAGACAAACAAAGTCAATATGGTAGGATTCTCTAGCCAGACGTCGGGGGCTGCTACAACATCGGTATTTGGAACTATCTCACAGGCCTCAGACGGTACAGGCACAGGCGGGACCAAATATGAGATTCTAATATGCACGGAGACTCCAATAGAGAAAGACGATCCACTTAGTCTTGATGTTAAAATACACAACATTACAGCCACAAAGGAATATATAGGAAAGTCAACGGATGAATTGCGCTGGGAGGACTATCAAGCTGGGCGTCAGGGTCCTGAAATCGCAAGTGCGCTTGGAAATGGGTTTGTCCTGAGCACGCCAGGTGAAGATATCGAAATGAGGGATATTTCAGAAATAAATGTTTTTAGACAGCCTACAGCCATCACCGCCATTGAGAATTTTGGATTCCCATCAGCAAACCCTCTACAAAATTCTTTCTTTGGCACGGCACACGAACTCAATAACTTCATATTGAGATCGACTACAACAGGGACGTTTGTTACACAGACAATTGGCGGATTCTCTAGCCCAAGTGGCGGCCAGACGGGATTTGGCACTGGAACCACTGGAGCTGTACCAACTCGAAACTTGTTACATTCCTCCTTAGTTCAGCTGCCTTCATACTTTTTGGGAGGCTTGCAAAACACAAGTGAATCACTTTTTGGTAACAGTTCATTTGGAGGACTTTTGGGGGAAAATGGATTTGGTAATTTTGCAGCATTGCAGCCCATGAGTCCAATTACTAACTCGAGCATTTCAAATAATTTCATACGGGAAGTGGCTGACGCATCAACCCAATACAAAAATCCTTCAGATTCTAAGACAAAAATTCAAATATCTACCAATTCTACTGCAGCCGAAGCGAATTTTACATCCGGAAGTGACCCGTGCGCGGAGAAACTTGACCGGATAAGGCTCTACAATGACTTGAAAGAGATCGAAGTCGCCGACAATGAATTCAAACTTACACGATCTCCCAAACGATTGCTTTTCAAGCCACTTGATAAATCTCGACCAAAGGTAACATTTAATTTGGATCCGATTGTCGTAAATGCAGTCCATACACTAAAATCTGACATGCATAAGAAAACTTGCGATCATCGAGAAGAGCAACACATTAAACGAACGCATCCAACTGGCATAGTGCTCCAACGAATTGATTACTATACCATACCTTCGCTAAATGATCTATTATCTTATTTGTCGAAGGATGGTTCCTGTGTGGTACCAACTTTCACTGTCGGCAGAGAGGGCTATGGAAATGCTTATTTTAACGAGGAAATCGATGTAGCTGGCTTGAATCTAGATAAGATAGTCCATTTTCACAGAAGGGAAATCAGTATGTATCCGGATGCTACTGAGAAACCAGCCATTGGCCAAGGACTCAATCGTAACTGTCAGGTTACTCTGGATGGAATTTGGCCTCGCAGTAAAAATAGTCGTTTGGATATCAAAGATCCGCGCCGTATAAACGAAATGAACTTCGAGGGAAGGCTACGTCGTGCTAATGCAGAAAGTGATGCGCGTTTTCTCGAATATCGCCCGGAAACCGGAAGCTGGGTATTTCAGGTCAAACATTTCTCTCAATATAGCCTCAATGAGAGTGATGAACTGAATGATACCGAAGTATCCGCCAAGTAGCGCCCAATGCTATATATTGATCCAGTAATTTATATATTTATCTACAACCCTTTATATGTTTCAAATTTTATTATATTTCAAAACCTAATCAAAATTAAATGTTGAAGTAAAGTTATTATTTTGTCTGTTTCTATCTGCAGTAAATCCGAATACCCTACTCTACGAAGCAACTAAAGAACATCGCTCTTGACATCCTATATGGTATTACTTAACGTGTTTTTATGAACAACCAGGACTCTGGGATTCAAGAAAGTCGTTTTTTAATAGACATTACAAACACGGGATTAATTTGGGAAAAATGTAAAATCGCCTTAAATCAAGTTGAATGCAGTTTGCTTAAAATTTTTGTTTAGAATTCTTTGTTGAGAATATTTCTGTTTACAATATTATTAAAAAAAAAAACTAAATTTTCAGTGAATTATTTATCAGCGAGGAAAAATTTGTAAAACTTGTTAAAGCTTTTGGGAAAACTTTTCTTTTAAAAAACTGTAAAACTTATACTTCAACAATCTTAATGCTGCAAATGGAAAAGCTTCCGTGACTTAAAAAAGGACAATTTGAAATACCTTTAAATTTGCAAGATTTTTTTATGGTACACAATTTCGGGTAATATTTAATGAACTTATTAAATAAATTAAATTTGATGTGTGTTAGTCGGATATATGACAGGTTGTGCATAGCAACAGGAGAGACAATTATTGTGCTGAAACGTTGATATGGTAACCTATATTATCGTTTTATAACAGAAATATCTCATTGTCATTGCCAAGAAGAGAAACGTACAAGGGCGAGATTCGATGTTGGTCCTAAAATGCTATTTAATGTAATCTAATCGAATAGAAAGAGAAAAAGACGAAATCGAAGAAGAAAGAATTGGATTGAGACGAATCGGGATGAAGTGAGATGGCCTTCCTTCAGGGGAAGCAGCGTTAAGCACTTGAGCAACGACCAAATAACTAACCGCAAGTGGAGGGCACACACACCACTGACGATGGGACATAGCCAGAGACATGTTGGCCAGAGCATTTCAGGACTCAGAAAGTCCTCGAAAGAAGTGAGAAAATAACATTTTAGCTTTTTCCGGTGTGATGAGGTGAGGGGGGTGTGATGGTGAATGGGTGGTGTGAAGGCGGGACATGTCCCTTTTTGACTTGGCGAAATCCTAAATGCCAGGCTGGTAGCCTGCCATGCCTGTTTGTTGGTTGTCACTCAGCGTCTGTCTTGTTGCTTTTTGGTTAGTCTGACGGTCGGTCCGATGTTTGGTCGTTTGGTTTTATTTTATTTGATTTTGCGCCCTCCCTCTGGCGTTCTATTTGGTACTCCGTGTGTTTCTCCTTATGCAACGTGTCGAGTTGAATTTGGAGTATTTATCGTGCTTTTATTTTGTCAACATTTTCCTTTCTCTTTCTTTTTTTCTTCGTTGCCCGAAAATGAAAATAAATTCAAATGATTTATTTACGAGCATTTGATTTATTTGATTTTCAGCATTTTCCTCTCTCAGTCTCATTTCCCCCTCTCCAAATTTCTATATGTATGTGTGTGTGTGTGTGTGTGTCGTATTGCAGCAATTTCCTCACATTTCTACCTCGGTCCCCTGTAAATCCGTCATCCAGCTAACATTATCCCATCGCAGCATGAAAATTGTATTGTATTTGCTCAACTCGGTTGAGTTCAATTCAGTTGAGTTGGTGATACTCTGGCAACATTGGAAAATTTATTTTATGCGCAATGTTTATTTGATTTTTTCCTCCACTCTCTTTTTTAGTCAATAAAAATTCCTGCACTAAATACAATAAAGAAATGTACACGCATATATGTATGTATCTATATATCACACATGTGTGGAAATTATATATGGCTATGCGGGGGAGCTCTGATGGAATGCTCTTTTTATGAGCTTCAACTGTCGATGGAAATTAAAAAGCTGTATTAAATTATTAAACAAGAAGAGATCTTCTCTGCGATTCAGCTAGAGATAGAAACATTTAATTGAATTAATATTACAATTCCTTCTTAAAGTCAATCTGTGACGATGAATGGGCGGTGTAAATTTAAGTTTCCAATTCAAATTTTAATCGGCCGCCTGAAAAGCCATTACATCTTTCAAACCCTCTCACCGCTCTTATTTTCTAATCTTTGTTCAAACTAATAATATCTATCTAATCGTCAAAGCAATTATACAATCTGCTAAATATTTGAGTAAAGCCCTTTCCGCTTTAAAATCGAATCCTAGACTAACTTGACAGTCTTAACAAGATAGTCATAAGGAAACAAATCTAAAATTTGTTGATTATGTCAAAAGGAAAACCACTGCAAAAGAAATTATTCTTCTTCTTTCATTGATTTGTAAAGGATAAAAAAAAAACTACTTAAAAATGTTCATAAATACAATAAAAACTACGATTGAAATACGAATGAGTATTTTATATTATAGATATCAATTTTTATTAAAGCATTCTTTCTTATTGATTCTTATTAATTTTTTTTTTTTTTTTTTTTTGGTAAATTTATTTGATAAACAGTTTGTTCTTTTATTGACTGATTAAAATTCTCTTGAAAGACAAACAAATTAAAAACTTTTGCCAAAGTCGAAATAGAAACAAAGTGTAAATCTCATCAATTTCACTCGACATTATTGGCTTTATTTATTTGTTTGTGAACATTTTCTACTAAAGAAGGGGCCGAACGGAAAAGACACAAACTGCACAAACTGACACATGCCAGAGGCGAACGAAAAAAGTGTGGCAAAGTTTATTTTTGGCTTTGTTTTTTTGTTTGTTTGTGTCTCTAATGGCGTACAGAAATCGGTTTTTATATATATAGTATAGTAATATACACTCATACATATATTTATTGATGTATGTAGGTATAAGTATTTTCGTAGTCTGGTTTAGTTGGCACAAGTGTTTATGATATTTTGATTTTATTGCAGAAGAAACTTTCTTGTTCTAAATGGCCAAAAGAAGTTTGATAAGTTTGTGTGAAGGCGTAAGTGAAAAGATTTTTTTGGTGTCGTCCTTATGAGACTACCAATACAGGGTCAGCAATCAATCAGTGTATGAAGCGCTGATATAGTATTGCCAATCGAGTATACTTACTCAGAATATACACTCTCTAACATAGTGAGGATAATTGAAGAACATTTATAATACTCCAAACACTAATTTAAATTTGAAAGGTCATAACTTGATATAAGCTTAGGAATCTTTAACAAATTCAAATTCAACTAAATGTCTGTCTTAGATAGGATATATGACAATGACCCATTAAATTAAACTACACAACAAACATTTCAAAAAACTTAAAGTTTCTTCTGTAGTTAATAGCTTTTAAAAAGAACAATTAACGCTAATAAGCCGAGAACAATAGAACACTCACCCCATTCAACATTGAAGCCAAAAAACGACATGAACAAAATGAAAATGTTAAGTAGTTAAAAGAGAGGCCACTAAATTACATATATTTTAGTCAATTAGATGAAAGGATAAAGGGGAAGAGCACCCTGTACCCAACTGGTGGGTAAAATAATTTCTGCCATGTGACATAAGGATTTTGCTTGGCACAAAAAAAGAACAACTTTTTCTTTTATTAAGATTAAAAATGACAAAAGCGCAGTTTGTGCTCAACTTGGAGCAGAAGATGGAAGAAAAACTTACATTTTTGGCGGCCTGCTGATAAGCTAAAACCAGAAATTCTTGGCCCCCTTTCATTTTGCCATTGCCATTTGCCATTCCCTTTGCCCATTCTCCCAAATCCGCATTCCCACATTCTGCCATTCTGTTCTCGTGTTGTATATTCCGTATTCAAGTGGGTGTCACGCATAAATTTCATAAATATAAGTGTCATTATTTCTGCCTTGCCATTTTTGTGGCCAAACATTTTTTGCCGCTTTCGTTTTGAGCGAGACAAAGTCTCATCAGACACAGACGCGGCCACACCCCATGACCTACGCTCCTCTACTCCACTCCATCCTCTATAATTCTCCATCCTCTTTTAGCGCCACTATGCCCTTGCCCTTTGTCACGTGCCAAAACTTTTGCCCATATACACAAAACTCATCTAAATGGCGCAATTGTGCACAAAGCTCACATGAAATTATATTTTCCCCATTCCCCCATACTCCACTTAGAGATGAGATCGTGAGGCGAAAGATTACAAAAAGTAAGTGCTCCAAACAGCAAGCAGCACACATTTTCATTATGTAACATAATAATTGAATATATTTAAGCTGAAAATGTCAACCGTTTTTTAATTATTAAATGAAATTTTATAATTTGTCAAGTATCTTTTTGAGCTCATTAAGTTAAAAACGACGAGTAAGATATGTATCGTTGATGTCCTTTTATTGATCATCCTTTTTTTTTTTGAATATCGAGTTCAGCTGTTGAAAAGTCTTTCCTTTCCTAGCTTTTAATTGAATAATTTTCAATAAAAGATGACCACAGAAAAAATTTACTCAGGCTAATAAGTTTTTACTGCATCACATCAGATTTAAGATCTAGGCCCTTCATGAATCTTATCAGATTCGTTCCAAATTAAAAGTAACGAACAATCTGATTATCAGAAAAGTCCATTGATTATAAAAATTAGTTTAAGAAAACAAACTTCTCTCTAACAACTTCTCCATGGTAAAGATCAGCGTATTCTGTATTGTCAGATATAAATCAACAAAGGAGACATCGGATTTGAGAATATAACTTTTATTTATTTGGCAGTATTTCTATAACTTTTTCATTTTTTTCTTGCCATTGAGTCACGCTGTCAACCATAGTCGTTTGAGGCAATCGGTTATCATCGCTGTCAAAGCGGCAAAGTTGAATGCCTTTTACGAAACTGGGATGAGTTTGCCAACTGCTGCTACGGCTGATGCTATTGCTGTAACTGTTGGTGGTGTTGTTGCTGCTGCCAGTTAAAGTGACATCAATCAATGGGCGAGGCCAACACCCACTTACACACACACACACACAGATACAGCGCACATACGCACACTCGCCTTATCAGCAGTGAAGCATGTAATACCCATGGCTCTCGTCGATTGTGTTTGGCTCGTTATATGGGTGGGAATAAGGACCACGTGGCGTATGAGTGTTGGCAACGCCAATTGATGACAGAATGGAAGTAAATCAATTATTATAGAACAGCAACAACAACCGCATTAAATAAGTAAAAAGTTCAACAATAAAATGTATGTATATCGTTTGACAAATTGTTGTTGTCATTAAAACGTAAAGAAAAGAAGCAAGAAAAGTTGTCATCACAAAGGACTTGTGATTTGGTTTCTCTCTTCTTAAGGACATATACATTTTTTTTTTATAATTCTCGATGCTTATCGTGTATAAAAAGGAAAACATAATAAATTTGTTCGGCAATATAAATAAGAGTGAGCTCAGAAAGAGAGAGAGAGAGAACGGGTGCTAGATCAATAAACCCGATAAGCCGAAAGGAAACTTTAGTCAAAATACTTTTTATGACCAACCTTATTTACAGTTTAACATTCATTTTCTCAAGATTTATTTGCCCTGATTTCTAGCAATAAATATGCAAATTTTCTTTTGCCAAAATACAAAAAAAAAATGAATGTAGGAACCGGTGATCAGGCACCGATAGACAATAAAAGAACCAGAAGCGGTCATCGTTTCTAAAGCCAGTTCGTAGTGCTAAGCCAGCATATAATAATAAAAGACGGTCACACTGACTTCTAAGTTTGCAACGATAGCGAGCACACGTTTCGGGACAGACCTACAGTCCGTTTATTTTCTCAAAGCCATAATCTTTAATTGTAACACTAACATCAATGCCAATAACGAAACCGGAATATAAATAAATACCACAAATTGGGGGCTCGTCCGGGATGGCAGCTTAAAAGTGAAACAATTAATATTGGCTATTGAATTTTACAAATTCGTTAAAACTTGTAAAATTCTAAGAAAGAGGGAGACAGCAAGTGACGCTGCCTCGAAGAAACGTTCACGTGAGAGGAAGAGAGATAGCTGCAGTAAAAGCGCGGTATCGGCGAGCAACAAGAACTAGAAAACTTGGCCGACGAGGGAGACAGCAAGTGACGCTGACATAAGGAAACTGCAGAAGGAGTGAGAAAGCTGATCAGAAAGGTGGTTCTGGAATTTTCGCAGCACGTGACGAAATATTCGTGAGGTTTGGCCGAAGAAGGTACCATTGGGATATACCAACAATCAAAAGGCAAGGCAGGAACGGATCGAAGGGCACAATAGAGAGCGCTGGAGAAGTGTACGGCGCTAGAGAGGATTGTGGCTACAACGATTCCGGTTGCAAGATTGATTAAAGGTTGCAAAATCGATACAAGGCTGCCACAACGGAGGCTGTGTAAATTGCTGGAGAAGTGTACAGTAGTTTACCAGTGTTGGTGGTAATAACGTTTCGAGGCTTTGTTAACTGTTGCAGAAGTGTACAGCGGTTAGCCAAGGCTGGACGCAACGAAACTTGAAGTCTACAGAAACTAGCGTTGAGTTCTAGGAGTGAACTGCGTTAGTGGTGGCGGTGGACAAAATCTGGTGACGGCGGCGTGAGAAAGTTTTGGCAGTGGCAACAACTCGAAGGTTGGCGAGAAACTGCAGTATTGTTGCTAAGAGGGGATTTCGGATGGAATTTGGCGATAAGACGAATAACATCGATCAATAGAAGACGACGACAAAGCAGAGCGACGTGGGACCAACGAAAGACGGGAAAAGCGTATGTTATTCAGAACTAGCGAAAACTGATAACAATTTTCAAAGCTAGAAAATAATACTAACATAGTATAAGAAGAATTGTACGTAATTTTAAGTTTGAGATGGAGCTTGCAGAGATTCTGGCTCTAAGCGTGGTGGCTTTGCGATCGAAATTATCCGAACTAGGGCTCCCTACGACTGGCAGGAAACGGGATTTGCAGAATAGTTTACTCACCTATTATGGTTTGCAGGAGGAAGATGAGGAATCAGACGATCAGTCAGTTATAACAGCGAATGGGGAACTAGAGATTGCAGCGGGAAACGTAGTTAGACCCGAGAGATCATGGTTTACTTTGAAAGATGTTGAGGACAGCGTGTCACAGTATTCTGGTTCAGATATTCCTAACATTGCTCAATGGATTGAAGAACTAGAAGAATGTGCAGCCACGGTACAGTGGAACGAATTACAGTTATTTGTGTATGGAAAACAGTTATTGTGCGGGGCGGCAAAATCTTTCATAAGAAGTCAGAGAAATATTAAAAACTGGAGATCCTTGAAAACAGCTCTTCGTGCTGAGTTTAGTGTAAGAATATCTTCAGCTGCAGTCCATAAGAAGTTGAATCAGCGCCAACAGAAGAAAGGCGAAACTCTAAATGAATATTTATATGCATTGATGGAAATTGCGAAGCCGGTAGACGTAGATGAGGAGAGTCTGATAGAGTACTTCGTTAAAGGTATTCCGGATACAAAAACTAACAAAATGATGTTATTCCAAGCTCGTAATATTTCAGAGTTAAAGTTTCAAATCGAAGTTTATAAGAAGGGACGTGATTCATACAAGGCAGCAAACAGATTTGAAAGTAAGGCATATGGTTCAAGTGAAGCACAGGCAGTACAGGCTCGAGAGAGAAAATGTTTTGGTTGCGGAGAGGCGACTCACTTAAGAAAAGATTGTCCTAGGTACGATCGAAAGTGTTTCAAATGCGGTCAGCCAGGTCATCGTGCAGCTCAGTGTAGCATCGAAACACAGATTAAACGAGAGAAGCAAGCAAATGTTATTCAACATGACAAAGTTAAAGTTTGCTCGAGTACGTTCACCCCGTCTGGGTTAGAACTAAAGAATGTTAGCTATGAGAATATCGAATTTAAAGGGCTCATAGATACAGGAGCAGATATGTGCTTGATTCGTCGAAGTGTTTTTTGGAAGCTAGGAGTTAAACAACTAACAGGTTCTGGAAAGTGTTTGGTAGGAATAGGAGATGCGAAAATTTTAACGTTTGGTAGTTTCTCTTTAATGGTGATCATCGACAAAATTAAAATAGTAGTTGAGTTTCATGTAGTTCCCGATGAGGACATGGGGTTTGACGCTATTTTGGGAAGAACGATTCTTGATAGTGTTGACATGAAGGTAACAAAAAATGGCACTCAGTTTTTAATTAGCAATGAGAAAAAGGTAGTAGAAGAAAAGACTGAATCTGTTGAGGATTGGATGAAGCAATTTGAAGATGTCTGCACAGTTTTTGAAGGGAAGGACGAAATCGGTTTAGAGTTGTCTCATTTAAATCAAGAACAGGCTAAAGAGGTCGAAATGATAGTTGAGCGATACAAGCCAAAACGCAATCCTGATGCGAAGACCGAAATGAGAATTATTTTGAAAGATGATATTCCCGTATACCAACACCCAAGACGGTTGGCCTACTGCGATCAGCAGATTGTAGACAATCAGATACAAGAATGGCTTGAGGAAGGAATTATTCGAGATAGTACATCGATGTATGCATCCCCTATAGTATTGGTAGCAAAGTCAAACGGAGCTAAAAGGTTGTGCTGCGATTATAGAAAATTGAATGAAAAGATAATTCGCGATAATTTTCCGATAGTTTTGATGGACAGTGTAATTGATCAATTGCAAGGAGGAAAAGTTTTTACTACACTGGACTTGAAAAATGGATATTTTCATGTACCAGTAGAAGCAAGTTCGCAAAAGTTCACTGCATTTGTTACTCAGAAAGGACAGTACGAATTCTTATATGTACCGTTTGGTATCTCAAACTCTCCAGCGGTCTTTACGAGATTCATGATGGCAGCAATGCAGGAGTTGATTCAGAAAGGTATAGCGATCGTATAAATGGATGACATAATCATTCCAAGCAAAGACATTGAAGAGGGAATGTCAAGAATTAAATTAGTTTTGGGGGTAGCCGAGAAGAATGGATTACAGCTAAACTGGAAAAAGTGTCAGATTCTTCAAAATCAAGTCAATTTTCTAGGATACGTGATTAGTGAAGGGATAATAAAACCGAGTGAAGAGAAAATTTCGTCGGTACAAAATTTCCCAAGACCGCAGGATAAGAAAGCAGTGCAAAGGTTTCTCGGTTTAACATCGTATTTCCGAAAATTCATTGAGGGATATGCTTTAATGGCGAAGCCACTTTCCGATTTGCTAAGGAAGGATAGTAAATTTGTGTTCAGCGAGATCGAGGAGATATCATTTGAACGATTGAAGGCAGCATTAACGAGTGAGTCGGTATTGAAGTTATATAATCCGAAAGCGCAAACAGAGGTCCATGCTGACGCGTCAAAATATGGTTATGGGGCAATTCTAATGCAGAAAGATACTAAGGATAATTTGTTCCATCCAATTCAGTACATGAGTCGAAAAACGAAAGCATGTGAGCAGAACTATCATTCATACGAGCTAGAAGTTCTAGCCATAATTGAGGCTCTAAAGAAGTGGCGAGTTTACATTCTTGGCTTGCAGTTCACTATAGTTACAGACTGTAATGCATTTACTATGACCATGAAAAAACAGGAAGTTCCCTTGAGAGTAGCCCGGTGGGCCATGTTCTTGCAGGATTTTAGTTACAGTCTAGAGCATCGGTCAGGATCAAGGATGAGGCATGTAGATGCTTTGAGTCGAGTCGCCTGTTATTCAATATCGGATAGTATTATTCATCGTCTGAAAGAAGCTCAATTGGTTGATGATTGGACAAATGCTGTAAGAAGTCTAGTTGAAAAGGGCGTGTATGAGGATTTCTATATTTTGAATGAGGTCTTGTTCAAAGATGCCAATAAGCAGTTGATCGTAGTACCCGAGCAGATGGAGAATGAAATTATCTTACTTGCCCATAAACAAGGACATTTCTCAGCAAAGAAAACACAGTTATTGGTCGAAAAATCATACTTCATTCGAAAATTGAAAGGAAAAGTTACACGAATAGTTGAGAGTTGCGTACAGTGTATAATAACAAATGCGAAAATGGGTAGAAAAGAAGGGTATCTGACAGCGATTGATAAGGGAGATCAGCCGCTAGTTACGTTTCATATTGACCATGTGGGGCCGATGGACCTCACTAAGAAGAGGTACAATCATTTGTTAGTAGTTGTTGATGGTTTCAGTAAGTTCGTATGGTTATATCCTACCCGAAGTACCGGGGCAGACGAAGTCGTAAATCATTTGGAAAAACAAGCAAATATATTCGGTAACCCAGTGAGAGTAGTGACCGATAGGGGAACGGCGTTTACGTCACATTTGTTTGAACAGTATTGTAAGGACAATAACATACAACATTTATTAATTACAACTGGTGTTCCGCGGGGAAACGGAAGATCGAAAGGATATATAGGCCTAACGATTTAGTAGCGATAAAGCGGACACAGTACGGGGTAGGTCTTAAGCTTAAAGGAAAATACTTCGGTCCGTACAAGGTCGTATCAGTCCAGAAACATGGAAGATATGAGGTTGAAAAAATAGGAGATACGGAAGGACCAACTAAAACATCCACTGTGGCCGAGTTCATGAAACCTTGGGAAACTTCATTCGAGTCGAATGAAACGTCAGGAAGGCCGAATGTAGGAACCGGTGATCAGGCACCGATAGACAATAAAAGAACCAGAAGCGGTCATCGTTTCTAAAGCCAGTTCGTAGTGCTAAGCCAGCATATAATAATAAAAGACGGTCACACTGACTTCTAAGTTTGCAACGATAGCGAGCACACGTTTCGGGACAGACCTACAGTCCGTTTATTTTCTCAAAGCCATAATCTTTAATTGTAACACTAACATCAATGCCAATAACGAAACCGGAATATAAATAAATACCACATGAATGAAAAAAATATGAGCAACAAAGAAAGAAAAACTGCAAAAAAGAACAACATGTAAGAAAACTCATAAAAAATGCATTATGAAAGGACTTTACTTTACAAGAAAGGAGAAACGTAAGTAAAAAGAAAGGGGTAAATCCTAGGCAAACAGAAATCGAAAAAGCTATAAAACTGCACAAAAAGTCGCCACAAACTAAAACAAAAGAACATTTTTTCCACAAGAGTTCGTTTTCCCTTAAAGTTTTCACACAGAAAAAAAAAATAAACCTAGGTAAGACGACATTTTCCAACAAACAACAATGTTAAGTGGAGCAAGTGAAAATATGCACAGAAAGTCCTTTAATACGCTCAAAGTAAAAATAATTTTGCCTCAAGAAAATTGTTTATGAAAATATTAAAAAGAAAAGTAAGATTTCAAGCATAACAATTATTAATAATATGATAATTACAAATAAACTATATAAATTATTTGTTCACATGCTCAAAAACTATCGCCGAGTATTATGAAAAATAAAACATATAAAATACCTATATTTTTGAGAATTTTTATCTTATCAAAAGAAGAAGTCAGGTACTGTTTTTTTCACCAAGTGACAACCTAAGTACTTAAATCTGACATACATTAAATGTAGTTTGTCAAATTAAGTGGAGACTGAAAACTTTTTAAGCCAAGCTAAGACTTTTAAATCGATGTAATCAGAATTTTTTTCTCTTTCGGTTCAAATAGAATTTAAAAATGTTTCCAGAAATAATTACTAAGTGTGATGGCAAAGAGCTTTTATTTTTCATGACATTTTTCTTTTATTTTTTTGCTGAGTTTATTTCCGTTATCAACTGGAATACTTAATAAGAATACTTAAGCTTTAGTTAAGCCAATTCTCTACTTTTGCCTGCAGTAGTTACACTTTGACTTTTCACTCATAATGTGGCCGACTTATGCACACTCAATATTTTTGGGTAACTTTAAACCAGCTTTAACAAGTTTCCTTTGCATCCCAAAAAGAGTTAGGCCAAAAGAGGAGTTGAAGGTGGCCAATGAAATTTGCCAACTTATGGCTTTGCAACTTTTCACTTGCTTCTACGTCTTCTTTTACCTAGTTCCTTGCAGCATATAAAAATCCCCAGTTAAAATGTCTGTTTGTATGTGTGTGTCCTAGAAAAACTCGTTCATCAAATCATTTTATGGTAACTACCTAACAGATTTTTGTGTGCGAGAAAGAGAACGAGTGATGGAGAGAAATCCTGCCGATGCAATGTCTCATATGCAGCAGCGGCAACAACAACAACAATGAGTAGTTGCATCTGAAGGAGCGACTTGGCTAAATGGGTCACACGGTTGAGTGCATTTTTCGGGCGGCATCAAAAGATGTCGAAGAAGTTTCTCCCCACTCACCCACTGCACCCCCTTAAGTGTCCCCTTTAGTCGTTTGCCTATGAAATATGCTAATGATCAACTTGAGACATGTTGAAATTATTGTTAGGCAGCAACCTTCAATAGTCAAAGATGCTCTGACTACACATTTCAGTACTTAAAAGATGAAAATGCTTAAATGCTTAATTTTAATGTAACATACGCAGTTCGAAAATTTAAAAACATCTTTGCTATAATTACTGCTTGAAGAAAGCCTCTTCGAACGTAAATATATTCTTGATTATCGAAATAAGATGACTTTATTTGTCTTTGACAGTCCATCTGTCAACCGTAACTATAGACGGTTCTATGTATGTACCGCAGGCACTATTTGTATCTTGTAACCGAAGTTTTCCCGAGCCTCTGGATAAATATTTTTTTGAGCTTGGAGCCGGATAAGAGAAATGTCGAGAGGGTCGTCAAGTACAAAAAAAACAAAAAAAAAACGAATTGTTAAGAAGGCTAAATTTTGAAATAATCTTATAAATGCTTTTCAACTTAAGCCAATCTTTACCATGTCCCATTATTCTCTTTTTTTTCTAAATAAGCCTTTTGAGTGAAGATTTTTGGGCATTGATGGAAGATCTCTGACTCAGCCTATCATAATGCTTTAAGTTGGTAAGTATGGCAGTAGCAAGTCGCGACACCGGCATATATATACCCTGTCGGCTGCTTTTACAGTTGTTGGAATAAAATAAAAAATCGCTAGATCAATTTGAAGCCGAATTTAAATTTTATAGTTTAACAAGTTTTTTAAACTGTATCAAAAGGGAATACTGGTCTAACTATTGAGTATTTGATTATACGTATACATATCTTTCAAAGTGGTAGTGTTCTTTTTGCTTAGTTAACTTCTTACCATCATGTTTGTACCTTTTGCAAGGGTATTCAATTGGAAAGTCAACTTTGGACAATCATGCAACAAAAGAACAGAACTAAAACCATATTTGAAAGAAGTTTTATTTCTGCTACATATCTTATAAAGTTTAATATCTGGAATTCAAAGTTCTTTTCCCTGCTCCATATAGCCACTTTCTCTGAGTATAAGCTCTCAGTGTACATATGTAGGTATGTCTATGCATAAGGCCAAGTTTTTATGAAGTGTTTCGGGTCTGGGCGAACGGCGAAAGTTTCATCCTTTTCTGCTGTTCTTTGATGCCTGCTAATTAATTCCATTGGCGCTTTGCTTCATTACGGGAGTCATGTGTTTTTTTTGTGTTCTTTATGAACATTTTACATCATTTTTGCTTTCCCTTTTTTTTTTGGCTTTTCAACTGTTGCCGATGGCAACATTTTCGCACTTTGTCTGATGGATGGCTGAATGAGAAGTAAATTAATTCCCATAAATTTAATTAGCTACACTGTTCTAATGTTCTTATGTTAAGTATAAAAAATATAGCCAGTCTGAGACCAAAATTGTTATCATGTCTGGGGGGGTGGTTAAACGGTGGTATTAGAATCATCCCATTGAGGACTTATTCACCTAGAAGGTGAACATTTCTACAGCAAATGCCAAAAATAAAATTAGATATATCAAAAATAGTATTTTTGCTAATGCAGTCTATGAATCGTTCATTATTTGTATTAATATTTAAAGTCTTTAATTGGTTTTCTTTTTTTGTGGCAAATAAATCGTTAGCGTTAGTGTAGAATTATTTGATGGCCTTAAGATACGAGACAAAAATTGTCGAAGTCTGTCAATCATGAGGATGTTGATGATGTCTTGTCAGTTTTATTGCCTTTAACTAAACGTAGTTTTTATTATTATGATATTTATTTGACTTGGTATTCAGTGTTTGAGTCGTTTTTTTTTTTTGCCTCCGTTTTATGACCGAGTAACTACATGAAACGTGCTTTTGGCTTTGGCTAATATAACAAAAGGAATTTGTCTTGAGGACATTAGAAGGAGCAGCAGGAGCAAGAGAATCAGTAGAAGCATCATCATTGGAACCAATGATTACATTATGCGATAATGTTGCCTCATAAAGAGCCCGGCTGGAGGGTGACAAACCATGAACAGAAAAATGGCAATGGATGGGTAAGGGAGGATATGGAGGAGAGTTAGGTATGAGGAGGGACAAGATATGGCAACTATTCTCCTTGCCGTAATAAGCTGTAAAAGTGACGCACACGGACACGCACACACACACACACACATACAGTTGACCTGATTTTGTCGGCACATTCTTTGTGCGGATTTCTTTTGGTGGCTGCATCCCCTTTGCACCCCATGCTTTCTATCTCAGTCCTGGCCAACTTAATTCAAGTTTAAAATTATAAACTAACGATTCGCCAAGCATGCCACAGAGCAGCGCAAGGATTAAGTTTGAAGCACTGAACCATGCCACAGAGAATCCAACTATCCTGTGCATTCGTCCTTGCATTTGATCCTACAGCAACAGCAACAACGACACACAACAGAACACAACAAGAGACACATACACACACACACACACACACATATATACAACAACTGCCAACACCCACACTCAGCAAGTGGCAAATGGGGAAAATGTGACTATATATGTATGGAGTTTCTTCTTCCAAGTTTTTTTTTTTTTCTACTGCTGGAAAACGTGGCACGGTTTCCCTTGTAGTTAGCTGGTTGAAGGGGGCAAAAAAAAAAAACAAAAATTCGAAAGAGATAAAAGCTCACACGTACAAATGTGCAGCTCGAATGGCAACAACATTGCAATTAAAACGAGTAGCAAAAGTAGCAAAATCCAAGCGTGAGAATGAGGGATACCTAGGGCACACAACGAGTGAGGCGAGAGGCAAAGTGGATGAGGGAGAAAATGTGGAATATTTGTTGACTAAATTCAGGCAGTAGGTGTGACTAAGCTTATTGTCATGGGGCTGCAAAAGTTGAATCACTTACTACGCTCTGCCACAAAATTGGCTGGAATAACTGCTATGCTGAATCGATGAAATTGTTGGCTAGAAGTAACTAAAGAAATGAAATATTAGAATGTTTGGGTATTTAAAACGATTTTTTAAACTCTATAATTAGAAATTCGTCGATAAGATATGTATCTCTGCAACTACATATAAAGGAAGTTCATTAAAATTCAATTCAGTTCATCTATTCAATGTATATCAAAAACCAATATGCACATTGATTTAGATCTCGCGCTCGGTTTATTGCCTAATTCAAATTAAATTTGCCTAACCGCCATGGGTGAAAAACCTTGACAAATAAACAGCAACAATTTAATCAACAACAGCAAAAACAACAACAACAGCGACTTAATTAAATTTCCACACCCTTCACATTTAAGTATACTTGAAGCGTAACATTGCCACGCTCCCACCACAGGACTCTCTGTCTATTACGGCAAGACTGAGCAACTTTTTAACTTTTGCCAACTTTTTCTATTCCTTCCTCTTCATTCCTTTGCATTCTACGCTTTTTGTTAGAAGCGAATATCAAAAGAAAAAGAGCAGAAATATGTTTTTAATTTGCGTTTGCGTTTTAATCACAGTAATTAGATTTTTTTATCCAAATTAATTGGTCGTACTCATTCCATTGAGTGTCTAACTGTCTATCCGCCCGTTTCGGCCTGTTTTTCCATCATTTTGTCTGTTTGTTGAACTGTCAAGAAGCTGTCTGTTTAGCTGTCAACTGTCTGTAGTCCCTGACAACCGTTTTGGGTTAGGTGGAAAATTAGCATGAAAATGAGCAGGTAGCATCTAATTAGTTTAAGCCAACAGCCAAAAACAAAAAAATCTGTTAAATTAAAAAAACACACACACAACAACAACGACATTTATGCACCTGAGGACGGTATGCACAAAAAAATTGGGTCAATAAAATGCAAGTAATGCATAAAAATGGGCACACAGTTTCCATATAAGCTACAACAACAGAAAAAGTCAGTAAAGAAATTTAGATTATTTAAAACACGAAGGTTCCATACTCTCTCGGCTTTTAGGAAAGACCGTGCAAAATATAAAGTTATTTCATGTCATGAAAAATTGAGACAAGCCCATCATATAGAAAGTAAGGGATTGTGAAAGAGTAACAGATGGATAATGACAAAAAGATACAAAGTATTTTCTACGATAGAAATACATTTTGGCATGTCTCTTGTCCAATTGCATATGCTTCGGTAAGAGTATAGAGAAAACCGTCGAAAATAAAATAAATAAAAAATTTAATTGGTTTGTTTCCCATGCCCACCGCCCACTCTTTCCCCAGATCCTTTTTGGACAGCTGAGCAAACTGTTCCCCCAAAAAGTATGCTACATCTTTATACATGTGCATGAAAGTGGGAATACGTGGCGGGAAAGGGGTGTGGCAATGGGAACTGAAAACACTTTTATTAACATGCCAAATAAAAATATTACATCAAAATGAAGTGTCTCAGTCCAGAGTGCCCAATCGGTTGAATGTGTTGGGGGACATTTGTTTGCCAACTGTGTCCATGAGGTTTCAGATAAAGGTGGTATGGATGAAAAGGCAGACAGAGAGGCAGAGGCGGAGCATATGAGGATGCCAGTGGCAGTGCCGGGACGACCACAGCAAAGCAAATAAAACGTGATGTGCTTTATTAAATTCATAGGCCAGGCCCAAATCAACGGGAAGGCAAATAGCTGGCTAAGATGTTTCATTTTTGGAGCGCAACGTGAGAGATTTACATAAAATCTGCCCCACTCGGCTAAATATAGAAAAGAATTTTAACCCAAATTGAGATATTAAAGAGCTAAGAAAGAAATACAGAATTTTAATGGGTCGATAATTTAATAAAAATACGTTGGATCACAGATATTATAAAGGGTCTTGTAAGCTTTAAATGTTTATTTAATTTGTTTAAAGATTGTTGAGATAATATATATTTTTAAATTTAAGAACGATTTAAGCCACTAACTTAAAAATTGTGAAAATATTTGACGGTTTATTAAAGATTCATATCAGATTCTCTATTGGACAAACTGCATGTACTTTAAAATAAAAATTGCATCAGCAACATGAAACTTGCAACTTTTATCTGTTAGGTCAACATTTACGACACCTGTCCAAATGGCCCCAAATGAAAGAAGCTTTTCCAGTTTTTCTCTCGCAATCTCTGTCTCTTTCTTTCTCTCAATCCCTTATGCTGCTTGAGGATTGGTTCAACCTAGACACACACATACCCCCGCCATGTAAATTCCATGTTTCATAGCCATTTTGTTTTTGCTTTTTCCCTTTTCAGTTTTTCCCCCACCCAATCCCTTTTATTTTAAAGCACTTTGCACTGGACTGGTAAGATTACAGTTTTCAGTCCCTGCTTATGGCCTTTGATGTGGGACCAAGTACTTTGCTTCAACTTCAATGGATAAATACAACCAAAGAAAGAAAGATAGAGCGAAGAGAGAGAGAGAGAGAAAATATTGTTTAAGCATTGTTTCGATAAATTTATTACACTTAACTACCGCAAATATCTACAGCCAATTACAAGGCCATGGGGCATATGGAACAACATTTCTCGCATGTCAACAAATCTTAAACCGCAATAGAAGAGGCTCTGAAGCAACGGCAATCAGCCATGTGAGCAATATTTGTGGCCAAAGGCCAAAATTCAGCAGCGAAATCCTCACACAGACCCGCAGCAACAACCACAGAGAAGGGAGATAAGCATTCCTGTGATTTATAGCATCTAATTGCTCACGACTAGACCAATTCGCTTTACGTGCCCCAATAACTTTTGGCTAGAGGTTGGCTGATTGGTTGGGTGGCTTTTTGGTGCCGAATTGGGTGGTTGCAATGGGCGGTTGGGCCGTTCACACCTCAGCAAATTTCGTTTGATATGAGTGAGCATTATGCTGGCTTCTACTGGCTCCTAGGCTGCTTGGCTGCCTCGCCACCGTAAACTGTCGATGGAATCAATTTTCAATACATTTGCGGTTATCCAAGCTGCTGCCGCCAATCAATTTTAAAGCCATCGAACGACAACCATCGCGGCCTTTACCCCCTGGCCACCCTGTTATCATGCTTCATTAAAAACAATTTGTTGTTGGCTGGCAAATTGCTTGCCAAAAAACCAACAAACTATCTCTACATGGTTTTTGGTTGGTTATCAATTTGATTTATGTGAATGCATACGAACGAAAAGGTGAAAACATCAATAATAAATATTTTATTTAGCATATAAATCAAACTAAGTGGTTTTAAGTGAATGACATTTTATTTTTATTTGTTTTAAAAGATTTTTCGGTTGGCTTTTTGCTGTTTCATGATACTCCAATTCTTTTGAACAATCGATTCAATAAATTTTTAATAATTAACCACATTGGATTAGCCAATATTGACCGACTTGAGATTAATTTTATAACAAAAAACCAAAGAACTTTAGACTGGCTTTGAATATCTTTACTTTTTTAACGACTTTGAATTATAAATGAATAATCTTTGCATTATTTTTGAATGAAAGAAGTTTTTTGTGCTGTTTTTGTAAGTTTTTTTTTCTTACTTTTGAGGAGGTGCCTTACTTACTGAAACTGAATTTTCCTGAATTTCGATTTAAGTTTTCATCATAAAACAACATTTCTTTTTGTTGTGGTTGGAGAATAATTTTTTTCTGAATGTAATAAAAGTTTTTCTATATAAACAAATAGTTTGAGTATAATATTTTTTGCAACAACTGCCAAAGTTTTATGCCTTAATGAGATGAATTTACGGTTAAAGAATTCATCCCGAAAGACAATGCTGGAAATTTAAATTTACAGGGATTTTGTTTAGTTTACACGTATATTAAACAGGTCCATGCCATTGATTAAAGAGAAAATACCTTCCAAATTTGTTTCTTTCAAGTCTTCTGTTGGCCGGGGACACAGAGAGAAAGAGAACGATAGTGGCAACAATAAGAAAGGTAGAAAGCACGCGTAATCATAATACCAAACATCTTTTCATTTTTATAAGCCTCAACCTTAACAACAAGAGAGCCACAAAATATAATGGCAACACGCACACATGATACACACACTCACACGCTTAGGTATGAACACACACGAACACACAAATGCAGTGAGTTGGCAGCAAATGAACCCCAAATGATAAATTAAGAGGCATCTCACTTGCTTTCACCTGCAGGAAATGAAGTGAAAGTGAAAGCGGTAAACCTGAGGTGTGAAAGTACAGAGATTTCAATTTGCTGGAGTTCGTTTATTTAACCGTTCCTGTATATTTTTTTGAGTGTATGCGAGTGTGTGTGTGTTGGTATGTTGTGTGTAATTACATTTAATTATGCACACACACACACACACACACACAAACAAATGCAAAAATCTTGTCTCTCTGTCATAACCCAAAAGCCATTTGCAACGGAAAACATTTCAAATCAATTAAGGACCAGCAGTAGCAGGAGGAAGGCCAAAAGTTATGTGCCAAGGGGGGAGGTGGAGGTGGAGGTGTAGAAGGACGTTACGGTTCACATCCGGTTCATTTGGCTGATTTATGCAACTTAATTAGTAAAAGGCATTAATTATCAGAAAGATAGAAGTGCCCACTCCACTTATTATAATATTATTAAGTTAAGTTTTCGTCATCAAAGGCATGAGAGGCCTAGGCATAATTACTACTTATTATTATATTTTGGGCATAAACCAAATAAGTAGTTGGTGTTCGCTTCACCCAAAACGTCCCCTCAATTAGGCCGAAAACGAAAATTTCATCTCAGCAAACGACCCGCAAGGCAAACTTTTTGTTAGCTTAGAGTGTTGATTGATAAATTGATTGATTGACAACAGATCGTTAGCGTGTGCATGTGTGTGTTTGTGTGTGCTTCTGCTTTTCCGCTTCCGTTTATATCATAAATTGAGATTAATCATGGCTTTTGATGGCCCTCGTTTTATCTTTTTTTGTTCCTTTTATTCCTATTTGTCGTTGTTACTGGCTAGGCACTTAAGCGGCTTAACATTCGACGCTCTTATCAATCGATTTGTTCGATTTATAATTATAATTGTTTACACATGTATTTAGAGTTAAATTAATCAAGTTTGATTAATGTTTTATTTTACGTTGCTGTTTTTTTCATTCGATTCGGATGAAACTTGATAAATTGGCACTTTGGTTTGGCATATGATAAATCAGGTGAAAAGTTGATATTTTTTCTGGACCGTTTTTAATTAAACAAAATATGTTTAATTTGTATAATAAAATATTTAATTTTTTTTGTTTTGCTTTTAAATTATTATACATATTACTATATTTCAATTTACTTTTTCTTTTAATTTATAATAATCTATTAATGACTGGTATTACAGCATTTCTCAATTTAGAATTTATTGCAGGTAAATTATTGGAAATTGACTTATGTGTTATTAAAGGAATTTAGTTATTCTTGGCTTTAAAAGAGATTGGAAAAAAACTTTTAGATAAGCCATTTGTATGTATTTTTTGAAAATTTTTTTAGCGAAGAATTTAAGTAGTAGAAGTAGAAATTGTGCATTAAAAAAGTGAAAACAGTTGCTTTATTCTTTATATTTTAAAGAAGTTCGACTAAATATTATTTGTAATGCAATTGAATTTTAATTCTGATTATTAAAATTAAAGAAATCTAAGCCAAAGCTAATCTAAAGCTTTGTCAGATTTTTTCTAGCCAGTAGCATATTCATTTCGATTATTCAAAATTGGCTTTATTAGTTTTATGTTTTTCTGTTAAATTTTGTTTTTGATTGATACATAAACAATAGTATTTCAAAATTTTTATATAATTTGTTTTTTTTTTGTTTATATGCAATAAACTTTTGTTTTGTCATTGAAAACGTTTTGTTGGTGTCATTTTTTGGATGACATTTTGATTAAACGAGGAGTTTCATAAAGTAGTTTTAGTGGGTGTTTTTAGTTGCCACTCATGCTATAGTTATTTATTTGAAAGGCTTCAATTTAAATGTTTAAATTGTCCAGTGTTTTTTGTCTATTCTTTTTTTTTGATTTATTTCAAGTTTTTCAAATGTATTTAGATTCGTTTTATATCTGAGAACAATGTGCGAAATCTTTTGTTGACTTTATGACACTTTATTCAGCAAACGATTGAACTATGAACTTTTTGAAATATTTTTAAAATAAATAATGTGTATATAAGCGTTTTTTGTTATTGTTTTTTTCTGATTTAACTTTTAATATTTACATTGGTTTTTATATTTGTGTTTATTTCACTTGATTTTCGTTAATATTCACTCTTTTGTGTCTGTTTGTATATTTTATTTAAACATTACACATTAAATATATATGTAAGTACATAATACTATGTATACATAAGTACAAGTATATAAGTATTTTCCTTGCGCTAGGATTTTTTTTTAAATTTTTCACCAGACACATTTTAGTAAATTTTACTAATATTATTATTTTTTTTGCATTTTAATTGAAGTATTTATATTATTTTGTTTTCCTTTTTTGTGGTCATAGAATTTTCATTATATTCGAATAAAAATTGACAGTTGTTTCACTCTCAAAAATTGTAAACAATTTGCATTAATTAATGACATATTTCAGAAGTATTTCACAAACAATTCGTGGGACATTAATCATACAACTCTGTTTGGGGAAAGGGAGTGGTTCGGGCAGAGAATATTAATTAAAGCAGCATTCACACACCATTTGTGTGAAGGCGTAGAATAGGGAATGCGAAATGTTGTTTGTTGTTTTTTTTTTTTTTTTTTTTTGTGTGTTTTTTTTACACCACATTTATTAGAGGCGAATTTTCATTTCATTTCATTTCATTTGATTGCATTGCATTTCATTTTGTGTTGCGTTTATCAGTATACACAGATCAGAAATTGCCACCATTAAACATTAAACGTGAAACATTCAACATTAATATAATTTATCATCTTGCATATTTATTATTGTGAAAAGGACGATGCCTAAAAAGGACGAGCGCACTCATTTACAGATTGCCTTATAACTTTACATTTGGGTGTAATTTTTCACTCGAAACCACCGCACACGCATCACACAGCACAGGACATCACATCACAGAAACAACATTTGCGTACAGCGTAATGTTAAGCTATTAACCGAACCGACTGAATTGTCCTGCTGTGAATTCGATTTGCACGTGAACAACTACCGTCCGTTTGCCGTAAATGCTGTCGCAGCGTCGTCAACAATTCAAAGTGTACTGAACCAAACTTCGAACGTTTGGGATGCTGCTGCTGCTGGAAGACAGCAGCCATAACAGCAGCCAAAAGCCAGCAACAGTAGCAGTTGGGGGCGTGGTATATAACCGCCTTGTGTGATAACAAGGAATTCATGTGACAGTGCTCTTAAATTTCACTAGGTTAGTAGGTTGCCGGTTAATAAGGACATTTGCTCTTCCTCAAAAGTGAATGTCGGCAATGTAAATTCTACAGTGAAAGAGAGCGAACAGATAAGAAAAATGTTAAAGTTAACATTAGCCGGCGGCAATGTTAATTCAACAAGTTAGGCCTGACTAAGAGAACCATAACTTAAAAGAGCCCCAAAATGTATGCTACATTATTTTGAGGAATCTTATAATTCTGTTTTATTTCATATTTTTAACTCATAAAAAGCAAAATGATCTTCTTAATGATAGAAGCCATGCAAATAATTCGTAATTCTTAAAATTGCAATATTATTGTCAGCCTTTTCTATAAATATTTAAAAAAAGAGTGTTAAGAAGAATTAAAATTAAATGCCCTATTACATGTAAACATTAGGAGTATTTTAAATAAGCCCGCTCCTCGTCTCAGTGAATTTCCCCGATAACCGAATTTGGGCACACTAAAAGGGTATAATACGCTAAGGCGGGGTACGGGCACACTCTCTTGAATATAGTGAATAAGACCGCATGTGCACTTAATTTGAAAATAAATAAAATCCGGAAATATAAAATCAATCCCAAGGGATTAATTACTTTAAAAAGTAGAGAGTTTACAAATCAGGTGTGGAGTTTGCCCTAAAAAACGTATTTTCATGAAATACACCGAGATTATTAAATTAAACAAAACCGCATTGTTTGAGTTGCTAGCGGCCAAGGAAGTACCTTGCGACAAAGAAGCGTCAATTTACCAATTGCGAGCATTGGTAAAACAAGTCATGGCACAGAATCAGTCTGGAGAGAGTGATGTACCCGAAGAGCAGGCAGTCAGCCCAGCAGTGTCTGCAAATGTGCTTGCCGGACAACTTGTGGATGTTGGTCCGGAGCCTCTTATTGAGCAGCGCGGCGTGGGAAACATTGAGCAGCCAAGTACACCGGATCAAGTGGGTGCTAACCAGTCGCCGACGATGTCTCGTGAGACCTCTGTAGGACCAGACGCGAACGTGCATGTTCGTGAAAGCGCACAAGCGAGCGAAACCGACGAATTGTCTTCGATTCTTAGTAGCATCGAATTGTATACAGCACGTAAAAACCTGGCGGAGCTAAAAACACGTGTTATGGAGCTGGAGGAGAACTTAGGCGGACCGCAATATAATTGCCGCATGAACTTGAAAGATGTCGAAACTACTGTACCTAAATTCTCTGGTGATGGTGATCTGTCCATTCACGTATGGATTCGTGAGCTGGAGAAAGCAGCAAGAGTGTATGTACTGAGTGATGCCCAATGTTGGTCGTTGGGCAACCGACTGCTGGAGGGATCTGCTAAAGCATACATGACATATGAAAAGACTACAACCTGGAGCGAGCTGAAGGATGCCCTTGTGAAGGTATTTGGCCTACAAATGACAAACTACGAGATTGCTAACCAGATGAGGAAGCGCTCAATTGGCAAAGGAGAGACACTCTTGCAGTATTTCATCATTATGCGAAATATTGCTCAGCAGGGCAATTTTGAAGACACCGATGTGGTCAAATACATTGTTGACGGACTACAAGATCGAACCGGATTGTCAGCTCCTTTGTATTATTGTACTTCTCTGAATGAATTGCGAGAGAAGATGATGCGTTTTCAATCAGTTCAGCCACCAGCCAAAAACTACGTTCCTCAGGCTCGTCAGACTTCAGACCGTTTGCAGGCCATTACGCCTGCTGCAAAGGATAAGAGATGTTTCAATTGCCGCCAGATTGGTCACCTAATGTTTGACTGTCCACGCCCGGAGAGACCAAAAGGAAGTTGCTATCGGTGCTTCAAAGTGGGCCATCAGTACCGGAATTGTCCAATGCGAACCCAGATCGCCGCCATGAGCTCTAGTGAAGACCCGGACACCATTGATGATAAGTCATTTATTCAATTAGTAAGTTTAAGAATATCTTGTAAAGAGGGATGCACTGATGTTAATAATATTTTTGCCCTATTAGATTCCGGAAGCCCAGTAAGTTTTGCCAGTAGAGCGTTGATGCCGCATTTAGATTGCGATAAATTAGTTAAAAGTTCTTTTCATGGACTGAGCGGTGGCTCTATTCTGACTTTTGGAACAGTCAAATGTTTAGTTCTGTTTTGCAAAAAATATTATGAAATTCAATTTTTAGTTATTCCCGATAATATTATGCCGACGCAACTACTTCTTGGTAGAGACGCCTTGAATAAAATAGGTCTTAAGTTCTCATTGATTGAAAATGTAAGAAAGTATGAAAAGAATTCTGCATCATTAAAGAGTACCATTGCTTTTGTTTACAAATCCTTCTGTGCATCCCTGTTTACTAAATATCCTAAGCATAATACCATTAGTAATAACACCACTGATCTAGATAGTAATTGTAATAACCCTAATGTAAACACGAATGCATCCCCGTTTCGAGAATGGCTAACAGAGTTGCAAACTGTTTGTGCAACGCTGTCAGATACCGGGAATACTACTGTTGGCAGTGAATTTGGATTAGGCGCGATGCGTGAGTGCCGAGACATTGTGCATGAGCATTACATTGACCGATTTTCAATTAATTACGGGTTGCCTAAATATATGATGAGAATATGTCTGACAGATACAACACCATTTCATAGTAGTCCTAGAAGGTTATCATATTACGAAAGAGGAATCGTTTCTAAAACGGTTAGTGAGTTGTTAGCCAATAATGTAATCCGACCAAGCAACTCCCCCTATGCGTCCGCCATCGTCCTAGTGCGAAAAAAGGATGGCAATATACGAATGTGCGTTGATTATCGAGGTTTAAATAAGAAGACTGTGAGGGATAATTTTCCATTGCCTTTGATAGAAGATTGCCTAGAATACCTGGAGAGCAAGACCGTTTTCTCCGTCATAGATTTGAAAAGTGGCTTTTACCATGTAGGCATGGAAGAGGATTCAATTAAATACACAGCATTCGTTACACCCGATGGGCAGTTCGAATATCTGAGAATGCCTTTTGGTCTAAAGAACGGACCAGCTGTATTTCAGAGATTTATATCGAACATACTTAGTGATATGATTAGAGATCGAGAACTTGTAGTATATATGGACGACATTATTCTTGCCACCCGCACCGTAGATCAGCATCTTAAGTTGTTAGCAAAACTGTTAGATCGTTTTATTCAGTACAATTTAGAGCTCAATTTGAAGAAAAGCATTTTCCTACAGAAGAGCATAGATTATTTAGGATATGAAGTCAGTGAAAAGGGAATTTTACCAAATAATACACATTTAAAAGCTATTCAAGAATACCCAGAACCACTTAACAGCAAAGCGTTACACTCGTGCTTAGGCTTATTCTCTTATTTTCGCAAATTTGTTCCGAATTTCTCCAGCATAGCTAAACCGTTAACTGAGTTGCTTAAACAAGGTGGTCCATTTCCGATGAACAAAACCGCTAAAAATGTATTTCTTACATTAAGATCCGCCTTATCCAGTCCGCCCATATTAGCTATCTTTAACCCTAACTACGAAACTGAGTTGCATACTGATGCCAGTTCAAATGGTTTCGGTGCCTCTTTGATGCAAAGACAGACTGATGGCAAAATGCATCCAGTCTCTTATTATTCCCGAAAGGCGACAGCCGCCGAGTCCCGTTATCACAGTTTTGAGCTTGAAACTTTGGCCATAATATATGCCGTGCGCCGATTTCGCGTTTATTTAGAACACAGACCATTTTTGATCGTTACCGATTGTAATTCATTGGTCCAAACCTTGAGTAAAAAATCAATAAATCCCCGCATTGCGCGGTGGTCGTTGGAATTGGAAAACTTTGATTATACCATTGCTCACAGACCCGGTTCAAACATGGGCCATGTAGATGCATTAAGTCGGCAAACCGAGTTGTTAGAGAATATTGTAGAAGGTGATTTTGATCCTTGCGATTTATTAGTGAAGAGAGACCAGAATGCCCCAATTGAACCTTGTGAACCGCATATTACTTTTGAGGAAAGTTGCGTAAAACCGTGTGAGATAGACCCGTGTGAGATAAAACCGTTTGAGACAAAACCGTGTGAGATAGACCTGTGTGAGAAAAACCCGTGTGAGAAAAACCCGTGTAAGATAGACCCGTTTGAGAAAAACCCGTGTAAGATAGACCCGTGTGAGATAAACCCGTGTAAAATAGAACCATGTGCTCCTTTAGGGAAGAATTATTTAGGACCGTTCGGGACAAACCCGTGTGTTCATTTAGCGAAGAGTTGTTTCAGACCGTGTGAGCTATGTTTAGAAAGAAGTCGGCTAAAACTGGTTAAGAATAAACCTTGCGTTTCTTTAAATGAAAGTTCTGTTGATCCGAGATTGAGTAACCAAATCGAAAGAAGTGACCAGCTCGATCGAAATGAGTCGGCAAACCTGGTTGGTGTAGTGGGTGCGTCTCCGCAAGATGTTGATTTATTATTGCAGTCAGAACAAATAAGAGATCCGGATATCCGTAAACTAAGAGAAAAGTTAGAAAAATCCAATGATGTTGGATTTGAGTTAATAGATGGTATAGTGTACAAAAGAAATGCTAAGGAAAGACTGTGTTTGTATGCACCGGCTCGCATGCAAGGGGAATTAATAAGAAGGTGTCACGAGAAACTAGGTCATTTAGGCGTTGAGAAATGTGTAAACAATTTGAAAGAAAAGTACTGGTTCCCATTAATGAATCCAAAGGTTGAGTCGTTTATAAAAGATTGTCTGCCGTGTATTCTACATAGTGTTCCAAGAACTATACATAATAGAACCTTGCATAGTATTCCGAAAAGTCCGATTCCATTTGATACTATCCATGTTGACCACTTAGGTCCCTTACCGAGTGTTACATCAAAAAGAAAGCACCTTTTGGTAGTGATTGACGCATTTACAAAGTTTGTCAAATTGTATCCCGTAAATTCCACTAGTACCAAAGAAGTAACCGCCGCGTTAGAAAAATATTTTGATTATTATAGCCGACCAAGAAGAGTTATATCCGACAGAGGTACGTGTTTTACGTCGTTTGAGTTTGCTGAGTTTGTAGAAAATCGAAATATTGACCACATTAAAGTAGCGACTGCTGCCCCTCAAGCCAATGGGCAGGTCGAACGTGTGAACCGTGTGTTGACCCCAATGTTGGGAAAGCTGTCAGAACCTTTAGCCCAAGCCGATTGGTATAAATTAGTTAATCGTGTCGAGTTCGCTATTAATAACTCAGTGCAGTGTAGTACCGGTAAAACTCCGTCAATGTTGTTGTTTGGTTGCGATCAGCGAGGCCCCTTAGTAGACGAATTAACCGAGTATCTTGACGAGAAATTTAGTTCAGAAAACCCCTGTAACCTTGAGGCCACTAGGCAAGAGGCAAGTGCGAAAATTCAATTATCGCAGGAGCGCAATGAAAAGCGGTACGCCTTAAGGCATAGGGCACCATTATCCTATAGAGTCAATGATTTTGTTGCCATTCGCAATGTAGATGTCACTCCCGGGTCGTGCAAAAAGTTCGCTCCTAAATACCGTGGTCCTTATAAAATAAATCGAGTTCTTCCAAATGACCGTTACGAAGTCACCGATATTGACGATTGTCAACTTACTCAATTGCCCTACAAAGGTATCTTAGAATCAGCCCGACTCAAGCCGTGGATGCATGCGTGTGATAAAACTGTGAGTTTCTGTTTGTAATATGTATCTGATAAGCAGTATTTATATGTATATTGTATGTATTGTATATATGTATATTGTATGTTTTATGTTTGTTGAATTGTATGATCGAGGTCGATCAAATGTCAGGATTGGCCGAATGTAAACATTAGGAGTATTTTAAATAAGCCCGCTCCTCGTCTCAGTGAATTTCCCCGATAACCGAATTTGGGCACACTAAAAGGGTATAATACGCTAAGGCGGGGTACGGGCACACTCTCTTGAATATAGTGAATAAGACCGCATGTGCACTTAATTTGAAAATAAATAAAATCCGGAAATATAAAATCAATCCCAAGGGATTAATTACTTTAAAAAGTAGAGAGTTTACATACAATATGTATTTCCTGAACTATTTTTGGTTACAAATATATGTATATTTTTAGGCATTTGCTTATATATCGTAGTTAAGTGTTTGAGAGAAATGAAAGTTCTTTACTTTCTTCAGATTTTTCTCTTAAACTGTTTAGTTGTACAGAGGGAAATTTTCTGCTAACCTAATGTTAAGTTCTCTTTTCATATTGTCATTTTCTCTTTTGGTTGTGTCAGTCCAACTGCATTGAAGTTTGAAAAATCAAAAGTTAAATCCCGAGAAGTTTGCAAGAGATTTGTAAAGTATTTGTCAAAACGAAAAGTTAAACTCAATTTGCAATTAATACTGCAGCTGTCATTAGTCAAAGACAATGGCTAATTTAGGGTAAATTTTTAGCTAATCTAAGCAAGAATTTACAAAGAGGCCTTAAAGATGGCTTAAAGAAGCGGCCATATTTCATGAGACCTGCATAATTTAAGGCCCATTTAAGCTACCTACATTGAGTGTTTGTGGGAGTGTATGTGAAGCATGCTTTTCATCTGAGTGCGTGTGTGTGTGAAAAAGTCGTCCGTTACTTTATATTTAATAAAAACAATGTTCAGGTCCTGCACCTGTTCAGCATTGTTGCTGTCAAAGGCATTATCCTAGGGAGTTTTCTGCCTTTGGGCTTCATATGACAAAAATTACCATGGGCAGGGAAGTTACCGGAAGTTAAAAGCTTTCACAGCCAGATAAATCCACTCGCACATACGTAATATAAGAAGTGTAATCACAACCAAAAAAAAAAAAACTTGCATAAAAAAGAAAACAGACACTGTTTATTTAATTTGAATAATTTATATATATTTTTTGCCAACCAGAATTGTTTAACATTTACAAATATTTATTTAGTACTTACGTAATTTTAAATACGAGTGAAGTATTTGCACTTACCTGAAAAAGAAAGAAAGAAAACAATAACAAACTGGTTAGATAAATGTTGTGGCCAAAGAATATAAACAAATGGGTATAGGGTCGATTTATATGTTCCCTGTATTAAGCTTAAAATTAATTGTGTGCAAAATAAGTACATTTTTTTATCGGAAAACCAAAGACATCATGGCAAGCCTTATCAATATAACATGTTCTGTAGAACATTTGGCAAACTTGTCTTATCTTAGAGCTGAAAATCTAATACGCCTATCTTTTCTGCATTCAATTTACAGGGTATACATAATTTGTGCGCAAATATTTATTTATTACAAATTGACAATTTGACATAACTCTGTTGATTTTATTGCAAAACTTTCGCTTAATGCCCAAAGGGTCCTGACTAATGTATCATACGCTCCTAAAATGTCTTCAGACTGGTCCATTTAAAATTCGATTCTATTTGATTAGCGTTCAACTTTGAATTGAGCATCTGCACAAATCATTTGGTATTTTGCTTATCATTTTGGAACTTGCTGCATCCGCAAAGCAGAACGCTATGGCTATGTAGATGATACATTTGGCAATGGATTTATGGCCGCTGGTTTCACCAAGGCCCCTGATTCGAAATATGCAAAATATGTCGAAGCTAAATGGATATCAAATGGAGGCCAGGCATCGCAATGCACGGGAGAGGCACAGGAGGCAAATATTTTTGCTGGCAGGCAAAACATCTTGGGCAACACAGAGTCTATTGCACTCTTGTTCTCCTCTTCTCTCTCTCTCTTTCTCCCTCTACTTTTCTCTCACTCTAGCACTTAAGTTGCAACAAAGAAAAGGCAGTCGCGGTGCCTCCGCCTTGCGATGTCTGGACAGAAACCGCAGAAATGCATTAAGTTCCACTGAGTCAGGGGCGTAGGTAATAATATCCAATACAAAATGTGACTAGAAATCCGAAATAATCTCTTGTGTATTTCTAGAAACTTTGTAGGCATCTCAACTTTAACTGCAAATACAAGTAAAATTGTTGAGAGATTTGCTTAGAACTGCTAATATTGTCTTTCTCAACTAATTAAATGTCGGTAAAAGATTTTGATATTATTAATTAGTGTAATTGACATTTTAAGAAAGGAATGGAAAATATATTCCTTCAGTAGATCAGTTTAATAAAAGTTTTGAAGTTGACAAATTGCTCTCTTTATTTAATATTCAATGAAAAATTGCTCCTGAACATCTAAAGACAAACATAATAAGTGTGTTTTAAAATGGTAAATGGTAAATTTTAGTATTTTGTTTCATCCAAAAACAAGTGTGAAAAAACACATATTGAGATTTCTCCTACAATCAGTGCAGAGTTCAACTTAAAATATAATATTGCATACTTTTGCGGCTTCCAGTTGAAATTTTTCAATTTAATTTACTAAAGCTTCTATATGACCAAACCCCTTTTCGGTTACAACCATTTGCTCTGTTTGCCAAATGTTTTTGGGCCATGTTTGTTAGCAATAGATGTTTTGGCCTAAACGCATATAAGTGCTAGGCTAATATCAAACGGAAGTGCCAAACACAGACAAACACACACATCGCTCACTCTGTCAGTCTCTCTCTCTCTCTTTCTCTCTAACCCTCTTTACCGCTCCCACAACATGTAGATACATCTGAATCACACAAATGCTATACATCTTGAGTGGAAGCTTACTGGTTGGTTAGAGTTGGTTGGAGTTGAATATGGGCCTGGAGTTGAAGTAAAGGGGCAACCGCCGTTTGGCTTACGATTCTTGCACTTGGCCTTTTCGGGGTTTCCGTTCACATTTCTATGTGAGAAATGCATGTGGAAAATGGCTTGGACTGCATTTGTAACTGTAACCAAGCTTTACCTAACTTGTATTTGCCTCTCTCCCTCTCTCTTTCTCTCTGTCGTAGTGTGTGTTTGTGTATGTGTAAGGCATTTCCTGCCTTGAGCCATCAACTAAATAGCATTCATTTACGTTGATTTATACCAACTAAGAGAGAGAGAGAGAGAGAAGAGTATATAAAGAGGAAAAGGGATTCTGAGTAGGAGTGGTAGCAGATTCTTTCTGCTAAAATTTATGCTCGCCTAAAATGACACTTTTAAAGTTGGCAATAAAAATCCTGGGCCCCCGGGATTATTTATAGTTTTGCAGTCAGCGATGTAATTACTTTTTCAACACGCACATCATCATCATCATCATTACTCTGAAGATGATGATGACGATCTTGATGATTACCGCTGATGTTGATAATGGGAATGGGTCAATGGCAGCCATTGTTGCATTAGTTTTGCCCGCAGTTCTATTGTCAACTGCAAATTGCAATTGATAAATTGGCATTTGGAGTTGCTTTCTTGCATCTTTTCTACGTCTCCCACTTCCACTTCTTCTGTGTACTTTATCCACTGCTTCTCTCTTCTTCTATCTCTATTTCTGTCATTGACAGTTCAATGTGCTCACTGATGCGCAAATATCAACTGCCAATATACACATACACACACACACACACCAACACCAGACACCCTATCACACACTTTGCTTTTCATTTTACTTTTTCTTTCGTTTTCCTAGAAGTTTTTTTTCCAGCTTTTGCTCTTTTTATGGCAGTTCGTGACCGAGTTGCAGTGTTGCTTTAAAACTATTTCTCTCTTCTTTTTTTTTTCGTTTAGCTCAATGTGTTTTTTTTTTTCTCACAAATATATATTCTTTTTTGGGTTTTTGTGTGTTCTTTGAAATTGAATTAGTGCCATTGGCAGAAGCAGAGAGTTTATCCACTAAACTCTGACCCAAGTGTAATGGATGTGTTAATTTGTATAGCTTTTACTCTCGACTTTTGTGGTCATCAGTGTTGCATTGAAATCTAGTTACAAATAGTCAACAAACATCCCAAATGCACTGACCATGCTGAAATTCGATAATCAATTTATGCTTAATGCTATACAGAATACAAAACTTACGCAAATCATTGATTATGTCAATGATTCAAAAACGGTATGTTCAGACGATGTCTGGCTGGGAATGAACTGCTCGAAGGATTGCGTCCAAATGTAGCTTGAAATGTATAAGTAATTACAGTCAAAACCACAGATGTTAACAAATTTCGTATGTGGCGAAGCTTGAATTATTAAATACGGTAAAATAGAATTAAGTTATTTTCTACAACTACTTAAAAGGTACAATCTTTGGCTTAGAACCAATTTTGAAATTTGTACAATGTTTCAACAACATAGTGTATTTAATATTTGAAGATGAACTGTATTATGAAAATCTTTAAATTTAATTATTTTTGTAATATTTGTTATTGTTTTTCAATTTCTCAAGAATAATTCAAAACACTGAGTTAGTTACATAAATTAAAATAAACTTTATTTGCAAAGACCATGTAACTATCAGGTTCTTTATCTACGGAATTAGCTCACACAAATTGCAAATCTTAAAGCAATTCCTTTTATTTAAATTTGTTCAAGTCAAATTTAAGTCATAGCACTAACATTTAAAATCATTTAAAACGCGTTTAGAAGTGCACACTTAGGTCAAGACGTAGTATGAGTATTTCCAACTGCAATAACCATAAACTATTTGCACAAAACTTTACTCAGAAAGTAAAAAACATAGAATCCCGCCTTCTCTCTCCCTCTATTTTGGTTTTCTGTTTTTCTCTCTCTCTCTCTCTCTCTCTGAGGCTCTTTTGCTCAGTGCGACAGAAAAAGCCGCAAAACTTTCAAAAAGTCCTACACTAATCGTTTGACAAGGCAACCAGAGAGTTAGGCACCAAAAAAAAAAAAAACAGAGCAGACGAAAATGAGAACTAAAAGAGGGGAGAATATGCAATACAATATTTTTATGTCCTTGTAAAAGGGGTTCATTTATTTTACTGAGAAGTTTGAAGGCCAAAAAGATAAATATATATTTGACTGTAGAATTTGGATCGAAAGCGAGAATAATGAATTATATTCTATTAGAATAATCATCTCTCTAAAATTGCATTAAAAAAGAAAGACCTGAACTGATGAATTCATTTTTAATATAATAATGTTTCATACGAATTTTATGTGCAATCAATGAATGCTAAAACTGTTAAGAGTATAGAACACTCAGCATTAAATATTTGTTAAGTTTCCTTTTGTTTTTTTGCCTTCAAGCTGCAGCTATTGTTTTTAGCCAACTTTTTGTAAGGATTCTCGTAAGAATTGCTCACGTCTCTCTCTCTCTCTCTCTCTCTTTCCCTTTCTTTACTCTTTGCCTCTCTTGCTCGCAACTGTTACTGTGGTTTTTTACGACTGACAAAAAACGCAACATTTTATTATTTTGTAACATTTTATTTCCGTTTAAAGTTTTTTGGGTTTGTTTTTTCTTTTTGTGACCCAGCGGGGGGTTAACTGAGCTAAGCCTAAGTCACCGAAATTTTCATTCCACCTTCCCTCCATTCCTCTTGAAAACTTTGTACCCATCTTTGTGGTTAGAAAATTATTGCTGAAGTTAGCTTCTTTTTTTCGTTTGCTTATTTCATTTCAGTTAAACGTTTTATTATTGCATAAATACTTTAATTACTTTTGCAAAAGATTTACATCTATAACCATTTTATGCTCTAATTACAAATGTGAATGCTTAACCGCTAAACCATATGCCAAATGACCTCTTTTTGTGTAAGGTCGGTGGTAAGATTATCAGCTAAGCTGGAGAACTTTTCCAACTGGGTTAAGGTGATTTAAATAAAATACCAATCTTCCGGAATGTTAGTTGGGACGAGATATTCTGTATCTTTTAAAAGAAATTAAGTACTCTAGGTCACAAGAATAGAATAAGAAATTATTTCTTTAAATTCAACTGGCATAGCTATATTTAGTCAGTTCAGTTTCTCTAATCTAAAGAAACTTCGACAAGTATTTGCTGATTTCTGAATATAAACTCCAAGCCCTTCTTAAGGTAGCAAATAAAAACATCCATATAAGATAATTTAAATAATAATTTTGAAAAATACATAATACGAATGTGGTATACCTTTATATCAAAAGGCATCACTCGGTAACAGAAATGTTCATCTCAATGTCCATAAAACTACAAATATAAATAAAGGTCCATGCCATTTTCCATAAACATTGTCACACACAAGAAAATTGAGGGAAAAGCCAGCTAGCTGGCAGTTACGGAGAAAAGTGTGGCATACATAGAGGGGTTAGATCGAATGGAAAACTAAACTCAAATAGAACATAACATAACAAAACACGTAGAGAAATGTGCAATAAGCTAACAATATACTAAAGGCGACAAATGCCAACAACGACGAAAGTGGAAAGTGGCCAAATAAAATCCATAAATCGCCACACAATGCACCAACAGCAACGACAAGGATGTGCAAGGATATGTGTGTGTTAGAGAGGGAGAGAGAGCGAGATAGACACACACACACAAAATGAAAAGGAAATACCATTTGCGACTCCATTTTACAATTGTTGCACTATGTACTGCGTTACCCATTGCATTGCATCTCTTGCCAGAGGACAATTTTTTGGACTCGTTCATCTCCTTTTTAATAAAAATGGCAGCAGCAAAAGAGGAAAGAAGATAAAAGTCTGGACTAAGCTCAGCCAAGTGTAGTCAAGGCAAACCAGTATGAAAGAGAACTGTAGTTAGAGGGAGGTGCAGTACATAGACGAATGGAATATGCCAATATCAAAAGCCGTCGAATCGTCGCTCCTGCTGGACATGGACTGGGCACTTGACCACATTTTGAAAAGAGTTATGAATATTGCAGCAAGGTCTTGTCCTCCTCTTACTTCGGTTGAAACGGCTCTATAGAAATTGTTATTTTTCTTATTTATTTCAATTTATGAGATTTTTATACGTTTACACAGACATAGATGCACACACACATTCACACAAGCATAAATACATGCTAACTTTTGTGGCTTGACTTTATGAGAAAGAGTGCATCGACAAGACGAAGCTATATTGCTTCTAAATTAAGTTTTGTTTCTCTAGATGTCCGACTAACAACATTTATTTTCTAGCTAATAGGTAGAATATATACTTTTGTTTCTGTTTCTAACGAATGAGGTTTTGAAATAAGTTCCAAGTAAGTTCCTTTAAGTTAACTATAGAGGTTACATTTTCAATTTATATTCTATCACTTTTCCAACTATATCGGATAAATAAAAATAACATTTTACACAAGTTCTTTAAAAACTTGTACACAAAATATTGTCCAAATGTAGAATTAATTGTTACATTGCTTTCAAAAAAGATTTATCTTAATTAAATTCAACTTAATGCCAATTCTTTTATTCCATTGCGTGTATGTTTTCGTGAATTATTTTTAAAACAGATTTCATTAATTAGTCCAACTTTTTCCCCCAAAATCGTTTTACACTCGAATGAATCTGTGACATTCTGCAAATGAATACATATCTGTTGTCATTAGATTTCATTTATTTACAAAAAAAAAAAAAATGTATGTACCCTTTGAATTCATAATAAAAATCCAAGAATCCTTCACCTCACCTGTCTCTTGCAGAAAAAAAATAACCTTTACAAAACTCATCTTTCTGCATGGGAATTTTCCAATTAGCAAAAAAAGCAACCTTTTAAGAATTATTTATATTTATATGTATTTTTTGTTTTTTTTTTGTTCAGAGAGAAAACATGCTGAAATTAATAAAGAACCCATTTCATTTAATGTTGGAAATATGTTACGAACGAACAAACACAAACGGCGAAGAGACAATTCGGTATTATGAGACAACCTTTAGAAAAATACCAAAACCGAAAGTACGATAATTATGCCACATTTAGCAGTTTAGCAAAGGCAACATTCGAACGCATTCCCAAAAAGGCCGCTTTAATGACGGCGACACAAAAATAAAAAAAGTGAAAGTAAAAAAAAGGGTTACAAGCAAGCAAGAACAAAAACACAGAAAAAAAAAGCGAACTGAAATAAAACCCTTTGCCGATATGTATATATATAAAACATACGGCGGAAATTACAAGAGCCACGCCAGTTGGCGACACAGAAGGAAGAAGTAGAAAAAAAGAGTGAGTAGCGCAACGACAAGGACCTCCAAATGCAAAATGAAATCGAAAACTCGGCGAAAATGTGTCAAGCGGGAGGTAGCCAAGGGGTTGCCCACATTAAAGTGTATCACCGTGTTTGTGTGTGTGTGTGTGGGTGTGTGGTGTATTGTGCGTGAGTGTGCGTATACGTATGCCTGTTGGGTTGTTAAAGTTGTTGTTATTTCGGTTTTTTATAAAACTCGTTAGTATGCGCAACGAAACGAAAAATCAACAATTTCTATTTTGATTATTTTTTCACCACTGTGCTAAATAGGCAAGCATTAGAATGAAAGCTTAGGTATTTGAGTTTTTATCGTAATACCCTGTTTAAATTTTCAAAATGGACAAAATAATAAAACCGTTTTTCGTAATGAACTTGAAACAATTTTTTTAATTAATTCAAAAGCTTGAGTTAGAAATAGTATTACGAATTCATGTGTCAAAAATTAGATTTATACATTTTGGCATTTCTTTATAACTTAAGCAAATCGAAATTAAATTTTATCCACGGTTTTTACACTAGAAATTTTCAGAAAATAATTTCAATGTGATTTTAATTTCAATTTGTAACATATTATTTCAAATTGAAAATTTCTTTCAATTAGCAATTGATAATAAATAAATTTGTGTTTTAATTGGCTGAACATATACATAAAAGCAATCTAACATCAGGATGCATTTTATTTACTGATTTGTGTAAACATAATTTAACAATAACTATAAAATCCATTTTTAATGCATAATCTTTTTTCATATGTTCTTCTTAAAGGCACGACCATTCTATTTTTGATTATATTATCGATACCCTTAGGTGTTAGAATCAAATCATTTAGACTTAAATTTGAATGTAGTTGGCATTCTAAAATGTGCTTAGTTTCGAACTCTTTAAATCAAAAGAAAATGTCTTTGCATAATATAATGCACTAATGGGTATCAAAAGAGTCTACTCCGTATCCGCAAATAGTTTCATTTGATATGCATACCCTTCTTATGTTAGAGGGCCTCACGCCCCACCCAACCCTCCGACTGCCCACTACACTACCAATTTCCCAAAGCTTTTCCTGAAACCTAACCAGGCATATTTAATAAGCATTTGAATGAGCAAAGTTGGAATAACCCCAAAAAAAAGGAAGAACAGGAAAAAGTTTTCAATGCATAATTTTCATTTTCAGACAGAAGTTTTGAATGGCCCCCAGTTAGACACTCAGTTCGGCGCTTTATCCGACCGCCCCTCCATCCAACAAACATTTCAATAAAAATAACAACAACAACCACAACAACGACAGCGAATAGTGAAAATGAAATATATAAAACCATATGACACAGAAACATTTTTTATGGTTTAATGGCCTTAATCATAAAAATGGATTTAAATAAAATTTGCTGACCCCGGCAAGTTAAATTAATGGCAAAAGCTTAAGAACTGCATCCCCGCATCCCCTCAACAAATACATACAGGAGGAAATCCTCTAAAATTAATGATGGCAGCAAAAAAAATGGCAGAAGGAAAAAACATGCAAATTCAATAACTGAAACCGAAACGCTTTTCAAATGAATTATTAAAATCATTTTGTCTACAATTTTTGTCAAAAGGCCACAAGAAAAAAAAAAAATATTTTTGGCTTTTCTTGTTCTTTTTTTTTTTAGTTAAGAATAAGGCAAGGTGACCATTTGGCTTTATGTGGGTCAAAATTTGTGCGTTGTGTAGGCCATCCTGCATATCAAGTATACGCCAGGTTAGCTTGAGTTTTGGATTTCAAACTGAAATTTCAACTATTTTGCAAGTCAACTAAGCTTTGGCCCACAACTCAAGGCACTTATACAACAGCAATAATAACAACAACAGTGAACCAAAAGAGAAGCACAAACAAACACACATAACGAGAGATAGAGGCAGAGGGAGAGGGCACGTAGAAACAGGAAAAGGAAGATGAAGATGAGCCAGCAGCAGCCGGAAGGTGGCTTTCACTTTTATGGCTCACCGTCATAGTTGTTGTTCTGTCTCTTGTTGGAGGTGGAGCACTGGCTTCCTGAGTGGTAGTGTTTTTTTTTTTTAGTTCCTCAGTTTGGGCCTTCCTTTGTTTGCCAACAGGCCACAAAAAATAATTGCCCGAGCCCACAATTTCTGCGTAGTCTTTGGTTCTTGCCTTTGTTTTTAGAAATTTGGGACTCAAATTGTTTCCTTTTGGTGGTCAGTTAGTGGCTTTTCTAAATGCTTTGATCATAATGATTAGGCTAATAGTTAGAATTAATTAAGGGTTAACGTTCCCACTAGTTGAGGAATTTATGTGAGAGAAAAGTTTTCAAACGATTTTTCGCCTTTTGAAGGTCTAAGAAGTAAATAAAAGAAACATAGAAAGGAAAAAGAAGAGAAGACTTTAAAAAACTAAATATATTTAAGGAGTTCAAAAATGGAAATGGAAAGCATTTTGAATTATTACATTATTTTTTTCAGATTGTTTATCCTTATGGTTTATCAGAGCTAACCTTATAACCTTATGCTGAAAGATATATGTATGTGATGGCAAAGAGAAGAAACAAGTTACTTGGTTTCATCTTAACTAACAGAAAAAGACACTTCACAGCTTTGAACTATTGACATTTCGATTAATATATATGCCGAACATTTGTGAATTTTTATTTTGACAACGACAAGCAATAAAAAAACGTTTTATAAGTGTATTTGTCCAATGAAATATTCAGTTGGGTTTGATTTCTGCATAGACATTTGTCCTAAAATTATTCTTTCGAATTTGACTCTGTACTTTTCATTTTTCTTTTTTTGGATTATTGGATTTTCAACAGTTTCACAAAAATCAAAGTTTTTTGAAACTCGGGTGTCAATTGACCAAGTTTACCGCAATTATGCAATGCCCTAGGGTAAAGCAGAGGAAGAAAAGTCTTTTGTAAAATGGCAGAAAAAGTTTTTCCAATCGAATTGCTGTCAACTAAAATGTCAGTTAACTTTGTGTATCTGTAGAACGAGTGAAGCACAAACTAAATGGCTTTAAGTCATGGAGAATGAGCCACACCACGAATATGCCTTGAATCGTCAACATCATCATCATCATCATCACATTTCTGTCGACTTAAGTCACATAAATCAATTAGTTGAAATTAGTGATGCATGAGAGTGAGTGAGTGAGGGAGGGAGAAACTGTGGGAATTTCATGATTAGGGGAGAAAAGTCAGTCCGGCTCAACCGATTTTGGTGGCCTAATGCGCTTAGTAGTAGCATGGTTTGAAATATTTAGGTTAAGCTTCCCTTTCTAAGTAACTTCTATAGTAGATTGCGCATACGCAACGTCTGCTGCCACATACAGCATACGTTGCTCACTCGCTCACTTATGCATATGCATGCACTTTCTCAAAGAAGCCAGCAAACCACACACAGTTTCCCCTAACTGAATACAGGTGCATGTGTGTGACAGCAAAGAGATGTAAGAAAAGATACGAAAAGATTTCTCCCTATGTTACTGAGCCAAAAGTTGCAAGTTAAGCTAGTTTTGGGTTTGCACTTCTCATGAATTAATAATGCCATCACAAAGCGCTTTTGCCTTGGGTAACATTTCATTTGCAGGTTTCCATTTGAAGTTTAATTTTCCATTCGGTAAGAGATATGATCGTTAGCTACTTTAATGCTTCTTTAAAATAAAACTCCTTGTCAAAGTGTTTGACAGGCAACGTATACGTCCCATTCCATAGCTCCCAAACAGAAAGAGAAACCAAAAAAATGTAAAAAAAAATCTTCGCTCAATCTGACAGCCACTCTGGCTCGTGCTGCATCATTCAATGCATATTGCATTCTGCATATTGAGTATGCAGAATTCTTCTTTTTTTCGCATTTTTGGGTCACTGGAATAATGTTGATGTTGGTTGGGTGTAGCCTAACGCATGTGTGGCATGTGTGCGAGAGTACGTCCGTATGTAGTAATTTACATGCCTGTCTATTTTGTAAGCTTAGAGGTCGTTTGCTGTCAAATAAGAGGCAAATATATATAGATACATGGCAGATTCTACACTTTCCAAACAACTTGTCACATAGATAGCAGCATACTAAATCTACATATTAAACTAATTAGTTTACGGCTAATAAGCATAACAGAGTCGCAGCTTGACATGTAGCAACATTAAGATTTAAAAATTTGAATCAATATTTGAGTTTAAATTATTAATTTGTAGATACTTTAATAATCCAAGAACTCTTATCGTAAAATGATATGAAAGTTACGTTCATCTGAGAGTGAAATACATTTGACTTTTTGGCTTTTTTGAGTGTATAAAGTTCTGTGGATGCCATAGGCAACCTTCAAAACAGTTGCATGCATTTTTCAATTTCTCGAATCCGGTTTTTCGCTTTTTTTTTTTTTTTTTGGGGTTTCTATTTCTTTTTTCTTTTCTTTCTTGCTGGCTGGCAAAATTTCACCACATGACATTCATCATAAAACAGAGGGCAAAGGCTGTGCGAAGAAGGGCGGAAGGCCTTCCTGCTGTGTGTGTGTGTGTGTGTGTGTGTTAGCAAGAAGAACGATAGAGAGCAAAGGACAGAGGAAGGGAGGGAAGGCCGCAATATGGGTTAGAAACCAAAAGACAGAGAGGGACACAGAGCAAGCCAAAACAAACATTGGAAAATTTATGTCGTCTCATAAATTTGTAGCATAATTCTGCATGCTGCCGACGCCACTAGCACTCGAAAATGTTTGGCTGCAATTTTCATAGTTCCCAAAAACCCAGAACCACTCCTCCCACTAGCCACACTACTACAAGCATCCTCCCCGTTCTTTTGAACCATGTTTGTACTGGTCTAACGAAGCGCGTAAATGCAATTTCTTTCAAATTTTTTTCTTTCTGTTTGTTGCCGTTGTTTGGTTTTTATTTTTTTTGGCTGGCCTCTTCTGGCTTTGCAAAGGGAATCTCTAATATTTTTATAGGAACAAAATATCGTACAAAATGTACACTTTGTATAATTATGTTGCAGCTTAATATTGAAAAAGAATACCTTTTACCATTCCTTTTCAATATAGAAAATATAATATTAAAAAAAATCGTTAAATCCCATCAAATAGAAATCGTATTAGAAGGACCAACACGCGCTTCGCCGTAATCGGAAATGTGTTGAAAGAGTGCAGAGGCTTTGCCTCGGCCTATATGTGTCCCTTTTGGGAAAATCGTTCCAGTTTTGCGTTTTTTCGGCTTCTCAAACCGCAGGATGCATGACGGCAGGGACACCCTCTGGCCCCGTTAATGACAGGCAAATCTTCATCCATGGAGCTCAAAAACCGCGCGCACTCTACTCAGCCCAGAAAGTAAAATTCAAGCGTGTCCAAGCGAAAGTAGCAGGCGACCAACACGTCACATGCATAAATGCAACTTCATCCTCCCATTTTCTCCACCCCCGCCCACAGTTGCCACGTCCATGAATGACATCCTGCCAGTAGCAAAAGACACAATGCAACAGAGTTTTTGTTGCCGCTTGCTGCTATTGCTGTTGGTGTTGTATCTCTAAAATATCGTTGTGCTCTTCTCTGACATGACAGTGACTTCAGCTGCAATACCAACAACAGCAACATCAACTTAGCTTTTGTGTCTATAATTTCTAACAACCAGGCTGGTATATGTGTGTGGTATGCGTGCACACCAAGTGCAGGCTGCCGATCACTTAGACCAGAAACAAACAACCGACAAAACACTGTCAACGATTACTGCTCCTCCCCCAATTTTAGATGCTGTTGCAGCTGCATAAAACACATTAAACATGCCGTAAACTCAACTCTTCATATTAAGTGGAAAACAGAAGAAAATTTGGAAATGGCAAAATCGAGTTACCCAGCGTAAGTGGAGCTTTTTCTCCTGCGGCAAACTTGTTTGCACTGTTGTTTATGCAAGTCACTTTTTGAAAATTTAAAATAAACTATCTAGCTAATTATTTTAGTGGAGGATAAATTGAGAAAAGAATTGAGTAGTTTCAAAAGTAAAATCTCGATTTTAGGGATAGAAATTTCCCACATATTCAGTCAGATTGGGTTAAACAACACATTGGCTTTCGGCTTAATAAGATTATTACAATCTTTAAAATTAAATATCACAGAATTGTTGTTATTTTTCCTTGCTAAATTACCATATAACTTTTCTTTACCTTTTACTTTAAGATATTTAATTGGTTTCGCAACATTTCATAGAATTAAATTAAAAGATAATACGAATTTAATGTAGGTACTGCTCTTGGTCTAAAGAAACAATTCGCAGCCTAACGTTTCAAAGTTAAATCTTGAAAATTGGATTATTATGGGATACAAACAATGCTTCGTCTCAAATATTTCTCATTACAGCCTATGGGTCCATGTCATGTTAATTTCAATCATCTATGTATTTAAGGTAACTAATTTTGCACACACACACATACACACTCACAAACACACTGGCCTACACATGGCCAGCAAACAGGCTATTTTGGTCACACAGAGATATGTCAATAATGCGACCAAGTCAAGTTATTTGATGTGCAAAATGCCAGAAATCAATGGGATTTCAGTGGAAACCTTTTTTGTCCCACCCACCGAGTATGTGAGGTGGGGATACGAAAGAAAGAGATGGATTCAATTCGAATTGAGTTCAGACGCAAGGCCATTTTCAACAGACACAAATCATTGAAAGAGATGGAGGCATGCTTCATGGCCATGTGACATGGCAATTGCCATTCAAAAGTGGGCATACTCAATGTCAGAGGAATCTTTATGACAATGTTGCGACTGCAATTGTCAGAGGCAAAAAAAAGTAAAATAAGAATAGGCACAATTGTAAAATGGTAAATGGAAAAACCAAAGGCGGGGCAAATCTACCTGCATTAAAAAAGTTTAGCTACAGATTGTGAAATGATTACATTTCAAGGCGATTTAAAGCCACATACAGAAAACACTCATAACAATGCCAAATCGAAATGAAACGAAACGAAGATAAATGCCACAACGGGGCAGCTATCCCAACACATGCACACACAGTGAGAGAGAGCAGAGAGAACCTTGTATATGAATGAATGAATGATGTACAGTCTCTGATACAGAGAATGGCTGAGTGGGCGTGGCAGTAGTGGGTTAAGGGTCCCCTCACGCATCAACTGAGTGACACACTAACTGCATGAGTGAGTGCATTGAATGCCTGCTCGAATGCCTTCCCCACTGACTGACTGACTGACTGACTGAACTCTTTCTTCTTCCTTTATCATTTTCTCTCTCTCTCTCTCTCTCTCTCTCTTTCTCTCTCTCTTCGTGCTTCCCGTTGCCAATGCGAGTAAGTTATTGTGCGAGACATCAAATGAATTGTTGTTTATTTGTCTCACACTCACACACATACACACCCTGACAAATAGCTGACGTATATTTCAAGCCATTTAACTGCTCGACGTTTTATGCAACAGTAAATTGAAATAAAGGGGTATCCTTCACTGCCAAAGCAACGGCCAGTGACCTCGTTGACACTACATTGTAGTCCTAATAAGCATAAAGAATCCATTCCCCTTAACTTAACCGAGGTTGGCCTTCAAAAAAAGTATTTATCAATTAATTTTATAAAGCCGTAGTAGTTACAATTATTAACCAGTATATTATATGTGGATAATTTGCAACATTCTCTTACAAATTTCTATCATATTTTTAAGCTTTTCAGTTTTATGCTGAGTTTTTTATTTGCTCTATAGATTTTCATTTAAAGTACTTCTATCTAAAAGACTTAGTTTAGTGTCGCATTGCTTCGCAGCCTAAGTTCGACTAGTTTAATATGATATTTAGAAGCTATATTTATCTCAACTCTATCAATCCATATTCACTAGCACTCAATTGCTTCTTTCTGAATTCAACCTTACTTAATTTTTATACCCTTGCAAAAAGGGTATATTAATTTTGGTCAGAAGTGTGCAACGCATAGAACGAAGCATCTCCGACCATACAAAGTATATATATTCTTGATCAGCACGACGAGACGAGTTCAACTAGCCATGTCCGTCCGTCCGTCCGTCCGTCCGTCCGTCCGTCCGTCCGTCCGTCTGGATCAACGCAAACTCCTCCTAGACCGTAAGAGCTACAGAGCTGAAATTTTGCACGTAGGCTTGTATATACTGCAGGGGTTGTATATCTCGGATTCAAACCCCAAAGTCACGAACAGTGACTTTTCTCAATAACTTCGTTATTTTCTATGCTATTATCGTGAAACTTTATATTAGAGAGATTATTACGCCTATAAACTACTGTGCCAAATTTGATCAAGATCGGGTGACTATATCATATAGCTCCCATAGGAGCGATCGGTCGAAAACAGTGACTTTTGTAAATAACTTCGTTACTTTTAACGCGATTGCTTTCAAATTAAACACTTGTTAGTTTAATATATCTGTTAATGACTGTGCCAAGTTTGATCAAGATCGGGTGACTATATCATATAGCTCCCAAAGGAACGATCGGTGGAAAACAGTGACTTTGATCAATATCTTCGTTATTTCCTATGATTGTAGGCCATTCTTTCGCAAACATAAGCCTTTTTAGATAAAACGTTCTTCCACATTGATGGCTAATATGTAAGGAAAGAGTTACCAAAAGGTTGCAAGGGTATACAAACTTTGACGCGGTCGAAGTTAGCCCCGGCCCTCTGGTTATATTAAATTTCTGCCATAAAAGTATTTGTGGTACTCTTTAATAGAAAATAATTAAGAGCTAGTATAATTAATTATTAATTTTTATACTTGTTGGTATTATTAACAAATGATGTAGAAACAAGCACACGCAGAAGCCCTTCACTTCACATCAAATTTGATTATATGGAAAATAATTTTATAAATTTCTCGGAAAATATTTGCATCTCTCTTAAAAATAGGGTGGAGGGGAGAAAAGTGAGCATATTAGAAAAATTGGCCACAAAATGCAAATGTTGCATAGAGTACAAAACGGAAGCTGATTCGTGTTCATATGGGTGTGTATGTGTGTGTGTGTGTGTGTTTCGGTGGGTGGGTGCTCTTTCTCTCATGCATATCAAAATACATTTACAAAATATTTATGCAAATATTTTTGATAGCCAAACATTGTAACACCATAAATTTTGATGTGAAAGCTTTTGTTATAATTTTTTGGATGTGCGCGCATATTAATGTCGGCCGTCAGTAACTGCTTTGTTCACCTCTGATGTTGGCAGTGAGCCACCAAAATATCGAATTAATTATTTTTCGTGCGAAATATGGAGAACATTTATTTATATAATGGATATTATGTGTTCATGATGATGTGCAATAGGAATTTAATTTTCCTTTAATTCAAATGTCCAGGGCAAAAATGATCAATTATCATTTGGAAATATCACTGAAAGAAGTTAAGCATTAAATTATATTGGATTGAGTATACGCCAAGTTGTCCAATAAATTTGCCCAGACAAAGGCATAATTTGCGGTGACATTTGAATCGAACGAACACAAAAAAAAACAACAACATCCACGAGAATAGTCAGAGAAAAAGAGAAACGGAAAAAACTGAGACCAACAAACAAATGAGAGATAAAAACAAAAACCGATAGAAGAAAAACTTTAATGCGACAATTTGCAGCTGACACAAAAGCCAGAAATGGAGACAAGACGACAAAGGGAAGGAGGCAACAAAAGAAGAGAAGAAGAACACCGTTGCAAGCTGTGTGAGGCGAACCGGAAGTAAAAGTTCTCTAGAGCAACTTGCTGACTCTGAATGAAAATGAAGTTGTTGGAATAAACCAAACGTAATGATTGTAAGAGACTGAGAGAAAGAGAGAGAGAGAGAGAGAGATGAAAAGGGACAGAGGCAGATTGGAGATAGAAGGAAGCTAGAGTGCGACTTCTTGATTGTGACAAGGCGTTCAAATGATGATAAATGTCCAACTAGCAGCAGCAGGCGACACAAATTTGTCAGCCTTTCTCCAACTCCCCTTCTTCTCATTCTATATATAGCTCTTTGATTTCTTATCATTGAAATAGTTTTTGCGTGCAAATGCATAGAAATTTTATATTAACATCTTGATTTACAGACAACATTTGTCTTTGAGTTATCAACCGAAAAATTTCATATAAATATTTTATATGCCTGACCCAAATCAAAAATGACTAATAACCAAAAGTGTCAAAGGCAATCATAAACTGACAAAACAACATAACGAGGTGTGTCTTAGAACTCTTCGAAATAACATTTTTTAACTCTTATGTTTTAAATAAATATTTAAAATTTTTGTGTGGAATCTAACTGAACAAAGGTTTCCAAATATTAAATAAAACGATTTCTTGAAATATATTTCCTTAATATCATAATCCAAATCAGAATGCTTCAAGTTAATTCTTTGTTGCTTTCCGTTGCTTGGAGCCTATTGAAAGTTCAATTACAAGTTTTTTCAGCACCCCTCGTTAAACTAAATAGACTTAAAAGATGTTATTAATAAATCTATCAAATAGAATGCAAATTTTCATAACTTTTCACCTGGAAGCACTTAGCCTTCTTTTGATTGTCATCTGTTTTGTATTGTTGTGTCCCCGCCATTTGCCACTGACCTTTTGAATTTCTCTTTGACTTTTGCTTACTTATTCATGCCCTTCTATTGTTTACCCACCTCATTTCTTGCCACCCACTCGTTCTCCCTATTTACTTGTTTAAGCTGCTACTTATTTAATTTTCATGTAAAGTTGCTGATGCAATTTTTAAAAAGTAAACTTTTCCTTTTCCTTTCTTGGTTGCTTTGGCTTAAAGTTAACTTTAGGTGGCTTTAGTATTAGAGAGACATTCCGCAGACTTTGGTTGGGTTTTTTGGGGAAAGTTTTTACATAATTGAATTTCTTTTACTACAGGTTAAGAAATAAACAAATTCACCCCTCTGTCTTTCTCAGTACTCCAACTTCAAGGAATGGCATTTTGGTTTGGCTATAAAGCACTTTAATTAACTTGCGGACGCGAAGCATTTCAAAAGTTTCGAGCCACTCAACTTTGAACCGCAAAGCAGTTTCTGCTCGTATATCTTAGCCCCAAAAATGGAATGTAGAATGCAGCCAATAAAAGACACACATACACACACGCACACACATGCAGGATACACAGGTATGCTAGTTATCTTGCTCTTGCTGTTACTGCGGTGGCCCTAAAAACAGTTACTGCAATTAATTTTCTGTCATTACTACACCACGGCTGCTCATTTGCGGTAGATTCGGGTTTAGTTTCACTTGGCCTGTCATTTGATTTAGTTACTCTCCAACCTGGTTTTGATTTAATTAAGTTGCGGCCAAAAGAAATATGAGGAAATCTTTTGACAAAATATTTTCCCTCAATAACGCATGGATAAACAATCAGGAATGTGACTTGGTCTATGGGGCAACTCCCTAAAGTATGCAAACAAATTTCTTTTCCTTTTATTTGTTGTATTTTGCCTTTTTTTTATCAAAACAGAAAACTTAAATAAAGCAAACAAATTGATGGGTGGCAACACCACACCATAAGAAACCCTCCTCCTAAAATGACCCAACAATTTTGCGGGAGGAAGAGATAGTGTAAGGAAGAAGAAACATAACAAGATGAAGGCAATGTTAATGGCGTTTGGTTTTCGCCCAGTATCTTTTGCGCCCCAAAGCAAAATTTATTGGCTCAACATTCATTCATCAGTGAGACAGGCACAGGACGAACTCATCAGACTGTAATAATTTGCTATCAGAGAGTGTCACGAACGTGGCTTTTGATGGGCATCAGCGGGGTGGCGAGGCGTACTGTGATGGCAGCCCAGTGAACTAGTGTCAACTAAACGCCTTTGGGTAACGGCGAGCACTGCAGGAGATGGAGACGGTTAGAAACTCAGCTTAGCAGTCAAAGTGAAATTGAATAAAGGCACGAACGATATGAAACGGGTAACGGGGCGAAGGTTTTGGGGCAAGAGAGAGACTTTAGCATCCAAAGTGGCATAAATAACAAGTGACAATCAGTTGTGCGACTCGCTATATACCCTGGACTACACATTTAATAGAACTATTTATTAAGAATACCTTTAAACATCAAGAAATGTATTTACAATACTCAGAGTTAAGGTGCTTAAGATATTTTTAATATCTACAAATCATTTGAAGGGAAACGTATTAAGTATATGTATTTCTAATCAGAACGACAAAACTGGTTTTTGTAGCAGGGTCCATCTTAGCACAAATATCTCCTTATCTATTGAATTCGGATAAAACCGCTAAAATTCTAATTGAAATATAATAATTTTTAAAGGGTATGTTAGGTTATGCCTTTTGCTACCCTAAAAAGCCAAATCACATGGAACAGGCAAAACAACAAGATAGTAAACACACACAAACACACTTGGGAAGATAAAGTAAGAGATAGAGGAAAAAGGAGAGGGAGATATGGAGAGAAAAAAAAAGAAAAATGGAGAGTGAGAGCTCATTCAGAGTGTTGCTATTGGAAGGATGTGCAATGGCAGTGTAATGTCAAGTGTGCGGAAGCATAAAACAAACTCCTAACGGGTTAGATGTTCGCCTCGTTCTTTTTTTTGTGTTTTTGCTGGACCTCCTACAAGCCCCTCTGTTGGGTGGGTGGGTCTGATGTGCGTGTGTGTAGGGGTTAGTTTTCATGTGTTTTTTTCTCATCATTTTTTTTTTTTTTGTTTTGTTTGCGTGTGTGTTTGTGAGTGTGCGTGTATTTGTCTATGTCAAGTGTCAACATTTACTTCGTGACAACACAAATTGCGGCTGTGGCCATTATAGAAAGACCCAAACGAGAAGTGGAAACCAGACCAAAAACAAGCCACAAGTGTTAGATGAGTTTCAGGAGTATCTCATTCTCTTGTCGTTTCTGACTGTCGCTCTCGCTCTCTCTTTGTCTCTCTCTGAAAAGATCGGCTATGTGAGCATGTATTTATACTTGAGATTTTTCATTTTAGATGCGGTCGCTAACTTGCCGCGCTTTTCAGTTTCTCGCTGAAAAGATAGTTTTTGCTATCACTTTGCACATTTATTAGATGAAGCCACAATAATAAAAACCTCAGTACACTCTCTCCAGCTAGCACAAATTATAGTTTCTAGCTGACTTTTGTTCCCTGACCTCGTCTAGTTCTCTTTCTCATCCTGCTTCTCGTCCTGGCCCTGAGTCTGCAGTTTTGCTGATGTGTTAACATTCTCACAATGGTTTTTGTGGGTTAGTTTTGTCTGACTGCATCTCAACATTTCCATCTCTCTATCTCTCTCTCGTAATTTCTAATTTGTTTATGTTATGTTGCACTTGCCACACACGAACGTACATATATATTTCATACATATACATATATATGTATATATATATATGTACAGATATAGTTAGTCGTGTGGATGTCTTTATTTTGCATGACATTTGACATTTGTGGTTGTCAAATTGAATTATGAATTGCGCGAATAGAAAACAATTCTAAATAGAGCAAAACATATATGTACAACAATAAAACTTAAACTAAATTTCAGGAAAAACTCTAAAAGCAAATATTAATTACTGAATTTTAAAGAAGAAATACATGACATTAAGGAAATATTACCACAATTTCAGGAATTTATTCATTTTCATAAATGCAAAAATAAAGAACAATTCATTAATATAAATTTGAAAATTGAAAGACTTTAATTAGAGCTTTAAACTTTTAAGGACAATATAAATCCATTGTATGCCACGGACAAACCAAATCAATTTTTCTTAGACATAAATAATTTAAAATAAACCTGATGGAACTTACTTATCTTTCTTAAAGCTAATAAAACCAATTTAGTTTTTACATATCTGTAATCTATTCTATCTGTACAAAATTCGGAAAATAATTTTTAAACATAAAGAAATTTTTTGATCTGCAGAAGAAGCCTAAAAAGGACCTACATAGATTTTATATAATTATCCTCATTTTATTAATGGTCTGTTAAATGTTTTTGCAAAAAAAAAAAACTAAAAAACCTTTGCTGACAGTTAAGAGTATATTTACTCTCTTAAAATATTGTATGACAGTTTATATTTTTATGGAAAAGAAAATTATAAAATGAAAATAAAACTTATAGCGATTAATTTACCCATATTTCAAAAGCTACTATATTATTTTTTTTCGAAAACTGAAGTGTCCAAATTATATCCTGGGTTGACAGAATGTCCTTAAAAGTACATTCTTTCTGTATTTCGAAAGCTGTGCTTATGATTATATATATTTGGTCGCTTTATTTTATAGAAAGTACATAAACCAAAAATTGAGTCTTATACTTCTAACTAAACAGAGTTGCTAGAAGAAAGTTATATTTAAAAACTAAATTAGTGAATCTTTATTCGAAATTTTTTGACATTGTTACAAAAAGGGATAAAAAAGCTCAACGAAAAGTCTTCTACATATGTATGTATTTTTATGGAACAAAAATGTCTTATCACTTCGATAACTGAAAAATTTGCTGTGCTTTTCGAAAAAGTCTCCTACGTATCTCTTATACCTCTATTTAAATGGACTTATTGTGTCTTATAAAGCTCTTCGCTGAAGTTTATAAGTGTAGTTAATATTGCCAGGTACGATAGTGTTGTTTTCTGACCGAAATGTCCAAAAGTCTTCTAAAGGTCTACTATAGTAAGCAATGCAAAAGCTCCCAAAAAAGTCTACAAAAGATTGCCCAAGGACATGAAAAGCTTTAATGCTCTTCTAAAAAGCTACTTCTGGAAAAAATCACAAGGGTTAAGTTTCGTTAAGCTTAATCGTATAAACTTCTGCCTATGAGAATTTTTTGAAGTCTGCCATAAAAATATGTTCGCCTACTTTGGAAAGGAAGAGAGTTTTCTTTAACTTTCCTATCAAGACGCCTGCAAATGATACTCGTACATTCATTTCAAATTTTAGCCACATGGCTTAACCACAAAGGCTTCTTCGAATACTTCAGACAAACTTTGTTCAAATGTTTTTGCCTCAAAGAAAAATATACACAAAAAGGCGAAAGACAGAGAGAATGGTGTCAAAGGCAAGCACACGTGAGAAAAACTGCATGAATTATCAAACAGATTGCTTTGGTTTTCATTTCTTTAGTCAGAAAAGTTTAATTGTTCATGCCAGGCCTGAACAGACATTGCCAGACCAGCGAGTCCAAAAAAGTCAAAGTGTCTCAAGTGTAGAGTAATTATGCCATAGATAAGGCCAGAGATGGGTAACGACTTACTCATTTTAGTTCGTTTTGTTTCTTTTTTTTGGCATGCAAATTTATTGTAATTTAGAGCAGAGAACTGCACAAAAACTGCCAAAAAGCTTTTTCTTTATCTTAACGAAAACGTTTGCACGACATTTGCCCATGTCTGCAGCGAAACTGTTGCCATATATATAAACCCATCAATGCCATCAATCACCTGGTATATACACACACACACACATGAGATCTTCCTCCTCCACGTCTACCTTAGATAAATATCTTTATTAAGAGGTAGTAACATCTTTGGCAATGTCATTGAATGGAAGAATGTTACGAATTGCAATCAATATTGCATTTGAATTTGTCCTTTATATCTGAATATTAATCAAAGTGGAATGTCTTTTAATAGGTATTGCGGCCAGATGGGAATTAATGAGGGGTGGGATAAAAACTTTCCGTTTGAAATATGCCAGAAATTTTCATTTTCTTCATACTCTGTCTAATCAACTTTTGTGCAAGTTAATTTATAATTAATTTCATAATTAAACACCCACCGAGAACACACACACATACACACACAGACATTCCCACCCGTCTTTGGAGTAGCTTGAGTAGGGCAGCAACTTTTAAGCAACTTACTCTAAGAGAGAAAGTAGGTGAAAGTCCTAAACAAATCAGCCTAGCAAAAATTATTAAGCAAAAAAAAAAAAAAAAAGAAGAAAAAGAATGTTTCTCTAACTAAAGAGAAGAAGTTAAATATGAACGGCGAAAACAAGAAAAAAGGCAAAAAAAGTAGCAGCTAAAAAAAAGTGCATAAAATTTACATTAAGACGAAGTTTGTGTGCCCTTTCAAAGTCGAAACTTAGAGGAAAAATATTAAAATAATTTCTTTCCATCACAGATTCTTTCTGCCAATAGAAACCGTTGAGGGGTACATATTTAATAACTAATAGTAGATTATATTGATTTGAATATCTATAAATTTAATCGAGCATAAGCTTGTTAAAATAATTTTCCAAGAGATATTGTCATATATTTATAGATTCCATCATCTCGCCCAGTCAATGGATACGTTTGCCTTAAAGAGTATTACAAATTATAAGAGGCCTTTGCTAACTTTTAACCCTTTTCTATCTTTTCTGTTTTTTCACAGTTTTCCTTCAGTTTTTATATATATATATGTATATTTTTTGTTTTTTCTTGTTTGCAATGCGTTGAAAGTTTGAAATTAGCCCTAGAAGTTTGCGTTTTCATCGGGGTGTAAAAATATATATATCTAAAAATATGTACATTTGCACGTATATATACCTAGTAGCAACTTGGCAGATAAAGTGAGTGAAAAATGAACTAAAGTGAAGTTTTAGAGTGGCCTTGGTTGGGTACGTCACACTTACCAATTAACAAAAGTTTCCAAATATGCATTTGTATGTCGAATGCTGTTGAGTCCATTCAAAAATGAAGAAAATGCAGACAATTTATAGAAGCTTGAAGGCCTCTATTTGATTTTTAGGATTGATTTCTTTGTTGGGTTTCTGTGGTTATTGCTTGATTTTGGTTTTTCTATTTTATAATCAAGTTTTCCCTCCTTCCTTCCCTCCAGAGTTTTTTCTTTGTTTTTGCTTCCTATTTGGTTTTAAAGTTGCCGATAGATTTGCGGCTCGAATGGCTGTTGTCGCCTTGGCCAAAAGAAGAGCGACGGCATCTTGTTGGAAAAGTTTGTGATTTTAATTGTTGCTACTATTTCGCCTTCCTTCGCTCCGCTTGGCTTGCTGAGACTTTGCTTTTTCACAAGGCAATTAAACTTTTTAGTTCACTTGGATTGGTTCTCTCTGGCAATCGTGCAGAGTAAATGACTGACCCCGTTTAGATTTTTAAGCGTCCTGTGTCCCCTTTTTGCAGTGTTTCTCTTGTTTCTCTCGTTTTCTGTTTTATCTCTTTGTTGGCTATCGCCTGTTCTATCGTATCTCTTTTGCTCTTGACTATTTTCAGTCTGTTGCCAATTTTATACAATTTTCTGAGGCAATTTTCACTGGCTTTACGTTTTTGGCTCCTGTAATTAATGCGCTTTGCCTTTGGTTTGATTTAACCACTGCAACGAGAGAGATATGAACAAAAATTTTTATCAGTTTTTCAATTGTGTTCATAAAAAAATGTTATTTATTAAAATTTTTTTTTTTTTTTTTTTTTTGTTTCACCCCACTTGCGTTCTTTGTTTCCTTTTTTTTTATTTTATATTTAATTTTTTTTGTCGTTTATTTTTTTAATTAATGAAAAGAACCAGGGACATAACGGCTCCTTCTCGTTTATGTTCCAGCTTAAATGCCCATACAAAATATTGTCATAATAAATATTGAAAAATGCAAATTGTTAATGCACATGCAAGTTCATACACACACACACACACAAACGTACATACATGTATATATATATATAGTGGCTCTTATTCACAAAAAGGCGACAAACTGAAATATTAAGTGTGATTTAAAATGTTATAAATACAAAGCAATAATAAAATTAAATACCAAACAGTCAGATGAATCTTTTCTGTCCAGTTTGAAGCCATTTTTACCCTATCAAAGTTAAGATAAATTAATTATAGAATTCTTAAACAATGCACTTAACAATTGAATTGAAATTTTTTCTTTAACAATTAATTCTTCGATTTATTTTTCTACAAGAGAATAACTGGCTCAAACCAATTAATGCATCAAATGATATTGACATTTGGATAAATCCCAATTTAAGTTTAAAAGCATGAATATAATTTTAAATATTTTCACTTGCCTCTTTTTTTAAATGTATAGTTTCAAAAATCGTTGAATTTTAATCAGAATCACTAACAAATGGAAACTATGAGTTAAATAAACACGTTTGAATACAAGTTCTTAATCGTAAAAATTGTATATTGTCAGAAATACATTATTCCCAACAGAGCACAGGGTATCCTGAACGCGTATATACTACAACGTTAACGGTAAAAAATGTAAAAAAAAAAAAAAAAATGTTTACGTGTCACAAACATTGAAACAATTTTTCATATTTGACATTTATGTAAATAATTAAAACCAGCTAAAAGAGCATAAGAAGAGAAGAAAATGAAGAGAAGTATGTAGGCATAATTAATAAATTAAATAAAAAAGAATTCCAATTGTATTTATTGAAATGCTCAACAATGTATAATGAAGCCGAGTAACTTTAAGCCCCATTTGGGGGTAAAACTCTCGCCTTGGGGAGGAAAAAGTCGGCTCATCGTCTAGTCTAATGTTTTGTCTTTCAGTTTTTTTTTTTCGTTTTTGTATGCCATGAATTACTTTTCTTGACGTTTTGTTTTCTAACAACCGCCAAAGACAATGCCATTCGCATTTGCCTTGTCTATGTGTGCCCTCTTCCCTCATACACACACATACACTAAGTCAAACATACACGCACAGACTAGTAGAGGACTCAGTCCCAGAACTCATGTCACTCGCTTGCTATTTAATTTATGAAGTAGAGCGCGTAAAAATTGTGCATTGTGGCACAACTTGCAGGCAAAAGATACAATGAGAAAGCAGAGAAAAAAAAGAGAAGAAAATCAAGGAAGACGGGGAAGAGGAGGGCTTTTGGCTGGGGAAGAAAACTGCGAGAGAGGAGCGGGAAAATTATCTTGTACTCCATGCATATTCTATTCTCTGTTTGTTTGCTTCAACAAAAGGCAGTTTCAGCAATCGGTGAGAAAAAAAAAAAATTATAAAAGAAAGAATCGTCCAACCAAACGGCATTATTATCATTATGGAACTCATACGGGGTAAAAGAGTAGGATCAAGAAACAAAGCGACATAAAAGCCTTCTCGGCGATTAGACTAAATGCACCTAAAATTTTTATCTGTCAGTTAAAGAGTCTTAAAAATATTAGGAAAATTCCTGCTGAACTAAAACTATTGCACTTTAGTCAAACACTTTCTAATGCAACTTTCAATTAAGAAACTTAAAACTTGAATGAAAATAATGTACCAAATACATCTCTGGGACTCTCATATTATTTCGAGATGCTATAGGTTAATAAAAATAAAATGTCCATGTATTTATTTAATAAAAAGGTCATTCAAAAATTTTCTAAGCTTTAAACAAAATTCTTTTCTTTTTAAAGTTTACGAACTTTTTCTTCCCAATGTTTACTATGTTAGCCTAATTTTATGTTTTAATAATAATTAAAAGAATTAATCAAAAACTTATTAATGATCAAATGGTTGGGTACGACTTTTATCCACTTTACCCTCCCTGCATGAAATATTGTAGGTCTTCTGTTTATCGGTTTTCTGCCCTTCTAGTCTTTACTTTGGATATACTTGATATTCAGCTATTTAAGTATACTAAATACTCTGCTTGACCTATTAAATTAGCAGCAAGTCGAAAAACTTTGCCACACGCGCAGAAAAAAAGAAGAAAAAAAACCTACTCATGTATTATATCTATATGAATATGCAAAGTACCAAAAGTTTCGATTGAACTGCAAGTAATTTAACGCCACTTGAAGAAGAAAATGAAGAGCAGAAGAGCTTAAGGCCAGGCAAGGCCAATCTCTCGAAGACTATAAATCACAAGTTATTAATGCTTAACGTGTTAGCTGTAATGCTCAATTTCCCCCTTAGTTGCACCATCATCATCATCGTCCTCGTCATCATCGTCGTCGTCGTCCTTGTCGTCATCAAGTTTAACCGCGTGTCATCGTTTCCAAGTTTTGCCTATCCCACCTAATTAGTTGTGGCCCCAAAATTCATATTAAACATTTCTGGTTAGCAAATTAGCAAATTGAGTACATGGAAAAGTTGTTCTTATAAAAAATGTAGGGAGCAAACTAGTGTAGTGATTTTCATTTAAGTTAAATTTGATTTATTTGCCAAGTGGATTCAAAACAATTGACATGACCACTGACACGTGTAATCCTATAGCCATAATCCATGGCACATGTACAAGTGCGAGAGTTTGGAGAACGAAAAATGACAAAAACTTGACTAGACATTGAGTTGAATCTCATGTTTGCTGCAAGCTTGGCATTGTCATTGTCATGGCAAATCTTGCCACATCACGTCGCGTCAACGAAACACCAACCCAAATATGAAACCAGATTACTACAGAGACACCCACACAAATAGAACAAGGGAGTGGGTGGGGTAGGTGGTAGAGACAGCGATACAGAAACGTAGACAAAAGCATGAAATATGGACTCTGGTTTACTATAACGACTACCCCATGCAAGCCATGTTCAACTATTCCTTTTAGAAATTTTGAGTAGATGTTTTAGCTAGTTGTGACTCGGTGAGTTGGCATTCTTCGTAAATACATACTTTCTGCTGTCAGTTCGGTGCATGTCACATATTTTTGGAAATGGAAACTAAGATTTTTACTATATCAACTTATTCTAGATTCTTATAGAGAAATTTAAATTATCCTAAATCTAAGAGCGTTTTCATTTGCATCAATTCAATTTAAAAGTATTCCATTTCAAGTACTTTATTGCAACAATTCCAGACTAACTTCAATAAATCCACTGAATTATTTAGTTTTATCTTATTCCCTCCCAGCAGCGCCAAAAACTAACCCAAAATAAAGGAACAAAATAAACTTTGCTGCAATCTGAAACATTTTTCTTTTACATCTGTCGTCTTTTCCTCTGCTGTTACTGTTACTGTTGTTGATTTCTTTTCCGGGCATGTCCTTAAACCAATTTCCCATGCAATTGTCGCTACTGACATGAGAGACATAAAAAGATGTACACTACGAAAAAGAAAACCAAATTGGCCATTCTTATTGCTCTTAGGTGATTGTTTATTGTTAATCAAATTGCAGTAGTTAAGTCAAAGGAAATGGAAACAATAAAAAAGTTTTACTTTCATTATACGTAATCTTGCAAGAGAATGAGGCCAACTGATTCTCTCTTAAACTTTCTTAATAGGATTGGAAAACGTTTAAAGATCGATAATTTTGTTTTAGTAAACATGTCTTTCTTGATAAGAAGCACTCAAGGGAGACATATATAAATTATCCCCACTGGGAACTTTATCGATATGGATATATGGATATTCACTATTGATAAACGCAAGAGAAACGCTCATCTAATGAAATTTTTCTTTTTGGTTTTGGGTTTGTTTATGATGCGCATTGATAATATTTTTGCAAGTGTAGCATTCAGTTCATATGGAATCAGAAGCTATGCGTATATGAACCACTATTTCAGGGAGGTAAAGGGCCAAGTGATTCCATTGCGGTTTGACAGCATGATGGCATATCTGCTTCACATCGGTTTTAGCTCCTCTATACTCATCTGTACTCTTGTTGTTTTTTTTTTCTTTTTTTGGTGTACGAATGAGTGAGAGTTGGTTGGTTAGCTGGCAACGCCCCAACTATTTTCGTATGCGAAAATGCTAGTGACAAACTTGTCCAACGGAGCGGATGAGTTGAATGGCAATGCGGTTGTCTCTGTAATTGTCAAAATTTCCACACACACACACACACACACACAGACACCCGCGCACACATGTACATACATGCACACGCATTCCAACTCTTCGTTTGAGGGGAAAGTCTGAATTGGATGCGGGAAAAGTCAATGGGATAATTATGAACCAATGGCGTAGAGATAGACATACACAACAGTGCAGATGTGATTTAGCTTAGCCGAGCGGTACAAATGAGATTTATTCAAATTTTACCAATTTCATGTGTCTTTATTGGTTTTTCCATTCGGAAAATGACGTTCCCCCCTGTTGCGAGAGGAAAAACAATTACAAGGTTGATTTTCCTTCCTGTGGCTAAAATATCCCATTCGTTGCCACATAAAAAATCCATATAGTTACAAGTGGCTTGCATGTTACCAGCGAATTAATAAACCACATAACCACTCAGAGAGAGTGAGTGGTGCACACCCAAGGGCAGGCTACACGCAACATGATATCTATAGCCACACCTCCCCCGAAACCCTGCTGATGTGCGTACATCTGCTGTTGCTTCTGGCTCATTCCACTTTTGGACCAAGGACTAATGAGTGAACATAAAACCAAACTGTGATTTTCCTTTACCATTTTCCTTTTCCCCATACTTTTTTTCTTTGCCAATTTATGCGCCTTGCAGGTTAATGATATGGATATATATACTCCATACTTATATATAAGTATATACCTACATATAAGTTTGGATGGGGCACTAATTATGCTCACATCGTGGAGGTCGGAGGTCAGGGTTTGCATTAGTTGTATTATTCTAATGAGTCAGACTACAAATTAATCGCATAAAAATGAGCAAACGTAATAAAACCAAATGAAGTGTGTGAGGGAACAAAATCGTTTTGGAAAATGTTGCAGCATTAACACTTTCTTGGTCCCTTGCATTTCTTTCTCACTCGCTCTCTGTCTCTCTCTCTCTTTGTCTCCCCTCCTTCTCACTTCGCTGTCAGGTAATTGAACCTTAATTTCCACACTTTAGCAATAATTGCAACCTCTTATTGCCTTCTTTAACCATTATGCCAGGCCAATTTCAACTGCAACAATTGTGAGTATAACAATCTTACACTTTACAAAAAGGATTTTGTAAATGGCAAGGACTTGAAGATACTCCGTACTTATGTGTATTTTAACGTAACTTGCTTTTGATAATCCTATGCCACATTTAACAGATCACTGAAATAATCTTTCTTTATTATTTTAATTTATGATAAAAATGGATTTATTTATATAGAATGAAAACCTTAATCAATTGAGCTGAGAGACTAAAAATTTTGAAAACTAACTGAATGCTAAAGCTTATTATGCCTAATATACCCTTCTAACATGCACAATGGGTATGAGAATGCAACACTTTCATTGCAAAAAGCTTTTAATTTTTAATAACAAGCAATTTAAATTGAAGTCGCCGCATTTCGAGAGCACGAGTCAATGTGCGGGAAATCCAGAACAGTTTTCACTTAATTTTCCCCATGTCATTACTTGAGTCAACATGCAATCAATTTGATATATTGTTTGGGTAAATGCAATAATGACAGAGTGAGAAAGGGAGAGAGAGAGAGAAGAAAGGGCTTGGAAAATCCATTCGTGTGTAAAAACAAAATGCCAATTATGGCATTTTAAATTATGGCAATTAGAACAAATTAAATTATATCCAAATTGTTGTTCAAATCAAAATTGATGGAATATTAAGTGGATTAGCAAATCTACAAGTATTTTTTTTTTTGGTTCCCAATTATAATATTAATAACTTATTACCGCTAAAATACATTAGTAATTAAGTGTTGATTTGTGGAAAAGTTTAAGAATTTGACAAAATTTAAACGGTTGGAAAATTATCAGTGTTTAGTAAATTAAGTCTTAAGATCTTCAGATTTCTATCAAGTCATAAGCACTATCAGATGGCCTAACAAAGTCTTTTACTAATTTCAAATTACTACAAGATGTTTAACGTGACTTAACCTTTCTAACAACATTTATAAAACTTATTTACTAACTTGTGTTTAACAACTAAAAATGGTAGAAAATTTATTATTTTTATTTAGTTTCATAGTCTTGTTTTTTAATATGTCTCAATGCAACACTAATTTCTAAGTTGTTGGCCGTTTTAAAATTAGTTAATGCATCAGCAGGAATAGCTGAAACAAAAAGTGAAAGTAAGTAGTCCCATTTTGTTAACAAGTTGCCTAGCATTGAGAAAATCATTGTGCAATCAATTGAAAGCAAAGTATATGTTGCTCTGATTCTGAAAACGGTCAAAAGAATTATGATTTCTACCACAACAATGGGAAAATTCTGTTTGGAATTTTTGCTGTTGCTTTAGGAAAAAGTTGATCACGTAATTGATGATGATGTAATGTGCGTTGTGTGTGTCTGTGTGTGTGTTGTGTTGAGTTCAGCCAATTGCCAGTTTGGTGGTCAATTGGGAAAAGCCAGATGAGACGAACTGAGGAAAGAGAAGCTGTTCTGAGTGATTTTGCAATTAACACAAAAAGTTCGTCCCTCTCTTTACCTTAACTAGGTCTCTATGTTTGTGCGTGTAGTGTGGAGTGGAGTGGAGTGGAGGAAGAGTCGGCAGTCAGGTCAAAGTTGGTTCGGCACGTGGGATGTCATTTGGTTGCCTGACTGAATTTTGGCCTTTTTGGGTATTGTTCTTGTTGCTGGAATGGGACGTGACAATAAAGCGCCGAACCGTTAAACTATTGTGTACCATAAGGATTAATGACATTTACATAATTTGCTCATGTGTGAGTGCCAACGGGAGGAGAGTTTGTAGGACGGACAAGCACGCAGCTGGGAGATGACCCATCAGCGTGCAAACCAAAAACACAGCAAATGGGTAGGAGATGAGGGCAAATAGCAGCAGCAGAAGCAACAGCAGCATTTGGGCATTTCGCACGAACAGCTGCTGCAACATGATTGAGCTTTCAATTTGCTAGTCGAAACTAGAACCACAAACCCATCGAACCAGCCACCTACCCATTGACCAATCCAACGATCCTTGCCCCATTGCTCTGAAAATTCAACCATCAAACTGCTGATTTTGAAATTATATTTTTGATGGAAATTTAAAGGGGCAATGATTTTAAAAGACTTTGCTTAAATTTAATTATTTGTATTTGGAATTCAATTATTCTCCAAGTTGGCAATTGATTAGATTGAATCTTTAAATATTTATAGAGCAATCAATCACATATTGAATCGAATCAATACTTCTGCTTAAGAGGCAGAAGAGCGAGAAATTAAACATTTAGTTCTGACGTTCACTTTTGGGTCACTCAATTAAATGAGTGCACTCCTCATTGAAGCACTTGCAGCACTTTTGCCAATAAGGTAAAATCCTTCGATTACCCAGTGGAACTCACAGGAGAAGCCAAATGAGTGTGCAAAAAAAAAAAAAAATAATAATAGAGCGAGAGAGCACAAAGAGGAAACGTAAGAGCAGACTTTGCTGTCTATGGACCTGTCCTGCCAGTCCTCGTCCTGTTGCTGTTGTTGGTCAACGTCTTTGTTGCCTCTACTCCTTAAGTTGCCTTTTTGATTAAAAGGACATTGCAAAATAAAGTAGAGCAAAGTATGTGCTAACGATAAAATAGATGAAAAGAAAACACAAAAAAAAGAGGAATAAAAGTGGTTCAGGTATGTAATTGTTAAGTGCTCATTAGAAATGCTCGAGAATGAAGCAACGAACGAATCAGTGGGTGGAATATAAGCTCGAATGTTGCCGAAGTGCATTCTCAATTAAATAGAGCAAAATATTTTGGCTGCATCTGCTCTCTACCATTTCTCTGTAGGGCTCTAGTTCAATAAACTAGTAAATTTACGACTTAAACTAATAGCTTTTCGCTTATTCATTAAACCGTAGAAGCAAGATAAAGCAACAGTATTAACTAGAAGCCAAAAAAACATTCAACATGGTTGGAAAATGTATTCGAATATATTTTTCAACGTCTATTCCAGCATCTGAACCCAAAACCCCTTGAATGAAATGAGTATTTAAACAATATACTTAAGCAACAGTGAACATTACTTGCTGCTTTCATCAGTAGCACTCAACTTAGGTATAAGCTGCCGATGTCAAGGCAAAACAAGAAATAAAAAGGTTTATTTGAAAATGTATCCAAAAATTATTTCAAATCATACATGTCAGTCTTTATTTTTAGATAATTGAAAACAAGTAAGCCGACATGGTTGACCGCTTGAGTGCATAGCTAATGGACTACGAAAACTAGATATTTACTTCAGTTTCAATTGCCACTCGGATTCAAACGGTTGTTCAAATGAGTTTTAAATGTTTATTTTTCGTCATTATTATTTTTTTCGCATACCAAATTGTTCAGGTATTCAATTCAAATATCAATTTAACAGCATGCAAATGTCTTTAACAAACTTCTTATAGACTTCATCGCGAATCGAACTTACAAATATGAAATGCCTTGTATCCGACAGAACATTTATGGGCGTCGAATACTGTCGAATCAAATCTGTGAATCGCACATATAAGTATTTTTCCCTTAAATTTAATCTTTTTAAAGTACCAGTGGAAAATGCTACGGTAAGTTGGACGGGCTTAACTAAGACATCTTCAGAAAATTATAGTGAAAATCTATTTTTCAGGTTAACATTGTGCTTTACAAACGATTTAATGATTACAAACCATTCCTATACAATGTCACCATTGATACGTGCAGATTTCTAGCGTCTAGGAATAGAAACCCATTTTTTAATATATTATACGGCTTGTTTAGTCAGCAGTCTAATGCAAATCACTCATGTCCATATGACGTAAGTGCTTTGGTTTCAACTAATGTTTAAGCGGATTGAATATGTTTTTAATTACTTCCCACAGCACGATATCATTGTGGATAAGGTAACAGTTGATTTTCTGAATCACCATGTGGCAAGGTTTATTCCAATTCCTTCAGGGGACTATGCTGTATTCAGTAATTGGTATGCTTATGGAATTCATCGATGCGAAATCCGAATCTATGGGACGCTATCATAGAAGAATAAAGCAAAAATAATCACTACAAATGTTTTTCAAAGAATATTAAAAATAAAGCTTGTTTCAATTTATGTAACTCCCTATAGCTAGTGGAATCTAAGCCCTATTCAAACTACATTTTATTGAAATATTTTAATATGAAAGCATATCTCATATTAAATTCTTTGCAGACAGACAACTCAAATCAGATCGACTGAAATGTTAGTGCTCATTAAACAAATTTATCCCTTATAAAGACATAAACTCTTCAGTTTGCCTATTATAAAAATTTTTCAGATTTTAATATACCATTTTACCCCATGGGTAACTTGTATAAAAATAAATATTGAATATATTTGCCAAGCGCTCCGTTTACTTGTTTCCTGTTAGCAACAATATGTTTACCGCAAATGCTGAGCACCAAAAATAAACTTTCAAAACAACAAATTGCCATTTTGGTTTAAGCCAAATTGTTATCATCTGCCAAATCTAGGCAATTTAATAAAAAATAAAGACATTTGCCTCAATTTCATTCCCTCTCTCTTTGTCAAACCTGTTTTTTCTTTCAATCTCATGTGAGTGTGTGTGGGTTTTTTTACTTTTGCCCTAGTCGTTAGACAAATTTGTATATCTAAATCGTGATACATATCGAAAGCCACAATCGGTTGGCCTCAATTGAAGAGAGAAATGAAGGCATAGAAACAGAAAAGAATGAAAAGTAAGTAAAGCAAAAGCTTGAGGAAATGGATGCCTTGGGGCCTTGCAACACTTTCAACTCAATACTGGAATTAAATGAATAATGGCAAGGCCATGGCAGAAAATGTGTGAGAAGCCAGCAATTCCATCAGTTGATTGCCATTATCAACTCCTTGTGTTGTTGCTGTTGTTGTTCAGTTGCAGGTGAGGGGCACCATCCCAATAATGGTTTGCATCCACAATTCATTTGTTGATTGGAAAATGAGTTAACACTTAAGCAAATCATTTTCTGTTTTTCAACCCATCAACACATATACATTCATACATACACAACGAAAATTCAAAATGAAGTGAAGACTTAGTGCATTTACTACGAAGACAACTCCCTTAGGCATGGACACGTAACACATTGCGTATGAGCAATCTTCTTAATCTTGTTAGTGCATTGTTTAGCTTGTTTATTAGATCATCACAAAATATGCACTGAGAGAATTGATTCACGAACATGGTAGGGTTTATAAAGGTAGTTTGAATTAATTCTGAAATAATTGGCAAAAGGATAAAAATTGATGAGCGAATCAATGTCAGCAAGAACTTAATTCAGTTAGACTAGAGTGAAGAGAGATTGGTTTATAGATAATTAACTATGTATATTTATGATAGACAAATTAAGTCTTTGAAAGAAAATCAAACACCTGCAAATTGTTTGGAATGTATATTTTTCTCAGTGTAAAAATATAGACTTTTACTGCTTCTCGGTTCTGCATTCAGCAAGCGAATCAGTAGTGAGAGAATCAGAGAGGAATTGAAAGACCGACCCTCGTTGAGGTGGTAAAGAAAATTTGATTTTAAATTGGCAGAAAACCCAAACCAAAACCTAAAACCACTTCAGTCCAAGCCAAAAGAAAACTTCCATCTATTGAAGCCTGTTCGTTTCCTCTTCCATCACTCCATCCACCCCCCTCTTCCTGTACACACTCAATTTGCTGGCTAATTTAATATGCAGGTTGCAAAAACCCGAAACGAATAAGAAATCTACAGTCCGGAGTATCTAAGCAAGTTCACCCTGTCTCATGCCTTGTAATTGGATTTGAAAAGTTATTGTCTTTCAGGTTGTTGCATTTGAAATATCGAAAAACTTTTATTGTATAATCTTTCCCCCTCCCCATTTCAGCTTCCTGCCATCTTGCTTCTTCTGTCCACTTTGTATGCCTTTCGAAAGGGTTTTTGCTGTATGAGATATGCATGTTAAGCCATGTCTGACCAAGCGTAGAAAAGTTTTAAATGACTTTTGCTTACTTTTTTTCGGTATGGACAGACAAGAAAACACATTCTATTTGCACTCGTATAAAACAATAACTTTTGCCCATGTAAGTTTAGTTTAATTAAAAGAAAAAAACGATGCCGAAAAAAAAAGAATTGAGAATTGTCAACTTTTGCTTGGCAAGTTTTGCCAGTTGACAAAAACTATTTCAATTTATGTAACGTTGCACGTCTTGGTCTTTGGTCTTTGAGTTCGACTTGGACTTAGACTTGGGAGTTGCCCAACTGGAGCAGAGAAGAGAATTTTGTTGTGCAACTTCCTATTTGATAACAAATTTTCGTTAAATTTATTTAATTTAGATTTTAAAATTCATTTTCCTAACAACCTTTCACCTTTGCAATTATACGCAACAAAAACAACAAAAAATAACGAGCACAACAAGCGACAACAAAGTGAAAAACTCCTTCTTCATACTTGGCATAACTTGTCATCTACAGAAAATTACTTCATACATACAAACAAAATGGAAAAAAATGAGGAGAACTGAAAGGAGAATGAAAAAGAGAAGACAAGAATTTCCCCTTACACAAAAGTTTTATTTGGCCATCTTTTTTCCCTGTTGTTTACCTCAAATATATACACACACACACACACACACACACACACACACACACTTTTTCAAAAGAAGCATGAAAATGGTTCCTGCTGTGCCTCGTCAGACGACTATCAGGCTGATATCCTTTCTGCTGCTACTTTTTTTTCTTCGCCCTCGGTGTCTGAGTTTCAAGCTCAAACCGCCAACTGTTTGTTAAGCGTTTCTTTACTTTGTGGTTATGATACCCTCGGAACGGAGAGAATTATAGGACAATTATATTGTTATTGGTCTTTACTTAAATCTAACAACGATTAACCCTAGCAGTAGAACGGCAAACGAGATCTTCAGGTTACATTGACCAGTCATTACTGACATTAGGTTTAGCAGCACTTGATATTAAAAATTACCTTTCAAGTTTATGAAATGGAAATGAAACTCTATTTTGTATTTTCCCAAAAATCGTTTAAAATCTATGAAAAATATGTGCTTAATCCAAACACGCCGAAACTTTAGAACGAGTTACCAATGCAGCAAAATGGAAACGTTATAGAAAATAGTTTGACATTATGCATAATACAAAAGACACTTTATTCTTTAGTGTCTGGAGTGGAAAGTCCTAAAGCGGCTATTTTTAGTAGTATATCCACAGAGAGGGTAATTTAATAGTCTTTTTAGAGAGTAGGATATCTCCTTATTCTTTACTAAAATTTCACCGCACAATTTCCTGCCGCCACAAACACGCAGTCAAACACACATACATATGCACAGAATGTGGCGCATAGTGGCTTGTCATTATAACTCCGCCATATAAACGATTTTGTTGTTTTTCACTACCTTTAGCTAACTCTCTGTTTTAGAGCATGCATAATATTTATAATGAAAAATGTGCATAAGTTTCCCGTTCACTTGAACTGTTTTAAAAGTTAGTTGAACCTGCCGCTTCTTCCAGTGTAATTCCAAAACCGTTTGATAACGTTGGATGTACGTATGTGTGTGTATATGAGTGGGCGTGTGCTATCAGCTGCTTCCTGTTGTTAAGTTTCGACAAAAGTTAGAAACTTCAACACATCCTTTTGAATTTCTCTCCTCTTCTGTCTGTTTGTGAAGTAGGTTGCCAACTAACCGTGCAAATTTAATATCGAGCAACATTCCAATCAATTTTTCAGCTTATTGTTATGACCGAAATGAAAATGCATTGTCTATGCCATTTCTTTCGGTTCCTGGCTTATTTTCTTCTTTTTTTTGTGGAAACTGTGCTTCTAATCGGCTCGCAAAAACGTTCTGAATACATGGCAAACAGAAAAGCAGAGGAAACAAAACAAAGTGCATCAGTGGTTTTCCACTTGGTTTCCACTTCTGGTTTGTTGTTTTCCCATTTCTGTTGTTGCATCAAATTGTTAGTTTGTTTGTTTGTTTGTTTGCTCGAATGTTCCTTTTTTTTTTTTTTGGTTGTAGCCCCTCAAGGAGTTGCCTAATAACAATTCAATTTGCTCACAAGTGCCAAGAACCTTTGTTCGTTGCAGAGTTCACAGCCGAAACTGTTGCACACAGATGTTCTTCTTAAGAGTGAGTGCTCATACGTTCCGAAACAGGATTAAATCTCAATCTCTATTTTGGGAGATATTAAAGTGATGCAAGAATTAGGCAAACATTGCTTTAAATATTCGCAAATAAGCTAACGAAGTTCTTTAAAAACTATTTTATTTTGGTTATTCATTAAACAAGAAAATTTGTAAACGATAACCCAAAAAATATTGAAGACCTCTTTGTTTTTTTTTTTTTTTTTTTTTTTTGTTTTCCCTTTATTAAGCAATCAGTATACACATTAAAATCAAATGTAAACATTTTGCTTACAAGCAAAATGTAATTTTTTAATTTTCCTTTTAAACAATTTTTGCTCTTTACTTACCCTTTATTGGATTTTCTTTTTTCCTGCAACAAAAAAGAGAGAAAAAGAGCGAGAATTAGATAACTTAATAGGGGATTTACATTTTACACTTAGTATCTTTAACACTTTGCAGCAGACAAACAGACAGACAGACAATCATTCATCTAATGAAATTCCGGCCAAGTGTTTCCTTTAAAAAAGAATACATATAAAAACCTTTAAGTTCTCGGCTAGCTTGTTATTTTTTTTTTTTTTTTTGTATGTTGTTGGCATTCACAATGATGGTCCTTGTTGTCGTTGTTGCTGTTGTTGGCCATTTCAGATTACGTTTGTTGTGTAGTTTAGTTGGCAGCAACCGACACATGCCTACAGACATGGTCTTATAAATATACTTACATACATACATACATGTATATTTATAATAAAAAATCATACATGAGCGCACAGACAATGAGACAATAGATGAAGGCAGACAACAACAACAACAATTGCAAAAAATTGCTATAAGGATGTTTGAAATGAAAGCAAACGCCCATACCGACCCCACACAGAAAGCTTGTTTGGGAATTTTCACTGCATAGAGTCAGGGAGTCAGTGGCAGAGCTCAGAAGCCGTCATTAACTGCGTGCTTCTGTGTGTGCCTGTGTGTGGGAACACGTGTGAGTGTGTTTGTATTGGTAGAGTTATGTAAGCGAACACGGTAGGCACCAAAAGGGGTTAAAGTGCTGTGAGTTTACCCAAAAATATTCTCAACAAAAGACATCATTAGAATTGTATTTGTATTATGTGAAGTCCATATTGGTTTGGTTTAGTTTTATGTGCCAACAAATATATAGCCAACACATAACTTAAAGAAAATCTTTGCTTCTTCATCCAAAAAAAAAACTATTTTCAATATTGTAACCAATGATTCAAGACAAGTTTCTATAAAAGTCAACCTCAGCAAACCAAACTATGTAGATAAAAATTTGGTCAGTCCAATTATGTACATCCTATTTAGAATTTCAATCATATAGTGGTAGGTACAGATAGCCACATTGGCCTAAAACAATTTTAATAAGTAACTCCTGAAATGAGACAATTGCAATCTAAATTCTTGATAATAAGATTTTGTTGATATTTTTCCAGAACTCAATAACCATTAATTTTTTAATGCAGCATTTAAAAATTTTTAGTTTAAAACAAACTTAAACTTTAAACTTGATAAACAAACCGTTTAAATTTTATTTTGTTGAATTTTGTAATTTGAAAAGAATAAAATTAGCTAACTGTGATGAATGTGGGATTTTTTTTTGAAGTTTTTCGGCCTACGCCTATGATACCCGCACCTATACATACACACACACACATACAAATCTCTAAATACATATATATGTACATACATAGTCATGGCAACTGCACACCTCATCTAACCATTCATTGACATCATTTCGTATTGTAGATAACATTCAGCCAAATGCACAGAAGAAGAACTTCTCCCCGACCACGCCCCGGCATCCCTGCCACCCCCCGCAGTCGCACCAACTCACTATATCTCCCTTTTCTGTACCTTCGTCAGGCTGAGAGGCAGGCAGACAACAACAACAATTCCACCTTTTTGCCAAACGAACGATATAATGAAATTTTCGAAATATCCATGATGATTTGCGGTAGCCATGATTGTTGGCTAGAAAATGACTTCTTTCTCCTCCTCTTTCTCTGCCTCTTGTGTGTATATATTTTCGTCTGTATATGTGTGTAAACGTGTGTGGGTGTGTATTTCCTGGTTCCACACATCCGGTTTTGGTCTACAGTTAGTTTTGGACTATACAATACAAGTTTATACACATAGATTCTAAGTAGGCCAAACCAAAAGGCAAACTAACTGCTGACATTTCTTCTTTTCAGTTTCCGTTGAACCCCGAGTGAATAAAATGAAGAAATTATAGATAATAATGAGGTGGAAATTTAAGGTCATCTAATATGTATGCAATGTAAGAAAAGGTATTTGTTAAAATATGTATATAACCACCGCAGTATGTCTATCTCTTTCATATTATTCTAGAATGATCCGATCTGTGAATTGTAACGGACATTCTTTCATTTCTGCTTTACGTTCTTATTCTCGCTGCCTGCGCTGCAGCGAATATTCTTATGCATAAGTTTAGTCTCTAATAAACCTCTACTCGAATAGTATTATTGTATTATATTGACTTCAATTTAACATTGACTCAATTCACTACACAACTCATGTTTAAGAGCCGAATGAAAACCAAAGACTAGTAATAAAATAGGTCAGATCGTATCTGTCAGTGCAATTTTAATTTTCTACACCTTAGAGTCGGAACGATATATCGACTTTAAGCCATAAATAAACAAATGAATGAATTAAAGTGAAATACTTATTTTTTAGTGGGAGTCATTTTAATATTTTTAATTCCTTCAATCCATTTCCATTTGCTTTTTTTCAACTTTTTTCTAACTATTAGGATGTTTATTAATAATGAAGGCTTTTCTATCAATGGTTTCTAAAAGATATCTACATCATAGTGGTTACTTTCAATTACGTAATAAATAGAATTATTGCCAATAAGTCCCTAAAAAATTAAGGACTTTAAGTTGATTCTAACATACAGGCAGAGAGACCATCCTAGAGTTATTAACTTGGCTCTTTATGCTGATTAAGAACATATTTTAAGTCTGTAACATACAAACATCTGACTTATTTTAGAGTGAATTAAACCAACTAGTACTTAGAATACTGGTTTTATTTTTGATAACCGTAGTTGTCTATTCACTCGTATAAATATTCTTAAATCCTTTTTTTTTTTTTAACACTCCAAAGACATTTTTGCAATTACATTTATGTTACGGTTATGGTAAGCCCTTATTTTTTGGTTTATATTGAATTGCACTCTCGATGACATAAATGCTACTTATCTCTATGTATTTCAACTTGATGACAACAGCAACAACAACGACAAAAATATAAAAACTAAATGGACAAAAATGCACACAACGGACTATTCTCAATATCGCCTAGTCCTTGTCGGCGACAGACTTTACGTTCTTCTCTTCATCCTCGACTCGGTGTAGTAATCCGAAACGTGTTTTTAATGGCATTTTTCCATGCATTTATCGTTTTGTGGATGTAAATTCAAACTGGCAGCACAATAATTTTATTATTTATGATCATGATGATAAAAACGAAGATGATGTTGATGTTGACTACGATGATGATGATGATGATGATGCAGAGACTTGACTACTGCTAAAAAGTTGTAACAAAATTATTTTATTGTAAATTTTGTGGAACGAATGAATATTATGTATGAATGTATGTAACATAGCATGTGGAATGGAAATGGTTGAACATGGTGAGAAGTTTTTGTCGGTTTTTCCATGCAATCATAAATTTTTGTGTGCCATGCAAAATAACGTAATAACATTAAATATGCAAATGCCTTTTGTCAGCCAGACCGAACCAGACCAGAACAGGAACCTCAGCAACCCTACTACATGCATTTACTCATAGTGAAAATCAACAGGAAAATCATACATACATATATGTATGTCTAAAGAAATTTGGTATAAATTCAATGAACAGAAAACTTTGATTTTTTTTCCGTGAAGGTAAAATGTTCTTTCCTCCAAATCCATAAATAAAAATTAATTAATTAAAAAACTCGCCATTTCTTAATTCAATTTTGCGAGACTTCAAGAATTTTTTTTACATTTTTACCCTACTTTTATGTTTTTCTAGTTTGTCGGTTAGTCAACTTCGCACATTTATTTATATTTTCATTCATTCGTTCACAGACTGAGTTCCTATAGCTTTTTTTTTTGAATTTTTTTTTTTATAGTTTGTGCCGCCATTCAGAAACGTCATGCCGCCGTCGACTTTATTGCATACCCTCACTCAAATATTATGGAGGGCAAGACACACACACGCACACGCAGAGAAAGACACACAATTTGCAATTTGCATAAAGTGAAAATGATGCACATTTCTGTTTTTCCTACGACAATTTGCCTTTATTGATTTTTCTTTGATTTTCTTCACTCACAGATTCACAGTTCACATTCACTTCAGTTCCGACTCGTGCTCAAGCAGCTCACTTCGAAGTTCTCTATGCATTTTCGAGATGGCGAAGCGAATGAAGAAGGAAGAAACTTGTGGGGCACACTACTTTTACATACATATGTTTTGAATGACGTTGAGTGCTGCTATGCAAACATTTTCTAACGAACACTTAGTGCAAATAGATTGGAAAGGCGAACGAACACAAATAAAAGTTTAAAAGAATGTGTGAGCTCGTGTGTGTGTGTGTATATGTAGAGATACATTTGTGTGCTGAAACTTGCAGTCCTCGCCTTCTCAATACAGATTTTATACATTCGTTTCTTAACATTTTTATTGCATGCCAATTACTTCTTATTTTATACATTCCTCCTTGGCTTCTACTGCATTGCCAACACAATCACAGTATGCAGTAGCAGCATTTTCAATTTCATTAAAATTCCAAAACAATTACATTTAAGTTGACATTATAGTAAAGCCAGGAAAAAGAATTTTCCTATTGCCACAGGCTTGGTTTATTTGCATATCAAATTATAAAATTCGCAAACCCTAAAATGATTATGGCCAGATGGCAAGTGATTGACTCTAATTTAAGAAAAGATTTATCAAAATCTTATGTAATACATAAAGACTTAAAACCGACTGGCCTTAGAGCCGACTTTAGTGATTATTAACCTGTTATAAAAAATTATGGAAATGAGTAACCATAAAAGTCAATTAAAGTAAGTGGGTTTTCACTTGGTGACACCAATAAAAAAAGATATACAAATTGATACAAAAAGAAAATTAAATTAATGAATGAACTGAACTGAATTGATTAAGGCAATTTTTCCAATTTTTTTCTTTTATCGAAATCATTTAGTTTTGACATACAACACATAAACGAGGAACAGTTGGAATTAAAAGTTGACTATAGTCAAAATACCAATTGAAAACAAATTAGTCGTCGCAGTTGGCGATAGGCTTTGTGTGATCCATTTGGTTGACCTCTATTCTCCAAACTACCCAATACGATCTATGATTTTCAGTCATTCGTTCTCCGCTACAGAATTTTTATTTTTAAATATTGAAAATATAAGTGAATGATGAGTTTTCCCTTCTACTAATTAGTTTCTTCATTTCCACTCAACCAGAGACTGTATTTACTTATTTTTTTCCCTAATTGAAGAAAGTTTTAGTCATAACTTATATAAAATATAAGGTGGAGCATCAATAAAGTATATTAGTCAACAACCCAAGTTTTTGAGCATTTCCTTACCCCCTCCCTTGGGATGAGAAAGTTGCTCAAGAGAGAGGATTTATTCACGTTTATCCAACCATGTGAGACAGTTGAAGAAAGAGTAAGTGAGAGTTCTAATAAGATTACAAACAACTTTTAGCAGCAATTAAAAATGAAACAACAACAAAAAAATTCTAGCTAACTTGCTAAGCTCAAAAGAGTTGCGTTGCAGTAAAGTTTTCTCACACAGTTTTCCCAACAAGCTGTTCTCTATCTTTCGAGCAGGAGTTATCATTTCCCACGCTCAGCTGCTGTTTACATTTCATTCAGGTCCAGGAACTTGGGCAAGTTAAGTTTGCAAATATTACTGAAAATTTGTTGTTGGCGTTGTTACTTTTGTTGTATTCCAAAAACGCACATATTGGTCAATAAAGTTGGTTGCAAAATATTTTACCACGCCCAAAACTCCAATCTTTTGGCCAACAGCACAAGCATACCGCATACATAACTTTTGCACTTTACCTATCAGAAGGGAAAAACTTGTACTTGTATAACATAGCTTTTGCCTTTCCCTTGGTCCTACCACCACATCCTTTTCGCTAACGTGCCATTTTGACTTTGATCTGCAGCTGTAGTTGTTGTGGGTACACGTTGTTCATTTTGGTTGCCAGTTTTGGTACTTTTATACCCAAAAGAATAAAACAGTATAATAAAGTCACTTGGAATTTATATCTAAAAGATTTAAAAAGTAACCACTTTTCTGTCTCGTCGTCGCTAAATATTTTTAATACATTTATTATTTACTTAGTTAAATCACGTTGGAAAAATCAACTATGTACATTAGGAAAATATTTCTTTTATACTCTATTTACATATTTTAGAAAAGCATTTCTAAAATTTTTATAAATTTTATTCTAATCTATGATAAATCAGTTTAATTTTTGTATACACTTTCTTTTTAAGCGAGAAGAGTTCAAGAGTATTTTAAAGTCGGTATTTTAAAAATAGTAGGTACTGAAGTTTAAGCTTTGTAATGGTTTTTAGTTTTTTGGTGCTGGATATTTTGGGGAAACTTTTAATTGATTCAATCGCCTGTGAATATTTTCTGCTGCATGTAAGCCAAATAGCTCAACTGTCACACTTGCCATTTCATGTTCCATTTGGCATTTCTCTCTCTGTCTGCTCTACATTCTCTCTCCCTTGCCATTTACTTTTGCACTGTGCTCCCTGCTTGACTGCGAAATTAGTTTGGGGATTAAATTTGTAGTTTAATAGGATTGCTCATTAGGTAGCATTTCGGTTGCCAGTATTGACCTAGAATATTTTGGTCAGTAATAGCTAACCCCAACCGGGATCTCATTCCAGCTAACTTGAAAATTCGAGCTACGGACGTGTGTATGTGTATGGACAACACATATACATATAAATGTATCTATGCAAAACAGCATGTTTCCTTGCCCTAAATGGACTTTCCTCATTAGTTGAAAATGGAAATTGAGGAATTGAATCGAAGTGTATCAGAATGTTGGTCACAAGCAAACTAAAATTCGTTCAACCTCACCAATGTGAACCGGTAGCTTAATTTAACTTAGCTTGGTCTCTACTCCCAGCCTAAATATTTGAAAATATTAAGTCGAACCCTTTGGAATTTTATTTATTAATTAGTAGGGAAAACTTCAATGTAATATCTGAGTTCACAGGTACCTACAGTTGATCGGCTATAATGTTTAACAAGTTGTTAGTGAAATATGTTCATAAGCACACATTCTAGAAGCTCTTTTAATCAGATACTGACATTTTGAAAATTTAAGGAGGATATAATTTTATTCTCAAGTATTTTTGCGCTTTTAAGATGCTTTGAAGTATGAGACTTTTGCGTGAAAGTAAACTATACCTCTCTATTACCCCCTTTGGGGGCTGTGTTGTAACGGCAATATGTCGCGAGTTGCATGTCGCTGCCGACTCTGTAACTGTATCTTATATGAAGCATCATCATTTATTTATGCGTGGCACAGCGTTTCGTTGTATGGCTGTCACGTCGCGTCTTGACGAAGGGAAAAAGGAGAGACAGCAGCATAGCCATGGATGCAATCCAAAAAGGGATGACAACACCTGACAAGATTCCTTTTCAACGGGCTAGATTTCGCATGGATGTTATGCTATTGGTGGTGGCAGTGGTGTTGGTGTTAATAACACGTCAACAGCCACCAAACACAAAGAGCACATCAAGTATACACCACGTTACACCATGATACCTCCTGCCCACGACGACGGCGACGACGATGATGAAGAAGGCAGACAGCAGAAGTGCAGCTAAACGCACTTTATGGCCCAACATTGTGCTATTACCTGCTGCTGCTGCTGCTCTTGCAATTCCTGCTTGGGCCATGGCAAATTGCAATTAATTAATTGAAGTGCTTGAGCTGACTTGGGCTGCTGAGATGCTGCTGCGGATGTTGCAGTCACCGCGTGTTGCCTATTAATGACTGCGGCATACACATACATTTAAACATCCATGAAAGATCCATCTTATTTATGTGTCTTAATAGTGGCCTCATCAGACACACACAAACAGGCACATCGTGTCACATTAAACATGACAGAAACTGAAAGAAATTTTCTTTTGAATAAAAATCTTAATGAAGGCAAATTACACGAAATAAATTTTGCTTCATTCATTTGCTATGGGATATTATGGAAATGTTCATTATGTTATACAAAAGATAATAATCTATATCTCCGACCTTCGATCCGCCTATTTATGGTTTTTTATATTTGAAATTATTTCTTTACTTTAGTTAATCAACGGTAAAACTAAATGGAGTGCTAGCCCGAATTAAAAACTATTAAGAAGGAAAAATAAGGCTAACTCAATACCAATACTGAAAATTTCATTGCAGTACTATTAAATGACTACACTTGTTTTCAATTGATACTTCAAAACTATAAACTTTAAACTACTTTCAAAGACTTTCGTATAAACGTAGTAAAATCATCACCATGTGCCACTCTTTTGGTTGACTTCACTGTATTATCACAAGATTCAAAAGATAAGCCCTTAAAAAAGAGAGACATTCAGGGTATAAAGAATTCATTACGCCTCAATATCATTTTTCCTTTCACTCGCAATTATAAATTCAGAATCAATATTGTTAAATATTCTTTACCTTTATTAAATAACATGAAAATTAATCGAGTATACATATCAGACTTTTTCGTCATATTGATTGCCAGCATATGTATGCTGTCTTATTAAAGACCGGAGCCTGCTGTGCAAATTTTCACATCGGATGAAGTTACAATAACGTTTTTTTTTTTGTTATTTGGTTTGCCAGGTGTGTAATATTGAAAACCAATCAACTACAACAACTAACGAATCAAAAATATGAAATAAACGAAAAATTAAAACATTTTTAGCCACATTTAATATTCATTGAAAACGAAACAAAATTGAATATGAATAAATGCATTAGACAAAATTTGAATATGAGTTTGCCTATTCATTACATTTCGAGGTCATAACGAAAAACCAACAAGATTTTTTTTGTCATCAATATTATTTTCGATTGAGTTGAATTAGTTTTAAATTGAAAGTTGACAAAGTCCAAAATCCAAAAATTTATAATTAAAATATGAAAACGCATAAAATTACTGAAGTAATTTCAAAGGGATTGCCGGCGATAGAGTACAACAGGAGAGAACATAACTCGAATTGGTTTATGGACTAAGTGACAGTCCCTTGTTGCTAGTTTCTAGCTATCAACCTCAAATTACCCAATGAGGTTTCTTAATCAGCAACACGGGCTGGGCACAATTCTAATTGGTGTTAAGGAGAGGCTTTCTCTATCAGTGAAAGCATTGAAGGTATTGCTGAGTGCTGCTTCAATGCATTAATCGACCTAAATCAAGGGTAACTTCTCCTAAAAGGTTTTTCAGATTTTTATGCCCAATGTTGAAGATACTGTTAATTTTAAAAATATCAAAGAAGTTAAATTCGGCTATGCCGAAGTTTATATACCCTTGCAGTCCTTGACAATAATAATTTCACATGTTCAAAATTTGTTTTCTGCAACTCAATTCATTAATATACAAACAAAACAATTTTACTCTTCATACTATGTACAATTTGTTCTTCTTCTTCCCTCATTCCCTAAGCAAGCAACGCACGCATACACATACAGTTTATGTAGCGTTGCGTCTGTGTGTGTATGCATGTGCTCTGTTGATTTGATGATGACGTAGTAGGCAGCAAGCAGAGCTGCCGGCAGCGATTGAACCGATTTATATAGACTGTAACTTGTGTTCTATTTATCCGATCAGGGTCAAATTTTGGGATCTGAGATTTTATATCAAATTCTATTATATTGGTGAATTTCATGGGGATACTCCAATTTTTGCAAAAATTTTTGTTCCAGAGCTATATGATATAGTAGTCCGATCCCAAAGATTTTCATACTTTATCTCACCCGGGTAAAAAAAGCTCCCAAAAAAATTTCATCCCGATAGCTCTTAAGATGGCTGAGTAAAACGCGTACGCACCGACGGACAGACGGACAGACGGACATGGCTATATCGACTTAGCTTCTCATGCTGATCAAGAATATATATACTTTATGGGGTCGGAAACGTCTCCTTCTGTGCGTTACAAACATCTGACCAATTTTATAATACCCTCTGCAAGGGTATAATAGAAAGTGCCTCCTGGCTGTATTGATAACAAAAAACAGTAATATTTAACATGCATAACTTTTGTATGATAATTTTTTTTTTATGTCCAGACTTAAAGATCTCTTTGCTTTTTAACTTCTTTCATAACTATATCAGTTCTCCGATATACATATACTTAATCATCATCATATTATTTAAGGTAGAGATAAAATGTTTTTTTTTTTTTTTTTTTTGTTGTTTACATTTTTGTCATTACCGTTAGACTCATAGAGACCTAAATATTAGATTAGGCTTTAATGCGTTTTCTAATTTTCCGCTCTCAGCCTAAGCGTATTTTTATCCCCCATTTAAAGACAACATCAAATATTTTCCCTTATTATAAATTTTCCAAAATATTTTCACTGCACCGGAAGATAACAAAAATTTTCAAATATTTTTTACCATGTTTGCATGGATTTAGTTCAACATGCGGTAAATAAATGTATATACATACATATCTATTCATATATATTGCAGTTTTACATAATTATTTTAGTTTTTAGAGCCTGTGGCAGTGGTTGGGAAGTTAAGGGGGAGGGCGTCATCGGATGTGGTCGCTTAACAGCGTTTGTGTGTTTTATTTTATTCGGTTTACTGATGCAACTGGCATATTATTTTATACTGCACACCAAAACATACTCAGACTCACACACATACACACACACACAAACATGCACATGCATAGGATATGCACACATAGTTTTTGGTTTTTGTGTGTTTGGCCGTTTGGAAATTCAATAAAACGCATTGCCAGGCCAAGTCATGGCTAATGATTTGGTTTCCTGTGTCCCATGTCCTGTGTATCCGGTATGTGTGCTGTGTGTTTGTCGGTGTGTGCGTGTGTGTGTTTGTGTCAGTGTGTTAAATTTATGGCTTGCCAAGTGGTTAATTGTGAATGCAAACTGGCGGTTGGCTTGCTGAAATTCCGCGAAATTGTTTGGCACTGCGTTTGGGGTTTACTTAAAGAGAAAGAGCGAGAGAGAGAGAGAGCACGAAAGAGTGAGAAAGGAGGAAGAATAGAAAAAGTCAGAGCTAGAGCACTTCAGGATTCTGGCCACATATCTAAACACTTAATATCCCGTGTGTCTGGCAAGGCCTTTTGATTAAATGCCCATTTCAAGCAGATGCATCTATCAGCCATAATGAATTCAATTAATTTACTCCTCCCATCATTGTTACCATCTCCACACCTTTTGTTCCTAATGCCGAAAATCTACACATGCCATATTTTTATCCCCATCTCCCCCCAAATCCTTCGCCTACGACCCCCTTGTTGTCTGGGCATCATTATGATGACTGATTGCTGTGTCAGTGTCTGCCGTTGCTTGTGTCGAAGGAAGATGCTTTTCTTTTGCTTCGACCCACCACGTTCCTTTGCGGTTTTATTAATGTGTGCTAAATGTCCTGTCTACTCATATATATGTCTATAGCATATACTCTGTGTATATACGCACTTGTTCATTGTCTCAATGGCTTATTTTTATTATGGTCTATCATGAACTCTCGCTTTTATAAATGATTTGTTTGCCCAACAAGCTAGCATCATCTAGATGACTATGACGATGAGGACGCCAAGGCCAAACTGAGAGAGATTCATCTTAACTCAAGTGTATGTTTGTTTATTACAAGTATATTGTGTATATACATACACATTTATATGTATATATACTAAGTATATGAATGTACTTGTATAAATCTCAAGTGCCAAAACAATTTTCATATGATTTTCTTTCTTCTTCCGCGTATGAATAGAAGAGACAATAACCTCAAGTTGCTTGACGGATGACATAACGATCCAAAACAAAATTGGGGTTAATAATGAACTATGACTTTGATATTGCACTTAAAATAAATATTTGATTTTTGTTATTTGTTTAATAAAAAGCCTTAAGTAGATGACAGTGATTTGTTATGTACATAAATATTTATTTACTTCTTTAATTTTTCTACTTCTACAATTGCAAAAACCGAATAACAACAAGGACACAATTAATAAGCCAAAAGATGATAAACCAAGATTAAGTCTATTACCGATATAAATAACAAATTCCCCTAGCCAGCCTTAATGCCACATTTTGCCACTAGATTCTAAAATACCAATATGGATTGCAGTTAAAATTTTTAGAATTTTTGCCAAACATCGAAATAAGATATCATTGTCCCTTTTGGCTTTATATCTATCCTATTGGAGATGATCTTCCATGTCCTTGACATTGATTTTAAGTCAAAGATTGCTTCATTTAATAACAATATAATTTTAATAATAGCATTATAACATTTTGAATAAAAGCAAATAAGTATCTTCAAGTTGACTCCGGTTTTTTGTCGCATTTTCCATGTCGAATGGGTTAATTCTGGATATTTAGATCGGGACGGAACAATTGTTGACTGAAAACTACATAACATTTATAGAAAACTGGAATGTAATGTAACTTTTGATTAATAAGTTTTTCTTTAAAGGTTAACCAAACTAAATACGAACAAAATAACATTAAGAATATTGAAATTGCTCGCAAACGGAAAACTGTGATATAAATTCCTTCAGCCATTATTTTCCTGTGCGAAAAATCACTTTTATTCAGAAAAATGAAAAAAAAATATTTAATAAAATTTTATTTTTCTAAGAAATAATCATATAGAAACTGATGATACCTTCGATATAAAGCTCGGAGCTTACTTTATATAAAGTTGGCACAAAATTTAAATTTTTTGAAAGTAATAAGTCAAGGAGAATAATTATGACTGAGCAATGAAATTTGAACTGATAAAGGTAAATGGAATATCGATTATAATTATTAATGATTAAACCAATAAAGATGCCCTCATATGGGAAACGACTCCATATTTAACCATATCTCCATCTTCAGGCCAATAATCGACTGCAAGAGAGCCAGAGATAGAGCCACTGAGCATATGAAGTAAACACACACAACACACAAGTTCAGTTGAGGCGAACAATCAACGATTTCACGCTGATTAAAATCGCACAATTTTCACAGCAGTTCACATACACGCGCACACACACATACACACACAAACAGAGACAACTACCAAATACAAAAGAGAAAATTAAACGCAACCAAACAAGAGACAACGAGGAGGAAATCGTAGGGTGGATATGAATGGAATGTGGAGGGCGAGGGGGAGGTCACTAAGATAACTGAGCTTCAGGGAGCATATCATTCGATTCGGCCACCATGGTAAAAACAATTGCAATTGCCATGGACAATATAGAGAGAGAGAGTCAGAAACAGAGGGGGGAAATGTCGTCCAACTGTTTGGCATTTGCCCATGTGGGTGCAACAGTAGTTGGAGGCGAGAATTTATGCTTTGTCCTAGGGGCAAGACTACATAAAGGAATGGGAACGGGCAAAAAGACACACATACAATCAAACCAAAACGAAACGCAAAACCAGATAAAGAGAAAGAAATAGAGATAGAGAAAGAGGGACAGCAAGGAGGAATCGGACAATTGCCCCATGAAGTTTGAGCCTTGGCCTGACTGACCCCTTACTGCATTTATGCTTTTACCTTTTAAGATAGGTTTCTGTTATGTTTGCCGCTGCTCCACAACTCATTAAAACGGTGGAATTTCTACCCACTTGCCCCGCATTTCCTCTTTTTGCCACTGTCTTTCACTGCTTCCATATGAGTTATGTGTTGCGCAATTAAAATTTGCGCTATGCTGGCGCACTACAAAATGTTTCTTCTTTTTTGGCAAGCACTTAAAATTAAAAATTACAATTACATTTAACTTGGCACAAGTTACACAGACAGAAAGAGATAGAGAGAAGAATAAAGAAATGGAGAGACAAACAAAAAATTGTGAAAAATTGTAAATGAGTGTTGAGAAAAAGTAAACGACTTGAATATACCATGGAAATGTAATCAAATAACTTGATATGGTTCGAAATTAACTACAAATCTTTCGGCAATAATTCTTCCAGATTACAACTTTTTGACTTACTTTTTTGACTCAAATGAAACATTAATGAAAATAATGTACTAAGCCTTAACTTTTCTAAAATCTGTATCATTTATACATTTTACTTGATACGTTCACAGTCTGTTGAAAAAACGTTAGACTGACTTGCGATAGGCTATTTCTATTACTTCTAGCCAACTCCAAAGATGTAAGAGGTATTAAAGAAGGTTCAAAAAGTTGGCAAAAGAAATGAATGAAATAGAAACACAGGTTTGCCATTTGCTTTTCCTTCCTTTTTCTCATTGTTTTAGCTGGTAGAATTCATTAAGTGCCAAATAGACGCATTATGTTTGTTTGTTTTTTCGTTTTGCCTCCCAAAACAAACAGAACTTTTTGAACAAATATTTTATGGCAAATAATTTTGGCAGCGAATTTAGCTCAACAAGAAACATCTTTCTCCCCTTCTCTTTCTGGCCCTGTATCACCTCATCTATCCTATAAATTTTTAATTGAATAAATTTTGGGTGCACAATTTTTGTTCCAAAAATTTTTTTCGTCTCGCCTGTCAACGACAGCAGCAAAATCGGAAATTGAACTAATTATATATTAGTTCGCTTTGGGCGTATGTGTTTGTGGTCGAAGAGCGGTTTGTGCAAGGGACGTGGTCATGTGGATGTGCACGTGGGCGTTTGATTGTGGATACATTGGCTTTTTGGTTGACCAAATAAAAGTGCATGCATATAAATTGGCTAACCAAATGGGTTTAAATGAAGATGCAAATCGAAACAAATCGATTGGATCATGATGAAACGAGAAAAATTCAAATTCATCAAGTTGTATAAATTTAGTTTGGTCGTTTAAAAGAATTTTATTTTTTGGGTTACTGAACTAATTTTTCAAGGCAATAAATATACGATTATTGCGAAAAACATTTAACAGTTACCTTAAAAAATAGAAATATTTTGTCGAACGTTTGTAATTAAACTAAATCCAATAATCGAACAAGTTTCTTTTACAAATATGAAATTAAGGCACAAAATTTTGTAGTCAATAGTATTGACTCAATATCTTTCCTTTATTTTAGTTGAATTTTATTGACGAAGTCTTTGCGCCTTCTTAAGAATATTTCTTTTCGAATCTCAAGAGAAGAACATAACATTTAGTGGATCTCTTTGGCTAAAATATTATTGTATGATTTTGAAATTTTGTATAAGTTTTGAACAACCTTAAAGCAATGTCTTCCGATTTAGGAGAGCGGTTAGCAAACAGGATTTTCATACAGGTCTGAGAATAATAAACTAATAAATAGCTGTTAAATTTTTAAAAATTTTTAAAAACTGTTAATCGTTTTGACGATGTAGGCCACTTCAATCATATTTAAAAAATATAAAACTAATAACTTTTCGCTAACTTTTCACTAACTTTTCGTTGAATTCAATTAAAAACCTTCAACATTTGGTTTATTAATGGCCAATTAATTTTCAAAAGATTTATATTTATACCTAGACATACATACATACATACATATATAATCATTGTTACTGTACACATATTTCGAGTGCATTAAATATTCACGCCCTCTGTGGTCACACTACTTACTAGTACCAAGTTCAAAGAGCCATAAAATTCCAGTCTAATTACCACAAATCGCCCGCAACTAATTTAATAATAGCAACAAACAACTTGCCCCAATAAGAGGGTAAGCGAGATGGACAATCTACAGATAGAGAGTAGGAGAATGGAATGCCGGGGTAGAGAGATTGTGACGGAGTGGCAGCTGCATAAACTGGCCTCAATGGCCATTAAAAACTTCTCGTACTACTTCTACTACTCAGCGAGCAGTCGGAACAAACGTATATGTTCTTATATAAGTATTTTCCACCAAATTGATGAAAACTTTTGCCAGCTTTCTGAGCCATTCGCCACCGCTTCCTTTACTTCACCTCATCAGCACTTGAAACTGCCCCCAAGTACCAAATCTCTCCCTCTCTCTTTCTCCCTCTTCACAACAACAAACAATTCAGTCAAGAGCCCGGTGGAAGGGAGGGGAAAAACACTTTATGGAGGCCAAACACTCGTAACCTCAAAGCGTAGACGATGACGATGGCGATGACGACGACGGCGGGACATAAAACAATTGAACTTACGTAGTGAATAAGGAAGCAAAACCAAAAGAAAAAAATTCAAAATATATACATAAAAAAAAAAAAACACTGAGAAATTAAGTGACACTTAAAAAAGGAAAACGAGACAACACGAAAAAATGCTTCATAAAATCAAAGTGAGGAAAAATGTATGGGACATAAATCGTAAAATTTCCCTAAGCTGTGATTAATTGCCCGTCAGTGTGTGTCAGGGGCACCTTAACAATATCATTAAAAGTTGCCCCAGCTGTCGTCAATGTCATCTTCATTTGGCATTATGATAATAATTGGCACTGGTCACACCTCACACCGTTTCTCTTGCCGTTTTTCTCTCCGCCTGTCAATAAGCCCTGTCAAATATGCAGGTCAGTGGGACTTTCTCCACCTCTCTTACCCCGAAAATTGATGGAGGAAAAAATATCATAAAATTCCAAAAAAAAAAAGAACTCTTGATTGTGGGAAGATTGTCTTGTCTTTCTGTTTCTCTGATAAGGGACAAGAGCTCCAGAGAAACAAGTTTGATAAAGTTTAATGAAATTTTCATTTTTTCAAAGTTACTCGACAAAATGATGAATGAAGTTGTGATTTCTGATTGACGGCTTATAGGAACACGTGCTTAGGTTAGAATATTAAAAGGAAAACGGCTTTGAATATGATTTGAAAAGGGTTAAAGATTCCTTATCATCAAATGAGGAATTTATGTCTAAATTTTGATATGAAGCCCCATTTAGACATATTTCTGAAGACCTGGTATTAACACTTTTGAACAAATTGTTCAACTCGAATGAAATGTTTACTAAATAAACACATTTAACTTATTTATACATTGTATGGTAATAATAACTCAAAGGGATAGTTGATTTCTTAACCTTAATTAAGTGTTAAAACCAGAATGCCCTTAAATAAGATTAACTTATTAACTTAGCATCAACTAACTAAAAAAATTCAGCATTGTTTTAATTAAAATATAATTTAAGATCACACTTAGTGCAATCGATAAGAAGAGTTAATTTATGTACTTACATTTGCAAGAGAAAACCCAAAGATATATGACTGAAAAGAGAAAGACAAAAGAAACCTATATAATATTATTAAGAAATAATGAGCAGAGTGCTTATATCTAGTTTTCGATGTTATCATTAAGATTTTATTTCAATTCGAACCACAATTTATTATGTTCTTCGAATTGTAATTTCGGTTTTCATCTCTTCTAATCATCTTGAAACTCTGTTGACAATACCCCAGAAAACGAAAATGAACATAAAGTCCAAAAGCAAATGGCTTAGAAAATGTTCAACAACAATTGCCATAAATAAATTTCGCTTGTTCGCTTGGAAAGTCAATATGAACGAGGAGTCTAGAGAGAGAGATAGAGGGGGGATGAAAATAAATAGAATATCGAGGACAACGGGGAAATGAAGGACCACGATGGAAAATGGCTAAGATGCTGCTGACAATAAGCAAATAAGATTTGGCTCAAAAATTTATTTAATTTCATTTTATTGGATGAAAAAGTCAAAGGCAAAGCAAAAGTTTCCTTACACACAAAGCCAGATCGAGAGATGAGAAGGGGAGAGAAAAGCAAGAGGAACGGCGGAAAAGAGAAATCATTAATCTTTTTACGCTGAATCAGCGTAGAGTAGCTCAGAGTCCGTCTGTTTGGCCAGACAAACAACAAAAACAACAACAGCAAAAAAAATAGCCAATTTCATGCCAAGTCATTGGCAGAGGCCAACCAGACTGTGGCCCATTTGCAAATGAGTCGCCAGCATAATGACCAAAAACCGGAGGCTTGATATTTAACCAACAGCAACAGAAACAACAGCAAAAACTCGACAACAATTTTGCACAGTTCATTGGGTTTCTCCTTATTTGTGTGCACATACTTACCCTCTGAAAAGTCATCGTCCTATGCATAGTAAGGGCTGGATGGTTTTTTCTCTCCCATCATTACACAGTATGATCAGCTCTATCCATTATATGATACTTTAGGAAACTTGTTCAATATATCGATAAAATAAAATCACCATTTCGGATAAAATTAAATTCTATAACAAAAATTTGCTTTTTTTAGTATACTTTAAAATTAAAAGGACTTTAGTAACCAATACGAAGAGAGAAAAAGATATTCCCCAAACTAATTGCAATGAATCTTTTACCTAATAGCTAAAGAAAAAAAGTTTTTAAAACTATTACTAAAACCATAAATTGACTGAATTAGTAAGAAGTCATTTTAACTATTTACCTAGGGTAGCTAGACTTCGTTTTCATAACTGAAACATGATTAAACATCGCAGTATTTCAATGTTCCTTAATTTATTTATAATTGCTTGGCATATTGACATTATGTTATGTTTCCATTTGTTTTTTTTTTTTTTGTTGTAGCTTTAGAAATTTTGAGTAAATTTTTAAAGCAAGAAAGGTTGTTTAAACAATTGACAAACAAACGGCAAACATTCTCTGTTCTGTGTTGTCCTCTTAAGGACAATAAAAAAGTGGCATAAGATTCGAAGTGGGCTTGAGATATATGCGTCTGTTAACTGTTAACTTGTTCATTACCCTAATGGAGCGTCGTTTTGTTTTTTCTTTTTTGTAGCTGCCGTTTCCTTCCTTCTCCGGCTTTTTTGTTAGCTCTTGAATTCCTTGTGTTTGTCCTTGTCCTTGGTGGGGTCCTTTTCTTGGCCTGCGTTTTGTTGACCTCTTTTAAAGGTTGTTGATTGTTTGGCAATTTTTATTTTTCATTTCAACTATGTGTGGGAGGAGGTAGGCCGGAGGTTGTGTAGGCCGCGTCATTAATAGAGAAACATTTGTTATATTTCATTTAAATGACATTTTAATTAATGTCAACATTTTGTTATAAACAGCAAAATGTCAACTCTCATTATGGGACACTCAACAAGCAAAAGAGACACAACAATAATCAGAGAGGGGGACACTAAGGTGTAGTAATTAATTCTCATTATGGCCATCGTAAAATCGATTTCAAGTGTATAATTTTTTAAGTACCTACGCTTTGACAAAACGTATAATTATTGCAATTAATGACAGATTGCAGAAGTTGTGGGTATATATAGTGCAGTTTGTCGTACAGGTTAGTAAAAAATTTTCATTGGAATACGTACTCTAACTAATATGTTTTACTTCTTGAATCTAAATTCGAACTTCCACGATATGGGTTTTTTCTAATATGAATAAAGATTTGTAATAAAACTTTTTTTTGGTAAAAGTCGAAATTTTTTTAATCTTAATACGGACGTTAGCCCAAAAACTAGTTGCGAATCGCGGTATTATATATGTGTCAATAGAATGAATAGCTTACAACTCAAAAATTTGTATTTTTGAAAAAGTTATATACCAACAAGAGAACATCATAAAATTTCGTATCTTAATTGATCAGTGCAAACTATACTGTCAGAGATTTTCAAACATCATAAGGAAACGTTTCAAATTGACAAACTTTATAATTTGTATCCTTTAGCGAATGTCCGTATATATTAACTAACTGTTTACTTGATATAGGTTCTGGTTTTTCTCTTTCAATTTTGATTAATTTGATATATCTGCTATGTCTAGACTATAAACAAACAAATAAACAGACACACACACACATACATAGAGAATACAAAAAAAGAGAGCTAGCTGTAGGGGAAAATCAAGTCAACTACTAATCGCAGATTAATGCCAATTTTAATCCCCAGCAAAGTCGCTGCTGACAGTTGAAACTTTGCCAAAAGCGAAATGTCAGTTCGCCAGACACATTTGCCGCCCTCATACTCGCGCACACAGTGTGTGAGAACTCTATGAAAATTGTACACAGGAGACCCACAAAAAAAGGAAAGTAGAAGAAACAGGATTTTTTTCTGTTCGTCCTTTACGTTTTCTTTTTTTCGGTTAAAAAACTTTTAGTTACAATAAATTATATGCAACAGTTTAAAAAAAAAAACAAGAAGAAACCAAACGAAACCAAACGAAACCAAAAATAAAGTCGAAAGAGTTAACGATGTTGGGCAAATAAAGCACTTGAGGGAATTGCACATAAAACGACTCGTCCGCCGACTGAATGACTCACTGACTGACTGACGGACTGAGGGATTGTATGGGAATGGGTTTTTACCTTCGGGGATATGATGAAGGCAGAAAAATCTTTTCATTTGGGAGACGCCTAAATCTACACGCACAGGTAACACAAAAAATAGAAAACGAAACGAACAGCAAAAAAAAAAAAAAAAAAGGGAAAAGGGACAAATCCCAATATGCCAGGCACTTTATATTGCAATCCCTTTAAATAAGATTTTTATATGTGTATATAAATTGTATATATTTTTTGTTAGGCCAAGACATGAATGGCAAGTTAGTCCGTACGTCTGTCCCTTGTCTACGTGCCAAGGCGCAAATAAACCAAACAAAAAATTCATATGTTCAAGAAAAGTAGATGACAGTATGTTACCACAACCGAAAAAGGACTACTCTTTAATAAAGTTGACGCGTCTTTACTTCTATTGAGGTGTTATGCCATTAAATTGCAATTAAATTTTCTTTTACGTTTACAAATCAGAGAGATTTGCAGGATATAGAGGAAAACCCCGTAATAAAAACTCAAAGTCCTAAATTTTGTGAGTTTATTTAAGTTTTTATATGAATCAAATATCTTATTTGTAACATAAGTGTACAAAAAGGGCTTAAATTTTGTCAAGTTACTGAAAAAAGCAATATAGCCTTGAATATACTCTTTTAATGCTGAAAACTACTCTTTGTTTCTTTGATTGTATTATATTAAAAAGGTCAAAAAGCAGTTTAAGCTAGAAAAGGTTCTCGACTTATGCAAGCAGAAAAAATTATTGTGGGGATGAAAAATTTATATATGTATGTAAAGTAAAGTAATAATCTCAAGATAAAATACTGTTCCAACCCAGTAGGAATTTCTTAGTAAACATTAGTTACACAATAAAAAGTACTAATTAAAATAAAACTAATCAAAACCAGACTCAAGTTACAAGTTATTCTTTGGCTCAACACATTTACTAATAAATGTTAACCTAGATAAGACTTTCACACCGTTAGCTTAGAGTTCAATAACGAAATTGGTTAACCTCTATTATAGGTTCTCTTAACAATGAGCAACGGGTGGATAACAGGCGAACAATGTTGTCACCCACATATGGATGTAGAATGAATCCTTTTGCTACCCTCTTGAAACTAGCAAATAAAATATGGAATTACTTAACAGCCATGCCAAAGAGCGAATCCATTGTGTGTGCTTGTGTGTGTGAAACTGTATTTGTACGGGTGTGTATATGTGTATACTTTGTCTATCTGTTTGGTGGCTGGATGGTTCCATCTTCTTTTGTGCTCTTGGATTTTATTTGCTCTGATGTGATTTGTTTAGCCAGTGAGAACTCTCATCCCAGTGTCGGTTGTGTGTCTTTAAAACTCTGACATTTCTGACTTCAAACACCGCGAACCCTTTGCCGCACCTGTCTGCCACTCTATCCAATTTACCCTCTCGTTTTTCTTACACTCTCACTCCGGGTGTGTGTGTGTGTGTGTGTATCTCTGTCTATGTTGGTTGAGTGATTTTCAAGGGTTTAACAAGAGGGGACAACAAAAGTGCTACATGTGTTCGCACAGGATAAGGCTTTAAAAAGTAATTTTGCTTGTTCCAGATGATGTTTACGCTGCGTATGATTGATATTTTATTCCTTTAAGGCAAATGAATTTGTTGACAAACTTTGCCATTAAATATATTTTTTTCCATCTCCTGAAAACTTTCTCTCTTTTATCTTAATCAATAATTTATGTCAACATTTGATTTGTTCAACTTTTTGCTTTTGCCAAAAAAGAAAATAAATAAATAAAAATAACCAAAAACTTTTAACTATCTGAGAAAAAAAATATTTGTCATCATTAAAATAAGAGAAAATAAAAAAAAAACTTTGTTGTTTGTCCTAAATTTTTCGCTTCATAAACTCCAAAGAAGAAGGATTGAAGAAAAAAAAAAAAAAAAGAGAAGAAGAGAAAACTCATCAGAAATTCAAGATGCGTGGATTTGTGCGCTTATGAAAACTTGATGCCATCATGATGACACTCATTGTTTTGAATGAATGAAAGGAAAAGTGTGTGGCAAATGACATGACATGTGAAAGAGATGGAGGAAATTTCACGAAAATTTTCAAGCACAACTCGAGCAAAAAGCTCTTATGAAATTGCAAAAGGCGTATCTTTTGGTATACCCAGTAGCTCTAAGAGGAGTTGGGTATGCTAACTCAACAAACATTGGACAATCATTTAAACTCTCATGATGCTGTAGGCAATTGCTGATAGAAACGAATCAAAGTGTGTATATAACAAGCTTACTCCTTTGACGAGGGCTGTTTTGAATTTCCTTGAGTATAATTTAAGAATTATTCTTCAGCTTGAAATCTTAAGTGCAGTACATTTTGCACTGTCTATCAGAGAGTACTTTTCTCTGGAAACACGACATTCTTAAGGAGACCTCACAGTCTACTCCGCGATTAGGCACATGAAACTTTTCTCTTTATATGGTTCGACATTTCATTACGCCCTTCAACGCAAGTACTCCCCTTTCCTATACCCCACACACATATTCACATCTATCTCTTAAGCAGCAAATGACTTTCCAGCATTCATTTCCTTATTTTTCCCGGTTTTTGTGTAAGCCAAACTCCGGAACCGACTTCCTTCAGATCGTCGTCTGTCAGGTGTTTTTGTTGTTCCGTTGAGAAAAAAAAATAAGAAAAAGTTTTGCAATGAAAAATTCAGCTGCTTCTGCTGACTTCTTTTTCTGCTGATGATGACGACAACCAAATGAAAAACTAACTAATGCTTGGCTGATGTTTTGTTTATGAAAATGCAACGCCGTTTTGGAGTTATTATCCTTTTTTCTGTTTGTCTCAGTCTAAATTAGATTGCTAACCCGTTTAAAAGCGCTACAGGACAAAGATTTGGTCCTGAATTTATCAAATTGTAGTTTCAAAAAAACTTTGTAAAAGCAAAAACAAATGCGGAGCAATTTTTTCTGCACCGAATCCAAAGACAATTGTAATGTCTAAAAGATTTTTAACATAAGTATTTATGTATGTTTCGTCAACAAAAACGAAAATCAAAGGTTACAGTGAAATCTTCAATTGTAACCCATGATTTAGGATTCTAATCAAAAAACAAAACTTATAATGTAGAATCCACTTTATTTAATGGAGTCAAAATTTGGTTTGGGCATAAATTTAATATTCGTTCTTAAAATTTCCCTAATTTAATCATTATGACATACTTTAATTTATTGTCTTTAATTTACCAAAATTACATGACTATTAAGGTTAAATACCCATATAATTTCGAGCACTATAGTGAAAATGCATAATTGATTTTCAACAAAAAATTTAAAATGAAATGGCTGTTTAATTTTTTTTTTTTTTTTTTTTTTTTTTTGACGCTGATGATATGATGACACTTCAGTTACAGTCAGTTTCAGTGGTCAATGGGCAGTGGACAGATGAACGACAGACAGTTACTTCAGTTGGTGTCCAACTCGCTTTGAGTACCGACAATTACGCAATTTTAATGAACGTCCACAGACCAATTGGGCGAACCACAAACAAGTTGAAAATTATGCTTTCATAATGGTTTCCTCTCCAAGTGGTTACGCCGTAGGAGGCATCATCATCATCGTCATCATCAACATCATACGTAGTCGCATCAAAGCCACTATGGAATGGGGCAATGCTATTGACAGGTGCCAGGACAGTTAAAATGTTTACCAACCCAACTGTCTCCATATTCAGCACATGCTACTCGCTCTCGAAACGTAAGTTTTTTTTCTTTTTAAATTTTTTTGGAGTGCCATAATGCAGCCAATTAATTATTTGCCCAGGGCTTTAGCCGCAGGCGTGTTGACTGACAGCTGGCCATATTATTATTGTGCATGTTTCAGTATTGTTGTATGCATCTGCATTCTGCATCCTTATGCTGCAGATCGTGCTCGTGCTCCTTCTGATGCTGCAATGCGTGATTTATATTTTAATATGGATTGCTTTCATTATGCATTTTTCACATTCTTCTCTCTCTCTCTCTCTCTCTCCCTCTCTCTGTCTCTCTGTATATCCTTCTTTATCTTTTTCTGTCCTCTAGTAATTGTAATTTCTGTTATTTAAAAATTTATGGCCATCAATGGAAAGTGAATGAGACCCCAGAGCAGCAGCCCGAGGAAAAATACTGCAATACCAACAGAAGGAGAGCATCAGAGGCAGCAGCAGCAGTTGCAGTAGCTGCTGATGTAAGTGGGTGTAAAAATTGCGCAGAAAATATATAATTGCATTTTCCTTTTGCCAGGAACGCAAGGATGCCAGAAAATTGAAAATAAGTAAGCAAACCAGCATGGAAACGAGTTCATTGGGCCCTCAGCCGGCCCCCACAAAAGCCAAAAAGTAAGCTGAAAATAAAGACGCTTGATTTTAGCTTATGTCTGGCATTAATTAAGAACAGAAACATCTTAACACACTTCACAGCAAGAAAAATAGAGAGTCCACAGAGAGTCTTGAACTTTATTAAATTATATACTTTAATTGAAGTAAAGGGGCTGGAACATGCACATTTCGATTTTTAAATTAATGGAGAAGTTTTACTCTACTTTATATTTCTTTTCAAGGGAATTATATTACTTAAGCTATGAGACTACTTTAAGGAAATTTTATAAAAGGTTTGAAATCTGACAGAAGAACTGTATATTCTGGCGACTTCTTAAATTATGGCGTGAAAATATTTCAATAAGCAATGTTAATTTCACATATATGTGGGACAGGATGGTCCGAAATTGTACTGAACTTTCACAAATATTGGTTGATTTTAGCTTATGCGTGACATTAATTAAGAACAGGAAACTTATTTTACTTTAACCAGAAACTTTCACTCCACCCACATTGAAGTCAGAGTCTCCGGTACTCGAAACTTATTAATTCCTTAGCTGATTTGCTCAATGGCTAAGCCGTTAGCAGCAGTTAACATCATTAGACATTGCCTGTCAATACACACACACACACACACACTAATATATGTAGGAATTTATTTTATTCACTATATTTATTTTGTAGTATTTTAGTTTATTTTAATGTAAAACTATTTATTTGATTATTTTAATTAGATTTAGTTGGAAATTAGTCGTCTTTACAGCTTCGCGTCGTTTCGTCTTTCGTCTTTTTTGCAACCGCTCTCGCTCGTCTTTTCGGTTCGACTGCTCGTCTTTAGCTCAATTCGCCTCGCTCAACAGAGTTGCCAGACCCAATCCCACAACTCGGCCATCCTAGTACGCATTCGCCTCGAATGCATCCTGGTCGTCTATGTCACAGGGAACCCACGGCTTCATATAGGACGCGCAGGTCGTAGTTCGCCTAGGACCATCGTTGAACAATGTATCTTTGACCACGTCGTATGTATCTCTGGCCTTTACCATGGTAATGCGGTACGGACCTAAATATTTGGGCTTCAGCTTCAAACCTCCTCCAAGTTGGGTTCTTTTAATAGCTACCAGATCACCGACTTTGTATATGGAAGCAGGTCTGCGACGTAAATTGTAGGTCTTCTTATTTTCTTCTTGCATACGAAGGATCTGCTGCTTCGCTATATTCCGTAGATCATCTCTGTTGTCGTTAAAAATCTGAATCATCTCATCGTGAATTATTTCTTTCAGCTTAAGGTCGTCTTTTGTGTGCATCTTTGTACCAATCAGTAGTTCGAACGGCGTTGAATGTGTGCTTCTGCTGTACGTTGAGTTAATCGTTTGTTGCACTTTGCCGACAAACTTATACCATTGCTAGGGTCTTCTATCGAAATCTTAGACAACACGGATATAATAACAGCGTTAAGGCGTTCGACTTGTCCGTTCGCTTGTGGAAGACCAGTCGTAACTGCGTGAAGTTCGATATTTTCTGCCTTGCAATACTCTTTAAACTCTTCAGAAGTAAACGCAGAACCTCTGTCAGAAATAATTTGAACTGGATTTCCAAAAATTAAACTTTGTTGTTGTAGTCTTGTGATTACTTCCTTCGTAGATGTCGTTTTCGTCGGGTACAACCAGCAAAATTTTGTAAAGCCATCGATAACTGCAAGAATGTGCTTATACTGCTTGTGAGTTGACTCTAAGGGTCCAAGAAAATCGATGTGGAACGTCTGAAAGGGCAGTTCTTCTTTCGGCAGTGGATGCAGTTCTCCTTCTTTTTTACCAAGCTTTCGATTAAGTGTTATACATGGAATGCAGCATCTTATTTGGTGTTGTATTTTTTCTTCTAATTTTGGGATATAATACTCCTTTGCAATTATTTCCTTCGTCTTTTTCACAGAAAAGTGACCTCTTTCGTGAGCATGTTTAATAATTTCCCGTTGCAGAGTAGAGGGAACTACAATTAATTCTTCATCATCAACCAACTTATAAAGTATGCCAGCTTTCATAAAATAGTTGTTATGAGAAGTTTTCTGAGCAAGGATATCGATTATAGCCTTCAATTGGTCGTCTTGTGCTTGGACATTCTTTAATTTACTGTGTATGTAATCTTCTGATATAATCATAACAGGGTAGCGACTAAGCGCATCCGCATGACGTATACGATTTCCTGCACGGTGCTCAACATCAAAATCAAATTCTTGGATCTCAAGAATCCATCGTGCGACTCTAGTGCACACATCTTTTTTATCCATCGTCTTTGCAAACGCATTACAATCGCTTATGACTTTAAAATGCATACCTAGAAGGTAAACTCGGAACTTACGAAATGCTTGAACTACCGCCAAAATCTCTAATTCGTAGCTTGTGAATTTTCTTTCCGCTTCAGTCGTCTTTTTGCTCATGTAGTATACAGGGTGCAATTCTTTATCATCAGGTAACTTTTGTAATAAAATTGCTCCGAAGCCATCAATCGATGCGTCTGTATGTACTTCTGTTTCAAACTTGGGGTTAAATATTTGCAAAACAGGTTTCTGTGTTATCAATTCTTTTAGCAAATTAAAAGATTTTATCTGACTCTCGTTGAATCTAAAAATTGCGTCGTTTTTTAATAAATCAGTAAGAGGCTTGGCTATAATCGAAAAATCTGCAATGAACTTGCGAAAATAACCAACCAGGCCAAGAAAACTTTGGAGCTGCTTTTGATTCATCGGCATAGGAAATTTTTTTACAGCTTTGGTCTTTGCGTCTGAGATACATATCTTCTGATTCTTTATAGTATGCCCCAAAAATTCTATTTCTCTCTTCAAAAAGCAACATTTCTTTAAGTTAATGACTAAACCATATTCTTCACATCGCTTCAAAACATTTCTCAGATTGGAGACGGCTTCTTCTTCAGTTTTACCAGGGATTATAATGTCGTCGACGTATGGAATAGCCGTACCAGCACGGGTTAAATCACGAAAAATGGCATTAACGTGTCTCTGAAATACTCCAGGGAGTTCGTCAATCCAAAAGGAACTTTTAAAAACTGATACTGTCCGTTGTGTGTAACGAATGAGGTGAATCTTCGACTCTCTTTTTCAACATCTACATGGAAAAATCCATTCTTTAAATCGATTGTGCTGAAAACCGTTGCTCCTTGTAGCCGATCCAATTGATCTTCAATCAGAGGTAATGGAAAATGGTCTTTTACTATTACCTTGTTTATTCTTCTATAGTCAATGCACAGACGTGGAGTGCCATCGCGTTTTTTTACTAATACGACCGGACTGCTGAATTCAGACTCGGATTGTTCTATTATTTCGTCTTTCAGCCACTGATCGACTTGGTCATCGATTATGCACCGTTCAGCAAAAGCGAATCTGCGTGGTCTCGAATAAATTGGACTATCGTCTTTTAATACAATACGCATTTCAACATTTGTCGATTTTAACTTTTCCGGCTTATAGTTTTTGATAAGTTCGTTCACTTCGCACTTTGTACTTTTTGATGCATTTGAGTCAATGTCAATTTCGTCGTTTTCGACCTTTATTCTCATTACCGAACTTAATTCCGTTTCATCATTATATTTCCCGATTTGTACGCCATCACGATTGATTTTTATTTCGGCTTGCTTACAAAAGTCTTCTCCCAAAATCACTTCAACATCTAGGAATTCAGATGATACCACTAAAAAAACCAAATCAAACTGTTCTTGGCTTACGGAAAGCCTTCCCGTAAACGAACCGATAGGTACCACTCTCTTTTTATCTCCGAAACCGTATAGAACTTTATCAACTCTAGCCAGCTTAGGTTTTTTCAAACGATTATAAATTGTTTCGGATACGATATTATATTTGCTACCAGTATCAAGCAAGGCTATACACTTTTCATTGTTGATTGACACTTCTTTACACATAAACATATGATCAGCTGATATTTTATTAGTATTACGAACGTCTGTGCTATTTTCAGGCTTTTTATTTGGACAGTCTTTTGCTATGTGACCAAAATTATTGCAACCAAAACACTTTCTTCCTTTACTCTTATTGTCACAATTCTCAGATATATGTCCTTTTTGCCCACAGTTATAGCATTTTATACCACTTTCTTTATTTTCGTATTTCATTACACTTTCTTTTTTGATTTGAACGTTCTTAGACTCACTCTTTTGATTACTCGACTTTTCCCGCATTTTTTCATAACATTTTATTTTCTCTTTAAACTCTTTTAGGTTATTAGCATTGTACAATATTGCTTTGTTCATACTCAAGTCATTAATTCCGTCATTTACATACTGCATAAGAGCACTGTTCTCTATATTACCCCGTGATGCCATCTCTTTCATTTTCAACAAATATTCTTGAACACTTTCACCTTTCTTTATTTTTCGTTCTGACAATTGCTTATGTAACTCCGCGCTATTTATTACTGTTTTAAACTCATTTAAAAGTGATTCTTTTAATGTCGACCAATTTTTAATTCCGCGTTCACTCAGAATAAACATTTTAGCAAGTCCTTTAATAGCTCTTTTAGCAAAAACAAATTTTTGTAAACTATCCCATTGCATCAAGTCAGCCATGTCTTCGAAATCCTCAATCCATACTTCAACTGATAAAGTTTCATCGCCATGGAAAGGTCGTAAAGAGTCCTCAACGTCACGAAAACTCAAAGCGAACCTCGGTGGTGGCATGTTGACATTCACTGCACTTTGCGTATCAATATTGTTGGCCACGACTGTAGAGTTTGCCCGATTCGTTTTGTTTCGCATATTTTCGTTTGTTGCAGCTGTTCTAAAATTCGTTTCGTCGCTCACCACTGACAACATTTCGTCTTCGTCTTGCATATTGCCTACATCGCCATCTCTTTCGCACTCATCGTCGTCATCTTCGTTTTGATCATTCTCTGTGTCAAGGTCAGCTAGCAAATTTCCAACTTGCAAATTGCGAAATAAATGGGAAGTTAGATTCGATTTATCATGCGATAAACCCAAAACGTTACAAATAATCACTAGATCGTTATTTGTTAAGTTCTTTTCCACATAAGACACTTTACTTTTATATAAATCGCTGTTGCAATCAAAATCAAACCCTTCAAACTTTCTCAATCTTTGGCGATTTGCACGATCGCCTTCTTCTTCGTAAATAAACTTGTGAAACAATGTAATATTAGATTTCTTTTCAGTTTTCAGTGCCTCTTGCACATTCCCAAAGTCTTCAAGTTTGCTCATAGTTCTTTCTCTTTCGCACACACACTAATATATATGTATATATACGTCGTTTGCCACGTCACCACAGTTATCGTCGTATTCAAACACTTTCTCGTCGTTCGTTGAAAATTTTTTACCGTTTATTTGCCGCTTTTTCGTCGTAAGCCGCCACTTTTTCGTCGTTTGATGCTAATTCTTATTCGTTTTGCGCTTTTTTTTTTTTTTTCTCGTCGTTTGATTCCACTGTTGCGTCGTTTTGTGTAAGTTTGTCTCTTTCTCACTCACTACTTTTTATTTCTTTATACATACATAAGTTGAGCCATGCCTTCTTTGTAGGTTGAGTCATGCCTATTTTGTAGGTTGAGTCATGCCTATTTTGTAGGTTGAGTCCCCATATTTGTAGGAATTTATTTTATTCACTATATTTATTTTGTAGTATTTTAGTTTATTTTAATGTAAAACTATTTATTTGATTATTTTAATTAGATTTAGTTGGAAATTAGTCGTCTTTACAGCTTCGCGTCGTTTCGTCTTTCGTCTTTTTTGCAACCGCTCTCGCTCGTCTTTTCGGTTCGACTGCTCGTCTTTAGCTCAATTCGCCTCGCTCAACAGAGTTGCCAGACCCAACCCCCCAAAAAAAAAAAAGGAGAGGGAAGAGAAAAATTTTCCCCCCCCCCCAAAAAAAAAAAAAAAAAAAAAAAAAAAAAAAAAAAAAAAAAAAAAAAAAAAATTTTTTGAAAAAGTAAAAAAAAAAAAATAAAAAATTAAAAAAAAAAACTAAAGCCAAAGCTAAAGCTAAACTAAGTTGTCTTTTGGGGAGGTGGGTAGGAAAATCTTTAAGAGGTTTTAGGACCAAATGGCATATCGACATGGTTAACAACGTGCGACAGGTAAAGGTAAAGAAAAAAAAAACAATATGGCATGGGGTAAAGAAAAACTCAATAAATTGGCAGTAAGCGTTAAGCAGACAATTACTTGGGGATTAGACTTATATTTTAGAAAGACAGAAACCAGAGAAGGGAAACAGAAAACAGATTGAATTAGAAAGGGAAGAGAACAAATGGTAAAATGCTCACTTTCACATTATGAAAATTGCCTATAAAAAACTTAAGTGCCATTTTTTCTTTAAATTTTATTCTCCATTCACACTTTACTGATTTAAGTGAATTGTTTATGTATTATTGCTACCTGAGGGTATAGTAAATATATGATTGATAGAAAGTTTAGAAGATCGCCTTACGAACCAATATGAACTTTATGGTTTCTTTTTTTCAGATCCTTGCAGACAAATTATATAAAATGTGTACATTCAAGGATCGGAAGGCAATAAAAGAGTTCATTCTATCTTTAGCATTATTTGAAGTATGCATCTTGCTAATAAACCGTTTAGTTCCTTCAGGTAATAACATTTCATGGAGGATCCCACTTGGATGGGTACGGTCTAAAAGGGAAAAGTTGTGTCCTTCTCATTATATTTTATTGTTAAATATACTACTAATTGCATTCTGATTATATGTATTTCACTTATACACTTACACATTTCGAATATAAAGAGAAGCTCACAAAATCCGACTTCAAACTAGAAGTCATTTAAATTTCTTTATTTGGATATTATCTATATATTTTATTGCATATGTCTGGAATGGTTTAACACCACTAACAACTTTGAAGCGAATTTAAAATTTAATGTCAGGAAAACTTAAGCTCCAGCAAAAATAAAAAGGATTTATATTGATTTTTTTGGATCGAGATGGATCAATAAATTACTAAGTATAAGAAATTTTTAAAACTAGTTTTCAGCAGTTTAATTTTTATTATTGTTTATTTTCCTTAGATATTTTGAAATTTACCCCCAGTACAATGTCAACTAAGTGGACATATTTTCGTTATTCACTCACTTGTTATTAGCATAGTTGACATTTGCCATGCTGTAAAACTTATATATTAAATTGCCGATTGAACCCTTTTGGCCCCTAGACTGGATTTAGCACCCCAGTCGGACAATTGCAACAGCAGAACAAGGCAACTTGCAAGGCAATATCCCATCTTCCATGTTTTTTTTTTTTTTTTTGAATCCTTGGATTGAGGCTAATGGCCTTGCATTCAGAATAGGAGCAGCAGCATCAGGAGCAGAAGCAGTAGCAGCTGTTGTCATTTTGTCCTTGTTTTTATAAGCTTTCTTGCTTGTAATCAGTTAAGGATATTCATGGACATGACTATGATTTTAGTGCACACACACAGAGAGAGATACAGGGTAAACTTGGACCCCCGCCTGGCGCCAAGTCACAGCAGCAGGTCTCGGCGCGCGTGTTACATACAATCAAAAACAAAACAAAAAAAAAAAATAAAACAACGATTTAGAGACAGAGGCGAGAAGAAAAAGCGGCTATTGCTGCAACGCTATGCAAATCTCAGCAAGTAACACAACTCAACATGAGTGCCGAGAGTGGCGAGAGATGTTAGATGGAGCCACTTGCCAGTGTCCTGCAAAATATGGACAAGCCAACAGCCAACAGCTAGCAGCAGGCTAGCAGGCATGCCTTGCCCTGGCTTTAAGCACATAATCAGGCGATTTGCAGGCATTAGAAGACACTGGAACACATGCTGTTGCTCCGTTGTTTCTGCTCGGTGGACCCTGCTGCCGCTCTTGCTGTGCTTAGCTCATGTCCATCAGCTTTTGTACTAGAGTTGGTCATTTTGCAACTGCAGTGCTTTAACTTACTAATACTCTCTCTCCTTGTGTGTGTGTCTCTCGCTCTCTTCATCTATTTACTTACCTCTATCTTATGTTTGTGGATAATAAATATCCAAATACTTTTTATAGTTTTCTTTTTAACTAATTGCAACTCAACATGAAGATTGATAAGATTTCACCTCAAAACAATGTCCATCCGGTATCTATGTCCTTTTCTGTTCATGTCGTTTGGCGGTAATACAAACGACAATTACAACTTGAACGTACAAACAGATGGACCGCAATTTGATAGCCAAGCGACAGAAATAAAAGCAGGAGATGAAATGGACATGCTAGGGACGATGATGCCATACTACTAAAAAGCAAATCTGTGCGGTTAAACGCAAGTGTCAGTTGTCATTTTTGTGGCCAAAGAAAGGAAAAGATGAAAAAAAACACAGAAGGAAAAGGGAAGGAATATGCAAAAGGCAATAATTCTTTGGAGCAAGTGTAACAAGAAAATAAAAGCAGATGAGGGAGATGGGAAAATGGCAAATGGAAAACTGCAGCCAAAGGAGAAGATGTCAGCAGATGTTGGGCTTGCACAGAAGTGCCATAAAAAAAATGTGTTGAAAAAATGGCATAGGGAACAGACAAAAAAATTGGCTTTCTCTTGTGCGTGTATAGGGCAAAACGCATTTCCATTTTCATATCCAGGCTTAAATCTTAGTGAAAACATGGAAAATTCTCATGCTACAACTTTCGGCCATATATCATCATCATTTCAGTTGCTTTATATAAATATTGTCTATTGACTTATTCAAAAGTCAATCTGTTCACATTTGTGTATGAAACTCAGTGTCAGCTGTTCTTATTGTTGTTTATGCATATCCCTCTCCTCTGTATGTGTGTGTACGTCTTATGTGTGCATACATTTGCATTTAATTTGTATTACACAAATGGGCCCAGTTTTCATTTTCATTTCCATTTGGGTCGTCGTATTGTGGTTGTTTTTGTTTGGACTCTACATATTTGCTTGCTTCAGCTGCAAAAGTCAAAACAATTTGCATTTACCCACTCGACAGAAATTTCATCTACCCTTTGCTCATCACTCACACCCGTATGCACACTTACACACACACACATGCACACACCCATATATCTAGAGTGTTGATTTTAACTATGGCCCACATGGCGTATGATGGATTTTTTTGGTGGTTTTTTTCTTTGACTAGTAAATTTGTTTTGTTTACTTTTTTTTAACACTATTGCGAAGGTCTGGACAATTTGTTAGTTGGTAAATTTATTATATACAGAAAACTTATTTCATTAAAGAAAGAAGTTCATTATGTTTAGACAATGTTTATTTTTATTTGTTAAGAGTGTTACATACGCGCATTCTAAATCTGCTGGTTGGTTCTTAATGGTTATATTTTTGAAATTTTACAGAAATGATATTACAGGAATAAAATAGAAAATTAGACTACCTACTACATATATAACTTGTGATAATATCAATAATTTAAATGTTGGTAAAATAAAATAAAATATGACTCTTTTGCGCCTTAAAACTGACTACTCTAGATATGGACAACAAATGGATTTAAGATGAGTGAAACATTTTAGATTTGATAAATTCTTCGAGAAAACAAAACAACAGCTAAAGTTTGTTTTTCGATTATGAAGTTCATAAGAAAGTTTTAAATGGTAAAAAAGTTTTTAAAAGTAAAATAACTGCAAAAATGTATTTAAAGAAAGATTTCCCTGATATTTCATGTCCGATATTAAAAATCACTTTCATGAGCGGTTTTCTGCACACTCCATCTACTTTTACTTACATGTCTAACAATCTACATAAAAGCAATTCATTATCCATGTACCACCCCTTCCATAGGCAAACTTTTCTCCATCTTCCAAAAGCTCGGCACAAAAAAAAAAAAATTGAAGACCATAGCAAAAGAGCAGCATAAATACATGTCAAAAATCGCATAATAAATCACAAAATGAACATAAAACCAAAAGCCGAAAGCTATTGCATAATTTATTTTCTAAGCCCGCGACGCTTTTGTTTTCCCTATATCGAATTTTCCTTTTTTCTCTTTTTTTTTTTTTTTTTTTGAAAATATTGTGCCAATTTTGAGCTTATTATAAGTTAGCCATTTGCTAGTCGTCCTTTTTTTTGCATTTTACGTTTGCTTCGATCTGCTTTTGCGCTTGATTAAATAAATTTTGCACTCAACTTTTCCAAAGCTTCATTAATCATCGGCAGCAGAAACAAGGTGGGGGAAGCGGTGGATGAGGAAACGGTGGAAAGTGGAGGTGGAAATGCATAGAAGCAAATAAAAAACTTTGTTGTAGTTTGCAGTTGGCATTGCCAATAATAAAATTTACTTGCGCAAGCAGAAAAAATTATCATTTTTTTCCACTTTTAACCAATCTATACACTCTCAAAAGGATAAAGCATTTGCGAGCAAACATTTTGAATTCTGATTCTGTGGAGTAAAAATGGGTAATGGTGTAACCATTTCGGCTTGACCTTTTTTGTTCAATTTTTCCGTTTTTTTTTCCTTGCAGCTCAGCAAATCTGTTCTCTCTAGCTTCCTGGCAGCCAGCAGCTGGCTGAAATCAGTGTTAAATAAATTAGAGAATTTATATAAAACTTTTGTGTGTGTAATGAGTAATGAAGCTTGAAGATTTGCTGGAAAAAGAGAGGAGCAACAAACAACGAGCAGACGGTGTATGATGGGAGGAACATACAAAAACCATTTTAATTATTCCATTTTTGGTAGCGACCGAGTAAATGAAAGTGGTAAACACAAAGACCTTCATTTATTCATCATCATCAAAAAATATGGTGGTTAGTCTTGGTCGCGAAAATGTTGGTTCGTTACCCAACTCGCCGGGAATGCTAAGACAAAGGGGCTCTTCGAGAAGCTGCAGGCTAAGTTATTTGTAACTGACGGCGGAAGACGCAAAGGCAAAGCCACAGTGACCATCAACCGCAATAAAGAGGAGCACGGTATCACAAACAAAAATGGGGGACAAAGGTGACCAAGAATGAGATCAGAAATATTTCCAATTAGCTTTAAGTGTGATTAAAAGTGTGCAATGATTCCAGTTAGTTTAGTCTAGTTACTAAAACATTGCAGTTCTGGAGATTGGTTACTTCGATGAACAATTTTAAAAATCTATTAAAGATGCGATTGGAATACAAAAGAAATTAGCTAATATTTCCATAGAATACACATCCTTGAATCCTTAGCCCTAGTAGAGATTTGTGAAAAATTTGAAATTGTATTTTTGAGCTATTTGAAAAGATTTGAAAATTTCTAATTTCTTTTTTGAATAAGATTATTAAAGATAGAAAATATATATCTTTCACTTATTAATAATAATTATTCGTTTCACTTTACAATCATTATTGTTTGGTTTTTCTTCACTAATCACATTGGTGATAGTAATTACAGCAAAGTAGTTGAATTTTAAAAATGATTATAACAGATAATTTAAATTTTCAAGACCCATAAACTACAATTTAATGAGAATGAATTATCATTATCAAAGTCATTTTTCAGCTTATTTAAATAATCTAGACACGTTTTATGTTTGTCTTAGTGTATTTTGTCACACATCTCATTTGCCTTTGCTTCCCCTTTTTGCTGGTCATGCCACTGTCCTATTCTGCTAGAAACAGATGAGTTTTTGCCTTCTTGCCTTGTTCACTTAGCAGTCAAATGGAGGCTGTTTCTCTCTCTGAGCGGAGACATAGCTGTCTCCGTTGGGTTTCCGTTTCCTATGGTCTCTGGGCCATATATATATTTCTGCTTACTGACAACTTGGGCAAGTTACACTGCTTCAGCCTGCAGAGCCTCACAGGCTCACCAGCCTCAACATCCAGGGCCATCATCAGTCATTTTGTCTAAAAGAATATATTGCAATTAAAAGCAGAAAATATGCTTTTATACTGGGCAAAACCCAGAAACCAGAAGCAACCCAACAGACCAACGAGAGGAAATCTTCACAGACTTCCCATTTTATTTATGAAGCGCAACACTTTACCCCCAAATCCAGCTCCTCCCAGTGCATTTTCGTGGAGGCGGGGCAGCAACAAAACTTTAGTCTACTGTTGCTTGTTGTTGATGTTTTTACTATCCCCAGCCAGATGAAAATTACTTCATTCGGAGTTCCCCTCGACTCCCCCACATAAAGTATGCTGTAAGTCATGGCTTGTTATGGTTGGTATGAGAGGATGATCGGGCTGCGAGGACAAATGGATGGTTAGGTGGTCATTCAGTTGGGCAGTTTTCAAGCTCAACACTTCATAAATTATTCAAAGAAAAATACGGAGCTACAAAAATATAGAATACGACTAAGATTATTAAGTTTACTTTAAATCATCTACATCAAATGCATCAGCTTTTCATGGGGCATTTAGTAGAAATGATTTCTCACAAGTTTAAAGTTATTGATCATTTTTACTAATTGATAAAAAAATATCAAAGAAGTTAAATTCGGCTATGCCGAAGTTTATATACCCTTGCAGTCCTTGACAATAATAATTTCACATGTTCAAAATTTGTTTTCTGCAACTCAATTCATTAATATACAAACAAAACAATTTTACTCTTCATACTATGTACAATTTGTTCTTCTTCTTCCCTCGTTCCCTAAGCAAAGCAACGCACGCATACACATACAGTTCATGTAGCGTTGCGTGTGTGTGTGTATGCATGTACTCTGTTGACTTGATGATGACGTAGTAGGCAGCAAGCAGCGCTGCCGGCAGCGATTGAACCGATTTATATTGACTGTAACTTGTGTTCTATTTATCCGATCAGGGTCAAATTTTGGGATCTGAGATTTTATATCAAATTCTATTATGGGGATACTCCAATTTTTGCAAAAATTTTTGTTCCAGAGCTATATGATATAGTAGTCCGATCCCAAAGATTTTCATACTTTATCTCACCCGGGTAAAAAAAGCTCCCAAAAAAAATTTCATCCCGATAGCTCTTAAGATGGCTGAGTAAAACGCGTACGCACCGACGGACAGACGGACAGACGGACAGACGGACATGGCTATATCGACTTAGCTTCTCATGCTGATCAAGAATGTATATACTTTATGGGGTCGGAAACGTCTCCTTCTGTGCGTTACAAACATCTGACCAATTTTATAATACCCTCTGCAAGGGTATAAAAATTGAACATCCTACATTCCATCTAAGAAGGATACAAGCCACTACTTGCTTAATTTGTATTACAAATCGACTTTTAAACATGTTTAACTTACAATTTGTGGAATAAAAATAATAAGCTGTTTAAACTGATTACAATTCTAAGTCAAAATATATTTTTGCTGCCTTTTATTGCTTCAATGTAAAAGCATTAAAGATAAGAAGATTTCTTGAAAATTGTTTATTCAACCGTTATCTGCACACACAACATGCAAATCTTTATTTTATACTCTCACAGTATATAATTCAATTATATTTTCCTCTAACATTTTGACCATTCAAAAAATGCATTTCACAAACGCAAAGCAAAGCAAACTAAATCGAACTAAAATCTCTGGTCCCCACTTTCTTTCTCTACCTGTCTCCAACTCGGTCTCTCTTTCTGTGTTTGTGTCTCTCAAAACCAAAGACCCTTGCTCCTCTTCATCTTTTTTTCTCTCTGTTCTACTTTACTTTTTTCCTCCCAGTTTATTTTCACTCTTTATCTTGGCTATGACATGATTTATATGCAACTTTATGTTATCTGTTATGCGCACACACACTTTCACATATACGCACAGACTCTTACACTCACACTTCCACGCACATACACACACACACACACTGTCAAAGTAAACGCAGGAATATTTGATTCTGGCCCAAAAATAGCAAAGGAAAAAGAAGGATGCAGCAGCTTGCAAAGCTGCCCGTTAGGCGTCTTACCTATGCGTATATAAACTTTGCCATATAAACTAAAGTCCATTTTATTTAAAATATGCATAAATTGGATTTTAAACTTTCCACATTCCACAGCCATGTTAAATATGCAATATTCTGTAAGTGAAATTGCAAAAAATGGAGAGAATCGAGACTTAACATGCCCCAAGGTCTAACAATTTTTGTTTTATATGGCAAAACAAAGGAGAAAGTTATCTAAGCCAACGATAAAAGGAATTGTTGTACATTTTCCAACTCGACCTACAGCAATATTAAATAATTTTCGTTGACCTACTGAATAAAATCCTTTAACTTCTCCTGCATGAGAAACTACAAAATCGACTGCTGAGCTTTAGCAATATCTCTGTCAACCCAAATTTTATGCATTGTTCTTCAATACAACAGTAAAGTAATTTGTATCGTGTAAGAATTTTGAAGAAAGCCAAAAAGATAAAGTTTCCTCTTCGATCATCGGATCATTTCTGACTGTGTTGCAATAGTTAAAAAAAGGCGGACCCATTCTGACCTAAAATATTTCCAATATTTTTTAGAATGCAGTTTAAATATTTTTACATTACTGCTAAGACGAACTTTTCATTAATTTTGTTATACAACCATTATTTTTTGTCAGAGAAAGTGTGACTAAAAAGTTATGATTTTTTATTTTGCAAGGCGACAAGTTTTTCTACCAAACTTATGCACCTGTGTCTGGGTAAGTCACATGGTATTTTAAAATATATTTTCCCTTTTTGAATGTTACTGGGGCGACGAGCAAAAAAGTTGCATAAATATACTTACATATAGAAGTATCTTTCCATACATACAAACAAAGATTGAACGTGTAATGCGAGAATTTACCATAACTTTTTTTTTTGGTATTTTTTGTTGAGCGGAGGCGGGATTGAAATGAGAGAGTATGAGGTAAATACACAGAAATACCCCAAAGGCTGCAAGGGAAGCGAAGTCGCGTTTTGGTTTTGTGTTTTTTTTTTTTTTTCTTGTTTCCTCTTGTTTGCCCCACTCAAGAGATTTGCCATGTGGCATATGGTGTAAACTTTATGGCAGGTGCATGGCGAAGTGTGGGGATGAAGTGTTTGAGTCGGTGGGTGTATCACCAGTGAGTAAAGTGGTTACACTGCCCCAACAATTTATGTCCCACATTGACCAAAATTATGGCGGGAAAGTGCGTAGGTAGTCCCTGAAAAAGTTTTATTTATAAAAAATAATGTATACAACATAATGTTATAACAATTTATTTCATCTATAAATCTTTTGAAGAAATTTTCAATTCGACAAGTTTGAGAAAAGTTTATAACGAAAGTAATTTCCCATTTTCGTTGCTATCGTTGCTGTCGATTCTGTCGTGTAATCTCTAAATTAAGTCTTTAGTATTAATCATATGGGTTTGGTGTTTGTGGACACATTCTTTACCATTAATTGGCACTCGTAGAGCAGGTAGCAAAGTAGTAAAAAAGTCAGAATTATTACTCACTTCTTTTAAAAAAAATTCTCATAAGATAAATTAATTTTAACAGATGAAATATTATAAAAAAATATTCGAATTTTGTACTTGAAAGTTTATTGCTTTCTTGGTTTGAATTGTGGTACATATTAGAACTCGGGAAATATTATGCACATTATAATTATAGCATGTAAATTTTTCTTTAGGTGTACAACTTATTCAAGGAGCAGGCAGGCAAACGCCAGACTAACAATAAAAGTTCCTTCGCTCTGCTCACTAATCCATTTGCTTGCCCCTCACGCATTAAACGCATTAAGTTTTCTGCAGAGTAAAGAAGTTTTTTTTCTACTGCCTTATTTTTAATTGAATTGTATGGGCGGCTGCTGCTGCTGTTGCTTCAACTCTGAGAGGGAAGCAAAGCCTTCTTTGTTTATACTTGAAACTACTCGGAGGGTTTTTCCTCTTCTCGTATGTGTGTGTGTGTGTGTGTGTGTTGGTGCGGGTGTGGAGAAAATCTAATTACTTGGCAAAAAGGAAATGCGACTGTGGTTCAGCAGTGACTTTTGTTTGTTTGTTTGGTTTGTTGTTGCTTCGGTTTTTATGGGAGTACATGGCGTATGTGTAATATTTATATACATTGAGCCTACGTGCTGCACTGTATGAAACGTTTTCCCTAGATGTTGCCACTGCCACTCCTCCAAGCAGCCTGGGTGGCCACATTAAGTGCTTATAATTGGAACGAATGCGCGTAACTTATGATGTTTACACATGACTTACAAATTGTTTACGTCGTTTGGTTTTTCAAGCTTCTAACTGCACACAGATATGGCCTGCCAAAGGGACACACACATACACATTCATACGCTTGCATACATATACACATAGATAGCATAGCTTGTGGTATCCTGTTAATGGTTATGCTTCTTCTGCTGTTTCTCCTGCTGCTGGTCCTGCTGCTGATGGCACAAATTTGCCTGCGCCTGGTTTACCTCGCCCATATTTGTCATGCACTTGAGCACGTCGACATTTGTGGCATAATGGAAGGGAAAAGGAAGAAGGAAGTAAAGCAAAAGGGGAAGAGAATTCTGAGTACTGACTAAGCTGGTTAGCGGTGAGTATTGCAGCTGAGTTGAATGTCTGTGGGTGTCAAAGTCTTTGCTTAGCCCCAATTTTTTAAATAAGTTGCAAAAAACTAGAGTGTAATGATGCTCAAACTAAATTTTCACAGCTTTCTTGCACAATTACATATTAGCAGACATTTATTTATTTTTATATTTAAGTGTGCAGTTCAATTCTTTATAAAATATGGAATCCGAAAATGAATAGGTGAATAGACACAGGGCAAATAATAATAATCTCATTTTAAACTTAAATTCGCTTACCAATTTTATTTAATTTTATTAACCCCACTTCTTTTTATATACATTTTTTTTTTTTTTTCTTATTCAGCATGTTTTTTTTTAACATTTTGCTTTCCCACACGAGCATTAAATTGTATTGAACTCAAGTATTGATTGACTTTTATATCAATTGTAATTACTGATAAATTATTCATTGGTTATTTTTTCTTCTCGTTTTTCTTCTAACGCAATTTATTCAAGTTGAAATATTTTGATGATTGCTTCCTAATGCTTCAATTTTCAAAAGAAGGAAGAAGCGATTCAGTGAACTGTTATAGAAAATAAAGTAAACAAAGTTCTTGACAATTTTCCAATTTCCACTCCCACTCTTACTCTCACAAAAATTTCTGTTGATTTTTTACGGGCAACAAACTTGGCTTGCTCTGTTGTTGTTGTTATTGCATGTAATTAATTTTTGCCTTTGGCTGGGGGATGAGTTGCCTGGCCAACAAGAAGCAACAACGGCAACAACAACAATAAAAGAAGTAAGAGCAGATGATGATGATGACGATGTTAATGAAGAAGAAAAAATAATCTGCTATAATTAATTTAAATTTTGTCAAAGCTTAAAATGTATTTTGATATATTAGATAAAAGACCTCAGATAGGAAAACTCATAAAATACACAGGAAACAAATTTTTGGCCTCTGGTAACAGCGCTCCAAGAATGTAGGCAACATTAAAGTAAAGCTATTAACCGTAATTTCTTTTGCATTGGATAGTTAAAACCTCTTATCTCTCCAATACCTTTAGTTACTTCAATAGAATTTGTAAATATTAATTTCCTCAGACAAGTATTATTCGAGAGCACAATAGATGGAAGTTAAACTAAGCAGTGGCTTTTATGCAATGCACAGTTATTGACTAAGTGCTAAGCTCCCTTTCTCCAGTCCCAGTACCAACATGAATGTTAAATACCTTATTAAACAACCTCTGTGTTTAAAGACAATCAACATATACCCAATTACACATTGTTCAGTCTGATGGTACACATAATCATCCTCTCGTCAATATGCCTAGGGACGTCTCCATTGGCGTTTATCCGACGGAAAGACAGGATCAGCATTTTCTCACAAAATTAACCAGCTCGCTTTGTGGAATGCCTGTCAGGACTTTTGACATCATTTGATGATAACTAAAGCTTTAAAATTACAATGTTCAACCAGTTTCTTTATTACATGAAAATTGCACTAGAAAGTATAAAAATTTTAAATGTGTGACGAACCGGAATGTTACATTTTTGAATTATATATTTTGAGTCATTGAGTAAAAAGTTGAGACTAAGTTAACTTCTGAAAGTTTGTTTAATAAAGATTTACAAAAACAACAAATTTTAATGGACATTTACATACATGTTGAAAATGAAACAATTGTAGCTAAAGTTATAAACTTTATGATGAGCAAAACTTGTTAAAATTTGTAAAACATAAAAAAAATAAATGCAAGTTAGGAAACATTACAACACTTAACATAGTTGCCTCTCTCTAAATTGTTTCATAATCATAATGTTTTGAGATTATTGTTTTACACCTTGTAATCGGAGTAGACAATTGAACCATTAATGGAGAACATCTTTTTGTTTTTTGTGAACCAGTTAACGACCAAGGCATATTCACCCTGCTCGATGGGAAAACGTTCCCGTAATCTATCCACATTTAAATCAAAATTTGTTAATTTTACTATTGAACCGGGCTAGGCAAATGATAAATTTCATGAGTTCTGAAATTATAACTTCACAATAAATGCCATTAACTCACCTGGGGACACGTATTATTCAAATTTACATAAGATTTAATGTACGAGAAAATTAAGTTAGCCATGAAGGGTTGTCGCTTTTTAAGAAAATCACAAACATCAAATTGAATGTTGTAGAGGAAGGGTTGCCAGCCATAACCATTGCCACGTTTGAGAAAATACAACTGCACCTACATACATACATACATACGTGAATGAAAATGGAACATATGTACATCCTATAAATATGAAGCATACTTCACTGTTATTGGACGAGTCTTTAAACAAATATTGTATATTAATGAGATTTTTGGAACGGCTGACAGCCTTGATTTGGCATTCCTTAAACTCGCCAAAACTTGACACAAAAACTTCGCAATTTAATTTTTGAAATTTGCTTTCTACCTGTAAAAAACAAAACTCCCTAAGTATGTTTGGTTAGCCAAATTTTAAATGCTCCACTTACTTGAAAAAGGCAAAGAAATACAGTTAGTAGCTTTAGATGCTGCATTCTGACATGCGATCGAACAAAAACCTTTCCAAATACTAAAAACGATTTACAATTGTGCATAATAACTGCTTTTTTCAATTAAAGAGTATTTACTCAACCCATTAGATTATCTATGTATAATTATGTTTATATTAAAAATACATTATTAATCCATTTGGTGAATATATGTATATTGAGTTCAATAATAACATATGGTGAATTGGTAATTAGCCCAAAAATCTAATAACATTTCATATTTTACTGCTTAGTAACTGATTTAACCACTTACAATTTCGATATGACAGTATCTAATTTGTTTTTCCACTGGTTTTCCACTGAAATCTATTCAACATTTTTAGAGGTTCATGAGGCATTACATTACTTTTTCACATTTTACAATAAAAATAAAGAAGAATTTTTCTTAACTTGGTTAAGATATTACTAATTAATAAGAAATAGCTTGGCTTTACGTTAAGGTTAGAAAATTCCCAGTATACATATATACCGATTTCAAAAACTTGAAATATTGTAAAAATTCTGGCACACAAAAAATTGGTTTATTATTTTTCAATTCACTCTTTGTACACATCAATAAACAATTCACTTTAAGTCTAAGGAATCCGACATTAAATTGTTTATTTCTAAGTCCATGCATTTATTCATCAGATTCAGTCTATAATTCTAAATGGGATTTGCCATAAATCTCCATTAAACTTAATCGAAATGCCGTTGAATAATAAATATTCATTGAACTTACCCCCAAATCTCAATTATATCAATTTGAATTTCCTTTATTGTGGTAATCCCAAATATTGGCTAATAGCTTAGCCCAGGCGTTTAATTAAAGTATTTAAAAATCACACACAAACACACCTACACACTTGCATATATGTAGAGGCTCATATAAATACAGTGAAATGATACCAGCAAATTGACAGGGCAACATTTGTATGCAATTTTTCATTTGATTGCCACTTTTTTGTTGTTGTTGTATTTTATGTGTTTTTCTATAAGCCTAAATTATTTTTTATGTACGACATTAATTTTTATATACATACGTACGATTCTGTATATGTATATGCGTATTATTTTAATGCATGCTCAATTACACAGACCAGTGCACCAGCTCACATACACACACAAACTGATGCAGAGACAAAAACTCTATTTAAATGCACCATCGATTTATAGCTATTTGCCATTTGATATTTATGGGATATATTGGCTATATATTTTCTACATATATTTTTCTATATTTATTTTGAAAAATTTGCATTTTTATTTTATTACCCACAATTTTGTTGTAATTTATTTAAATTTTTTTGGTTTTTGTATTACTTTTTGTCGTATGATTAAAATTAGGTCAATACGTCAAATATTTTGATTAAATTTCAATTGATTGTTTTTCAAATGCTTTTTTGTTTTTATTTTAATTTTTTATTTTAAGTTGAGTACTTCACTTAAATGGGCCAATGATTAATTTAGTTTGGATATATTTTATTTGTCAAGTTAATTGTTAATTATATATTTTTGTTTGATTATTTATGCTTGTAAGCATATTCAAATTTATTTCATTCGAAATTCTTCCTTTTTATTTTTCTATCTGGTCATTTTGATTTAAACTTTTTAGTTTGCTACGACTTTGATTAAAGCCATTAGCTTAGCTAATAAGCCAGCCAGGCAATTTTTGGTAAAATATTGCATCTAGAAATTGATTTTCATTCGAATTTTGATTTTAATTTGACAGCCAATTATCTTTCCACTTCGATGAAATTTCCATTCACTTCACACACGATTATATTTTTTTTCCTTTGTTTACACAAAAAATTAGCCACGATAAATTTTTGCCGGTAAATCACGTCATCTTAGGACATACGCAGGCTAGGAAACACTCGCTAAGGATACGTGTAAAGGGATCTTTGGTTTAGACTTTCCACTGTGTGTGTTGTGTTCGCTAACAGCAACGCCGTTTGACTGACTTGATTTCGGGATGCTGGTCCTATCCCATGGTTTTCTTCAGTTTTCGTGGTCAATGTTAACTAACTTAACGCGAGAGAAGTTCGAATTGTTTGTGGAATGTATTTTGTATGGCGCATGTGCCAGCCTTCGTTTACTCTCTCACGCATTCTCTCTTTTTGTAGAAGTTGACACAGTTTTTTTCTTTCAGTTTTCGTTTTTTGGGTTGTCTTGATATTGTTGTAGTAGGTTAGTGCCCCAACAAATTTGAGAGGGGGAGGTAAGGCTGCCTGTTTAAAGTCATCGTTCAGTGGGGCACATCGTGTTACTTAATATGCCTGGCACCTTTCTGGCTTGGTCTTTCCATTTCATGCATTTTGGGCCTAGCATTTGGAGGAGCAGAGCTGTAGGAGCCTTTGCCATGATGACTTAGCATACCATAAATGATTCATATGCTTGTTGTTCTCCAGACCGGACCATTTTAGGAATGAGATAGGTTTACACTTGGAAAACTCAGGCATGGAAAACGTAAAGTCTCATCAAGGGCCAAACAATTTCTTGAACTATTCAACCTCAAATTAGCACTTCATTTGCCATTAATCACCTTTCAAAGTGCTTTAATAAACATACTTGTGGTTGCAGGGAAAGTGTCCATGTGTGTGTGATTGATAAGGAAGGATATGAAGTGGCTTATGTGAACGAGGTTATAGAGTAGTTTAATATATTAAATGTACATTGATATCTGTATGTCATAAAATAATTAATTGTTTTCTTTAGAAAGAGTTAAAGATGATTTTGTTTACTTTAATGTATTCATATAGATGCCAATTTAAATATTTATATACAAAATTTGTTTGTTGAAAATTTGTTTTTTCTGTTAATTAACCTCATTCAACTACCTTCTCAGCTTTTTTTTTTACCTTTTATAATTAAATATATAGTAATTATAATGCATAGTTCTCAATTACATATAGCTTGTCTAGAAACTTATTATTAGTTAGATTAAAAAGAGTTACCAAGACTTACCAAGCCATTGTAATTTCGCCAAGTGTATTGGGCGCTGGTCCCTCTATCAACATTAATATAAGTATAACATTCATCTTTAATTCCAGTTGTTTTCGTCGGACTTCTCCATACTTCGCCCTACTCTAAGTCATGCACCGAGACTACACCCTGTGAAAGTCTTGGCACATTAAACTTTGGGTCAGTGTGATTTGTACATTTTGTATGTCTTTGGGGGTAATAACTTTACGAGTGACAGCTGCAAATTCATTTATGTTAATTTCAGCTTGGTTAGATTTGTTCTTGTTGTTTTAGTTGCTTTAGGTGTTGTTGCTTTAGTATGTAGTTGTTGCCACAAAAACCAGTAGCAACCAGACACATTAACTACATTGGCTTGTTTTATAGGCGTTTTGCCTTTTGGGTCTGTCAACACACAAACGCAGACACACACCCACATACACACACAATGAAACCAACTCATCGTATAAGTAATTTTAATGAGCTTTTTTGCACACCGCACTTCACCTCACACTACCCGTTTCAACTCAATGAAGATTAGTTTTATGATTAGGCATATTAGTTATGTCCTTTAAAGAGGGGGGAAAAACGAAAAGACTTAAAGTGAATCCTTCTTTTGTGAATTACAGAAGTTTAATCATGACTTGAAATATTTCAATAGGAATTTAGCTTAGGGACTTAAGGTAAAATAAATTAACTTTGATAAAATAAAATATTTCTCATGACTTTATAAAACTCATTCAAAAAGGATAAAAAAGTGTTGTAAAGTTCTTTATTGGTATTTATATTAAACTATTTTAATTTTCCAAAGACACACACTGAATGTCGTGTCTACTTTAGTTTCCAAAATTTGCATATCTTGAATGTCTGCCTACATAATCTATCTATATATATACATCTTATACGTTTAACCTTTTAAAGGTATAGGGCATGCCTGAACCTATGGAATCATCTTTGCATATTCGAAAACAAGCAAAACAAAATAAAAAGGTTCAGATCTCCCTAGTCGGTTATAAATCGTCACAGTTTCCTTTTTGTGTCATCAAAGTGACGTACTCGAAAGTTTTCATTGAAAATTTTTGGTGGCAGTTTTTGACAAATTGTAGCAATTTATCTCCAAACTGTTAATTTTGAGTTGAAATATTTGAAATGAAGTTTGGGTTAAAGTCCTAAGATGATCATATTAAAGCTTAGAGTGAATGTAAGGCATATTGATTTTTGGCATTTGCTGACGAAATCTGTTGACAAATCTTTAGACAAATTGAAGCAATTTTGCACAACGAATCTTTTACACAAATCACGCCCAACATATGTCACAATTTTGTAAAGGGGCGTGGCAAGTTGTTCCCATTTGTTTGGATTTATCGTCTAGTCGCCATAGTCGTTGTCCCAGTGTTCATCATCAACAGCACAATCATCGCCATTCTCATAGTTGATGCCCCCCAAAACGCTCATCTTTGCCTCCATTCCCTCTAAGGAGTTTTACAAATGCGCAACAATTCACTCAAGTGTAAATAAGGTAAGCAGTGGATTCTCTGCAGGACCTGCCTAGTCGTCATTTAGTTGTTGTTTCTGCCAGTTTCTTTACCTTTTCTGTTAGTTTTTTTGTTTTGTTTTGGTGTGTCATCTCGCCTTGATGGCGTCTCTGTGGCGTTAAAATGACAAAACACCTGCATGGCTACTGTTACAAGGCTAAGACGATAGAGTTCTCTCAGAGCGACTGCTGCGATTGTTGATGTTTTGTTTGCAGATTATTTTAATTAGAGTAAACCAGGATAGTCAATTTTGGCTAGAACAACAAAAACTAAACCATCTCAACCAAAATATTGTAATGAGTTCACAAAGCTGCGTATATTATTAAGAATATATATGTTAATATCAATATTTTTAAATGCATTTCAGACAGAGTTGTATTATTCTGCATTATTAATGGTCGACCGAACAACTTCCCTATACTCAGTACAACAATTTTTTCTTGTTTAATGAATATACTGGCGACATGCCTCGCCTCTTTATATGCACACACATTACTATACAGACAGTCATTCAAGTAGATATATCTCTCTAGGTACCAGCAGCAACAGCAGGTGCATTGTCTCTGTGTGTATGTATGTACCAGTCAGTCTACTCTTTTGGTCCATGGCACGGTGAACGCATTTTGGCGCACACGTGCTTTCATTCTCATTCGAACCTCCTCCGACTGGTATATACAATTGTTAATGTATTTGCCCGGCAACAAGGGGGAAACACAACGTTCTACTCATCGTACAACACCGTTGGGATTCAGAGGCCTCCCCCGTCATCTCACCACACCAAATTCTTTGTTGCTGTTGTTGTTGTTGCTGCTGCTGGCTGTCAACTGTCGCCTTTTGCAATTTTGGTGGACTAGGCGGTAACATGTTGCCACTGGAGAGAGGAAGATAATAAGTCTGGCGTAAATTAGTTTGCCATTTTGAGTTATGAATGCGCATTTCAACGTCCTCCCAGGATCCTTCGAGGTGAGGTAAGAGCAGAGGTGAATGGCAAATGGAATGGTAGCAGGCAGTGAATCACAGTGGATTATAACTTTGACTATGCATTACTCAAGAGCTGCAAAGTTTAGGTTTTAGATAGAAGAAACTGAGTTTACCAGTTAAGGTATCACTTACAGAAGTAAGTAAACTTTCATGGCCGGAAAATTTCTTGTTGAATTTTCATCATTATCATCTTCTCGTCCTTCCCACACCTTTTACTTTATGACCTCTTATCAAATGACTATTTTCAATTTTTTTCTAGGCATTTTTGACCTTTCATTTTTCTTCCTTTTTTTTTTTGTTGAGCAATAAAAATATTTTAATGCAAATTTTTTTTTATGGTAAACCATTAAACCAACAACAAACACCAAAAAGTTTGGTTTCGATGGGACAGTGCCAAAGATTTCAATACCCTTACTTGAAGCTATTAGATATCATGATGTTGATAATTTGATATGTCCTTTCATGGACATTGAAGAGTAATAAATGAATGAGATAATTATAGGTCCACTGATATAGTAGACCAATTTTAGAGAAGCTCACCGAATACTATCGATACATCTAATCTAACCGCATATACATATACACCGATGGATATATCTAAAATACAATCTGATACAATTGTACCTACTCACCTTTCCAAAATGATTAAATTTCTTGGAGTAAAGCGAACTTAAAAATTGATATTTGCCTTTGAAAGAGTATAAAAAGGGTTTCAGGACAATAGACAAAAGAGAACATGGTCTAATTCAGCTCGTACATACACATAAACTAATTGAATATTTTGAGCTGGAATGAGAACATTATCTATGCCTTTTATTGTTGCGAGTTTTCCTTTTGGCTGAGTTTCATTTCCAGGTTCAGGAAAAGTATACGAAAAAATATCCCGAAAAAAAACAAAAAAGGGACGCTGATTTTATTTATTCTCTTCCTTTTCTTGCTTTTTCCCATAACGACTTTTTTTTTTTTTTTTTTTTTTGGTCTCTCCTTCTGGTTTTGCTGTTGTTTTCCTAGTTCCGTTTTCCTTGTTTTTCTTGTTGCTGGTGGTCGTTCGTGTTGCTGGTAATCTGTTTGGGGTATATAATTTTTTCCGGCTCCCGCCCTCCATTTGCTTGTTATGTTATGCCATCATCAAATTGGTAAACGGATTTCACTCACCTTACCACCTCTGGCCATGACAATGTTTTCCCCTCAATTTCAATTTCTCTATCCTTTCTTTTCTTCTAGTAGGATTTCAATATAACTTAAGTCGAGCTTTGCTGGTTTGCATTTTCGTTTACTTCTTTTTTTCTGATTTGTTCTATGTTTCACATTTTTATACCCTTGCAAAAAGGGTATATTAATTTTGGTCAGAAGTGTGCAACGCATAGAACGAAGCATCTCCGACCATACAAAGTATATATATTCTTGATCACCACGACGAGACGAGTTCAACTAGCCATGTCCGTCCGTCCGTCCGTCCGTCCGTCCGTCCGTAGGCTTGTATATACTGCAGGCGTTGTATATCTCGGATTTAGCCGGATCGGACCACTATATCATATAGCTCCCATACAAACCCCAAAGTCACGAACAGTGACTTTTCTCAATAACTTCGTTATTTTCTATGCTATTATCGTGAAACTTAATATTAGAGAGTTTACTACGCCTATAAGCGACTATGCCAAATTTGATCAAGATCGGGTGACTATATCATATAGCTCCCATACAAACGGCCAAGTCACGAACAGTGACTTTCTCAATAACTTCGTTATTTTCTGAGCTATTGTCGGGAAACTTAATATTAGAGAGTTTACTACGCCTTTAGGCGACTATGCCAAATTTGATCAAGATCAGGTGACTATATCATATAGCTCCCATAGGAACGATTGGTCGAAAACAGTGACTTTTGTGAATAACTTCGTTACTTTTAACGCGATTGCTTTTAAATTAAACATTTCTTAATTTAATATATATGTTAATGACTGTGCCGAATTTGATAAAGATCGGGTGACTATATCATATAGCTCCCATAGGAACGATCGGTGGAAAACAGTGACTTTGATCAATATCTTCGTTATTTCCTATGATTGTAGGCCTTTCTTTCTCAAGCTTAAGCCTTTTTAGATAAAACGTTCTTCCACATTGATGGCTAATAGGTAAGGATAGAGTTACCAAAAAAGTTGCAAGGGTATACAAACTTTGACGCGGTCGAAGTTAGACCCGGCCCTCTGGTTTTTTTTTTTTGCATTATTGTTTATTTAGCAATTTGTCGACTTTACATAATACTGTTTTATGCATTTATAATTAGATTGCCTCGCGGCTATCTTTTTAATTAGTTAATGCGAAAACGCCACGAAAAGTCAATAGTCAATTGTGTCACAAACAGTTAAAATCAATAATATAAATTGTCAATAAGATGAGTAAAAATATTTTAAATAAGCCCGCTCGTTCGAGTTTACAAAACAAATTTAAACTTGCCTTAAATTTATTTATTATTTTGTGTAAAAATTAATCCTAAAATGAATTTATTTTATATTAATCGAGAAAAATTGTCAGTAAAAACCAAGTAAAGTTACATGAGCAATCTTACTTAACCAAATACATAAATTGATTAGGTTTATAAGACAAAATTTATTTGTGTAAACCGATTTAAGTGGACCAGAATGCTTTAAGCGGGTCAAAGCATTTTTTTGTTTCCTTAATTCGGTTGGCGTAATTTGATTGTGAAAGTGCATTGGGTAAAAGTTAAAAAAGTTATTCAAAAAGATGAATCTATTTCTGAGTTAAAAAGTTAATATATACCATGATTATGATAATGCAAGGGCCAAGAAATGAATATAAAAATTATATTTACGATTGGAAACTTCGATTAAAAAATCGTAATTCCAAAACAATTCCTTATTGTGAAATTATTTCTTATTTGTAGTTGACAATTTTTACTTATAATGCTGGTAAGTACCTGTTGGAAATTTTCTGTTTAAAATCAATTTTGTGTTCGCCAAAGCCATTTCAATGCTTTAGATTAGAACTAATGGACTAAAATAATTAAGCGGGCTGTCTGAGAGACTGAACGAAAGAGACACCAAGCAGGCATAGAGAGTAAGTACTTGTGGGCTTAGCTAAACAGATGATGTGGCTCTCCAACTCCGCAAACTCAGGCTTCCTTAGTGTGTGTGTGTGTGTGTGTGTGTGTGTGTTCGAAAGTGTGTGTGTGTTGGAGGGTGAATATAGCTACTGCTAAAAGGATATTGTGCGACTTACACTAAGTACAGTGAACCAAACCACAGCCAAGTGCAGCAGCCGCACCATCAGGAGCATGAACAGCAGCGACAATAACAAATGAATGTCTTGTCAGACAGGATGACAATGGTCGAACCATGGGAAAGAGGCCAAGGAGCATCATATTGAGCGTAAAACCTAAAGATTTAGAGGTACATGAACAAAGATGATGCCACTTAGACATATGTCTACAATGAAGAGAACGATGTAGCAAGGGCAAGATTAAAAAAGAAAAAAAGTAGTAGAAGGGGAAAAGCCAGAGCCTGGCCCAGCTCTTGGCTTTCATCTATCATCTTGCCAGCTTTTTGCATGGAAACAAACCGAGAGTAGAGTAAAGCAAAGAGTATAAGAAGATGATGAGAAGAAAAAAAAAAAAGTGAAAAACCAAATTTCCATTGTGCCAAGTGGCTGTTTATGATGTTGCAGCTTCTGTTGCTGCTTTTGGCCGGAAGTTATCAGTTGCCGAAGAAGAGTCAAGAGTCGTAAGAGCAGGAGCATCTAACCTAAAATGTTGTTAGTTTTGTTGGTTATTTTTTGCAATTTCCATTGCCTGTCCTGAAGGCTCTCTCTTGGCCAACAACAAATGGTTTTTCCCTTTTAAATTGTTTGCCATTTTCAATTTTTTTTTTTTTTTTTTGGCTTACTCTACACAAAGAGTCCTGGGAGTTTGGGTAAATGTTTGTTATTCGTATTCTTCAACATTTGCGTGGTTGGTAAAGCAGACCCTTGTCTATTTTTCCATAAGAAATGGTTTCTTTATTGTGATCTGAGAAATTGCAACAGACAAATTATCATTTGGCATTAAAATCTAATTCATAAAGCTTCTTCTTTAACTAAAATATGAAATTGGTTATATCTGGTTTGTGAAGTATTACAAAAATGAAAGAACTTTTGTTATTGATATCATCTTTGTTTTTTATTAATAAAGCTTGTCCAAATTTCTTACTTCATCTCTGAGGAAATAACTGCAGACTAAAGGGTACATTAAGTTCTGTCCGCCAATTTAAAAGAAGGGACCTCCCCTTCTTGTTGATGCTTAAACAAAAATGTTTTCCTTTTGGCCAGAGGCTGAGACCAAAAGCCAATCACCTAGTAACAGCACGAGCAACTCTCTCCTTTTCTCTTTCTTCCATTCTGGCTCTGTCTTGTTCTGGCCTTCTCTTGTTCGCTTTAACAATGTTAATAATCTTATTTTGTGCCTCAATGGAGCTACTATACCCAAGCCCAACAAACCCGCCCGTTCTTTCGTTCTCTTTTTCTATCTCTTTCTCCCTCTCCCTGGATGTTGGGCCTCCTTTGTTCGCATCCAGTAAAATGTATGCATGGCATTTTATTGCATACCTTAAATGCAATTTTTGCTGCACAATTTTTGGCGCTACTTTTTTTGGTACTTTGCCCACTGCTGCCTGCTGTCTCATCTTCCCCGTTGGTTCTGTGATTTTTGTTGTGCCTGAATTTCGTTACCATTTTTATTTTTTGTTTATTTTTGGTTCGAGTCTTTCCCATTTTTATCATGGCATGCAAAGTTGCAGCACTCCCAACCACCCGGTCCCTTTAGCTATGCCCTTCCCCCCTTGGCCTACTGTGGAGCTTTTGTAGCTTTGTGTCTTTGCCATGTCATTTGTTGTTTTTTTTCTACTCTCTTTGGAGTTTCTCTTTAGCCTGGTGCTGGTAAGTAGCAAATGTCGGGACATTTTAAATGATTTCTTGCTTATCTTTTGTTGGAGCTGATTTAAATTGCAACAATTTGTAATTTCTACATGAAATTTTATTCAAAAAGGTCTTTGAAACTGGATCAGAGGATCAGAACGAAATATTTTAAGAGTTTAGTAAAGTTTTTTTCAGTTTTTGTGTTTTTTTCGGAAACTTGCTATCACCTAGAGGTGCCAAAATGGACGGTAAGGACAACTCAGTAATAGCGTTTGTTTTATTCGGATGTAAAAAATTTAAGAAATGTTTCATATTTAAACAATGGTATTTATTTTGTTTTACAGTGTATTTACAGTAATTTGACCAGAAATTGTCAAGTTTTTTTTACTTATTTACAAATTTATTTTGTTGCCATGTCTTGTTTATATCATTTATTTTTGTTTCCTTTACTCAATATATCGTTTATTTGATAGAAAATTCCCTTTTTCGCCCTTTAACTTGTCTGCCCTTTGACTTCTTTGACTACAGTTCTTGTGTGTTGAAGTATGTGCGTGTGTGGATAACTTCGGTTCTGAGCAATTTCGATTAAATTGAAATCCAATTAAATGTAAATAAATACAAGGCAAAAATTTCACTCAGGTGAACTGGACGAAAAAACCGACAAAAAAGAAAGTTAAAATAAATAAACACTCGAGTGTTCGTGGTTTTCTTTTATTTAAAAATTTTGTTAGTCATGAAAGGAAAAGAACGAAACAAGTGGAAGAAAAAATAAAACGACATTAACTAATTTATATACACTTACAGTTCAAACTTCATAAGAAGATTGATTTCAAAATCCAATTATCATGGGCAAATCCCTAATTTAGTCTATAGAGAGTAGATAGTTCAAGGGAAATCTACATCCAAAAAAATGGGTCTTATCATAGTCAACGCTTCTAGATTTCCTTGTGACCAACTAAATTTAAGGCTGTTCCTCTAAATTGCGTTGGTGAGCCACAACTTGACTTTATATACTTTATAGTATGACTTAAACTACTGTTTGAATAGAGTCGAAGTTAAAAATATTACTCAAATGAAAATCTGATTGTCAATCGTCGATATTTTTGATAACATAGTTAGCAAATGTTGTGATACTCTAGTAGTGTATAGAGATGAAGGGTCTAAAGTATCTTGTGTGTACCCTCAATGCAATTAAAGTTCCTTTTGTGCGGCGTCTCCATTTTTATACCCTTGCAAAAAGGGTATATTAATTTTGGTCAGAAGTGTGCAACGCATAGAACGAAGCATCTCCGACCATACAAAGTATATATATTCTTGATCAGCACGACGAGACGAGTTCAACTAGCCATATCCGTCCGTCCGTCCGTCCGTCCGTCCGTCCGTCTGGATCAACGCAAACTCCTCCTAGACCGTAAGAGCTACAGAGCTGATTTTGCACGTAGGCTTGTATATACTGCAGGCGTTGTATATCTCGGATTCAGCCGGATCGGACCACTATATCATATAGCTCCCATACAAACCCCCAAGTCACGAACAGTGACTTTTCTCAATAACTTCGTTATTTTCTATGCTATTATCGTGAAACTTAATATTAGAGAGTTTACTACGCCTATAAGCGACTATGCCAAATTTGATCAAGATCGGGTGACTATATCATATAGCTCCCATACAAACGGCCAAGTCACGAACAGTGACTTTCTCAATAACTTCGTTATTTTCTGAGCTATTGTCGTAAAACTTAATATTAGAGAGTTTACTACGCCTATAAGCGACTATGCCAAATTTGATCAAGATCGGGTGACTATATAGTATAGCTCCCATACAAACGACCAAGTCACTAACAGTGACTTTCTCAATACCTTCGTTATTTTCTGAGCTATTGTCGTGAAACTTAATATTAGAGAGTTTACTACGCCTATAAGCGACTATGCCAAATTTGATCAAGATCAGGTGACTATATCATATAGCTCCCATAGGAACGATCGGTGGAAAACAGTGACTTTGATCAATATCTTCGTTATTTCCTATGATTGTAGGCCTTTCTTTCTCAAGCTTAAGCCTTTTTAGATAAAACGTTCTTCCACATTGATGGCTAATAGGTAAGGATAGAGTTACCAAAAAAGTTGCAAGGGTATACAAACTTTGACGCGGTCGAAGTTAGCCCCGGCCCTCTGGTTTTTTTCTTGTTGTGTCTTCCTCTACTGTTTGCTTATACTTAAGGCGAGCGGCAGCATCAGCAGCAACAGCAAGTTAATCTGTTGCCATGTAACAAACCAGCCACAAAACACACACTAATACAATTTGTTTTTTCCGCAAAAAAAAAGAGAAGAAGAAATATAAAAAGGGAGAGAAAACGATAGAAAGTGGCAAGCATTAAGCAGTTTCGCCTCGTTTTTCATGGCGCTCACAAGATTTTGACTGGACAACGAGAAAAATTATCCTAGGGTATTGCAAATTATTTTGGACATTGAGCTAAATTTAATTAAATACATTTTCATTAATGGTTTGGTGAAAAGTAAAACAAATTAGATTTATCTAAGATATAGGTTGGTCAAAGTAATAATTAAGAGGCTGATGAAACGGCTACATTCGAATGTATTTTTGGATTCTTTTTCTAAATTTAAAACTCTGTGTATCTTATTTTGATTATTTGCCAGTTGCTAGAATAATCCGATACCAGGGTAAATTTGAAAACATCATATTGTCTGTAGTTTCTTATAGATCTTTTGTTTTATTTTTTTAGCTGTTTTTGTTTTTGTTGCTGTTGCTAGTGGCTGGACAAGCGAAATTGCTAACGGAATTAGCACACCAACAACATGCAATGGTCACTCCCGATGCCACTGCTTCTACTTTTGGCCTTATTCCTGGTGCCATTTCTCTTCTATTTTGTTTATTTGTTTGTTTCACGTTACGTTTTTGGCTGATGCTGATGCTGCTGCTCACTGCCTCTGCTTCCACTGGTCCACTGCTATCTTTTACAATTTCATTTGACTGTCCAGTTGTGCCGCCGCGTTTTCTTCCTTTCTTTCCCTGCCTTATTCTATCCGTGCCTATATATCTCTTTCTCTCTCCCTTTTGCCTCCATTATTCGCTGCTTCTATTGCTTTAAATGTAACCTCTGAGCCATTTAAAGTTGTCTTCATGCATATTTAAATGTTATGTGGCCATTGGCTAATAATGCTTTTGATTCTCGTGTGCGAATGGAGTTGCTGTTGGTGGTGGGGGGTGGTCAGGGTGAGCAGTGCTTTGAACAATATGTGCAGATAGCATAATTGATTAGATAGGAAGTGCTTATGAGCATGGTGGAACTGCTGCAATTGTTAAAGGCCCCACGGCAATGCCAACAACAGCAACAAACAGTCGCTTAGTGGGTATAAGATGCTTTTTTTTTTTGCCCGTACTGTTGCAAGGTCTGTGTCCTGTGCGCTGACATTCAACTGAAGGGTCCACAGACATTTTGCTTTAAATGACACTTTTCGTTTTTCTCTATTACATTCTTTGTGTTTAACTATACCCTGGACTCTGCAATAACAAGGTATATTGGCGTGGATGAAGTGAAAAGACCTATTTCAATATCTATTTTTACTTACCAACAAATGCAGGCCATAAAAATATTGTAATTTTTTATTGAAAAGCGAATGATATATTTTCTTTGGTGATGGATCTGAATGGAATATCTTCATCAAACATTATTGAGAAGGTATTATTTAGTCCATGTTATGTTGTAATTCGACTTTTTCTTTCTGTTTTTTAAGTTTTTAGTCTTGTTTTACTGTGTAGTTTGTCTCACATTTCGCGAACTGTTTGTCATTTTACAGTGGCATGACGTACCAAGAACAAACCAACGTAGGAACAGAAGGACAGACAATATATAGGACGAACGGACGGACAGACGGTTGGACAGTGCGACATAGACCGGACCAAGAGATGTAAACTGGTGCGGGGCCAAATAAAAACCGACTGATGTGTAAACGCGGGAGAGACTGTCTCTCACATCAGTTCAGTTGGGTTCAGTTGAAGGCTTTAGCTTTAGCTTCAGCTCGATCCCATTCACTTGTTATGCACACGCTGATGAAAGGCGAACGAGTTGGGTTTTCTTTTTTCTTTTGTTTGTTTTTTTTTTTTTTTTTTTTTTGAGTTTGTTTTTTCTACCATTGCTACCATTGTAGTTGTTGTTGGCAATCAAAAGCATGTTTGGCCAACAGCTGGCATGCGCCAGCCATTCATTCATTTGGCTGAACGTAGAACGTCGTAGCATCCTGACTGGGTTCAGGACAAACCCATGCTAGCAATCATTTTTATTAATTTTTGTGCTGCCTCCCCAGAAAAAAGGGAATTTATGTGTTGCCTTCCAAAAACTGTGTGTAAGCTGATGGATTGTACGGCGGTTGGGGGTCAGGGGGGCAACTGCCACTATGGTCATTAGTTATATGTGGGCAGCTCATAAAATCGTATGCAGATCACTTTTTCTCCAACTAATTGGATATTTTAATTACATTGGGCAATAAAATGAAAGCAAAGTGGGTAGTCACACAGCAAGAGAAAGAAAAAGAAAGAGAGAGAGATAGGGAGATCTAACTAGACAGAAAATGGCCAAATAATAACTGCAAAAATACAAATAAAAATACATGTTAAGGAGAAGTAATTTGCTTGCATAATAACAGTTTTCCCCATCATTTTTGATGTTGTTTTTGCGGTTCCTTTGTCTGTGTCTCTCATTCTATGTGCCACAGTGTGAGTGTGTGTGTGAATGTGTGCTTGTGTTTGTATTGTGGGTGTGGGTCTCATCTGTTTGCATATTTCAGTAGATGGCGGAAAATCAGCTGCTCAAATTCACAGACCAACGGAAAAAGCAATCCAAGAAAAAAGAAGTGAGCAACAGAATGTGATGGCAAGTCGAACACTGATTGCCTTAAAAAACGTTTCCGTGCTTCAAAAGTGATTCTTTCTAAGTTTTGTCTTAAGGTTTATAAAATGATGACCACTTCTTCAATTTATTAGTTTACTAAATTGTTCATTTTACCCAATTCTTCAATTTTTTGTCTTTACAAAAATTTCATGTATTTACCTTCCAATTTAGTCCAAAAACTATTTCTAGCATCCTATTGTCATCTAATAATTAAACAGATACTGCTCCGATAAAAGGTTTTGTTCTCGCAAAATTTGATTCACCCAATAATGTTGTCTTTAAGGCTTAACTCAAACTTAAGAGTAATAAATACCGGTTGTGGTTTTAAATATCAGCCACTCGTGGAATTCAAAACCGTTTTCAAGTAACCGGACTCTTATTCCTAAATACGGTTCACGTTTATTTTCCTACTGTATTCTTTTACAGTTCAGAATAACAAACATTCAAAAAAATCTTCACGTCTCGTTTGGTCTCGTCTCATAAGTCCGCGTGACGTTTGTAATTCCAAAATGTTCAACTGGCGACGTCGGCACCAACGGCGACGGCAAAATGCACATTAAAAAGCACACAACAACAAAAAAAAAAATAAGAAATTCTAGCATATTCTTTGTTGTTGTCAGACAACAAGAAAAATACAAAATAAAAATGGGAAATTTTCGAGGGTTAGTTGAGAAATAGATCCCAAGCAATGACTACTTTTTATAGAAGTTATTTTGCTTAAGATTCAGCAGGGCATCCATCTGAGATTTAATAATATATGTATTCAACCTTTCAAACAACCCTCGATTATATACATAGTCGTTAAAACCAAATGTGCTGATTTCCTTAGTGTTTGGAGGCATATTGTGATGTTTCTTTTGCCTCGTGTCTCTTTTTGCCTCTTTGCTGTTATATTTCCTCCCTTGCCCCATGCCACAACACACACCGAAGCGATAAACTTTTTTGTATGAAAATTAATTTGAGCTTTTCGGCTGTTGTATTTTGTTATGCTTTTAGTCCTAATGGCCATAAGTAGGCACACTGAATCTTTTTTTCTTCCCCCCTCAATTCAGAATTGTATAAAAAGACCAAGGACTGAGTCCTTGGTATGAAGCAGCAACCAAAAATAAAACCAACAGCAGGTGTTGACCAAAAGCAGAAACGGGCAAAAAATGAATATAAAATGAAATCTCCGTTCAAATGGGAGGAACTTCACTGCTCCAAACAGAAACAACTAAAGAAAGAAATAAATAAATAATGTATAAGACGTTAATAATGATCATAAGCTAATATCTGAATCGATTTGGTGTTTGAATGAATCATTTAAAGCTTAATGTATAAAATTCTGTAAATAAATACAGTTTTTGCATTTAAACAAGTGAATATTTTCAAAAGCTTTAAGGAAATCATTTTTTGCTCTGAAAAGTATGCTATATTTTTGGTAATAACTATTATTACAATAATTTCTTAACAAATCTTTTGCCTTTCCCATAAAAAGCCTTTTTATGAAAACTATGAGTTTTTTTTGTTTACCTACATATTTACTAATTAACTTAAGCACAGGGGCTAACTAAAGTTTCTTTTCATAAAACACAACTGAACATATGAAACAAATGAAAGTGGCCAAGTGAAATTGCTGCCTTTCAAGTAAATTAACTTAATTACAAGTGAAATGAAATATGTGCAAAAACTTTGCTAACAATTTGCCGACTTGTTTAGATTGTTGTTTTTGTTGTTGTTGTTGTTGCTATTATTGTTGGTTAAGTTTTCCTCGGCACGTTTTACACTTCAACACAAAAATTCCGTAACGCCCATTACAATTAGGCGGGAAGTGAATTTTCGTAAAACAAAACAGCTGGGCACAAAATTTTAATGAGTGGCAAAATATTCATTCGTGTTCATGTCGAGGGCCGCACAACACACACAATTGTGAGCGAGACACAACCGAAAACCATTAAAAACGTGGCGCATGAAAATTTAACCAAAAAAAAAAAAAAAAACGAGATTCACACAGCACTTAATGTTAATGTAATTTTATTTTAAAGGTTAATTATGCAGCAAGCGGAAATAGTTGAGTGACGCGGCCAACTAATTGAAGTGGAGTTTTTGATTTTATGGTTATGAAGCTGAAAAGTATGCAGTACAATATTATACAGACACTCAAATTTAGTTAATTTTGTGTGCGTATGTATGAGTGTGTGTGTGTGTGTGTATGCAAACCATTAAAATTGTCACGCCTAAATTTAGTCGACTTTGATTTGTCTCCCACTCCCAATTTCATTCATCGCGCCGCCGCTCGGTCTCTGTGTCCCTGTCTCTTCGTACTTTGTATTTGATCTTTTTTTTTTTTGGTATAATTTGATTTTTCCCCCACATACATACTTTTAAGTGCCATTTTTTGTCATCAAAGAAAATGTATAAATAGCTTAGTTAAAAGATTTCTCTTAAATCTTTTCTTTTATTCTCAATGACAATTACATTTCAATAGTCTATAAATTCTCCTTCAATTTCCAATTCCATGCAAAAAAGTTTATAAACAAATAGAAGTTATACCTACCCTAACTTTTGTTTAACTCCCATGAGTGGATAGAGCTCCTGACTTAAAAGATTTTAACATAAAATAATGAAATAAAAGAAAAATTATTTAAATATAACATAAATTATAAATTTATTTCGCTCTTTTATTTTTTATTGTCTACATAAATCATAATTAAATACAAATTTTATTTCATTACAACCCATTTAATGGTTATTTTTGGGTCTTTCCTTGGAGGCGTTGCAAAGAGCTGACTTATTTTCTAGGGCCCATTGATAGAGTATTCAAAATTACCGTTATCATTTTAATCAACCGAAAAAAAGCCTGAAAAATAAAGTAAATAAGTAAATCAAGGTAGCAGTCAGACGGGTGCACACACGAATATACAATCCCACACAAACACACAGAAAATACATACACACATTTACAGGCACACACACAGACAAAACGAAAATTATCTTCAGCTTAAATAAATTTGGCAGAAAATAAAATCATGCACCTGGAGGCTAAGTAAAGTTGCCCAGGCATTTGGCTCATCTTTCAAATTTAATGTCTAATTTAAATGTTGTAAATACCAAAAACAGTGCAGACTTTGTTATGCAAATGACTTGTGGCCCTTCTTTCATTGGCACAGTGGGAGAGAACGACACCCCAAGCTCATCAATGCAGACAGTTGGCCAAATTCGATTACAATTACCTTAAACCGGATGCTAAGGGCTTGTAATAGGAAATTGAATACTGGTTAAAGCCTGTCGCATCAAATTATGAAATATGACAACATTTTATACACCGATTTGAATTCAAAGGCTTTTTGTGTTATTGGTTTTATGAAGAATTTGTCTAGTAACTCAATAATAAACGGTTATTAGTCAATAAATATTAAAAAGTAACAGTAAAATAAAACATTCAGCTCTGTTTAACTTTTTGTAGGAATGATAGGATTGTTTCGTCTATAAAAGGACAATTCCTTATCCTATTCAGATGGCTTAAATCTTTGTGGACACAAATTTTGGATTGCCTCAAATCCAAAATAATTGTAATTGAAAATTAAGTCAAAGATCAGCTGGAATGTTGAATCCTTTTGTAGCGATAAGATCAAGTTTGGAAGTCATATTGATACTAAGGATAAGTCAACTTCTCCATAAGAGAACTTTATTTACATTACTTTATGTACATATGTTCTTTATTATGTACTTTTCTTTTTCAATTGTCACACCAGTCAGATAATATTTAATAAAAACCATACATTTTTCGAGTACACTTATCCCAGTGTGCACCGCCCTGAAAAGAATGAAAATCACACAGTTAACACCATGGCAATGAGGGAACGGGAAAGGTAAGCACGAGACGAATATCTATTTGATGGTCGTAAGGGGGGGAATGTTGAAGTAGAAGACACGGGGAAAGGCGCTTCTGGTGTTCTAGTTTCTATTTGCTGCTGTAAATATCATTAACGTGATTTTAAAGCCAGCTCGTAAAACTGCCAGGACAACGCCCAAAAAAAAAAAAAAACAGAAAAGGAAGAAAGCAACGAGATGAGTGTCGAGTGTCGGAAATTTGCTTTTAATTTTGCAGCAGCGGCCAGCTATGGGCGTGCCCCTTGCTCTAAATGCCTTTTTGGTTAATGCAGCAGGCCAGATTCCCCAGTTTGACCCCTTCCCCATACAACTCCTGCGCATCATCCGCACACCACCTGCCATATATATCAAGCAGAGCTTTAAATTATGGCAGGACAAAGGACATGATTGCTGTTGTTGTTGTTGTCTCTTTTTTTCTGCCTTTGCTTTTGCTTTGTTAGCTAAGAGCAATTGAGTCCTACTTAGGGTAGGGTTAAACAAAACAAAACCAAACAACAGTGTTGGGGGGAGGCGGCGATGGCAGGTTTTTCCCAGATAATAAATTTGGAAAATTATTAAAAGCAGCTAAGATAAATCCTTAAATCTTGAAAATGTTCAGCGTTAAACTGAAACTACAAATTGTTGTTGAGAGAGTTGAAAGAGTGAAGCGAAATGTAATGCATTTTTGTACGAATTTGTAATATTAGAATATTGAACCGATGATGAGTATGAATTATAATTGTTTATTACAACAAAACCTTCACTTACGGATAGTTTGACCTCTTTTTTTACCTTTTTTTGCTACTAAGACGTTCGAAGTATTAGAATCAAGTGCTAAGCTTCATAGTAATTAATCATTCTTGCCAATCACATACAGTTTCAGCAAGTGCAAGTACGTTACCCTTCTTGTCAATCAATTAATCATCATTGAACCGTAAAGTCAAAGTGTTGATATTTCCACTGGAATGGCTTGCACATGAGCACACATACAATCTCTAATAGGGCTCCCCCAGGGGTTATGTAAATTCATCCGATTTCCCACACATAAGCTTAAAACAATTGCAATTGAGATCAGCTTACAGGCAGAAAGTGCCGTGCTTTACCCGATTTTTCTTTGGCTTTTATTTTACATGTATGGCATATGCCATTTTAAATTAATTTTTCCTTTTTTTGGTAGAGGGAGGAAACCTTTTTCTTCATTGCTGGCTATCCAATTTCATTAATGAGCTTTTTTGTGCGCAGCTTATACACAATTGCATTCAATTTGTCAGCCATATTACGGGACAATCCGATAAAGCCAACGGACCACCGAATGACCTACACGACAGGAGAGTACGAGATCCCATTTCATTTCTCACCTTCTTCTGTTGTGACAGTTTTACCCCCCCATATGAAATAAGGAAATAACAACACAAAAAAAGTGGTAAAGGAAAAAAACCAATAACAAATTTTTAAACAAGTGTTAACACTACCTCACGACCTTTTTTACCTTTCCATCGTGTTGCCAGTGCGGCGAAGTCTCATGGAAAAAAATATAAATGAAAACAGAAACATGCGAGAACGTTGCGTGTTAAATGCGGGGAAGTTGGGTAAAATGCAAGTGCATAAAGTGCCAACTGACTGACGGTCACCAGAGCCGGGAATAAGCCTGTGCCTTTTCGGTAGGTAGAGATGATGCTGTTACTGGTCCTGGTGATGGTGATGGTGATGGTGATGGTGCATTGTGGTCAGCTCAGCTCGCACAATCAGTGGTGGGTTGATGGGCTTGCTGGTGTGCTGTTCCGTGGATATCGGGAATGCAATCCGAAGGCCAAAAATGTATGCCAACAGAAGTGCAGCCGAATCGAAGTCAATAATCAAGAGCAGCGGCACAGATAAAAACAGAAAAAAATAAAGGTGGAAAGGAATTCTCAAACCTTCTCTTAGGTATATTAAGTACAAAACAACATAAAAAACATAATGATAAAAGAACAAATTAAATATTTTCTTGTGTAGAAACAGTCTTGAAAACAAGTTACAAGAAATATTATTTTTTGGTTTTTGTATTATTGTATTTCATTGATTTGCAAGTGAAAAACACAAAATATAAATGAAATGTGGTAAAAAAATATTATAATAATTGAACTTTTTAAAATTGGAGCATCATAATTTATTACAAGACAATATAGTTTTTAAAATAAATGGATCATCCTCTCAAAGATCTCATCCTGCCTTATCAACCAACACGTTCTATGGCATTATGATAAAAAATCAATTACTTCAGTCATACGAAACAATCTATTGATAAGAATTTTTAAGAAAATATGAATTTCTTCTAGTTTTAATGTGCCTAAGATATCCATAAATTTAAGAGGTTACATTCTATTTGGTAGCTTAACGAATTCATTCATACAAAAAAATTGAGAAAAAAAAAACGGAAATTGAATGGAAAATGCCTTTGGGAATGCGCATTGGCTAGCATTTTCACTCAATCTCTTATCGCAGTTGCTTTCGATAAAAATTTATGAGTTTTGTTCTGCGAGTGTCTTCCTTTTTCGTTTTTCTCTGTCATTTTCGGAAGTTTACTTTTGCCTGTTTCTCATTCCATTTTCATTTTTTCGGCGTCTCTCTGGTGCTTCTTTCTGAACTCGTGATCTCTTTTTTTTCTTCTCCTTCCTTTTGATTGCTTGCCAGTTGCTTTTGCAACTAATTACTCCGTTATAAATTCGAAAAAGAAATTGAAAACTTTTCATGTGTATATGTGACATCATTTAAAAGATACAACATTTGTTGCGACAGATCTCGAAGGGTGTGGGAAAAGAAACCGAGAAACAGACCGGCTATAACAATTTGATTTACTAGCCTTAAAAAAAAAACAAAAAAGAGCTGCCAAAGTCATTAAATTTAGAAAGAGAACACACACGAAGGGAAAAAAAGTTTTTTTTGCGCAACAGAAATAAAATAATTGTGTAACCCACCCGAAAAAAAAAAAACCGAAAACAAAATATAACAATTGAGTAAGAAAAAAATTGAAGGCGAAAACGCGCGAAATTTATGAGCCATCTTTGCGCAGTAACACGCACGCATATAACGAGCCATAACCAGTACACACACACTCACACACATACATCCACTCTAACCCACACACATAGAGAAAACGCTTTTCTAACAGTACTTTGTTTTAGTTTAGGGCACAATAGCCAACACCAATTGCCATAGCCATAGCCATAGCCATGGCCATAGACCAGGACCAGGCCACACTTCAGTCAATAAAACGCAGGCAACAACATAAAATCGCATGGAACAATGGAAACGTCCTCCTTTTCATTTTGAGACTACACTCAGAGAAATAACAAGCATGCGATTAATTAGTTTGCATTATAGCTAGAAGAAGACATATGGTTGATATTCGATAATCCAATTCGAGCTAACTAGCTATGTATCTTATTAGTTGAAACTTTAAAAGATATGTATGTGTAAGTATGTATTCAGTTCCAATGGAAGCTATCTTTAAGTACTGTGAAAATCGAAGAATTTATTTTCATTTACTTTCCCTTTTATCATTTTAATGAAAAAAAATTCCAAGACTTTTTGTTGCAGTGTCTTTTGTAGGTATTATTGTTTGACCCCCGTAAACTTTTCACCAAGAAACTTTTAGCCCCGGTTTTCCTATCTCTATTTGCAGCACTTAGTTGCAGCTGCAAAGAGTTTGAAGCTAAGATGGAGTTGAAGCTGGATGGCAACCAGTTGAAAGAGCGTAGAGTTTTACTCAGAATCAATCATCAAGTTTAAACGCATTACAGTGAGCGTTAAACGATAAGCAGCTTTGTTGCATTTTACTCCTTTGCCATACTTACTAGATCTATCTAATGCCACACACACTCGAACACACACACACGGGGCCCCACAAGTAGACACATACGTATACACACATAGACACATAAACGATAGTCTCTAGTTTCATTTCCCCTCCCAATCTTCTTCTCTTGTCATCAGCATCTACTTGAGCTCTTTTATTGTTGTACAACCTAAAAACTAAAGCAATAATACGCTTGCCTTGGCTCGTCTTGCAATTTATCTATATATATGTATGTACGTAAAAGAATACAAATATATATATATTTATATATATATATTTACGGATTTACGATGGCAAGAAAGAAGAAGCTGAGTTGTCTTTATTTTCAAGTTATTTTCAAGTTGAGTCGGTTTAATGGGAAAAGTGACTCCTAACTGGGTGTAAAAAAAAATTGCTTTATTGGAATTGTAGAGAAAAGAAAAAACAAAGACACAGATTGAGAGATAGAGAACAAGCAAAATGCATTGATGGATATCGAGATAAAACTAGAGAGAAGAAAAATATTGAAATTAAGAATTAAAAATGTTTAATGCATTTTGAAAAGTAAGTTAAAATAGAATTTATTTTCAAAATAAATCCCTTTCAAAAAGCCACATAAAATGTTTTTTTATGTTTAAAGAAAAGGCAAATATAGGCTTGGAAAAGTTTGATCAGTTTTTAGTTTAGTGCAGACAGTTAAGTGCAGATTCCAAAAGTGAAAACAGAAAAAGAACGACACAAATTGAATCAAACTTTATTTTCAAATATTCAACTAATGAAAATGGTTAACTTTTTATTAGACCTAACTCCAATTTGGTTTCGCGAACGTCCTAATGGTGCAGTGGGCAGTGGGATATGTCGGAAAGGGCGAAGAAGGGTTTATATGGTAAGATATAGTTGTATTCTGATGCCTTTTTGTTGGCGTGTCTGTATGTGGTTAGAAAACTATTTATTTAGTTGGTCATTTTGTTGTTGTTGTTATTTGTTTGTTTATTTGTAATAGACAATACTCTTGGCCCCATTCTGCCACCTACTTCCTCTTATGCCTCCCTTCTCTTCTGCTTTACACAGTTGTAAATGCTACATCTATATATATGTATGTCACCAGAGAGATAAAGGGAGAGAGAGAAAAAGGAAGAGAGTGTGAGACATAAAGGTCGAGGGGAAACGCACATCCGTTAGATCTATAAATTTGCTATGTCTCCACTGTTGTGTTTTGGTGTGTGAAAATGTGAGCGTATTTATTTATTGTTGGCACTAACTCGTACAAAAAAGAGATATAGATACAACATACACATACGTATACATATATGTATATAAATAAATACATACATACATATATAGATGTACTAAAAATGATATAAAAAACGCTGGACAGGAAAACGAACCTTTATACGATGCGTGTGCAATGTGTGTATGTGTATATGTGTTTGTGTGTATAACGATTATTGAAAAGAGTGAGACAGCGAAAAGTAAAACACGAAAAAGCGGATATCAAAGTGCGATTTATTTTTATTAGTTTCGGATGTCCAATGTGTGCGGGAAATTGAGAAATTAGAAAATATTATACAAGGCACTTTCTCTCGCTTTCTCTCACTTTCGAAATTTATATACCAATATTTGTGTATATATACTTTTTATTTTGGATTGTTAACACTCCACCAAAAATGCCAACAGTTGTGATTTATTCTGATGGTCATTAAGTATGAGAAATTTTTCGATTTTACGATTTCCTTCATATCTCAGTATTGACATTTATAATTTTCTATAAGAAATACAATAGAAATGTTCTGATTTAAAGCTGGCAAAAGAATAACTATTCAAGGATTATTTTATGCAAACCCAAATTCACGCACTCAAAAGATAAAAGAAAGTTTTAAATATAATTTTATAAATAGCCTAATAAATAGAATTAATTAAAGCAGATTTAAAAAAATACATTTTTTTAACGAAACTTTAATATGAAAGATTATGTAGATGGATTGCATAATCTCTGCAAGACTAAAAAAAGAATTCATGAAAATTAAAGACAGGAGTGAAAAGTTAAGAAGTACACGAATTTTTTAGCTTTAAAACAAAAAAAGAAATTGAACTATTATTTTTGACACAAAAATTTGAAATAAAACATAGATTTAAATTGCATTTAAATGGTTTTTTTTTCTATTTTCGTACATATTTTAATTGAATTTGAATTTACTGTAGTTTATGTTTCACTATTTGATTTCATTTGATTTGATTCTTGTACAGCTTTTAATTGACTTTTGTCACAAAACACGAAAGCTAATTACAAAACTTGTATTTGTTATTTTTCGATTCGAACATTTGTTTATGCGCTAGTGTGTGTTTGTGTATATGAGTGAGTAAGTGTATACAAGTGATTTAATTAAAAAATAATAAGTCATACACATATAAAACAATTGAAAGTTTACCATAATTAAAACAAACAACAAATCACACGAAATTAAAGTTGTCCCGAAAAAAAGAAGTAAAAAAGGTGAAGAAAAAAGAAACAAATTATATGTATTTATGAATGAAAATAAACTGCAAGTTTATTTCAAATCAACTAAAATAACCCTTTACACAACGGTATTCGTAAATATTTTTTTTTTTTTTTTCAGTTGTTTTTCCCATTCAACATTTAAGTCAAATCATTGCACAGCATCAACATTTTAGGCGTTTTTGAAATTTGGTAAAGCATTTTCATTTTAAATTGAAATTGCAATTAGCAATTGTTGGTTTTAGATTTTCTGCAAAGTTTATGCATTTTGAAGCTAATTACAAAACTCAAATGCAACGAGAGAAAATTGAGAAAAAAAACTATTGCCTATTTATTGGGGCTAACAGTATGTGGGCCAAAAACAGATAGAGTAAGGAACGGAGTGGTATAGTAAATTGTTAAGGGAGGCCTTGGGGCAGGAAGGGACGCTGCCTGAATGTGGCATTCAAATTTATTCAAAACAATTTTATTCAAATCGCAAAAAACTAATTCGGGGCACGTACCAAACGGGAACAACACGCGTTTACCAATAAAAGGCAACGTTTGCCCAGCCCCTAAACCATCTTCTCGCTTCCCTCTTTCATAGTTTGCCAGTAAATTCACATATTTACATTTGCGTGTATGTGTGTGTGTATATACATATTTGCAAAAATAACATACAATAGTTTGTTCCCTTTTGCCTTCATCTGCCTCTCTTGGTCTGCTTTCGTGTAACCCCTCGGGAACATGCCTTTACCAAATTATGCCATTTTATTTGTTGTGTTGTAATTATGTTTAATTTTATTGTCTGGTCCGATTTGTTGTAATGATTTCTGGTAATGCGCTAATTGTTTTGGGCACCATAAACTTGATTTACATATAAAAGTCCATAAATTTTGAGCTTAACATGCAATAAAATAATGAATTTATTTAAAGGATTTTAGTGACAAAAGATTTTCTAGTTTTTTCATTGATGCTAAATAGTTAAAACCGTAATGATAGTTGAAAATAATCTCTTAAAACGATTTTAAAATATCCATTAAAAAACATTAAAAGTCTGTAAAAAAAGATTAAAACAAAGATCGTTGGGATTATTAAGTTTTCAGTCTTCGAAATTAAGGAAAGACTCACTAAAGAAGTCGAATTCACAAATCGAAAATCGCCAACTGAGTCGCGCTCAAGGAAGCCTCGGAATACATGTAAGAGTTTTAAGATTTTTAACATATTTACCACTTAGTTAAGATTGTTGACAGTTCCAGTTCCAAACATTTGGTGTTTGTTAAAAGTCCTTGTAGTTTAATCAAATAAAAAAGCTGTATTGGATTCAGATAGAAGATGGTTTAAAGTACTTTTTAATCATACGTATACTGGGTAAATTCCAATAACCACAGAGCTTGCCAAATAAAGCGAGAATTTTGCCTAGTATTTTCCTCGTTTGATATTTTTTTGTCTCAGTTGCCTTTTCCATACATTTCTACTGCAGTAATTGAAGCTCCTGGGGGTGTGGGTGTGCTGAATACCATCAATATTGGCTAGCGAACACTTTTTTAAATACACAGTTACAGATACAAATACCTACACATGTGTATCCTGTCTCTATCCTGGTACTATTCTAGATATCTGTAACGGCAGTTGGTTCGTTTGTTTATCAATTTGCCAATAGAAAATGTTTGGGTCTGGCCGATAAACCGCAATGTAGAGGAAAAACCATGTCAACTTGTTCCCTGTTCCCATCTCCGACTGTATGTGTGTGTGTGTGTTCGGTGTGCGGCTTTTGCTGAATATGTTCAAATTGAAAATCGATTGTTTTTGGTCTATGTAGTCATACTGGCTTTTGCATATTTTCAACAATTAGAAAAATTTAATTACCAAAAGCGAAACCAAAATAAATTTTGATTGTCATAAATAAGAGAGAAAATCCGATTTTCGATTAAGTATGCATGGAAAAGGCAATTTTACTCTTCTATTATCATCTTTTTTAGCCTGTTTTTTTTTTTTTTTTCTCTTCTGTTGTTTAGCATAATTTAATTATGCAAGAGTCGGCGGCCGCGTGCCAAAACTTATAATATTTCAATTTACTAACTGGCAAATGTTCAACATTGTGAGGGAGTTTTTCAATACTCTTTTTAAACCAAGTACATTGGCTGTCAATATGGAAATGTAGATTTATATATGTAATCACTTAAACAATGTAGAATAATTAGTGCGCAACAATTGAAACACACATTGAAGCATAAGTTTTTGCAATTTATTAAGATATTATCAAAATTTTCCATTCGAAAAGAGTTTAATAGTTCTTTTCCCCTGAGGCTGCTTGAAAAAATAGCTATGTACTTATTAAAAATTATTCAATGGTAGTCGAAATTTGTTTTTGCTTACTTTGTAGAATTCTTAATTGAAGTGTTTCAATGTTCTTGAACTGCTTAACTAACTATAATTTGACTTTTCCTTCCGAAAACTCTTTTCTTTCAATTAGATTAGGGTATTACAAATTTTGGTTAGACAAAAGTTTGCGTCTGAGACCTTGGCTTTTTTTGGCCCATTTGATTTACACAAATTTATTTAGGGCCAAAGTCTAAATACAAAATTCAATTAAAAGTTTTTGGGTTAACAAAGAAAGCAAGTGAAAAAAGAAAAACTAAAGATGGTAGTACATTTAAATTGTTTTTTCAGCCTAAATAGTATCTTCCACTTTACACTTCTTTTTCTCTTATAACTACTTCTTTGCGCCTTTTCACTTTTCATCGTCATCTTCCTCATCATCATCGCAATGCCTAAGAGTTGCTGGCACTTAAAGCAAACGAACGACCAGAAATTATGACTTCCAATAAGGCAATGCGCCAAAAAATACTCAAAAAGCATTCGCCATTTCGACCCACTGCAGTGAATCGTAAGTCAAAGAAAACTGACATCAATTTTCAACTGCATGAATGAATGCACTAATGGCACTTGAAAGTCTCCTTCCTCACGCCCCCCTCTCAGACAAAAACCCCGAAGAAAATAAGACGAAAAAAAAGAAAACGAACTTCGGCAAAAAGGCACTTAAAGAAAATTTAAAGAAAGCTCAAATTATACACGACACTTGAGCAAACAAAAAAAACCTAAAACGAGAATTTAAAAGCAAATAAAATTTACGATCGAAAGTTTAAAACGAAGCATATAAAAATGTGTGACAATAGCAAATTAAAGTTGTGGCTTGGCCAGACAGGATTGGAGGAATATAGCTCATTTATTGCTTCAATCTCAGATTGTGATAAAAACTAAGGCCATAAATGAGGAGCAATAATGTGATTTAAGTAAAAATCTAAAGCAACTTATAATAACTCGTATTTTGTTTTCAGAAGTTTTTGTAGTTAATACAGCAATCATAGGCAAATTTACAGTTGATCTTCAATGTTCTTGCCTTTAGGATCAGATACCCTTAATATACCCTTCATTTAACATATTTAATTGTGTCTAATCATTTTAAATGGCTTTTATGTATGAAATTATATACCTACATATCCATATATCCACATCGATGCAAATTTACTTAACACTAATAAAATAAATAATGTTTGAAAAGCCCATACAAAATAGCAATCTTCTTCCAATTGACTAAAAGCGAAATCAAACTAATAATTAAATTTATTAAATTATGTATGAAAAAATTACTCAATAGAAACTATTGTTTATCTGTACAAAAGTTAAGTTGAAAAAATATATAACCAGTATCCATTATCCAACAAGCAAAACCAAAATGAATATTTTTAGCAAAATAGGGAAAATAAAAGTAGAGAGAGAACAAAATGTGTAAAAATGTAAAAAAAAAAGAATCTGTGAAAATACTGCCCCAAAAATTGTTTACCTAACAATACATTGGAGTGGAAAAAATTTTTGTTGTAACAGCAACATTTTTAGAAACATTTAAACACATAAATATTCATTCATAACGAAACAGGAAATACAGGTAAAACAGAAAAACCGGAAACACATTTTTGTGGTTAATAATCATTTTGTTGTTGGTACAACAAAAAATTTAAAAAAAGGTCTAGCAACAATAAACAGAATGAAAAACATAATGAAAAGTGAATTTAGCCTGTAGTATACAATTTATTAATGCAGAAAAAATCTCAAAAGTTGAAAAAGCAATGTATGAAATGAAATTAAAAGACATTGAATGTTAGATACCCTTTTCACACTTGTTTCTTCAGAGCATTCTTCATTAGCAGAAGTCATTTTTTATATTTACATTTTTTTGTTAACCAGATAAAAAATTTATAAATTAGTGCACTTGGTTCTTTAGGGTTATTAATAACCACATTGAAACAGATTTTATTTATTGGCTATCGTATTTTTATTCTCTAGTCCTTGGCATGGTTTACCATTTTGGAAAGTGTATACAAAAAAAAACCAAATTTTTGTGCTGACAAATTTGCATTTTGGGGAAATGTTTTTAACACCTGTCGAGACCAACAAAATTGTAAAATTTCACATACAAGAACAGATTTTTAGTCCAAAATTTTTGCACATTGTGAGGATGTGTGGATGTTTGTATGTATAAATGAATATGTGTATGTCTTGTCAGCCGGCATTTCCATAAAATATAATTAAAAACAACAAGCAACAAGGAGAGTAAGGTAGAGAAAGATGGAGATTTCTTGCATATTTTGCGGTCCCAGTCTCTATCTCTCATTTCTGTTTGCCCTTCTCACTTTCTCTGTGTTGTCACAATTTATTAAGCTCTGCTTCTACAAAATGCAATTATTGTTGAAATTATTGTGTAAATTCTGTAATAGACAAATTTCTTCTTGTCATCTTTTTCCTTTCTTCCGCATGTGGTATGTTCTTTGTCTGTATTCTGTTTATTCGGATTGCAAATTTTGTCTAATTGCTAAGCATCCACACTTGTTTGGTCAAAACCCAAAACCCATGTGAATAAGTAAAACTGCAAATGAACTTAAGTTTCTGACTAAGTGCCAGACAGCAACAGTAGAATTGTGTGGTGCAGAGGGAAATGGCGGGGCGGCAAACATTTATCTTGACAATTTCGCTTTGGTTGTGATTCAAGTGCCAAAATTCCAAAAATTCACGCTCGATTTGCAGTCAGTTGTGTTCATCTAGCCCCCCTTTTAGTTGTCAAAGAACTATCAGGAACAGCAGCCAGGCAGCCAGCATGCATTCATTGAATGGAATATTCAACTCAATGACCCTACTTGTTAGGCTACTCCTTTCCCTATCCGAAATACACATACTTCATTCATGTCTCATTAGCATGCAGACGAGGGCGTTGTAACGAAGCATAATGTCTTTTCACTTTAAAGAAGAAAACAAATCAAACTATTCTAAATATACATAGTTCTTAGAGTCAAAGTTTAATGAGCTGTTTTAGTTTGTTCTTTGTCATTTTCTATTGAAAATGACTATCTTTATTTATCTTTTCTTTGATTTTTACAGTTTTCATTATGTATTATAGATATGAACTTTATTTTCTATGAAAGAAGCCTGTAATTTAGTAGCTGGAAGTAACCAGCCTAATATCAGGAAGTCCTGTGTTTGATTTGGCAGACAACGAAGGAGTCAAAACACTTCCCATATCAAAAATTTAGGCTCATTTCATTATTTATCGATCTATAAACCTAATGGCCATACTCAAAAGTAGTTGAGAGACTTTATTGAAGACAATTCGACACAGTAGATTCTGGTGCCATAGGTCATCATCATTTATGAGATAATCATGCTAAAGAAGTGTTATCTCGAACGCATACGAAACTAGTAATCCCTTTTATAACTGTTCTAGCTGTAGCCTTGAAACACTTCCCACCCTGGTCCTTGAAGGAACTGGACTGGTGACTAACCAGTTTTATATTGTTAGATAACACTGTTAATGGCCACTACTTGCTAAAACTTTTATCAATTAGCTACAACTTAATATTTATACATATTTGCCCCAAGTTATTTGTGTCAAATTTTAAACTTAAAATATAAATACACATTTAGACAAAAAAAAAAGTATCTTTCATCATTGCTTTGTGCTATCTTAATTAAGAATAAACTTTCATCCAATTCATTGCACTTAAGTCAATAGCCATTACGTATTCATAAGATACAAAAATATTATATAGAAAATGTTTTAAATCATTTCAAGTTGCTTGAAAATACAAATGCAAATTGCATACAAATGCAGTTGCAACAAGAGCAGCAACAGCTAAAGGAGTATTAACTAGAGAAGACATGTCCTGGCCATCTTCTTAGTGCTTAGTTTAATGCATTTCCCTGAGGACAGCAATAACAACAGCAGCAGCAGCAGAAGGAAAACTCTCTTCAGACGATCCCAGCTTACTTCCGGCACATTGCCGACATTTTATTTGCAAATATTTTTCCTCTTTTTTTTTGTTTTTGTTGTTTCTTTAGCACTTTTGCTTGTGTTTATTTTCATTTTTCTGAAGCAAAATGGAGTTGCACATCAGCGGACAGTTGATAAATGGTCATTGCTGGGCTCGGCGGGTGGGCGAAGGATGACAAAGCTAAAAATAGACATTTCTCTCTCTCTGTGAGCCCAGCTCAGCTTGACTTGGATTGAACTTAATTAACTTATTGAGAAGTGACAACCGACAAAAGTAAGAATAGTCAAAGGGATACTGCATAAAATAGTTGCCTATAGTACAAAGAAGTTCTTAATAATCTGTTGTCTAGGCAATTAAGCTTACAATGGAATGGAATAAGTTGGTTGAGGAGATCTGCATTTGACGGGGAAAAGAATCTTTTTAAAAAAAAATTAAAAGTATTAAATGTGTAGTGTGTTCTTATTTGAGTCAAATGTTAAGCATAAGAAGACGAGTCGATGTAGCTATGTCCATCTACATTTATTTTCTATCCGATTACTACTCTATTGCCGTCGGGCTTATATGTATTCTTATTAATCCTGAAATCTTATTATATTTTAATATTTTAATATTAGAAAATTCAGCAACTATGACAATAAAAGGACCAGGTTAAATCTGCTCTAGTTTGCCTTCTTTGCGTTGGAATTAATTACAGCTGACAAATTCCAAACACTTTTAAACCATTGGACACATTGGTTAAATTAAAATTATTCAAGTTTAAATATTTTTAGAGTTTTTATCATCGGTTGGTGTTTGCTCTATAATTATTCCTTCTTTCTCTTTCTCCTTTTTCTGTCTGTCCCATTTTATCACATGCAACTTCCTTTTCCGGCACACATTTAAGCCACGCAATTGCAAGCTAAAATTAAAACTAAACACCTACAGACATAAAAAAAAAAAAAACATAAGAGAGCAAAAAATTTCCCAAGAGGATAAGCAGGATACGAGAGAGAGAGACAGAGAAAGAGAGAGAAGAAAAAAAACCCCATCAAGCATAACTTTCCAGTTCGCACTTGCGGCTAATAAATTGGTGTGAAATTTCCATAGAATAAAAGTAAACGTAAAATAGAAAGCAGCAGCCACAAAAGCAGAGCCACTGAAAGGAGGTAAAATATGTTGTGAAAGTATGAGGGCGTGGCATAGGCAGGAAGCGAGAGGCAACACTCTGTTATGTTTAGGAAGTAGTAAAAATCTCTAATAGAAATGAAGGCTGAGGCCAGTAACCACACAAAAACTAATTTCCCCAAGGCGCAGCAAGGGAAAACAACAACAAATGAAAATGGCGAAAAGTGTCTGATAGACAGTGATAAAAAGAAAAGAGGGGGAGACAAATGTTGACTGTGTTCGGCAACATGTAGAGAATGTTAAACGGTTGTCGATCACAGTGTTAAGAAGATATATGCGCATACATAGAGACAGAATATTTATAGCCAGAGCTTCAAGTCAAAATATCAAAGAATAATGTTAAATTGCCTCTCATTTTTAGATTTCTATTTTTTTAAAACAAAAACTATTCTATTTATTTAAGCCGAAACACTTTAAGCATAATCAAACAAAGAACTCAAGTTCAATGACTTGGCTGGAGAATGAAATGAAAAGAGACATAGAGAGATGTATGAAAGCAAAAAAAAAAAATCCTATAAATAAATATAGCCAAGAACTCTTGCCTCTCCATATTCCCCTTTTGTTGCCGAGACTTGAGTTTGCCAACAAAATTACCCAAAAGCTAAGAGCTAAAAAAAAAAAAAATGCCAAATGTAAGCATAAAATTTAATCTACTTGAGGGGAAGATTTCCATTTTTTTCTGGTATCTAGCGAACGATATCACTCGAGAGAGACAAAAATAAAGAAAAACCAAGTAGGAAGAAAAAAAACAAAAATTGAACAGAAAAAAAGGAAAATTTATTATCATATCGATATGCGTAATAACTTGGCAATAAAAATAAATCTCAGCACAATGCTATAAATATACACAAAACGATGGGGAAACGAAATGAAAATGTAGAAAACATCAGCACAAATGCCTTATAAATAATAAGTCTCGATATATGTTCAGATTGCAGATTGAAGTTGAAGATGGCGAAAGTTAAAATAAACAAATATCAGCGGGGCATACAGACACGAAGACGGACGGTGAGGGAGGGAAAAAGTCGAGAAGGAGGCGGGGAAATGTGTTGAGTGCTGGAAAAATCATGGTTCAATGCTTTGGCAAGTTTATTGAGCTCAAATCTCTCAATTGCCGCTAATATGAATATTGTCGTGCAAAACGGAAATGAACAAATGTTCGAAGGTTTTTTTTCGAATCCTGCCAACACCCTAACAATGGGGTCCATAAACTATGATTATCATTATGCTTGCCTAGAAAATTTTATACAGAATGAGATTTTGTAAGGTCTCAATTGAAGAAAATAGTCTAGACCGATCGATTGAAGCCGATATAGATTTTATCGGTATAACAGAAGAAAACGAAATCTTTCATAAGCATTTCACATTTCAGTGTGAAACAAAAAGGATGAATTACTCTGTTTTCAGGAATTTTAAAATATTTACCCATATATTTTTGTTCTGATATAACTAAGATTTAAATGATAAGTTAGGAATATTACAAACGATCGCTGATATAACTTTTTGTAGTCAATTCTTCGACGTTATTATCAGAAAGCTAAAAAGCCGCACCTTCACTGAGAGCTAAGCATTGGAAGAGTATATAAAATTCGTTGAGTGCCAAAATGCGTAAGGCGTTATGTTTTACTCACAGACTTCTTACTCGCTGCCGCTGCCATTTTTATTCTGCCATTTTTATATGCCCGAAAAAAAGAAAAATGTAGCATGCAAGATTTCATAAGGAAAATAAGCGAATTGGGCATGAGATTGCGAAACGGGAATGGGAATGAAAATGGGTACTGGTATTGGTATTGGGTATTGGGTAAAGCGTAATGTATTTCTTGCTGATTGCTTCTCCAACTTGGTCTATATACATATATTGATGGCTAAAAGGCATTGGGCGGAACTTCAATTTCATTTGATGCAGAAAAATTGCTGCCAATGAAATAAAATCGACGCTTCGTTGACCAGCTCAAAGCTGAGAGCTATCTTACACCTTGTCGAAGAGCAAGTGAGAGACAGATATAAGCAGCTACGAAAAGAGACAAGAAAAGAAAGAGAGAGAACAATTTTTTGATTGCATTTGTTTGCGTTAGATTCAACAATAATAGTACTAATTGGTTAGCAAATTGATTTTTAACATTTAATCAAGTGCCCTTTGTTGCAGAAAATTAAATTGTTAAATTTAATTTAATCATTTGTCATATGGTGTAAATAGAAATCGTATGTTTGTATATGTAAGTTTGTTTTCGTTGTGAGTTTTTGTAATGCATTTTATGGCTCTTATCAAATTTGTGTTTTACTTATTGAGCATATTATGATTATTGTCAACCTCTTTACATTTTTTTTTTGCCTAATAACCCATATTAAAGTAAAAAAGCAATAATATTAGCCATTCGTTGGTAGAACGTAACAACAGTTTCAGTTCTAATGAAATTCTTTGGTAAATTTCAATATCACGAAATAATGTTCATTTCAATTCATTTATTTCACTCATTTAGTTTGTTACTGTTTGGCTCCCTTCGCAAATGAAAGGACGAAGAGTCTTTCAATCTTTCTCTTGTGGTACCATGCACAGTTAGTGGGACACACACACACACACATACAGATAACTTCCTCTCACTTAATATCTGGGCAAACTTTCACTCAATCTTTGTAGAAGTTTCAGCAGAAAGCAGACCAGGAAACCGCAATCGCATGTCACCATGTGTGGAAGTGAATTGTGGCGATAACCGCGGGAAACCGCTCCCCGCCCTATACCCTCAAGAAAAGTCCACCAAAAAGTCATTAAACTTGAATTCACACACACACACACACTCACACGAGAAGTTGCAGAAATATCTGTGTGTGTGTGTGTGTGAGTTTGTGACCATGAAAAAGCAACCAAAAACCGAAAAACTTCAGCGTTTTATAAGCTTGGCCCGTCATTCAATTCAATTTCTTGGCACTAAACAGCTGCCGACAATCTAGTGCATCTGCCAGGAAGCAGGACGAACGATATGAGTCTGGCGTATAAGTTTGTGTATGTATGTGTTTGTGTGTCTGCGTGCAAATGGCGCAACAAATTAGCGAGTAAAAACTTTACGTTCGAGCAATTAAAAAAAAAAAACTATACACACAAACTACTAAATGCTTTTGGCTTGAAATGGAAAGTCCTGCGCAAGCAAAGTAATAACAATTTCCAGTGGTTCAGTTGTGGTTTTTTGGTGGTGTGCTCCTTCTCCAGTCAGCATTGCCTAGCATATTCAATTCCGCGTTGCTCTTAATTTTAATTAGAGCCAATTAAACGGAAATGTGCCAGACTTGCACAAAACAAATTGTCATGTGTTTGCTTTTAACTTAAGCAGAATTCTTTTATTTTTGTTAATGTTATAGTTTTCTCCTTCCTTATTTCGTTTCTTGAAATAATTGCAGCGAAAAAAAATTTCCACTCTCATTTTGTGTTGAGGTCAGCAGGTTAGTTTCAGACTTAACGTGGGTGGCTAGCTGTTGGGGGTAGGGGCTGGTCCTCTTCGCAGACAGAAACAAAGTAGTTTTTGCCAGCAGCTTAAAAGGAATGTAATAAAGACTTAAAATTATATTTAAACAGACTACGAAGTGAAAATACTCTCGAATACTCTTTACAGGAAGAAGAGTGATAGAAATAGAAGGATGAAAGTCTTTTTTTTTTTTTTTTGGTTATAACAGATGGTTTCTATTCCCATAGATGGTTAACAGTTTTGGTTATGTAATGGTTGACATTCTTTAATAGAAGCGACTGCTCTCAGATATAGATGGATTCCAATATTCTAGCTATTTTTTCTAGAGCAACAAAATAGCTTCAAGCCACGGCACGAATTCGCATTTTGTAAAGCGTTGTGTTGGTGTTCCTCCTCTGTCTGTGTGTGTGTTTGTCTATGTTTTATGGCTGCGGTGTAGATGTGTGCGTGATGTTTGTCTCTGTGTGTGTGTCTGTTTGCCTGCAAGTGCACAAAGTTAAATGGTTTTTTTATATACTCACCACCAACTTTCTGTGTGTTTGCCTGTATGCTTGTGTGTGTCTGTGTTTGCGAGTTTCAATGTGTGTATAAAATGACATTTGGTTTTTAGTGCTTTAGTTTTCAGTGTTTATTTCACTTTTTCGGGTTTGTTTTAAATGCACATAGTTTTACTATAATTTACGTTTCTTTATTTTTTAAATATTTCTTTTTGATTTTAATATTGACAGCTTATTTATTTTTGTTTTTCTCCAATTCAATGTACTTATAAAGCTTTCCATGTAAAATTACCTTTTATTTACATTTTATACTTGATAAGATAACTTGAAAGGGTTGAAAGCCAATAAAAATATCGTATAGAATAAGAGTGAATTATATTTACCGAAAATTATTCGATTAATATATACTTGCTTAGATTTTGAAGCCAATTAAAAGAAACGGCTTATCTACTACTGTTGTGATTAATAATATCAATTACTTAAAAGGGATTAATTCCATTCAAGTATTCCGATTAAGTTGTTTAAACCATTTAAAGACTCTATTCCTTTTTCGTGTCTTTCTGTTGTCAGATAACGTCGTCACTCCCTTTTGCTTTTGAGCTGACATATCAAACGATAATAACGATGGTTTAAACGCTGTTTATGACTGTGTAAAATTGGGTTTTTTAAGCGACAATTGACAGCCAACACAAAAGTTGCTCCCTTACCAAAAAGTTGTCAATCAATTGAAGGGAAAAAGATGTGAAAGATGAGCAACAGGGAGACAAGCCAGCCGCCAACATGAAGGTCCTCCCCCTCCTGTTGTGTTGACACTCATCGATAATGATGTCAAGTCACTTAAATGTAACATATGCCACGCCCCAAACCAAATAAAAAGCAGCAGCGACCATAAAAGAAAATGTAACTAAGGAGAATTTCAATTGAAGGTGATTAAAGGCAGAACTTGTTGATCGGAATTAAGAGAAACACATTGAACAGCTGTTGCCCTCTTCTTCTTCGACTGCTTCTGTTCATCTCAGAAGAGACGTGACTGTCAGGCAAATCTATTTGCCATTTACACAATTGGCAACATATGTGCAAACGAAGGAGAAGAGGTCCTTAAGGTAAGGATGAAAACTCACAAAAATGAAGAAGAAGATGAAAAAGAGAGAAACCAATGTCAATTCAATTAAAATGGAGCACTTAATTTTATGCCACATTCAAAAACTCACCTCACTGCCGGTGAAAAGAGCACAAGCGGAAGGAAGCAGCCAGAGTTCAGATAGTGAACATCTGTCCTGAGAAGGGTCCTCAATGGAGTGTGTCTGTATATGTGTGAGTGTGTGTGTGTGGTTGTGTTGTGCATGCGATATGAGTCAATAATATTGTAACAGCTGTCTGTTTGGTTCGGCTCCTTTCCTTCTTTTTGCTTCTCGCTGCCAATTTTAAATGGAAATTTAAATGTTTGAAAACTCACAAAAATGGAGAAAAAGGTGAAAACCCTCGAATATAAAACAGGGGCGTCACAGCTTGAGGGATTTCAATTAAAATTGCCTTTAAATAAACGAATATCTCCCTTGCAAAAAGAAGCAGCGGTTACGCCCGAGAAGACACGCATCGAGAAGGCAAAAAGCAAAAGAATGGAGAAGGCAATGGAAATCGAATGGCAGGTAAAATTGGCTGATAATCAAAAGCAACGTTCTCACTATTTGACAGTTGATTTGGCATATGTTGAAAAGCACGAAAGTTTTCTAGGAAAACAACAGAAAGATAGATAGTCTGCTTCTCTGTTTGGCAGGAGAAATGAACGTGATAAACGAAAAACACAGTCATATTTCTAGGAATTTTTAAATAAATTTAGTTCTTTGACTTGAAAGTATGTCGAATAAATGTGAAGAAAAAGTCAATATTAGCTTTCGTGGCCGTTATAAGAAAGAGATAAATTTGCTGAAGTCTTTAAGTTGTGCTAAAACACAATTGCAGTCAACTTGTGGCACTCGGATTAGTTTACACAAGTTGTAGACTCCTTTCAATAATTTGACTTGGATCAAAGTCCTTAATCGTTTACCTTAGTGAATCCAAAAGCGACATTTTTATGTCCAGAATTTAAATTTTACATTTAAATGGGTGAAATTTGCATGCCAACAAGCCGGCTTCTCATTTGAATTATCTTGTTGTTATAAGATATAAATGGAGGGCAAAAACACCAAACTAACTAAGCTGACAGACTACACACATGCATATTAAAATATACACCAACACATACACACCAACAGACATATACACAGACATATGGTACACACATGTCACTTGGCAGATGGAAGATTGAACAGATTTAACAAGCGACGACGACATAATGCATAACTCTCTAAGCATATTTACAAAATATTGTTTGCATTCTAGTGTTTAGAAAAGGGAATATACCAGAAAACACATACGTGCACACAGATACTCACACACACACACACACATCATTGGGTAGACATTCCTTGGTAGCCGTCCTCGTCACATGTGCAGTTGAGCTCTTGAGAAATTAATTTCAAGTGGAAATATTATAACAGAGGAGGCAAACAGGCAAACAAATATACACAAATATGACCAAAAACGTTCAAGCAAAATGATGAAAGGCAAAATCTTCAGAGAGACACGAGTCTGAAGACAGCTCAGAGGAGTTAAAATTTAGAAAGAGAAGAGAGCGCAACAAGGACAATGGGGACGACAGCTGTGAATACTGCGATAAGCCCCTTTGGACTCAGATGATGTGTAACCGAAAATAAATTCAGTCTTGTAATCAAAAATGTAAATGCAAATATAAAATGACAATCATTGCCCTTAATACTGTAGGCCTCAATTACAAAGGTCATGGGTAAGTCTTTAAAACCAATATAACTGAGTCACTGTCACTTGTTTGAGCTTTAGAAAATCGATTAGCAGAAACCTCTAGCATTAGTTTTAGAATAAAGAAGAATCTCTATCAGCCTTTTTACAGTTCCATTACTTACAGTTTTTTAGGGAAACAGTTTTGAAGTCAATTGGCAAGTACCTACTTGCAGTCTATCTTGATTTAACTTGGAATGTAGACTAACAGTCGAGATTCCTACGAGTCCCTGCCTAAAAAATGAAACCATGGCCAAGGTAAAATTTAGTAAATTTTGCCTATTTTCACTTTATATTTATACAAATGTAGGTATGTCCTTTAAGTGCCAAACGAAATAAAAGCAAAGAAAAATGCTGAACCAAAACTAATTTGTCATAGAGAAAAGAAAATAAATGAAGTTAATCTAAACACTTGGGCTATTTGTGGTTGAATAATTTTTGATATGACCCGCCGGAAGGTGTTTATTAGCAACACGGGAATAATGGGGCGTATAAGTAATATTATAGCATAACTTTGCCTCAAGGCATTACTCATGCTCATAACAAACAAACCAAAGAGCAAGGGAAAAAGCAAAAAAAAAACACTTTGAGCATCTTAAGAGGCCACTAAAAGGCAAAAGTCATAAAAGCAAAGCAAAAAGGAAACGAAAGAGAAGAAAGAATGAGCAAAAATGAATAAGTGAAAATGAAATAAACTACAGCCGAAGAAAGCATAAAAAGGTGCAGCAAAGGAAGTCATTGGGGAGTGGGGCTAAGTGGAATGAGACCAGCCTTAAGTAAAGCAACAATTATGCCTAAGATGGAGACAGAATAAAGATAAAGGAAGAAAGGAAAAGAGCATAGAAGAAAGCTTTAATAGACACTTGGGCACAAAATCAAAAGAAACGACAGGCGAGACACTATAGCAGGACCACGTGACGATTCAAGTGCATCTAAATTAAGCCGACGAGTCATTAATTGCTGCCAATTTATATTCTTCTTTTTATAATTTATAGACTCAAGTCGCTAGCGATGTCTGGGTGAAATTCAAAACATGTAATATTTGCAACAAACTTACTATAAATTAAATTGTTAAACATATTGAACTCTACTTGTAAACAGATAGGTACATTCTGTAATTTCGACAAATTGGCATTGAATACATGGAAAGCAGGCAACTGTAGTAAGGAGTGTTTAACTCTGCTTCAAACCTCATCATATGAGATAATAATTCAAACGAAACATCAGGATTTCGCCAGGTGGTCACAGGTCACTTCAAGATACGCGAAGCAAAATTTCATACTTTGTATATGCACACTTGCGGTTGTCCTTTCAATGCATTATTGATGGGTAGCTTTACAGGGACATTTGCTAATGTGAGATTTAACACGAAACAACATTTAAGTTTTTTAAGAACGGAGAACGTTTTTAAACAATTTTACTTGAATTTTGAAATAAATTTTTGAAAAAAAGGCAGATGTTATTCCATCTTCAATTCAGCTCTTTAGCTTGTTCATTTCGTTGGAAGAAATTTTTGTTATACACCCAATAAATTAATTTTATGTATTGCATATATTTTCTATTGCCAATCAATAAGGCCTAAGAACAATGGGCATATTTGATCTACGTATAATTGCCTTGGAAATATAACCTCAAGCTTGGTGGTTGTTCACACATTAATGCACCTAACTCATCAATATATTATACAGTTGCAAAAGGAGTGGACACATGATATAAAGAGAAAATGAGATGCATAGAGAGAGTGAGAAAGAGAGAGAAAATGAGATAGAGACAGAGGCACATACATATGTGATGATGCCTTGACAATTCAGCATGCAGAAATTTATCAAAACGGGACCACATACAATCTCTATCATTCTCTCCCTCTCTCTTTCACCATTTTGGTTCTAGTAAATTTAGAGAGCAACTAAATTTCAATTAAGAGTTAAATGTAAGGAGTACGAGTACTTAGGCAGCTTATGCTAGAGGGCCAGAAGTATTGGCTACCACGTGGACAATCAATTTGAATTAGATAATGTTCAGAATGAGAATATACGGATATTAATGTGTAATTATGCTAACAAGTCAAAAGGCAAAGCAACAACTGGCCCAACAACTGACTCTACCCAAAAGCAATATGTAAGCTAAATCAGTTTAATTATAAAAGATTAACTTGACGGGTCTTAGTAGCGCATAGTCCATAGACTCAGTCCGTAGACCCTTTTTGAGGGGAGCTTAATTGAAATACAACACAGACACATACCCAAAAGTCAATTCAAATCCAATAACAATGTGTCTATGTGTGTGCAAGTTGTGTGTGTGTGCTGTGTGTGCGTGAGTGCGTTTGAATATGTTTGAATATGTGCGTTTCCAGGGCAGGAAGTTTATTTTCGTAACTAATCCCAAATGATTAACGAAAATGCGCGTCAAAGTGTTGGACTTTCTGGCCAAACCGATGGCCTAAAGGCCACATAATTCAATGGGGCTTAGTTGTTGTTTTGTCAATATGAGCTGAAAAAAATGGCAAGAAAGGTAAGGCAAACATTTGTTCGTTCTCTAGAGATGGACAAGTACGTGTCTATAACTAACACAAGAAAGGTGTGTTTAAATATAGTTAGTTAATAACAAATAATTAAGAAATAGTTACCCATTTTCCACCCTCGCAAAGTTTAATCGGTTTAACGTTTTAACTCTAAAAACAAAAGCTGCATTGATAAATATATTTGGCTTACAGGTCAGTAGATGTAGACTCTTTTAGCACTTAATAACATCAGAGCCAACTAAGCATGCAACTAGACTCTTCGTTGTTATCTTAATCACATGCAAAATCACCATCTAAAAGTTTTCTTCTTTTAACATCTCCACTGTAGAGCCATTAACAATAGCAGGCGGTATCGGACTTTCGACTTTGACATGTTGTGCACGGAATTGTTGTAAAATTTTACCTTAATTCTGCATGAGTTTGTCCAATAGGTATCCTAGGTGTTGTTTTCCAATTCCACATGACGGAAAAAAGAGGCCCACCACGTGGCATTCTCGTAAAACTAAAACTTTGATTGCCATCTCTAGTGAATTGACTAATGGTGGTGACTCTGCTGTATCTATTAATGTGGAATGATGTCTGGTATGCGAGAATCTATCGGCCTTTGTATATTTCTTTGTATATCTATATATATATATATATATATATGTAGGTATGTGTGTGGAATTCAATAAAAATTCTAATGGTTTTCTGATGATAATCTCATGGCTGTGTGAAAATCAAATAGCAAATGGCAAATAGCAAAACCAGCTAAACAGGAAAACATTCAGCACTGTGTTGTGTTGTGTTGCGCTGCGTTGTGTTGCCTGGGCAATATTTGCACATTGAGGATTTTGATATTGGGTTTTGGGTTATTTGGGTTTGCTTTTTGGTTTTGGCTTTCCTGTTTTTCTAGCTAAATATTTGCCACGCTCCTTCACGCTGTCAACTAGGTGAAACTTCGATTGAATTCCTTTATCTGCTTTGTTCTGTTGACTCTTTCACTTCCTCACAATTCCTCTTGCCCTCTATCCATCTATCTGTGTTACTCTGTCTGACTTCAACTTCATGCTTCGTTAACTGTAAATTCCTGCAGCACATATACACCTATTCTATTTTTTTTTTTTTTTTTTTTCTTTCTACATATTTGTTAATACCTATATCCTTTGGCCGTGCTTCAGTCTATATATTAGATTGCCTTTAATCCTATTTTCTTGCATTTGCTGCTTGGTTAGTTTATTTTTTCCACTTCCCATGCTCCCATGCTTTCACTTTATCTGCCCTGTGACATTCTGATTGGCATTGACAGCCTCTTTATGTAGAAGGGTTTTCTTTGTTTTTTTTTTTTGCTATTTCTTTTTTCATTTTTGACCCCTTTGTGTTTTTGTGTGTTGATGTTGTTTTATGGAAAATTGAAAAATAATATCAACAACTTAAGCTTAAAATGTAGACTGAAGCATCCTTTTTCAGGTCTAATGGGGCGTATGTGTAACTTTTAATTTATATTGTGTCTCAAGATTTTCTTTCTCGAAATTTAAACAAATAGCTGCAAGCTTCAGACGTCTAGGAATCCCTTTGACGTGGAGCTCAAGTAAAAATAATATAACAAAGGAACAAAATTGTGTAAAAATGGGAGGAGACACGGTTTTAAGTATGATACAACTTTACTCAAATGTGGTTCCTTGTTAAAGCCCAGAAATAACAAATTATTCGGATTTAGAGGACACAGAATTGTGAAAATTGTCTTTTAAGTCCCAAACCTTAAGCTGGCCTTATTCGTGACTTGAAAGGAAGAATGACTTATTTACTATTCAATACTAGTTTAATGTATAATATTAAATATAGATTCACAAAAAATCTATTTACCAACAATTTACCATTAAACATAAAAGTCAGATATGAAAAAGTTGACAAAAGTTATATATAAAGACAGGAAAATAGTGCTTAGTAAAACTTTTTCATAAGGAAGTTCATTTTGGGATATGTTTGTGAAGAGTTTATAATAAACTCATCTAGCTTTCTCTCTGTCTCCCTCAGTGGCCATATGTCGCCAGACACAAGCAACAAATATTATAGAGGAAACTAAAGATGAAATATTTGGACAACACATGAAAAAAAAAAAAACACACGTAGCAAACATCAAACAAATTGCGGCGGAATCCTTTTTAGTCAAGCTGTTTGCACTGTCTTCCTCTGTTTCTGCATTTCTTTCTTCACCCGCTTGGCTGCTTCCGGTTGGCACAACTTCCGTTTTATCTACTCGAGTGTAGACTACAAAAACAAACAAGAAAAAATTAATTCAAGCAGCAAAAATGGCGCTAAACATTTGGACTTTTACCACATGCAGCTTTTTTAAAGCCAACTCAAACCAAAAATTTGTCAGAGGATATGTCTTAAACAGTGACAGAGGGAAAAAATACTCTCTCATGCTGAGCAAAGACAAAGGGGGCACACATAGATATAGAGGAAAGCGACGAGTGACACTAGAGCCACATGTGTGTCATGAACTCAAACGAGCCTTAAAGGCCAAAATGTTAGATACTCCTAGAGCAAGCGATGGATGATGCCAAAGTTCAATGTCTTTTTTACACACACACACACTCAAACACACACGTCGAAGACATAATTGTCTGCTCGTTTTTGGTAGCACAAGTCACCAAGTAAACGCAATGGCTGTTCATTTCGTGTGAGTTATGACTAGAACATTGAGAAAGGCACATAATTATCATCCCAAACATACATACAAGCATATTAAATATTAAACGTTCCTTGGGGAGCAACAAAATGGATCAACAATTCCCCTAGAAATGTATATATGTAGGAATTCATTAGAATTTAATGAAAATGTTCAAAAAGGCTTGAAAGAGAGAGAAAATTTAGTTATAATCTCTTTGAAATTGAATTCTTGCTCAAAACTTAAAGTAATCAAGTAATTAATATTGTTAAAGAGAAGTTTTGAGTTGTTTGTATTAAGTTTTCTACTCTCGATGTCACTCATTTAATAACTTGTGGGGAAAGTATTTCGGCCTAGCATAATTAGAAAAGGTAACTAAATTAACAATTATTAAAATAAAATTCGGCCAAAAATATAAAATTTTTGTGCGATTTCACAACAGTATCAACAAATTTACACTACTCAAAGTCGAGATTGACGCCAAAGTTTTGACTGCCAAAGACTTTTTGTCGACTTGCCAATAAGGAATAAAAAAACAAGGAAAAAAAAAACCGCTTTATCTAGTCCTAAGCCTCATTTGCATAAAGCCGACTGACTTCTGGCAAAGGTTTTACTAAGAGTAAAAAAAGGGAGACACAAGAAAACAAAATGAAAAAAATTCCCGATTAACTTTATGATGGTTGAGGCACTCAAGTGAACCAGCACATATGACTCTCTTTCTCTTTTGTCTCGCCTCTGCAACTTTTTTCTATGTCAGCCACTTAATTAAGGCCCAAGCCATGCAAATGAAGTAAGCGGAATGACAGAAAAGAAAAAAAAGTAAGCAAAAAAATATCATTTTCTATTAGCAGGCAAACAAATTTAACGCTGCAGCATAATAAAATTGCCTTCCGCTTCAAAATAAGAAAAAAATGGTTCAGATATGGTGAAGGATGTATGGGTGGGTGAGTGGGGGGTAGGTACGCTTTAGGAAGAGGCAACGGATAAAAAGCAATAATGGCAAAAATACTTTTAACCCACAGCAGCAGCAGAAACTGAAGTAAAGTAAGTGAAGTGAAAATCAAGCAAAAATGGGCAAAGTGATTTCCTTTTTTTTCTTATATATTTTTTAGTGGCATCTTTACACCCACACACAGCCATTCACCACCCACACTCATACACGCAAAACGTTTAGTATGGAAATTAAATTTGCATAAATAAATGTCGACATGGGGGAAATGCGGCAATGACAGCAGAAACAGCAGAAGCAGCAGCATTTTCTTCGTCCAGGACAATGACAGGACCACACAGACAACATGTCGAGTGCGAGGAAAACCACAAAAGAAACCTCAAATAAACAAAATAAAATGTATTAAAATATATAAAATGCAATGAAAATTACAAAAGAAAAAAATTTCGAAAAAAAAGGACGACGAAATAGACGTAATAATATACATATATTTAAAGGAGGGCCAAGCAATAAGAGAAAGAAAATAGTTAAATTTGTTGCATAATTATTTACTCCAGAGGAGAAAATTATTAAATAAGAAAATAATTAATTGGTCAAGTCAAATAGATGAAACAAATGTTTTTTTTTTTTGGAAGCATTAAAACAGTAATCTCAAAATTCTTATCCAAATGGTTGACATTAAGTGAATTGGAATAACATTATACACAAAATTTTCAGAAAAGGTTTTGCTTATAGCAAATACATCTTCACTAGTTGACGGTTGATAATTTATAATTAACATTCAATTTCATATCCATTCCGTTTCAATTTACTTTTGCTTTAATTTTGTATCAATTAATTCATTTTCGCTGTTATAATAGTTCACAAACTTCAAGTGCGATTGCCAGATTGATTTCGCATTTACAAATTACACAATTACTCAGATTTCAATTGAGTTGGTACAAAAGCAATTATACGCCATTGTGTGAAAAATCATTGAGCGATCATGATGTTGCACCATTTCTTAATTGCTAGAGCAACAAACCAAAACAAGCAGCGAACCAAACATGTGAGCACATCGGATCGAACAATAAACCAACACAGAGGGGCAAAAAACAATAATTTTGTATGTTAATTAAACACATAAATGACTCTGCAAATTTGCCTCTCATCAAAATTGTATGCAGGCTTTATTAATACTTAATCTGCAGCATCAAGTGCTTGCATGTGTGTGTATGAATGAGTGTTTGCTGGTTCCACACACATATATGTATGTATGTACATGTATATCAAATTTAGATATGAACATGTTTGCTTTAGAGATTTTGCTCTTGCTGAATTATGCATGAGAATTTCGATTTCAACTGCTGTTTCCTTTTTTATTTTGGTAAGCTTATAAAATTGGGTTTTGAGTGGAACTGAATGTCTATGTGACTGTGTGTGGTTTTTTGAAATCGAATCGAATCAAAGAAAGTCAGTTACCAAAATTACACCTGTCCCAGAGCCAGAGACAGAAATAGAAACAGGTGAGGCCTAATCCCAAAGGCACAAATACGCAGGCAAACAAAGACAACAACACTTCAATACCTACACATGTGTATACACCTTTCGTAAATGTATATGTACACATATACGACCGCCGCAGACTCATGCAGTTTGTTATATTTGCTAAATGCTTAGCAGCCAATACCCAAAATGCAATGGAGAATTGAACGAAACACTAAAGGGGGCAATTACAGCGCTGCGACTGTTAAGAGAAGTGTAAGCGAGAGAGGAATCTAAAGGGAAAGGGAAAAGGAATGTGGCACAAAAACAGGGCAAGTGCAAGAGTAGGAGCTAAGGTAATTTTCCCACATCAGCCAAAAGCCATTTACACGAAAATCATTCTGTGCCGCCCCCTAAAACATTACACAATGCTTTTGACTTAAGTTCTGCTAAACGTTTTCATTTTATTTCATTCAATTTCAATTGCTTGTTAGTTAAAGCTTCAGTTTCTGTTTGTGTATTTACCGTATAATCAGATTATATGTCTATTATAATGTTATTAATATTTAATATCTTCAGTTTCAATTCACCCATATTTACCTATGTTTTAATTCTCTTTTCTTTTTATTTTATTAACTTTGAAATTTAATAAATTCTCTTCACTCGAATTTGAACTCAACTGCAATTTACTCTTAAGTTAATTTTTATAAAAATTGAGCGAAATTATTCGACAGAATGTCCTTTAATTGCCTGCAAAATAATTTTAACCACGTTTGCTAAATGGCCAAAAAAGCCAGAGCAACATTTTCGTATTTATGTTGAATATTTTTTTCCTAAAATTGTGGAAATTGCCAAATATTTTTGTCTCTTTCTCATACACCTTAGTCACCCACCTCGTCGGAGTTCCTCTTTGTTGTCGTCTCTCGGCGGTTTCATGTTTTTTGTTTAGTTGTGTCCTCTCCCCAGGGGTGGAGGCTGCAGTTGGAGTTTGGAGCTGGAGCTGGAACTGGAGCTCTTGTTTGTCATTTGTTTGCAGATTTTTGTGTGTAGATTCTGTGGCTTCTTGTGGGCGTTTGTTTAGTTTATTTATTGTCTGCTGCTGGTGCTTCTCCACTACCCTCTCTGCCACACCTCGGCCATCTTTGTGAAAATATGTCAAGGTGTGCAAGCACATGCCACCCACTTCATTTCCGCGTCCAAACCTCCCCCCGGTGAAGGGAGAAACTTTAAGCTTGAATAATGTATTTTGTGGCCTTGTGTCGAGGCGTTAAGGCTCAATTTTTTCCTGACAACATTGTAAATAATGAAGACTTTAAGCTGTGTGAAATTAGCGTTATGTTGATGTTGCTTTTATTTACATTTGTTATTGTTGTTGTTGTTTTATGCTATATGGTATAATGAACTTAATACTCTGGCTTAATGACTGCCTGACAGTGTGTTATTACCCACAAACTCAACGTACGGCAAGAACACAAACAGAACCCAACCACTAAGCAAAAGAAAATACATAAAGGAACTCATTCAATTAAAAGAATTTCTCCATTCCATAATAAATTTTGTTTTTTAATGATAAATTATTTATATTAATAATTGTAATTAACGTTATGTATACAGTCAATTGAATTTAGGTAGAAGAAGCAGACAGGGAATTTAAATTCATTTATATTCTACTGGGTGGGAAATTATTTTACATTCTCCCATAGCCTATTTTTATTCGTCTAAAGAAAAAGAGTTTGTCCAATTTTACATTACTTTCTATTTATCTGATAATAATTAGCCTAACTGGTATATGGTGCGTATACGTGATGCTTGTACAACTTGTACACTTTTTAATCCGGCAGTTCAGGAATTTTATTTCGAACAATTCAAAAATTTTTCAGAATTTGCCACTATTTGATATAGATCTAACAAGAACCACATGTTGCCTCTGTTAGGCATAAACAGATGCTGCTAAGTCCTTCAGGCATTTAACAGTCAAAATTATTTCTCCATTTATGCTAACAAAAAGTAGTTAACATTTCGAATACTTCCCCTGCTTTAGCTAACAGCTGGAGACGCAGCTGTGAAATGTATGTTAACATCGACTTCCACTTAAAGTCCACAAGTTCGCCTCGCCGACCGAGATATGGAAGCCGTTTGAATAGACATTTCCCTTACCGCAAATGTCTCTCGGTGGTGACATGTTAATTTCAGTAAGAACTTATTACAAGTCTAGGAGTCAGTAGATTCTCTTCTCCCTTCTTTTGCTGATTTCTATAGAGAGTAGATGTGGCTTTAATTTTAAGCAAGAGGCCAATTTTAGTGAAATTGGTTTTATTTTAAGGGGCGTGGCGACAAAGAAAGGGAGTGAAAAATAGAAACAGTCTAATGGAAATTTATGGTTTAAAGTTGAACATTTTTTTATTGTGTTAACTAACAAAATTTTTCAATCAATTTTAAATTATCACCAGCAAGCAGAAAGCATAGAAGCCAGAGACGACTCAAACGCACACACACGCACACACACGCACACACACACACACACACACACATGTAAACAGAAGGTGCAAGCAAAATCATTTTTACCATAAAATTTATTGCTTTTGGGTTTTTTCTTACTTTTTTTTCAAATATTTGCCACATCAGACCCATAGCCAGAGTGGTGTTCCCTTTAGCCATAACCTGAGGACTCCAGACTGCCAAACAAAAGAAAAAAAAGGAAAATGAAAAGAAGAGAAAAAAGTGTTTTATAAACCTTCAATTGCTGTCAATTTATTGACAACATGTCGCAGCAGCACCGCCAGCTTCAGGCAACAAACAAAAATGTCAAAAAGAAGAAGAGATGTGAGTTAAAAAGACAAAAAGACTATGACCCAAAAAATTTGTTTGCCAACCTTTAGAAAGAAGGAAGGGGGCAAGACGAGGGAAGGAAAAATATTAAGAAGAAGACGAAAATTCACAAACCCCGCTGACTTTTTCTTTCCTTTTCCGTTTGTCTGCTTTTCTTTTGCTTTCTTTTCACTTTTTTCTTTCGTTGCTTAAGCTTATGTGAGAAATGTGAACAATTTACAATAGAAATTGCTGTGTCTGCATTTGGACAACTCGTCGTATGCGCAATCAGCGAGCGATTGCTAAAAGCATCGCCAGGTGATACAAAGCAACAACCGATGAGGGGTGAGTGAGAGCACAAAGGGATGGAGGCAGGAATCATAACAACAAAAAAATAAGAGATTTTATGTTTTTTCAAAAGTGGAAGTTAAAATGCTCTCAGCATACAACTCAAAAAAGTATACTATACTTAATTTTATATTGCTTTAATTCTTAGAAATATTTTCAGGTATAACTTTTACCAAAGGGGCACGAATTTTGAGAAACTTATTAAATGAGTTCTATGAAAAGCTATATATAATTTGTTACCTTTTTTAACCGTGGTTCAATAGGTTAAAGTACTGCTGCATCAATTTAATAGAAGTAATACAAAAATAACCCAGTTCGGTTGAGTTAGTTCTAATTGGGTATTCATTTTTTCTCTAATTGGGCACATTTTAATTTTTTTTGTTGGGGAAAGGATTTTTAGTTGTATATATGATATTTGGAAGCATAAAGAATACAATCAGAAAACAAATTAACTCAGAAGTGTGTCTCACATAACTAAAAACCAAACACTACTCACAAATACCGAATGTCTCGACTGTGATATTTCATGTACATATACATATACTAAATCTATGTGCAATATCTGATAGTGCCAATAGAAATCACTTTATATAAAGGAACTGGAAAAATATATAAAGTTCTTAGATGCTCGAAGCGTATGGAGACACCCATGAATCTAAAATTATTTTAACTATTACTTTGCGATGATTTTCCTGTGAACGACAAGAAGATTTCAATATGGTTTTCTTGAGAATAGGTTGATAACTTAAATCCCAAACTATTTGCCTGATCTCTCTCTCTCTCCCTCTCTGTTTGTCTGCCTGTGTCTCGGTCCGTGATATGAGGTGAACTCACTTTTATCTAGGGTATATACGCGAAGACAGACAGAAACGAATGTTATATTTTACATTTCAATTGTTTTTTATGATTGCGACCAAAGTGCACACGTACACGTACGAGCTGACAATTCTCTACAATTCCCGATTGTTGTTGTTGTCGGTGCCTCTCTGTTGCTTTTGTTGTTATTTTTGTTGTCTTTCCGTTGTCAATTTGGTTGCCGTGCGTGTAAATTGCACAACAGCTGCCTCGATTGACAGCCGCTACTCATCTCATCTCAACCCATGTGTATGTGTGTGTGTGCGTGTTATCAGCATTTTTCTTGATTTTATGCGACATTGCCTTGAAATTGAAAGTGAAAAATGCTTTTCAGGTGCTTAAGTGATGAAGTGGCAATTGCTTGCTTCTGTTTCCTTTCTTTCCTGCTCTTCTTCTTTTTTTTTCCGTTTTTGATTGCGCATTTCGTTGTTGTTGTTGTTGTTGTTGTTGTGATATTGATTTCCTGTAAATTCTATAATATATATATATATTTGTTTTCGAAACGAACCAAAAAAAAAAAAATACATTTGCGTGCTGTTGCCAACAAAATTTTATGGTATGTGGGTTACGCATGAAATGCATGTAAATTATACAAGACATTCGAATTGGGCCACCTTCGACGCACCAATCAATTCTATTTTTATGCTCCATTTTCACTTGGGTGCTTAAAGCTGAGCCTATACATATGTATCTATGCTTGCCAGAACATCTAATCAAGTTTGCTTCAAGAATCTCAGGGCCTCACACGAAAATGTCATATATGTGTGTATAAAGATTCAAAGTTAACTAATTTATTACTAATGTTTTTATCAATATATTGACTAGCTGCCGTGATTTGTTTACTCTAGATTATGGAGAAGGAAAAGAAAATGATCAGACCATAAAATATATGCAATAAAGCACCATCATCCGTTTTATATCAAACTTTGGACTCGTCCCATTCAACTTTGTTTTAGGCGACTAAATATGAGTTGAGATCGAATGAAAGAGATACAAAATCTTTATGCAAATATCTAAAAAATAAAAGGAGCTTTTTGATTTTTACTACTTTCATATCAATTCAACTTTTGAATAGTTAGGTGATATAATCAACAGAAATACCTAAAGAGCATTTGGAAAAGGCGCAATAAAAATAGAAACAAAGTTAATTTCTCACATCACTTCCATAACTCTCTTATGCTACTTATGCGTTTGCCTCTAATGAAACATCAGCCCCATAAACAGCATAAAAATGCAAATTAAATTCAAAGCGTTCTGGCGAAAGCGGTAAAGAGGAGAAAAGGTGCAACAACAGGCCAATATTTCCCCGAAGTACAGTTACGTCTTCAACACACACACACACACACACACAAAGATAGGGAGAGGGACACAAAAACTACTAAATTAAGGCACATGGCAATAAAACAAGCAAACAGCAGCCCAAGCCCAAACAATTTTACAACTTTAGGCGCGGCGTTCGCTTACATAAAAATAAATTTCTTATTTACATAAAAAGAGAGAAACTTTCCTTTTTTTTGTTTTGTTGCCGCTCAAGAGGCAGACAACAAACAACAATAACAACAGCAACAACAAAAAATAAAATCAAAATACAAAACAAACCGCAAAGACCAAACAAAAATCTTGACGAACGTGGCAAGAGGGCAATGTGGCAAGATGGAGCGACAAGGCAATGAGGCGACGAGCCGGCAACAAACATTAACATCAGCATCAACAACAACAGCAACAATAACAACAACAAGAATAACCACTACATTTGCATATTATACTTATTTTTTTCTTTATTTTTCAACTTTAATTTGTTTGCGAAAAAATGTGAGCAACGTTAAAAAGGCAGAGGCCAAATGGCCAACAACAACAGCAACCACATAAAAACAGCTCCAACGTTGTTGGGGAAAAAAAAAACGTCAAGTATGCAACACGCAAAGTGACTTTTGTTGTTTGTATAAGTTTTTAAGCTGGCTTAGGATATGAGCACAAGATGAAAGGCACTCCAAGTGCTACATAAGGAATGAGAAGTATATTGAAATGATTTAGGAAATCATATAACGAAAGTGAAATACTCTTCTTGGCACTCAGATCTGTCTAAGGGCAGCCTAAAGGATACACCCAAAATAAACTCATTTGAATGTGTTAGTCATTGGAAATTGTTATTTCCTTTTCCGGAAGGCATATCAAACCTTGCCTAAGGGTCTACATTGCAATTGGCAGGCAACAGACAGCAATTGAGCAAAAACTGAGTTAGATTTTGATTGCTAGAATTTAATTCTGCTTTATTTTGAAAATTCCAGTAAAATATTTTAGTCAAGATCATCAAAACGGCAGTCTAAATGGCTTAGAAAAAAAAAACAATCGTTTTTCTTATATTGCGAGAACTTAGGAACAAAACATCAAGCACCACAATTTGTCCTTTATTTAATATCATTTCGAAAAATTTATATATTTTAAACAGTTCTCAAATTGTTTTAAGACAAAATACGCAAATGTCACTGTAATCTTTGGTTTCAGATCAAAACATAAATAAAGCACTATTTATAGTAGTAGGCCAAGAATTTTTGTTTAATTGTTTTTTTGTGCGGTGAAAGATTTTTTCATAAAATTATTCAAGTCATTATGTTAGCTTCGTTAGTATTCTTGTATTTATTATTGTGCTTTTTGCTTTATCTACTCGAATATTTTAATTGGCACTTGGATTAACTATAAATAAAACACTGATTCAAATTAAACAACAAAATTTTGAAAGTCATGAGGAGACGCTAAATGCAAAGGTAAAAAAACATGTATTCAATTTTGCTAACTTTAAGCTTTTAGGATTATTTCAGATAAATTGATTTGGATAAAATCATGTCAATATCAAGCAAACATGTGTTTTAACGCCTTCTCACTTTATATCATAGCATACATTTTTGGGCAAACATTTTTGATAGCAATTTTAAAAGAAAACTATTAGAACTACACAATCATTAAGAACTCACAGTTTTAAATTGCACATTGTTGTTTTCTCTAACAACTATGAAATAAATATACCTCAAGATAACCCGTAGACAACACATACACAGAGTCATATCACAATTGCTATAAATAAACTCCTGTGAAAAGAAGAAAATGCAACAAGAAATATATTTATTTCTAACAAGTGCTGACACACAAAATAAACCCACAAGACGAAAATTGAGATGGGGAAAAGATCTTCCAAAAGGTGGAGGAGAAAATACTGTTGTTTGGCTTGCCTCCGGCTTCCATAGGTAGGTGTAGGTAGGAACAGCATTAGCGCTAACGATGCGTGTATGTAGCATCAACACCGGGCCTATTCCCATTGCAGCATTTGGTCCTGTGTGTTGCCTCTTGATTTGCTTACATTTCGCTCACATACAAATACGTACACACATTTAGAAAGCGAGACAGGGAGCGAAAGAGAAGGCGAAGTAGAGATGAAGCAATTTCTGTCATTTTTTTTTTCTGTTTTGTATAGTCATTTGGGCGGTTTTTTGAATGCTCTTACTTTGAGGATATATTCGCTTTTATACTAAAAATACATAATAATTAAAAAAAAAAATTAAGTTTCCAGATCCTTAAAGTCAGTTAGAGGAATGTCTCTTTTAAATTATATATGATATAATTGATCATTTTTTGTGTAACCAATTTAAATAAATTTTAAAATAATAATTTAAAAAAAAGAAAAAGTTTATTTAAAAAAATTATCTTAAAAAAGGGCAACAAAAACCTTTTCTATTCGGTTGAAGAAAAACTGACTTTCTGAACATACGAGCAAGTATATTTTGTTTTTTGTGTTTTTTTTTTCTACACCGTCGTTGGTTTTTTCGGTAGTGCCCATAAATATTCAGTCATTGTTTTGCTTTATTATTTTTATTGTTATTGTTTCGTTTTTCCCCGCAGTTCTCCCCTCCCCATCAAAAGGCATCTTTGTTTCCGCTTTTGTCCTTTTCTCTTATACATATAAAACACTTCAAAATTTATGTTGATTATTTTTATGGCGCGGTCACCAGGCAATATGTCAATATGCTATGTAACCATGAAGGGAAGGGGCGGAGAGCCAGAGGAGTGTCGGAGGGGGAAACGGTTTTGGTTTACCGTTTAACATGACAAATGGCTACGCCTCTTTGGGTTTAACTTTCAGTGTTTTGTCAATGAATAGAGCGATTTATGCATATGAATTTTTTTCTCCTCGCTTACAGCTCACATTTGAATCGAGAAAAAAACCACTGAAAGTAGAGAGAAATCCTAAAAAATGATAAAATAAGTTTTAAAAATAAACTAATTGTAGCAAAAATATACTACACATTTTTTTTAAGTACTTAAACATTTTTAAATTAAATCACTTAAATTGTAAAAAGTTTAATAAAAGTTGAAATAAAAGTAAATTTCTGTCCTCTTCATCTAATTTTTCTTTTAGTCAGTTTCTAATTAATTTTAAAAGAGATCTCATGACCTTCCTTTAGCAGATAGTTTACCTGATTTGAATACAAAAATATATATACATATAGAAATACAATATGATAATATTTGCACAAGTTCTGCTTAACATTCCTTCTGCTCTGCACTCAAAATTCTAGTTAAGCTGTAAATGCGGCTTTAACCTTTAAACCTGATTTTGGTGAGGCATAAAATAACCTACACACAAACAAACGGAGAAAGATTTCTTGCATCCCTTCGCCCACTCACACAATGAGCTTGAGGTTGAAAATCTGACTCATGTTTAGGCCTACGTAAGCCAAGTACTTACCCCAGCTCTAAGCCTTATGCCATTTCTCTCTCCCTCCCGCTCTCTTCATATGCTGCTACTATTCATCACCTCTTTTCTTCAGGACTTCAAGAAGGCAGTAAAAACTCGTTCGTCTTTTGCTATTTTAGTAGCCGTAGTAGTCGAGGCTATTAATATTTTACTTCTTTCTGCTTGTTGGGTTTTGTTTGTTTGCCTTTCGCTTTTCGCCTGTCGTCTTGCCTTGCCTTGACGCCCTTTTATGACTAAGACGAGAGAGAGAGAGGAGGAGAAGGGAAATGTGTAGGTTGCCTGGAGACGTGCCACATCCGATGTCGATGTTGATGTTGATGTTGTTGTCGTAGTCGTCCTTGCCATTAATACGCTTAACATTTGGGGTAACATGATAAGCTAACAAGTGTGTTTGTCTAGGTTTTTTTCTTCTGACTTGATTTTGACATGATTTCGATTTTTATTTGTGATTTTTATGGCATTGTCCTTTTTGACAACTCGCTTAACTCGCCAGTTTACTGTAAATTGGCCTTTTGTTTGTATTTCACAAACTAATTCATTTCGTTTCATTTAATTGCAGTTTATTAAAAATTTCTCCACTCCTTTCAACCGCACATTGAAAATCAATTAAAACAGGCGACGTCAAATGGCGTATAAAAACCGCCAAAATGTAAAATGCAAAACCAACACAAAATAAAAATATTTGTGAAACACAAAATGGAAAATAGGAAATATTATGTCGACCACAAAAACCATTTGCTGATCGTGTCAATAAAAATATACACCGAATAAGCAAAAACCCAAAAATTAACCAAAAACAAAACGATGACAACCAAAAACAAACAAACCAAACAGTTTTCATTAAAATTTACTGCAACAAAAGCATTAGAAAATTCATCGTATAAAACCATCAAACCATGCAAATACTAGAGTGTTTTCCACTGACCTATTTTTTGTCAAATCTTTTAATGAATTGATAGTTCACAATTAGAAAAATTAATAACAAGTTGCGAAAGACTAACATGCATGTAAATGTATTTTGTTGAGAGACCTAAAAATCTCCAATCTAATTGTAAGTGAATTGACCACTACGTTAGAAAGTGAATGCGAATTTTTTGTTGTTTTAAGTGTCTGCTTTAGACATTTTCTGCTTACTTGTATTGAAAGTTCTTAATTTAATTTGCAGTGAAGCAGACAATGCCTTTTAACAATAATTGGCTTATGTGGTAAAGTGAAATCTGTCAAAACTACATTTCCTACTATGGTTTTTATTTGGCAAATTATTATTTGAGAACATTTTTGGCCCATATAGACTACCCTGCCAAAAGTTTAAGGTCAGCTAAAGAATTACTGTCTTTTTCTTTAAGGATACTTCTGGGTTTCTCATGAAATGCACATAGCGCATCGAAAGAGGTAGATAAGCTGTAGAGCTTACCGTAGGGTAAGATAACTCTAAAGTTGGTCAATAATTAAAGAAAATAATTTACTACCACTATGTAATATCGTAAAGTAACTTCATACGTTTATTTGAAAGAATATTTCTTTTAATGACTTAACAGTGAGCAAATAAATAATAAGTGTTATTAGTTTTATCAAAGAAATTTTATATAAAACTGAACCGTAATCTTCAAACTGTAATATAGTACAAATACAAAGCATTCTATGAATCACCCTGTATGAGGATTACATGCCAACATTTTATGTATATATTCCCTACCGTGTCTTGTTAACAATTTGCTTATTCAATGTTGGCGTTTTTATCCCTTCACTCAGACAAAGTCAAACAAAAAATGCAGAAAAAGCACAAACTTCAAAAAATTCGCGACAAATTTGCATTTGATGCGCGTTCTCTTGGTTGGCATATCCACAGGGTAAAAAATAAATGCAAAAGTAAATAAAACTTTCTGAAAAAACTATATGTAAAAAGATATATGTATATTAGGTAGGGTATATTGAATACAACATGAAGCTTTCAATCGTTTTTTTTTGTTTTGTTTATTATTGTTACAAATTGTAGGGTAAGAAATTGTTGTGGCAAGACATCACATATGGTCCATATTTTAAACTCTTTAAAGCTTTAAATGCATCCACTAACCATGACAGCTGCTTGGACGCCACCTAAAGCAAGACGAAAGACAAAACAGATCCAAAGTCCAAAGAACATGGTAATTAAATAACAAGATTACCTCGAAATACACCATGGATCAAAAATTGATGCTCCATTCATCCAAGCTAGGCAACATGGTAATAGTAACGGAGGAATACAAACTGGGCAGGTGGCAAGAGTCGGAAAACTGACAGTTGGCAGTTGGCAACAGGGAAAATGCAGCACTTTAACTTGCACAAGAATAGATTGTGAATATGACACCAAAACGGGAAAGGAACAAAGAAAAGTAGAAAAAAAACTAAATCCAGATCCATCTGCAACTTATTAATCAGCTTTGAAAACAAGTTAAGCCAAAAAATTTAAAAATTGTTTAAATAAATTGGCCACCAAAATAAAAATACAAGAGAAAACGATGAGAATTGGCTTCAATTTTGCATTTGCATGCTTTATCGATTGGAAAATTAAGGATTAAAATATAACAAAAAAAAAAAAAAAAATAATAAGAGTAAAATTAATGAGTGAAAAAAGAAACTGTATACTATTCATTCATTTTATATGATTGTTTATTTTCCACTTTCATTTTTCATCATTGTTGTTGCTGTTTTGTTGCTCATTTTGTTTTTCTCTGTTGGCAATTTACATAATGCAAATTGCAATTATTTTTAATGCGCTTAAGAGAGGCAAATTCTAAATTGATTTCATTGAACAAGTCTCAAAATTGTTCCTTTTTTTTGTAGTTTACAGTTATATATACTAAATAAAACCAAATAAATCAAAAATTAGCATAATAAATTGATCAATTATAAGACAGACACAAATTGTTATTAATATCTTTCAATTTATTTTGTGTAGAAATAATTTGTTTCTATATGTTTTAATTTAATTGATCATTTTGGTGAATCTATTATTAAATTCAAATGACTCGTTTGATTCAAAAAGAGTAAATTGTGAGCTTTGAAAATTAATTCTTTAATTCAACTTATTTCAATTTATTTAATGGGTCATTGAGTCTTGTGATTAATTATTAAGGATGTACTTTTTAAATGTGCCATTAAGTTTGCATTGAACAGATTTTATATGGCATTTGATTTCTGTTTTCCAATTTATTAAAATAATTTTCTAGAAGACTTATAGAGCGAATTTGTCAGTTAAAAATATTTAACACTTTCAGTTTTTGTTCGAATTTTAAATTGAGTAATTTGATGTTTAAGTTTTAAATTTTATTAGAAATGCAATTCAATTAGAATACATTTGAAATTTTAGTAACACTTTTCAAATTTTCATTGAATTTATGTAACTTTTCCCCCCCCTCACCACCGCTCTATGTCCGCTCCCTGACTTACTGACTACCCTTCGCTTAACTAGAGTCAAACTTTTGACGAAAAACTATGTATTTGTTGTTTGGGGAGGAATGGCAAAGCATGGAATTCTTAACGTGGAGGAGGCGTTGCATGTGGACCGCCTTGCCGCATAAATATTTTAGATTTTACACACCAGCCTAGCAAGGTGAGGGGTGGATTTGTGTGGGTGTAGGGGGCGGAACGAAGCGTGGGAAGCCGTGGGAGGCGCCATTTGATGCTGCATATTTTACCAGCCTAACCAGCAGTAGCAAACGGCTGGCAAGCTGGTTCATCCGGCTGACATTTTGGATTGTTAGTCATTCCACTCACCACCCCATTCCCTCCCCAACGGCAACGTCAACCATCCCGCATCCTGCCCTTCACAAACCCATATCCAGTAGCAGTTTCTGCCTAGTTGGCCAACAAAACTTGGCATGCGGCAACTGCAATGTTGACGCTGATGTTGCACCAAAAAAAACTAAAAAAAAAAAAAAAGGTGGGCGCAATTTTTTTGGATCCTTTCAAAATATTCATGCTTGCCTTCTGCCTGCTGTTACTTTCGCTTTACTTCCATGCAACATCAACATTATGATGGTTGGAGGGGTGGTGGAGTCATAGAGGGCGGCATATTAATTTGTTGCATGCAGCAAAAATTGTTTAATAAATATTTTAATTAAGGTGCAAAGACAAAAGCGAATAGCTAGGTGGATGGTATATTGCAGCAGACAGGTAATATCAACAATTGGGTGAACATGTGTCTCAAAGTGTGCAGTCTGTGTGTGTGTGCGTGTAACACTAATCACAATATTGTGTCAAAGAAAATGAAAAGCTTGAAAAATGAAAGTTTAAGTATGACACAAATAAGAGGTTTTACCCACATAAAAAATGGGACATTTATTTTGTTAAAGCAAATTCTTATAATCTGAAAGATGAGATTAAAATGTCGCATAATTAAAAAGACTTTCTTTACAATTTTATCACAAATTTAATTTCTGAACTTCGGCCACATGCTCAGTAATAATTCCCAAGTGGTTTAAGCATGAAAAACTCGCCTTGACACTGACAATTTTTGCAATCATTTTAAAGAGTTTAAATATTTTAAAGAGAAGAGTTTATAAACTCGTATACCTTAAGTAAAGAACACTTGAATTCCTTTGTCACACCTGAATTCATTTTTGCTTATGCATATTTCATCAATTTGTCTTTAAAGAATTATTTTTAGTGTGGGCTAATCAATCAACTTCTCTCATCTCATCGCAGCTCGATTGTTAATGTCTTATCCAGCCATAACCTGATACAACATTATGTGAAAGGACTCTTTGTATCCTGCCGCCAATATTTTGCCAATCAAAAGGCGGCAAGAGGACAGGAGCAGGAGCAACAGACAGGCAGCATATAATACAAGTTGTAAACAAATAAAGGAAGTTCGAAACCCGACCAAACCTCCGACCCCCCAAGATGCGACCTCCAGTCATATGGTTGCCATTGAGATGAGGAAGACAAGAGTACAGCAAGGAAGCAAGTGAACGGAAGAAAAGGACCTTTTGGCCTGGCAACGGCATCAAGGCATCGAATGCCCAACGGAATCTTGCCAGTGAGGGCAAAAGGAACAACAAAAAACCAACCACAACTTTTCAATAAGCAAGCTTCTCTGTATTGAAAAGCAGTGTTATGCCACGAGATGCATAAACATTTATAAGAATTTCCGGGGCCAACAACATGTTAAACATAATTTTATGGGCATATTCCTCTAGGGTCGAACAGGAATGGGCAAGGGGAAAGTGAAATCAATTTAACTCAAGTTGTTATTGTCCGCTGAGGAAACTTCTATATAATTTTTCAAAAGAATCGCATTTACAAAGATTTTAGTTTTCTTTGGAAAATAAACTTAAAATTTATAGAGAGTTACAAATAATAATTGGTCTTTTGAGTTACATTTGTGTTTACGTGTATATGTATATGTAAGTGTGTGTATGTAATTACTGTGCTTTACTTACTGAACTAAGTTTAAGTACTTGCAGAATTAAAAAGAAATTGATTTACCAAGCAAATTTTTTGTCTAATTTAATTTTAGACATTATTTTATGATAATGGTTATAAACAATATCAGTTACAAACAATATATTTTTAATTTTGATGACTTTATTACCATGTGACTTAACAAAGTTAAGTTAATTCCAACACTTTTTGTTGGCCCAAATATTGTTTAAAGGCATTTCGGTTGAACTCCTAACAACTATTTAACTTTTCAGTTTTTTTTGTAGTTTCAACCTGCCATTCCTTCTGTCCTTTATTCATTTCACTCCCTACTTTGCGAGTCCCTTCTTTTTGGATATGCAAAAAGTTGAGCTATAACATGGCTACCTTTTTACTTTAAAATGCACAAAAACACGTCTACCACCTCGCCGTTGCCATATTCTGACTTGGCCTGGTGCGCTGGCCTGGTCGTAGAGCAAATCCAACGCTTTATGTTTGCGTTAACAACGTGTGCGAAAAATCTGATGGTTACACTAACTTGCGGATTTTGGTGTTGAAAATTATGTGTAAAATGTGTCACAGTTAAGCTTTCCCAGAAACAGCAGCAGCGACATGGGCAGGAACTTCGCATAGTCAGCGACGTGGCGAGTGCTAAATGTCGCCCAAGGCCAGAGAGACCGCTAGACTCCAGAATCAAGCCAGAACCCAAATCAGACCAGTAACCCAAACTCATGCCCATACGCAAACCAAACCAACCCATGAAATGCATGGCATTATCTCTTATGCAACCGGGGTCAGGTCACATTTTCAAGTCATAGTTACATGTCGTCACCTCCTACTCCTCCTCCTCCTCCTCCTCCTCCACCAACTCTTTCTCCCATTCTATATGCAGATGAGGCATAAGAGCGAGTGTTGAAAGCGGGAGAACAATGTGCATTCCGCAAATGAGTTTCTACTTGCAAATATTTTAAAGTTCAGTTTTTGTTAAAATACTTTCCTTGAAAATTTTAGACTAGATGGGAGTTTTTTCGTGTATATAAGGATTAAAGATAGTCAATTTAACGACTAACAATTTAAATTATATTCACTTGGTTTGTAGTGAAGGTTTTTGCATTTAAAGAGTTTATTGGTGAAGAAGGGCAAAGGGAGATATACAAGTGACATATTTTATTCACAAGACATTCCAATAGTACTTTAGTTGTTTCACAAGGTACATTCCAAGAAAGCTCATTGCATACTTTAGGGCCAAAATTGCTATTGATTATAATCATTGTTTAATTATAAATTGTAAACTTTAAGTTTACTTGGGTTGATGCCATTCTACTTAAATTAAAAGATCCTAATCTAATCTAATCTTTTAAACCAGCTTAAACAGATAAGGTATGCTTATATACATATGAATATATTTATTCATGGTCAACATTAACAGTTGTTGTAAAAAGAAAGGAAATGACTTTTATTTAACTTAAAACAAATTTAAAATAATTGATTGACTTAGTGCATGGTATACAGAAATCGGTGCGACTTACTTCATTTAGAAATATTTCAGTTGAACAAATGTGATCTAGAGCCACAGATAAAAGTTAATTGATTGCAAGCAATTTAACAAACCGAAGGAGAAACCAGCAAAAATAAGACAAAGAGATGGGACTAAAGAGAGGCCAGTCAGTCATGTCAAGGATACAAAAATATTTGAGATATTCCCATTTGCATATAACTCACATGAAACATATACAATATGTTATATGTGCTGCCACTTGGACATGTTGCATATTTAATTTTATATGTGTTTTTTTTTCTGTCTCCCCAAACCCCTTACCCCTATTACCCCTTGCAACATTTTTATTAATTTCCGTTTTAAGTCCCTCTATCTCGCTGGTTTTCTTCTCATTCCTGGTCTGCAGCAAGGACACGAGCATGTTGGAAGGGTAGGTACATGGACATAAAAACTTTTTGCTTAAAACAAACAAGTGAACAACGTCACATGTATGTATGATGGACGGTCAGTTACTTGAAAAGGAGTGACGAACCAACAGCAGCAGCAACAACTGAGCTTGACAGTGGGCTTTCCATACACAGAAAACATATGTACATATGTAAATCATCTAAACAGATGTGCACAACATTTTGTTGTTGCTAAATCATGGCAAAATGAAAAACTATTATGTTAAAAAAGAAAAAGAAATAAAATTGTTGACCAATAAAGAAAATTAGAATCATGCGAAAATTAAATCATGGTATTGTGAAAAAATAATAGTAGGTATATTTTTGAGCTTCAGTATGGTTTTTCAGGTGACTACTCATGACTACAGAATAAATTTAAAAAGGTCGAACTTTCTCAAACTCAACGTTTTTCGAGTCAAAGTCAATGAATTAATAATGCAAACGACGTCGGACTAAATGGATCTCCAAGCAGATTCAAATATATAGAAACCCATGCAAATATTTTAAACTTGCTTAAAGAGAAGTTTCGAAACTATCTGCAGTGAGAAATAAGCTTACCCGTTCACCTTAAAATTACTTTTTGACAGCGTACTAGCTAAAACATATTTAAGATATAAAATAGAAATCTTCATCATTTTTGGCTGAAGTACAAATTTAGCTTAAACTAGTTGGGAATTACAACAAGTTCAAAACGCATACATAGTAATGCTTTTGGGGTTTAAATAAACGACCTAGAGCTTAATCATTACCTTAAAATAAGTCTAGGTTAGTGACTACTTTAAGAACAAAGTCTTGTAAATTTTAGATATCTTATGTCAAAAGCGAATTACTTTTCTTATTAAACATAAAATTTTAATCAATCTATTGATAATTGAATAGATTTTGCACTTTCCCTTCCTTTTTGCTCAGTCGCCTGGGATACTCTACAGACAGATGAAAATTAACTTGCTCGCCCTCTCTAAGTTTCCGTTGAGATGAAAAAGCAAAGAAAATGCTTTCTAAAAACCATTTAAAGTTAATCAGATTAATTCATATTCGACTACATTTGCCCTAAATTCCCTTTGGCTGGATATCAAATCACCGACTACTTCTCTCTCCATTTCCTCCTCTTCTGATGATGGCTGACATTTTTGTTTGTATAGCCCCAAAGGGCGAATCGTTACAGATACATACATACATATACATAGATATAAATGTATGTATGCCTAATGTCACCATAACTCAATGCAAAACCTATTGAATCACAACAAATTAACATGCAAGGATATATGTACATATACAAATATACATACACATCTCGGGGAAATCGTTATGGGGCCCACAAGGACACATGTCGCCTGCTGGCATTATCCTCCTTCCTTTGCCCTTCCCCTTCTACTCATCCTCTCGATGTTGCTTCTGTTCTGGTTTGGCATACAAAATAAGCAGCAGCAAATTCGATAACAAATGGTTTGGAATTGAAACAACAACAAAAATGAACGTGAAAAGGACATTCATTCGGGAACAAATGACATATTGTCAAAGGCAGCTATGGAAAAAAAAAAATAAAATAAAACAAAAAAGACAAAGTCAAATCTAGTGTGGCGACTTATTGATACCTTACCACACTTAAAGTTAAAGTTTGAAGTTAAACCAGACAAATATCCAAAATTTCATTCCAAATTCCAAAATTTCTTTGGTATGTGCAGGAGGATTTCACTAATCGATGAAGACTTTATGAAACAAATTTTATAATAGAAATTCGCTGGAATATATTTCAAAGTTACTTGCAAAATTAAATTGGAAAATATCGATAGTGGATCTATAAATAGAATTCACTAGGTCATTGTAAGACTCCGAACCACTTTGACATCCAGCCAAGCATACACAACAGACTCTTCAGACGATTTGGCGACGCAAAGAGATAGAGTCATGGAGTCAGTCAGAAAGAGATAGAAACAAATTCAGATGAACAGATCAAAAATTAGGCCACCCCAAGACTAACTTTCGTTAATGATACTTATTAGTTTATATTTAGATGCCTCAATGATTTGGTGGTTTAGTTATACCCCATTGCAATATGCATACAGGGTATGTTACACTAGCATATGGCATAGACAGACTGTAAGTATTTTTTTTTTTTCGGTCTTGTTTTTTTTTTTTTTGTTTTTTGTTTAAGGCAAATATATTAAAGCGCATACATAAATTAAGTCAAACGACAATAAGAAATCAGAAACAGAGCAAACAGAAACAGATCAATTTCGTATTGGTGGAACAAATGGAACGTAAATGAGTGGAGAATGAAGGATATGCAGAGAATAAGGATAACAAAGACGAATTGATGAAGTCCAAATTAAATGAATTGCTAACTGAATTATCTATCGAATTTGTTTTTCTTCCACAAATGCGAAAAAGCTAATTAAAGTCAATTGGGGGGGAACTTTAATTCAATTTATTTGGCTGCACTTTGATACAGTAAAAATAAGTATGTGGAAATAAATCAGAAAGAAAATGTTTTACGTTGCAATCATTTAATCTAATTGTAATAATTTTCACTATTTTCCTTAAGCCAACAATCTTGGAAACGAGATGCAGTAGCTTACTTATTGATTTACAAATTTATTCAATTAATTTGAATAGTATTCGGTTAAACAGTTTTGAATTCAGTCAACATGAATGATAATCTGTCTTTTCACACACTCAACAAAAACACTTTGAATCAATTGCAATTAATTTACAATTAGCCATTTAACAATTAAATTGTATCTTCAGGCAGTTCATAAATTTCATTATGCGAATGTATTCAATTTATCATTCAGTTACTGTTCTCTCTACATAAACAAGTGTTAATTTTCCCAGAAACATTTGAAAAGACGGTTCTTTGAGGGCGAGGTGAGATGGCTAATGCAGTCGCTTTGCCTTAAATATGACTTAATTTTTTGGTTTATACAACTATATGAAATAAGATGAAAATAGGAGCAACTGCAACAACATGACTTTCGATGTATGCAACTTTTCAAGTTGCCAAAGGAGTGAGTGGAGATGGTAAAATAGTCGCAGAGAATCCTGTGCCGAGAGCATGCAAAAAAGCTGGTAAAAAATCCCCTAGAAATGAAAATCCCTGGCAACATGACCAGCAACACAAACGTGAAAAACTTTATGTTTTTGTTCATGTTATTTTCTCGACTTTTTTTCACTATCTCCCTGTCTCTCTCTCACTCTTTTTCTCTGCTGAAAAACTTTTAAGATTCACAACTGCAACACTTCCAAAAGCTGTATGTATGTGTGTGTCGAAAGTGCCTGCACATCCTGCATATCCTGACTGTTTACCAAATGAGTTTTATACTAGTTTTGCTTAATGCCAGGGGCCTTGCCCCAAAATTTATGCGCCTGGGGGTGGTTTGCGTACAAGCAGGAGAGGCTGACCGGGGCAAAATGGGGGGATTTGGGTGTAATAGACAGATAACTGTTGGCTAATTGTTGTGGCATTTATATGAAGGCAAGCGAAAGAGAGTCAGAAAGAGATAGAGACAGAGAGTGAAGTAGGGAAGGAACAAGAATTGAAGGATCTACGGTTGGTTAAACTTTAAAAGTGAGTCCGTACACTTAATGGTTATTAAATTTTATTAGCTTCATTAGCATTTAAAGTTTAAACGAAAGGCCAAAGATGGCCATAAATGAACTAGTTCCATGCATAACCGATTCCCAATTGACAGTTTAAACTTTTAATTGACCCCAGTGTGTGTGCGCAAAGAGGATTAAAATTCATTGTTTTTCTAAGATAATAAGCTTTCCAACTGTATGCAGTCATATTTAGGCATTAGTTGAGATGAACAATGTTTGTTATAATTTTAAAAATAATTAAAGTAACTTTAGGAAAAGCACCCTCGAAACCAGAGAATCTACAATCTTTTTCTTAGCAAGAAAAAAATTTTAAAAAATTTGGTACGAAACCATCTGGATATTCATTAAAACCTTCTCGCCGAATTGCCTACAAAAAGAAGAAACCAATTATAAAAGTTTCCCGGCCACATCGAAGACTTACAATTTGGGTATATAAAAAAGTGAAGTATTTAGTATAATAATAATTGTTGCTGCTTAAAATATTATCAAATATCAACTGTATCTTATAATGAATAATCAAATTTTCTGTTTTTTTTTTATACCCTTGCAGAGGGTATTATAAAATTGGTCAGATGTTTGTAACGCACAGAAGGAGACGTTTCCGACCCCATAAAGTATATATATTCTTGATCAGCATGAGAAGCTAAGTCGATATAGCCATGTCCGTCTGTCCGTCTGTCCGTCGGTGCGTACGCGTTTTACTCAGCCATCTTAAGAGCTATCGGGATGAAATTTTTTTGGGAGCTTTTTTTACCCGGGTGAGATAAAGTATGAAAATCTTTGGGATCGGACTACTATATCATATAACTCTGGAACAAAAATTTTTGCAAAAATTGGAGTATCCCCATGAAATTTACCAATATAATAGAATTTGATATAAAATCTCAGATCCCAAAATTTGACCCTGATCGGATAAATAGAACACAAGTTACAGTCAATATAAATCGGTTCAATCGCTGCCGGCAGCGCTGCTTGCTGCCTACTACGTCATCATCAAGTCAACAGAGTACATGCATACACACACACACGCAACGCTACATGAACTGTATGTGTATGCGTGCGTTGCTTTGCTTAGGGAACGAGGGAAGAAGAAGAAAAATTGTAGTATAAAGAGTAAAATTGTTTTGTTTGTATATTGACGAATTGAGTTGCAGAAATCAAATTTTGAACATGTAAAATTATTATTGTCAAGGACTGCAAGGGTATATAAACTTCGGCATAGCCGATGTTAGCTTCTTTGATATTTTTAATGTCAAAGGAATGTCGTTAAATTGGGGGACTTGTCATTCCTTTCTTAAATTAATTATCTAACTTAGTTTTCTTTCGCTATTTCCTAAGCCGCAATTTCGAGATAACAATAAACCATCTTACCTTCATATGTCATTTTTTTGGTGGAAACCAAAAAGAGATAAAAGAAGAGTTAGCTGATTCAACCTTGACTGTTGCCTGTCATCGTTTCCGTTTCCGTGTTGGCGCCACCTGACGGCAGCTGTTGTCACTTCACACTGACTGCTCACCTACTGGTGGTGTGTGTGTGTGTAAGTGCGCGATAAAGTTAGACGAGATGGAGCAGGGGCGTAGAAAATAAAATTAAATCCAAAGTTATTATTGGATGAATTGGATAAATGATATGAGTAGCAAAGGACCTAGAAATGGATTATAAACAAATAGTTTTCCAAAACATTAACAAATTTTTGTATATAAAACCCAGACACCTTCATTCCATTCGACCAGAGGAATATACTCAGACCCCTTTTTGGCTGATAGCCTTACGTAATGGATAAAACGTGACTAATGTTGGTTACATTTGCAAATCCTTGTCTCTAATTGCTTAGCATTTCGATTACATATGCGAAAGGTCAATGGGAAGCAGCCAAAAGGGCCTCTTGATGTAAAACCACTTCCAGTGTCAGCCTGAAGTAACAAAATGGAAAATGATAAAACCAAACGTTGAATATGAATTTTGGTTACCTTTTTGGAAACCCTCAAGTTACTAGTTGTGTTTGTCCTCCATAGCTACGCCCATGCTGAAAGATGTGCAAAAAAAGGGGGAGAGGAGTCCTTTTTACGTTTGCGAAATAAATTGCATTTGTTTTGGCCTGGCAGGCGCATTCCATATTTTTATGCTGCTTAACCCTGTGGAGGTCGCATTTCCCTGTCCCCTCTTTTTCAGAGGTTTTCTTTTTTTATTTATTTGCGTGCCAACTCAGTCACGTTCCCCGTCGTGAGCGGGGGCTGGCAGTTGGCAAGGGGCAAGGGTAAAAGAGGGGGCACGGCCAGCGGAAGTCTGCAATCAGCGTTTTATGCATTCCTGCGCAACCAATTCAACAAAAGGTGCATAATTTTTGGAACAAAATTTTGTTGGAATTTTATGCACGAGAGCGTTTCTGGTTTAATTTAACGGTTATTTATATATTTTTTGTGTTGTCCTGTTTCGAAAACTTTTGCCCAAACAAATTGGAATTGCTGCAAAGCAATTGAAAAACAAAAAATACAAAAAAAAATAATATTAAAATGCAAAAATATTTAATTAAAGAAAATTTATGTGAAGTCGTTTTTGTAGCTTTTTAAGATACATTTTTCAATCTTTCTTTGTTTCATTCGCTGTAATTCTCAACTAGTTTTAGCTCTTTAGCACAGTCTGTTGAGGAGTCTCCATAATTTAAAATTATAGAAAAACTAAAAATGTTCTCGAGAAATGTTATTGAGAGTTTTCATTATTCTTATTAAACAATTTTTAGTTACAACTTTTGTTTCGGATTTCACTTTTTTATTTTTTATGTTTTTGTTTTGTGTGTTCATTCTAATTGAATAATGTCTCCATAATTTATTAAACAAATTCTGCCTCATAAAATGCTAATTGTTTATTTTATTTTTGGGTCCTACTTCTTTCCTTTATCCTCTGTTTCATCGGCTCCCCTTTATAAGCCTTGTCCTGCTCCCTTTCTGTCTCTCTAATATTAAACATAATTGCTGTAAATTTTCAAAACAACAATTTGCCATAAATGTTTTCAAGATGTCCTTATCACTCTCCACCTTGTGCCCCCTCGCCGCACTGCCTCTGTGTGTATGAGTGTGTATGTGTGTGTGGTAGCAACCCAAAAACTTGTCTTAACTTTAATTAAGTGGCATTATGTTCAATTAGGCAAAAGTTTCATTTCGAATATGCAAATTAACACAATTTTCTATCTTTCGCTGAGAGTGTGTGTGCGTGTGTGTGTGGGTGGGTGTGGGTGGGTGTAAAGTGCTTCTAACTTCTAAATTTATGCCTTTTAACATGGTTTCACATTTAACGAGTATGAAATATATTGAGGCAAAATCAAAGACTAATAATAAATTTTATATATATTTTATGTGTGTATCTACAAACCTTGTTCCATTTGGCAGTTAACAAAAAGAGGAAATTTGCCTAATTTGTTGGCCACAAGTTTTCCAGGACTTGAAGTTAAAAGCAATTTGTGGTTGGAATACTATTTTAGACGATGAATTACTTGGAAAGTGTGTCATGTAGCCATCAGATTAGTCGGAAAATTAAGCGCCTAAACTGAGATTTAGAATATTTAAAACGATTTCAGATAAAAACATGAAATTATCCTTAAATATAATTATATTCAATTTTTATTAGGTTTTTGAGGATTTGGATCAATATTTCAGCACTTATGACTTTGCAGATCTTGTTTGATTAAAACTCAAATAACTTCAGATAAACTTTACAGAAAAATTTCAAACACATCGAATAGATTACTTCACAAAATACAAATCAGGTATCGAAATTTATAGTTATAGTAAATATTAGCTCTAGTAAGTTCAAAGAATTCTTCTTCCGTTTATTGAGTTTTGCAATTTTTCATATAATTTTAATAGTTAAAATTATCTTTAAACAGAAAGAAATTCATTTAATTCTTTTTATTCCAGTGAGAAAGTTTATTAATAATGATAAAACTAATTAGAGTCCTTTGATTATTACAGACAATGAAATTCCATTAGAAATTCTATTGTCCTAATAGAGAAATTAGTTAATCCGCGGCCTTAATCCTGTACAACATCTCGCACTTCAAAGACAATGCCCTTTCCTTTCTCATTGGCCTCCCTCCTGTGCCAATGATTTTGGTTCTTGGTTTGATGATGATGAAATTCGAAATGTTTAATTGGAATTTGATGGATGGAGGAAGGGAGATTAAGGAGGAGTTCGGGTAGTGAATATTGAAGGGTTTACTCAGACTCTTGTGTGTTTGATAAATGCTTGAACTACCAATGTCCAATACAAATCATAGGCATCCTTGCAATCCTAGGCTGCTACTTGCCTTGCCATATTGTTCAACTAATTGCTGTTTGAAATTTGCCTTCACAAATGGTGAAGGATATGAAATTAATTACACTATAAAGCTAATGTGACAGTAACGGTCTTTGCAGATCTGATTTAATCAAAGTTCGTCCATTTAAGTCAAATAAGTTTTAATTGGGGTCAAACAATTGAGAGAGACTAAATATTTGGATTACATTTTATTGAATTCAATAATCCTCTACGATTAGGGCGGAACCAGCCAAAAGGATTTCATCGGGTGTGGATGCCATCATATCTACTGGCAAATAGCAAATTAGTTTATCCCTCTGCGATCGGGTGTACAGGGGTAATTTCAATTGTTCAGAGCCATTTTTTGTTTCGTTGCTCCAGTTTAGTAATTTCGATTGTAGTTTGTCTTCCTTTGGCTTATCGTTAATAATCCGGTAGGTTATGTAAAACGAAGAAGATTTTTCAACACCATTTTTCGATCCATCAAGCTGTTAATGGAAAAAATGTAAAAACTATGAATAAACTTTTGAAGAACAAAAACAAATACTGACAAACAAAAAACATAATTTCAAATTTGAAGTCTAAGGCCACTTAACCGTTTCGTCGCAGTGGCGCCATGTTCTGCTTTCCAGCACGGTGGCGCCGGTATTTCTTAATGTATGGTCTATCGATAACGATAGACTGTGCACCATTCAACTTGCCAAAATTTACCATCCCTAACTTGTAATATAGTAAATAAACTCTAAAAAATTGAAAATTTAAACAAAAGTGCGGCTTAAATAATAACTAAATAGCAATAAATAGAAGGCGCCAAAATGGAAACACACTTTATGGCCAAAATGGGCAAGGTAAGCGTTGGATTTGAACCAGACGAAAACGAAGGGAAAAGAAAAATTTTTTCGTTTTGATTGACAAGCAGAGGTAGAGGGCAGCAGCAGCAGGCAGAGTCGCCGACTGAGACAGAACAGACAGAAAGAACAGACAAAGACGGCGCCAAGGAAAATTCATACACACACACACGCACACACATGGAGTGCAAAAGTATGAGAAAGAGATAGAGCTAGTGAATGATTGATTGTTGGCTAGATGAGAGGGGTAATTGTGGGTGGGTGAACTTACCTTAAGTGGGGATAACTTTAAAATTTTGGCATTGTCTGCTCCGCCACTGCCGCCAGTTGGGCCATTTGTTGTTGTCCCCAATTCCAATTGCTCCACTGATACACCAAAGGCACGCGCTTGCAACAATTTGAGGCAAGCAAAAAGATTCTCACAATTGTAAACATGCAACAAATTTATCTCGCCGGCGAATTCCAGATGCACTTGCTCCTTAAAACGCTGCTCAGCTGCCTGGGCACGCACCATCAATGCCCGCAGATAATCCACGGCACTATTACTGCTTGGTCCGGGCCAGAGTTTAAGCCAATTGGCCGGAACCTGCATTTGAATTTTATAAGAAACAAGTCGATTAAGTGAAGTTTCCTCTCTTTTTCTTTAAATCTCACGAGCTTAATATAAAGTATATTATGAATCTATACTCATCTAAGTGTTCTAACTATTCTATGATCGAAAAAAATATTATTAAATTTAAACCTGAAACCTAAACTATTCTATGATCGATTAGGTTTCAGGTTTAAATTTAATAATATTTTTAAACCCAATAATGTAGCAGAATTAGTATAACCTTAGTGATGTTTAATTTTGAATGTACTGAAGAGTTCCTTAATTAAATATTTTCTAATGTAATCTTACGATTTAATTCATTAATTCCCCAAAATTTTATTCAATGGAAAACTTTCAATAAGCCGATTCTAATAAAAATTGACAAAATCCGAAAATTTTAAAATTTTCATCATTTTCCGAATTTGGAATAAATTTTTTGCCTAACACCTTAAACTAAACGATTTTTTTAGGTATGTACATATATATGGAATTACTTTTGTCTATTTCCGCTTATTAAACTGTTTATACTTTTAGATCAGTAATCCACTTCCGCTGTTTGTGACTCACCTGCTGATCTGCCAAGTTCTTTAGCGTCTGAGGATCCACATCCTGGGATTCCTTGAGCCAATTATGCATTTGAGACAAAGTCTGATGCACTGTCTTAAATAGATTTGCACCCAAATCAAGTTCGGCCAAGACAAACAAAGACCAGGGCGATGATTCATTTGTCTTCATTAGTTTTGCCTCCTTGGCCGTTTGACTGATGGAACTCGAACCAGCCAGTTTACGCCATAGACTAAGTAATGGTTTAATTTGATGTTCCAACTTTTGTCGCCCATTGACTGAAGATGAAGTAACTTCATCTTTTACGCCTCTGTAATATAGACCTCTTAGTTCTTTGATTACATGACGGGCCACTTCGATTTCCCTTTGTTGTTGCGCCTGATTGGCCAAACCGTACATTTTGGGATCATCGATATCGGGTAATTTATTGATGGAATTGTAATAATCCTGCAATTGTCCACTTGTTGGCAATGTTATGCCCAAACCCATGGGTGACCAGCGAGTGCCGAGAACATCGTGACCACAAAACTGGGTGAGATAATAACGTAAAATCTCTAGATCTCTTGGATTATTTATGCGTCCGCCATAAGCTAAATTTTCGCTCAGACGTTGCAATAAAATCCAATCACATTTCGTTGAGTTCAATTGATTATCGAACCATTTGAGTATACCCAAAGCAGCCTTTAGATCTGCCTCACCAAATTCGTAGTATTTTGACCATCCCTGAGGTATATATTGACGTCTTTGCTGTAATGCTGCTGTCAGTATAAAGAATACTAGACGCATCTTTAGGGTCTTAGTAGATTGCCTGATTTCCGCATCATTTCCATAGTTCTGTAGTAAACGTAAAACAATTTGCTTTAGACCACGGGCTGGTTCATAGCGAACTTTAAGGCACTTATCTACTGAAGCCTCATTAAAGCCCAGAGTCGTCTCGCAGAGTAGAAACAAACGAAATTCTTTTGATTTTTTCATCTCAATCAGTTCCCTTTCCATTTGCTCTAACCATTCGGGTACCAAATGCACATTTTTAACACACAACCAGTGACCCTGAGCGGCAGTCTCTCGGATTGCATTGAGAACTTGCCGTTCACTTCCCTTGCCTATTGCCATTTCTTGATATTTCTGATTGCCAGATTTCTTAAGCTCAATTGTGGGATCATTTTCGGCTTGACTTATCATCAAAATGGGACGATCACAGGAGCTCTGCTGCAGCAGTTGATCCACAGTCGGTTGATGAGTGGCCGCAGACTCTGGTGATATGCCCAAGAGATCGCTGCTAACATTGCGTAATTGTCGTAACATTAAATCGGGTCTAAAAATTTGTGTGATAAGCACACGATGGAAAGATGATGAAATCGCCGCTAAAATAAAAACCAGATTAAATTACTGATGAACTAGTTTGAGGTGGGCAATTGTTTCTACTTACGCAGAACATCATCCGTTTGTTGCTCAATAAAACCACGCCAAATGTAATCCTTATCCAGCTGCAATTGCTGTCGAAGATTTGGCAACTGTTGCAACATTATGGCCAGTTTCAATTGAGCATCGCGACTCATGCAATCTGGCAGCTGTTGGCCAAGATTACCCAGCAGGACACTGCCATCAGCTGTGGCCATAAAATTATTAATAAACAATTCCCATTCCTTAGTTTGAAGCTGCTCTGGATAGGAGTGATGGCATATCCACAAGGATAATGATAATTGACTATCCCTGGGTATTGAACGGGCCAAATTCAAATAGACATTTCGTACTAAGAGAGAGTAAACTTGTTTGTCCTCATTATCCTGGGCCAAGGCTTGCAAAAAGAGTTCAATGAACACCAATGAAGATAACTCGTAACCCTGATTGAGACCTGAATAAAATTTAGCCGCTTTTGAGCACAGGTCCTTGAGCGAACCGAATTGAGCTAGTAAAGACTCCTTCACTTGACCACTCTGATTAAGAGCCGCATCAATTTGCTTACTACTTTCCTTCACCTCATTCAAAGTGGCCAAAAGTATCTCATTCTTAAGGATATCACCCTCCGAATTGGACAATTGTTCTAGCAATTTATCTTGCAATTCCATGCGTTGTTTAAGCAAATCTCCTTCACGTTGCAATACATCAATTCTTTGCTGTTCCAATTTGGGATTTTTTAGGACAATGGCCTGTGACATCAATTGATCGGTTAGACCCGCTGCCGTTATGGTAAATCTCAATTGATTTACTTGACTGGCCAACTCTTTGGGCAAGGCCAGGCGTTGAGATTTACTTATCAAAACCAATTGAAAGTTCTCATGTAGATCAATCAATTTCGATCCCACGGCCATTTGTCGTTTATTGAATTTCATATAGATATGTCCCTGGATCAATTGAGCCAAAGGTGGACGTATTTGATCACAGTCGGTGACTAGGAGTATCTTGCCAAATCGCACTGCCAATTCAAGTTGATAGGCCAAACGATCATTGCCATGTGAACTTAGCTCGCAGGCTCGGTTCTCACTCTTCAGATAAGCCATTAACCAAGTGGTCACCCGCTGACTGGGATCCAGAATTAATGGCACTGGGCAAGAGCCAAAGGGTAATTCCAATATTTGCTTTAACAAGGCGGCACTTTCTATAATCTGTGCATCTCTGGCCAAACCTTGACTCTCCCATATGATTTGTTGCTGATCCGTAATTAAAGATTGACGCAAATTAAAATCATCGATGGGTAATTGAAACTCTTTTGCTAAGCGTTTGAGCGAGGAACTGCAAAAGACAAAATAGTAAATTATAAACTGTGTCAATTTGATAAGTCTATGCTCACCTTCTCTCCTCTAGTCCTCTGCCAGCATAATAGTTAATAGCCAAAGCGATTAGTAAAGTTTTAGCATCGAGCGTCTTATGACCTCTTTTCAGTTCCGTCAATTGCTCGCTCCATGTACGATATTCCTCACTTAGTTTGCCCACCAAAAGTTCAGCTGCCTGCAAGTTATTACTTGCCTCCTGCAATTTCAATTCCAAGACAGCTGCCTCCTGGGTATAGGTTTGCAACTTGGCCGATAACTGTTTCACTCGCTTGTCGACATCATCCAAATTATTGGATAGTTCTTGCATCTCATTTTCAGCCACATTGAGATTATCCTGCAGTTCATTTTGTTCACGTTCCAGCGGCTTAATACTCTGTATGACACGAGCATAACGAACACTGGCTTGAACCCAGGCTGCCAATGGAGCTGCAGCAGCAGAAGCTCGCTTCGCATTACGCGGATCGTAGGAGTCCTTTTTGGCGGCCAAAAGACGCTCTACAGCCTCACAGTTTTCGGGATTAATTCGTGATGGATCCAATGAGCGAATATCCTCTTTAACGCCACGCTTGGCCAGAAATGTCTTCATGCTATTCCAAGAAGTATCCCGTATGCCCATTAAACGGAGCACACCCTCTAGGATATCGCGCACAGTCTCGGGAGGAGCTCGGAGTGAGCGTATCTCAGACAGAGCTTCAGATTTGATTTGACCCACAGCATTACTGGCCTCAGCTAAAATTGGTTCCACTTCGGCCAGTTCCTTTTGTATTTCTCTCTGGCGTAGTTTGAGTTGCTCGCTACTGTCTTGTGTCTGCTGTTTTAGTTCGAGCATATTGGTCTTTTGCTCATTGGCATTTCGCATTGTGGCTGAAATCATTTCTAATGCCTCATTGGCCATTTGTCGCTTCTCGCCCAAAGCTTGCTCTTGAGCAGCTGCATTCGATTTTAAAGTGTCCACCAAAGCATGAGCCGCAGCCAGTTTATCGACTCCCAATTGAAGTTTACCCAAACGTTGATCAATCTCATTTGCTGCTTTGCTGTACATATGAAAATAGCTTAAAATCAATTGATAATACCGTGCTGGCGGCTCTGTATCCTGACCATTTTGAGGCAATTCGTCACTTAGATCATTAAAGTGACTACAAACGGGTACTTTACTCTGTACTCTGTCCATTGAGGATTTCTCGTTGAGTTGTTCAATAAACTGTTTGGGCAACATTAAGAGAGTATCCCTGGATTCCGTACGTATATAGAGAATATCCATTTGACGATGCAAAGCCGGACAGGTGTTGAAATAGTCACCTACTTTCGGGTTAGTCGGATCGAGTATAAGAATAATGTGCAGGTTTTCACGGGCTCCTAAAAGAAAAATCATTATCAGTTTAACAGGTTTTATGACTGGTATTTTTTTTACCAAATTCACTTCTAAATTTCCTTTATCTTGATCGTTTGTACTTACTCTTCATGAAAAAGGCACTCATAGACTCCTGATAGCCCTCCAATTGCGCCGATTGTTTCAAAGTGCTAGCCACTGCCTCTAGATCATCGCCGAATAGTTCCAATATTTCGCTTCCCTCTAGCAATGCCTCAATGGGTTTCAATATATCGGGCACATAGCTTAACCACGTATGTTCAATCAACAAATAGGTCAATTGCTGCTCCAATGCAGCCGTTTGCATTGCCAATTTAAGATCATTGTAGAATTCGCCTAGATTATAGTCCGAACCGCCTTGTAGAGTCGTGACTTTGGCCTGCTGGAGAGTGGCAGCGGCATATATAGCATCCAATTGACGTCCACCAGATCGGGCTAAAATCAACAAATGTGAATCATTCCGGGATAGAATGCGAGCTACTTTAGCCGTATGATGGAGAAGTTCCTCGGTGATTGGGGATGCAATGTTATAGCTTTCCGTATCTAATGAAGTAAAACATTACATAAAAAATATATTATATGATCAATAGTATATATGATAGATTTACTATAGTTGTTGTTTTGTTGTTTTCTATACCCGTTTCTCTTGTAATATGTACTTGCAGTGGATGACCCCCGAAGAGGAGGCACGCCAAAAGTTCATCATGCGGGAACGGGATCGCGAACGTAAACGAATCAAACGCATGAATCCCGAATATCGGCAAATGGAACGTGAACGGGATCGATTTCGCAAACAGACGCCCAGACCAAGTGTAGTTATTGCCAATTAATTTATTCTAAATTTTAACCCTAGAACTATCAACCCATTTTATCCCTCCCCTTCCCTTTTATTCTACACTCGATTCTTGTCTTGAAATAGCTGGAGATAAAGTAGAATCTAGGAACTGTAGAGTTCTGTTGTCTGATAGAATCAAACCACAAAAAACAAGTCAAGTCTGTGCCTTTTTCTAGATTGTTAATTGCAATTGTCAATAGTCACATCTGACAAAGTTTCCTTCCATTAAATTATAATTTTTTGCACTAAACAATCCCTTATGAAGGTCTTTTTTAGGAATTTTCATCATCCTTTATAAATTGAGTCTCCTCATCGATATACATATAATAAAATTTAATTTGAAAACTGATCTGAGTTTGAAAATGAAGCAGAAATTATAGAGATTTAACCTGAAAACAGAATCTAAAATTTACAAGGGTTAAATTATTTTGAAACTCTAACTGACAAACTATATGAAAAATATTTTTAGATGTAGAAAATTCTATTTTAAGAGATACTTTTTGCGGGGTTTTTGACTCATTTTAGTATCGAGATATATAATTAATATACTTACTACAAATTGTAATTTGCCTCTGAACCTCATCGAGCCATTCATCATGATTTAGAGCTTGCAATTGACCCTTCGATTTGGGTGATTTGGGTATAAAATAGATTTTCTAGAAAAGGGTATTAACAAATAAAGATAGAAATCATTTGCCATGCAATTCGAATATATTTATAGTTAGATTACCTCTTTGCCTATATATTTTCGCATAGTTTGCTTTAAGATAGTCTCGAATTGCTGGACATGTTCATGGCATATTAAACGATCCCGAAATATGCTTAACAATTCACTAAACAAGGCCTAAAACAAGTAGAAGAATGGAATGGAAAATTCATTCACTGATTAAAATGACAACTTACCTGATTGAAATCATTGGGGGGTAAAAAACTAGAGCATCCAGGAGCTTCATGATGGATTTAGGATTAAATTGATAGTGGGCTGCTGTCAATGCCGTTGTTGATGTCTGCGAAGTGAATGCGTCCTGCAACTAGATGGGCAAAAGGTTCAAAAGTCAATTAGTATTAGTGAGTGATGGAGGCCAGAGAGTGAGAGAGAGAAAGAGAATGATACCTTCTCGAAGCACTCCATTAGACTTTCGCTAACATGCTGCAAATTGACGACGATGCCGCTTCCACCTCCTCCTCCTCCTGCACCCATTGGTGGCCTAAAATGTTCACTTAGCAATGGCTCTAGGCGGCACTGGACGATGGTTAGCATATCCTTGGTAGTTGGTTGCATCACTCGCACATATTGATTTATGGCCAAATAGCGTGGAGCCAGTTTCAACAGATTTCCGCTAATGGACGCACAAATTTGCAAGCCCGTGACATTAATCCACTCAAGATTTTCCGCATTGTAAAAGCCGCCACGTTGTACCAATTGCAACAGTAGCTCAACAATTTCACAACATCCCCAATTGTCCACATAACATAAATCCAAATTCTTCATAAACAGCACTAAACGTGATTGCTTAGCCCGATATTCTCGACCCCTTAGACCGCTCACAGTGACGCAATGGGAGCGTAGAGCATGCAATATATATCCTGGAGTTAATTGTGTGGAGCAGTTTATGGTCACCAATTGATACCCAGAATGTTCTAGTATAGCCTGCTCCATAAGCAATGTCTTACCCGATCCTGTGGGACCGAGTAGAATAAATGGAGGTGGACTAGCAATACTCTTACTGCCATTTGGTTGAGCTTTCAGTATGGTGTCCATTATATTTAAATAGGACTTTACATAGGCCGTTCTTATCAATTGATTGCCCTTCTCCTCGGATCTTTCAATAACATCCAAGGAGTATTGTTCTAGGGAATTCCGTTGCTCATCAAAATATGTTAATTCTGCTGTGTTAGGTTGAGCTATATAAAGATTAGCATGCTGTAGGATTAGCTGTGCAAAGTCACGATGTCGTTCATTGGGTATATAGCCAAAAAGAGCTCTTAAGGTGCAACCACCGTATTCCTCCAAAGATTGTATGCCATGCACTTGTAAGAGTAGAGACCGTATTAGACTTTCTCGGCTTATTCCGGGTAGTTGGCTATTAATAAAGTTTGAATAGAAAATAGTTATTAAATATAATTTTATTTATTTTCATTATTTTATAGAAATAATTTCTAAAATCTATTCGTATTTCGAAAACTCTTCTGATTTAGACGTTTGATACCTTTGAATTTTAAGGTGACAGATATTATAACTTGGCTTAAGCAATCTTTGACCTATTAGCAACACTGGCCTAAAATGGTTCATTTAAAATATATGTAGTTATATATTATTATATATATTATATTATTATATTTCTTAAACTTAAATTGCACTTCAATATCGTGATTTCCTTTTTAACTACTTCTGCAAAGTAATTTCAAAAACTAAGCAACTGAATCCGATTTTCAAAACACGTATAATAAAGATTGCGTCTAGATAACGTATTAGTTTTGTTTTTAAAAGTCATTATCATATTTTAATATAATTGTAGTTGTACGACTTAAAGCGGTAATTGGAATAACTTAACTGCTTTATTTCTATCCTTCTGCACCATTTTTGCTTGTGTCTTCTTTTCACTTACCCCAATAAATGTTGACCTTCCAACCAATCCAAAGCAAATTGAAAGTTTCCATCCAAATAGCTTTGAATGAGATCACCATATGGTTCTTTACTTAGCTCATGTCTTACAATATCCTGTAGGGGATAGTAATCATAGCTCATATTGACAATGCCCATGCGTGAAATGGTAGCTGGTGAGGCATGACGCACATCGTCCGTTTCAAATATAAAGTTAACGTTACTACCAAATTGTATGCGCCATCCGGAGGGTAATGTTAGCAGTCTGCAAGCAATTTCAAGACAGGAAATGTAGTGAGAAAACATAAGTCAAGCACAAAATACTAGTTTCATTTTGAGTCATAAAAACAAAAAAACCAAATCATCCTCTAATTGCAGCTGATGTCCCCAGAGGAGGAGGCGCGGCACAAATTCATGATGCGGGAACGGGATCGGGAGCGAAAGCGTATCAAACGTCTGAATCCCGAATATAGAAGAATGGAGCGCGAACGCGATCGATTTCGCAAGAAGGCACGACGTGCTAACGTAGCATTTTTCCAATATAATTATTACCCTATATAAATAATACACATAAAAACACATACACAAAACACACAGACCGGTTCTAGGGCATAGGCATAAGTAGCTAGGACTGGATGAGACAGTATTTGACATTTGCTTAATATCGTAGTCCGACCTAATACAAACACCCACCATAATCCGATTTGATTACAAATTGCTTTAATAAGTTTTCCACCCTCCCGGTCTTAAAATATTTCTCGTTGCAGTTAACACCAGAGGAAGAACTGCGCCTAAAGATGATACAACGCGAAAGGGATCGTGAAAGAAAACGAATTAAACGCTTAAATCCCGAATATCGTAGATTAGAGCAAGAACGTGATCGTGATCGAAAAAAGGCCAGAAGAGCGAACGAGGCCTTCCGGCAATTGGAGAAACTACGTGACAAAATACGCAAAGAGCGGAAAAAGGGTCTCTTAGTAACAGATCCCACACAATTGCCGCCGGAATTCGCGGCTATGATACCGCCAGTGCCTAATGTCAAGCCTGAGGTAAGTGGAAAACAATATCGAAAAGGGTAGTTAGGAGGGAACTTAGCCCTCTAGAGTCAGTAGCAAAATTTGCTTATGAAAGATAGTTCGGTAATGTCCTGTGGATAAAAGATAATCGGAACAGACATTGTTTATAGACAACTTTTGAGAACAAGAATTTTATAAATTTGTTAAAAGTATTGCATACTTTAAAGGGCAAAGTTCTCCATTTTGCAGCATAGTATTACTCTTTGTAGATATTTACAAAATTTGGAAGAGCATTTCTCTGAACTTATTTGTTTATTTCAGATTTTAACAACATCTCAAGGACAGCCGCAAACTCAAGATCAGCAGCAGCAACAACAACAGCAGCAATTACAGCAACAACAACCACCACCTACGCTTCATCAAAACCAGCAGCAACAACTTTCAGCCCATCAACCTCCACCCCCGCCTCCCCATGCCACCCATGCACATCAACAACAACAACAGCAGCAGCAGCAACAACAACAGCAGCAACAACAGCAGCGACATCGCTCGTTATCAACGCATCCTTCTATCTCCTCGAGTGCCACACTCACACAACTGACGGCCGCTGCCCAGCACGCAGCACCGCCCACGCACACGCATTTACAGCAGTTGAATAAGTTGCAACAATTATATCCGCCTCGCAGTTTCGCCCACCCCGCCCTGCCTATAGCCGGTGTGACTCTAATGCCCCAATTGTGTCATCCCATATTGCATCAGAATCTAAGTGCCACATTATACGGCGGCCCCCCGCCTAATGGCATTAAGCAGGAATATGGACAACCAGATGTGGCAGTTGCCGCCGCTGCTGCTCAGGCAGCTGCCTTGGCCTCGCTGCGACAACAAGATGAGTCTGAGATGGCTTTAAATTTGGAGCCCGAAATTATCTTACAAACACCGCCCGATGTGGTGGTAAATCCCGCCCAACAGCAACAACAACAGCAGCAGCAGCATCACTACAGTCAGCAGCAACATCATCTGCAACAGCAGCAACAACAGCAGCAGCAACAGCATTGTAACATGTTCCAGCACATGGCTCCTCAGGCTCATATGCAACACATGCGCCCAGCGCCACTGCCACCACCGCCGCCTTCTGTGGCTACTGCAGCACCACCGCCTCCAGCACCACAACAGCCGCCACCGTCACAAATGTAACCCCAGCACCAGCAGAAAACAGACCCTTAACAACCAATAGTTTAAAGAAAACCCAGAAAAGCGATATTAAGATACTCGGCCTTTAGTCCTTAAGCTCAACTAGCCAGCAAACAAAACCTACAAACAATCAAAAAACACACTCAAACACTTAAACAAAATGTTAGCAGTTTTAGAGTTGTGAGTTTATTCATTAAAAACTATACCATAATGTGATTATTATGTCGAATTTATTAAACAACCCATCATGTCCCTACGCAATATAAAATTCAACTCCTTTAAAATGTGAATTATAATTGATTTAAGTGTGTTTTGACTTTAATTTTTCTACTTTTGAACCCGTAAAGGGAAAGAATTGAAAAGAGTGTCTAAATTTTGTCATATTGATAAAATTATTTACAATTATAAAAGTTTACTATTTATTTTATCAATTTTGTTAAAATTTTTAATCAATTTTGTTAAAATTTTTAATCAATTTTGTTAATATTTCAAATTATTTGCTTTGATTTAAACGAATGCAATCCTCTACTGATATTAAGTTGCATAACTTATTGATTGAGTTTTACATTATGTTCAATTTGAAAATCTGTAAAATTATTTTCTAACTTAGTGAAAACTCACAACTCTAAATGAATCAGTATTTTGAAAGTTATCTTAACACGGTGGACTTAGCACAACTTTATATTATTTTTGTAAAAAAAAAGAAAACTTTTTGCTAAGCTCAAATGAATCTATGTATGCTATATCCAAAAAACGAATCAAATGTATGTGAATTCTGTTTAAAGAATGTTTCAACTTTTTTCCAAAGAATTCATCATCCTCTTATAAGTATTATCATAGACAACTTAGTGTCTTTATAACATTACTTTGAAATTTTCAAACTAAAAGTCCACCGTAAGACACGCACAATTACTCACAACACACTCCCATACACATACACACACACACACACACACGCACCAGAAGTTCTTGTTCTGTGTGAATTGTAGGAATAGGAATAACTAAAAGAAAACGCCATTTGTAAAATGTCGTTTTATTGTGTATTAGGTATTATGTTACGTTTACCAATTAAGTGGGCTTCCCCTCATTCTAATTATGATAATTATTATTATATTAATTATAATTGTTTCTCGCATTTCTGTGTTTTTATCCCCCTCGCGTTCCCTTCATGCCCCCTGTGCCCCTTTTATATATACAAATCTGTTTGTACTATGTGTTTTTTTGTTTAGTCTTTGCTAAGTGATAGATAGGATGCACATCCTTACAATATATACGATACGATATATATAATATGATATTTGTAATTGATATATATATATATACATATATATAACTATTAGCCGCAAAAAAAAAGTAAAACATGAAAGAAAACAAAAATAATAATAAATTTAACGAATTTATGCGCTAAAAAAGGAAGAAAAACGAAATATAGAAAGAAAGAAAATTGAAAACTCACTTGTTATCATCTAAAACGGAATTAAGAGCCTCTATCCATTCAGGATCAATGCTGCCATCACACACTATCCACGAGTAAATATGCTCCGGTTCCTGATTGACCACCACAGCGGTATGGGTCAGTACACCATCGACCCATTGTCTGGTATCGGCATCGAGGTGGCCCAATAATTGCCTTCGACTCATGCTCTTTGGACTAATGGTATGGATGCGTAATTGCCAATTGGTTTTAGTTGCCGTTAAAGCCTGTTTCAGCAGGGCCATAATGGTGGATTTGCCGCAACCGGGTGGACCTACGAGCACCACTCCCATGCGTTTCTGTAGCTGCTCGTGCAATTGCAAAGCCTTTTCAATTTGCCTCCCACTGGCACACAGACCAAGTGTTGAAAAGGCCTCCCTTAGCGCCTGCTGGAGCGGCATGGTCTGCGGATTCAATTGAGATTTGTTAACAATTTCGGGAAACACGTTTTCCATAAGCATTTCGAAACGTATCACGTCATGTTGAGCCAATTTCGACATGGTGGATGAGCGTAAACATTGCACCACAATGGACATTTCATCATTGGCGGATTGCTGTCCGTTGGCCACCAAACCTTCGCCGCAGACCAGCAGCACTGTCTTCAGTTCACGTAAACCCCAATCGTAATGACGTTGGGCCGACAGCATCTTGCCACACAAATCGAAGAGCTCCACAATGCGCGAAGATATCTCTGCCGCCGCCTTGAAACCCTCCACGAATAACATGACCCTGGCTATCTCTCCGGGTTCTGGCTGTTGCATCACAATGGGTCGGAATAGCGCTTGTATGTTTCCAGGTAGCTTCTGTCGGCCACCATATTCGGCTCCAGCCGGATTTAGGGTTACAAAAATGCCGCAATGCTGATTAAGTTGAACCTTGGGTGTCGGAAAACAAGCCAAAATTGCAAAATATTAGTAAATATTTATCTAGACAACGTTTTAATCATATTCATCTTTAATTTAAATTAAACTACCATACATCAAATAGTCCATGTGTTGAAATCATAGAACGTTAAGTGATCTAGTAATTTTCCTGAAATTTTTGATACACGTTCAATAAGTTCTAAAGCATTTAAAGCATATGACAACATAAGTCATAGTCCAGAGATTTAAAAAATGATTGTATTGTAGGGTATATAAGTTTCGCAGTATAAAAGGCTGCCAGCATTCCCTACTGTATTTATCTTTTTCAATTTGTCGCACTCACCTTTCGTTCTCCAATTTGTACCCATTCGGTCTTATCCTTCAAGGCACTTTGTATGGGCTGTATAAGCATGGAGATAGATGAGAGGGTGGCCTCCTTTAGCCTATTGAACTCATCGAAACATCCCCAGGCGCCGCAACGTGCCAAGCCGGTTAGGATTAAACTCATCGATTCGGTGTCCACATTCTGTGCCAAAGAACAAAACAATTCCCGGACATAATGATAAATCGCATTTGGCTCCTCCATTCCAAACTGTCGCATCACTCATCTTACCTCATCGCAATTGAAAACCAACACAAGCCGTCCCAGCATTGAGCCCAAAGCCTTGACGCATTCCGTTTTGCCAGTGCCAGCTGGCCCGAAAGGATTACCGCCAAGACCCATGTGCATGGCCTGGGTGAGTATAAGATAACACTTGTGGGTCAACCTTGTGTGGACCAATTTGTTGACCTGACCCAGATACTCGTAGGCATATTCAAATTCCGCATAAACAATGTGAACATAAACCTGATGATCTCCAGCAGCAGCAACACCTTTCCCTGTTCCACGGCCTAGGTAATATCTCAGCTGACTCAGCCAATGCCAGTCAGTTGGATGCATCACATTGTTAGCTTGCAGTTCCTCCACAACTCCCTTGTAATGGACCAAATCGAGAAGCAGTGCCCTAAGCTTTAGGTCCATCAAAGTTTGACCTTTTGCATGTTGCTTCAACTCAGATAGATGGGAAATTTCCGCCTGCAGCTGCTGATGCAATTTATCCAATGACATCGACTTAATGGCCTGTTCCACTTGTCGCGTAAAGTGCAAAGCCCGCGATGTGGCTACTACTTGACTAACATATCGATGGAGTAGAGACTCGCTGAGATTTGAGCTCGAGCCATTGGTATTTGTGTAACACTCATGGATCTGACTACGTAGGGTGTCCTTCACGCAGCTCACCAGCTGATTGAGCCATCGCTGGAGAAATCATAAAGAGTAAAGAATTCTATCTGGATTCCAAGCCTTCCAATCTCACCTCAATGTCACCTGTCATGTCAACTGGTTGGCTTAGTTGAAGCTCATCCCCATCCGAGCTGTTCATTGCCAAGATGCTGTAAAAGTCCTTGCCTTCGTTTTGCCTGATTTTTAGGCTATGACAGCCAGGAAAAAGTTTGCGTATGTGACGCTGAATGATGTCCGCATCCTTGCTGGCCTGACCCAATAACTCCAAAAGATCATCATCGCCAAGAAAATAGAAGCGAGGAAATGAGTTGCGTTTGTCCTAAAATAAAACAGATGGGTTAATGTAGTAACACAACATTCCGATGAGATAATATAAGCTTCTTTAGAAAGCTAAATTTATCACCGTTATATAGCTCATTAGATTCTGCTGACATCTGGCCAATTGGGTTTCCAAGGAATTCACTATGGTCATGATATTGTTAATCTTAAGGAGCGAAGTAACCCGAGAATCTATTTCGATTTCTTTCATGACAAAACGAAAATCCTTATCGATGCGTTTGAAAAGGGCTTGTTCCTGTTGCAAAGTTCCTGAACCAAAAACGGGCTCCAAATATACCCAACTGAAAATATATATATTTTTTTAATATCTTTTGAAGATCTTTTTGAAACTTTCTTTTTACCGCCTCTGAGAATTACTTAGGCTAGTCAGAAGTGTATCCAACTGGTTGAGGCGATTCTCCCAGAGTTCTGCCTGATCGGAGAAACTATCAAAGGCTGCTGAATTTTTGGCAGATTGCAATAACGATTGATTATCGCCGATTTTGTTAAGAACTTCCTGATAGTCCTTGATAAGAGAAATATCCGAGGATCGTTTGATCAATTTAAATTGAGCTGTGACTGACCATTGATCCAGTTCAATAAGGGCTTGTCGAACAATTTGTTCGGAACCAGCCTGACGGACGATATTGCCAATTTCCTGACCAGCCGATTGCAAGACATCTATGTTGCTTAAAATATCCTTTAGGATAATGGCATAGAAGGGTTTGGTTGGCTGATGCAATAATTGAAATATCCTAGCCCAGTGTCGCTCACTGAGAGCATCCGATTGCAGTAGTTGCAGTATGGGCAAAGCCAATTGAAGTCTCTCCACTTGTTGCCTTATGCGTTTCGAGGGTAAATCTATGGAACTATTGATGGAAACCTCCCATTTGCTTATGAACTCATTTAAAACATATGGACGTCGACGAAAAATGGTCCATTCCTCCTGTAGAATGGGTTCAAGTTCCGTAAGAAACATATCATAGATTTGCCATTGCTTAGATTGTTCTTCGATTTTGTTATCAATCTCATCGAAATGTTTAAGCACTTCGATTGGGAAATCCATATTAAATTTACCGCATTCATCCAGAAGCTGGCGTTTCTTCTTGATTAAATTCTGCCAATGTAGGCGACGTTCCTTGAAAATCTCTAAGGAAGCATCCTCATTGGCCTCCAATTCGGCTATGGTTGACTCCCATCTCAGAAGGAACTTTTCAGCCTCATTTTGTAGATTTTGCATTTGAGTTTGTGCTTGATTCTTAATCAAATCCACTTGACGTTGCAGTATGACGGCATGATTCTCCAATAGCGGATGCAGTTGTTCCCACTGTTGCAAGATGCTGGCCAAAGCTGTCACCCGTTCCTTACACCAACCAGCCAAACATGAATCCTTCGCCTTGACTCTCTCCAAAGACTCTGCTATAGTGGGTAAGTCACCCATTATCTTGTCATATTTCATTGATGATTGACTAATGCTACCCTCATCGTCCATAGGAACGTTCTTGAGAAATTTCAGAGCATTCTGTAGAAATTCCTGTATAGCGTCTACATCCGTTAGTATTGAGGCTCTAAGACTATTAGCCAAAGCCTCCCAATAGCGTCGACTGATGAACTCTATGTCACTTCTTAGGGGCAGCACATTGATCACTATGCAATCGATTGATTCCTCGGATTGTTGTAATTTGGCCAATTGTTGACTAAAGTGTTTGCAAGAACGAAAATTTCTATCCCAATCTTCAGCCCGATTCAAGTGTATGCCACATAGCTGTTCCACATCCACACAACCCAACGCAATCCAAGGTAGCCAAATCTTTTTAAACTCCTCCAATTTATCGAATAGTTCATTTGCTCGTCTATATAGAGGACCGAAATGTTGGCGATTCAATGTTACCATGGACTTGAAGAGATTTCCGCTCTGCTCGGAGAGACCATGAAAATTCGATGGTCTATCGATAAACCGCCTCAATTGACTGTAGTATATATCCCGTATCTCTTCTTCGGCAGGACTATAGCATAGTTCCCGGTTCCGTAATACTAATTTTATGTGTATATCTGGTAATTTGTTATTCATATCGAGTAAACCAAGTATATATTGATATTCGAGCACTTTGTACAGCTGATGATCCCAATGCAATTTGAAGGCATCCAAGTTGGTATAACCCTGACGCTCTAAAGTCATTATAAGATCCCGCAAATGTCGGAGCTCATCTTTCCAGATTTGATTTTGTGTAAACAAATCAGTAGACATTAGTTTCATGATCTGGAAAATGATATTGAAAATGCTACAACTAGATACAAAACCTAATTTATTTCTGCTTACCGTTCTCTTGGCCTGTTCATGATAGCCTACTAATAGTGTATTATCTGAGGATAGTTTCGACACGGCCGCTTGCAAGGTATTGACATAACGCTGAACCGAGGTCTCTTCCTGCCAGGCGACGGTTTCACTCTGCACGAGACGCTGTAGTTCCAAAGCATTCTTCAGCATAATAGGCCGCTGGCACGGAATCATGCGATCCCCGATGGTATTGTGAAATGTGGCTATTTGCTGTAAGCGACGGGCATAGCACATATATTTGGCCGCATGAGTGGCGGCAGCACGTAACTCCAACGGAACACTGTAGCCAAGGTTCTCGAATTCGCGCACATCCTGACAGAAGGTAACCAATTTGGGATTGAAAGTGACACGCATTAGTTGCCGGCCTTCCTTCTCAAACTTCACTACAGCCTGATCGTCTCGTAACTTCAGTTCACCGCTCTTCACGGCGGTCGAGCACTGACCTGACCAGATTTCAAAATTAGTACGCAACAAGGATTCAGTCTCCTCTTTGATCTCTTGCACTGCCTTGTTGATCTTGTCGAAACCTTCCCGTCCGCTTATCAAATGGCTAACCTTTTCAATTTCCTGAATTTGATATTGGACCACTTTGAGCCAACGACATTCGTTGCATATAACTGACAAGTGACCAGTATCGGGTTCCATATTCGTATCCGTCATGGCTCTACGTAAATCTTGTAGCAACAAATGCAGTGACTGCAGAAATTGCTCCCGTTCTATGGTCAATAGCTCCAGGACAGCAGGACGTTGTATTAGAGTCTCGTATTTGGAGAATATATAGATAACCTGTCGAGGATTACTCAAATGTTGATGTAACTGGTATTTCAATGCCGATGCAATGCGTTCATCAATTGGTTGCAGCACTTGCTCGAAATGTCCCAAAGCTTTGTGCCACTTGGCCTGACCCAGACTAGTGGTATCGAAAATGTTGAAATCGGTAAATGGTGCTTGCTCCTGAAACATCTCCTGCAGCTCCGAGTCATTTAAAAGTGTGGCTATCTGTTTATACAATTGCTTAATATTTCGTATTTCACTAAGACGCTCTTTAAACTGTTGTCCACGTTTGGGTACATGAGGATCCCCTACCCATGGATGTTTCACATAATTGGGCCAAAAGAGTCGTGTCAATGAATCACATAATTGTATCCATGCATCCACAGTGTCGATACATTGGCTCATCAAATTATTCACATGATACGAATTCAGGCTCCAAATGTCTTCCGCCATGAGTTGAGTTAGACAAGCCTCAAGAAGACGTTTCGCTATAATGTCCAACAGATCGGCCATACGTTGCTGGGGATAATTGTAGGGCAAACGCCACAGTTCATCCAAATTATTATGCGCATGATCGAGGAACTCTTCAATGGTTGTGCTGGGATTATTCCCAGTAGTGCCATCAATGGTGCTGCAATAGTTTTTTAAAGTAGTTTTAAAAAAATTGTATCCTTTTATAAACTTTCTATATTTAGATTTTGTGGTTTGTTTTTAATTTTGAATAACTTACCTAATTTTTTGATCAATTTTCTCCAAGACACTAATAAAGACTTGAGCTGTTTCGCGGTCTAAACGCGAACTAGATTTTTGTCCCAGTTTTTGCTTCCAATATTTTATCTCCTGCTTTAGGCTAGTAATGCCTGAATGCAAGAGAATGGGTATTCAAAAATCCTCAATATATTCACAAGAATATTCAACTTACCACTTTGAGGCAAACCTAGACTAGAACCCAATGAGACATGTAAGTTTTCCAGAAGGCCACTTAGTTCAGGAGTGTATTCATGGCGCTGCAATCAAAGTGGGAGAAAAAGAGAATTAAAACTATGAACAAGAGTGACGGAGAGAGGAGGGTAAAAGAAAATATAATACAATTGACAAAATGGAATTTGCTAGAAGAGAAACAAATTGAATTATGAGCAAAAAAAGAAAGCAAATAGTAAAGCAATTTAAGATGAGAAGTAGCAGGAATTATCCATACATATATGTATATAAGATATACAGAGATATATATCTATGTAGGTAGACTTACACGAGCCGCTGCTTGTGGAGAAAATACACGTGAAACAGAATTGTAAATGGATTTAACCAGGCCACCCTCCAGTGTTAATATGCCCAACAGTGGCTCGGCATCTGCGTTTGCTTCTGCGGATGTTGGATTTATACCGGCTCCGGTTGCACCAGTTGCAGCTCCTTGGCCAATGCCAACCTGCGGCACCTTGTAGAATAGCAAACAGACTTCGTCGTTGGGTATACGATGTTGAAATTTGATTTTGCCATCGCTTTTATTATGCACAGCCGAGATAATCGTATGCTCATCTCGCTCCAGAAATTCCAATATAGTTGCCGTTTGCTCATCCAATTCCGTGCCAGGAATGCGGCCACCAAAATAATCCACTGGTACATACAGAGCACACACAACTTGAGATGGGAATTTTTCATTCGATTATTGCATAGAGAACTTACCAGAAGTATTGATAATGAATTTACTGCGTTGACTCATGTCGAACGACTGCAGAAACTTTCAGTTTCAAGCGAACTAAATAATAACAAAAAAAAACCCAACCAACTATTTGTTGTTCTTTTACGCTAAGGGTTGCCACGGGCAACAACAATCGGGCAGTGTGTTTTGTCTGTTGTCAATTCCATGGGGGTTGCTGATGTTGTTGTTCCTACCTTTTGCACCTGTTGTTGTTATGTTGCCCACACGTGTTTGTTGTTCTACCTTTCATGCATCCCTTGGCAATCCCTCAAATCTCATTTCACTTGCTTGTCTAATGGTCATGCATGCCCAGAGCATGGTTGGGGCGTTATAGTGGGCGTGGAGTGGGGCTGGTGCTGTTAAGCACTAAAAATGCCTCACCAGTTTTATATCATTTGAATGTCCAATAATTGAATTGTACGGGCGTGTTGAAAAGTGGAAAATGATGACAAGTGATGAGGAGGCAAAAGGTGGATGTATGTAGTAAGGAGGATGTTTATGAGACTTTGTCACTGTTTGTAAAGACTCAACTTGGAAAGCATGGAATGGAGTAGAGAAGCATGTTAACAGTCTACTGAAAGATATTTTAATGGGTATAAAAAAGCAGGAAAATATCTTATTTTCTGAGAAAAGTTAAGAGCAACTGACTGGGTTGTTGCCTTAAGTCCCAATTAGAGTCTGCTGTAGATGAGGAAATGTCTAAAACTTATTAGACAATACTGTAGTTTAGCCCTCACCTTAGTGACTTTCTATTTATTATCCATAAGGTGAAATATTTTGCACTTTAAAATCAAGTTAAGAAGAAAAAAAAAAGGGTCAACTTTTACTTTCATTTTAGCTTATAATTTTTAGCTTGATTCTAATCACATTTGCAGAAACTCTCGCAGTTAACCTGCAGGGGGGAATTGAAGTTTTAAAGAACTAAAGTTTTAGCCCACAAAAACTAAGTTAAGCTAACTTGCACCACAAATAACTACTATGAAGTGAGATATTTCAGAGACTGGCAAAGCCCTAAATGAATTTTCCACACAGTCGTCCCTCAGGCCCACTAAAATAGAGAATAAGCCACACAAAAGCGAATTTAATAACCGATGCAGGAGGCAGCATTTGCTTTCTACCTTCACATAAACATTACCACATACTCCACTGCCTCGACAGTCCATTCCAGTTTCCTCCCATTTGAGAAAGACATACGCACATACACACTCACATGCATCAAGCCGTCATCCTGCGCTTATCCTGTCTGCATATGTTTGATGCAAATACCAGTAAAATAGTTTGGCAATTCTTTCCTTCCTTCCTGCTGCCTTCCTTTTGGCCTTGTCTATCCATCTATCCCCTAGGGTCACAAACTTTTATAGGCAAACAAAATGGAAATTTCACTTGCTGTGGTATTTTTTCCCCCCCCCATCTTCTTTGCCTTTTTGTTTTCTATTCGTCTCTTTTAATACCTTGTAGTCTTAAGTTAATAAGGGGTATATAATATTCTTCAAGATGTGCCTGGCCAAAATAACATTCAACAAAATAACAAACAACTAAATTTATCTTATGATTTATAATAACTAAATACCAAGTTATTACAAATGGAATTTATATTTACTTGCTCTATTAGTGATGCAGAGTATCTAATATGTCGATGTAGTGACATTCTGAACGCTTTTTATTATAGTTTTTTTTTTTTCTTTGTTTTTGTTTTGCCAACTGTCAACAGTTAAATAGCACTGCAAATTAACTGCATAATAAAATTTAGCCATTTAGCTGACTCTTTTCCACCACTGAAAGACTTCAACAAAATGCAAAGTTTCCATTTTTTCCATTTGCCACATAAAAAGTGGAAGCTTTGATGTTGCCGACATTTTATTATGGCATGAGAAAAATCTCTCTTATAAATTTAAAAAGAGAAAAACCAATTTGGAAAATTGTGAATAATCATAATAAAATCTTTGACTGGATTTGCTGGAAGATTTGTGAGTTTTTGCTATTGTTTTCGGGCAATCATTTAAAGGTCGAAATCAAATCATAATTTAGCATGGCCATCAAAATGGCCCCAAAAAGTAGGCAACTAAATTAATCTATTTCGCTTTGGGTTGATTTAGCGTAAATAGTAGTTGGCTCAGTTTAGGTTAGTTTAGATGATGGCGATTTATGTATTTATGGCCCTCAACATACTTTCGATAATATTTTATGACGATGAATTCTTTTCTTGGTTTCTCCTTCTTTTTTTTTTTTTGGTTTTGGTTTGGTTGGTTTTATTGCCTAACTGACTTGGCTTGCGGCTCTTGCTGGGGGGTAAAGACAATGACAACTACGCCTTGGCAGTGTGTTTAGAGCTTTGGCCAAAAGAATTTATGGTTTATAGCATTTTGTTTGGTTTTTGTCAAATTACACATACATGTACATTCACACAAACGCACACATTGACACACTCTCACACATGGACAACCTTTTGTTCTCTGCTATTCTATGGGTCTATTCAGGCGTATAAATTCTCTCCAACACATAGGAATTCTATTTTTTTTTCGTCATTTTATATTGAAATTGCTCTTTGAGGGCCTGTCTCATCTTTTGTCTCTCTCTTTCTCTGTGTGTGTGTCTTTGTTTATTTGTTTACGCTTTCGTTCCAATAAAAACATATCAATGTGAAAATTTTTATCACACGACAACCAATAATAATAATAATAACCAAAAGACAACCATAAAATTGGAAATTATATCACAGATTATGTTGCTGAAGGGTGGAGGAGAAAGATAGAAGAAATAAATATAAATTGAAAATAATAACATTGTTGATCTTAAGTGTCGATAAGGAATGATAATAAAACAAGTCAATATGTTAATATTAAGCTGGGGAATTGTCAATGAAGATGAAATATGTATTTAGTTGAAAATTGACCAATTTATATGGTATTTTATATAAAAATCTTAATGTAAAGTAATGTTACTCAAAATAAAGCATTCATAAAAATTGTAGTTTAATCAGGATATTGTTATAAAAAAGGGGGACGTTTCCGACACCCTAAACTATATACATTTTTTATAAGCATAAAAGATCGAGTCGATATAGAAATGTCGGTATATCCGTCTTTCGTGTTAAGTTCACTTCAGCTAAATAAATAAAACTTGAAATTTAAGCTTTTTATTATTTGATTGGGATCAATTTTGCCCTAGAAACCATATATCAAAAATCCTACCATATATAGTATATATATTCTTGATCAGTACGACGAGAAGGCCATGTCCGTCTGTCCTTCCGTTCGTCTAGATCAACGCAAACTCCTCTTAGACCATTAGAGCTAAAGGGATACAAATTCAGTCGAGGTCGAAGTTAGCCCTCTGGTTTAGTTTATAAATTAGATTGAAATTTTTTTATTTTTCATGAAAATGAAATAGAACCTTAATATTGGAATATCAAAGCCCAAGGCAATGAAGTCATCTTTTAAAATTTTAAATTCCCACAGATTTGAAAAAAAAGATTAGTCGAACAATTGAACAATTCTTAATTCTTTAGTAACTATTTAGTTGAGTTAAGTCAATACTCAGGCAATACTTTCGCATTTCACCATAACCATAGCTCACAACAATAAATTCTTCTAAAAACCGAGAGGGACTTGTACATTTTTGTGATTGAACTCAAACCAGAAACAAAAAATTCTTCAGAAACAGAGATAACATCTGACCGTTGTGCTTTTTATGGATAACCTCATCATACAAATGAATCTGTATTTTGAAATGTTTAATGAGATAAGTAGAAATAAAAAGTAAACAAAATTAATAAATAAAGACATTTCCTCAGTCGAATAAGTTTTTGAGTGTGCAAAGGTGGAAAACATTTTTTAAATAAATTAAAGTGAAATTTAGTACCAAAAAAATTATATATAAAACCGGTGACAATCTTTCTCATCTTTTATTTGTGTATCAACTTGATTTTAGCTGTACTTTTTTAATTTCTACATTACCAGTTTCTCATTTATCCATGGTAAATAATCCATAAGATTTGTATTTATTGATGCAACACCTGAACTGCATACCTGAGAACCTCTACTTACAATACCGAACTGCACAAAACGCTGAGACCTATAATAATCGGCAGCATATATTAAAGGACCGCCAGAATCTCCATTGCAAGTATCGTTTCGATCTCCAGATACACAAATTGAATTAAATGGAGCGAACATGCTGCAATTTGTTCGATATGCCTTTATCTCCAAGGGTACTTGGGAATATGTGTTGCTCTCGGTCAAGCCCCAGCCAGCTATTAAAAATTCATTCATAGTTTTGCCTATATTTCTTAGTTCCGGTGATGTTGGCAAACAGATCGGAGTAATGTGCTCTAGAAGAAATTATCGATTAGAGTGATAAGACTTACTTAAATCTATGTCATACCTTTCATTTCCACATTGCGATCTAGTTTCACTAATGCTATGTCATTTTCACCATTACCAGAAATATTAAACGTGTTATGAACCATGATATCTTTAACGCCGAAATTTCTGTGACCTTTCTCAGTCCTATGTCGTTTTCTATAATTTAATTGATCCAAGTGATGTTCACCCAACCGAATTTGTTTAATTCTGTGGAAAAATACATCAATAAATCAAATTTTTCATTGTTTATTACATACGGTCTTTGATCATCGATAACACAATGCGCAGCTGTCAGTATGAATCCTATAAATTATTTTTTAAATGATTGATTATAATTAAGATAAACGGATTGTTGCCTACTTTTTGTTATGAGCGACCCAACACAAAGATTCTTATAGGAGCCAGGATATTCTTCATACATGAGCAATGCCAACCAAGGCCTGGAATGTATTGCGATCTCACGGCCGAAACTACTTTTATAGTCGTAAACGTCACCACAATATTCCGGAAGGTTTAATCCCTTTAGTCTCTCAAACTCTTCGGGGCAGCAAACATGGTCCTATTGAACATTTGTTTAAAATCAGAGCTCTTCAATCTTTATTATACTTACCTTAGTTGGTCTGTGGCAACTGTTGTTTCTCATCAATTCGTGTTTTTGGATTGAATCTAATTTTTCAGATTGTTCCATTAAATTCGGGCAAGAAACCAATGGAGCACAATTGCCTTGTTCATTATCAGAAGTAATACAAGTAGCTCCACCTATACACAGTATTATGAGCTTTTCGATAAGTGTGCATTAAGTATGTTAGGTATATTCTCACTTGATTCTCTCAAATTCGGTGCCGAGATTGCAAATTGAACGAAAAGAAGGAATATCAGCTTTAAGACAACCATTTCGTATAATACTTTAAAAGAGACTGACAAAGACTTGTCGCGTCTGTTCAGAGTAAAGGTTCTGTATTCAAATATTTTGTTTTTGTATAATTTAATCTTATCAATTCAAGCAACAACAAAAACAAATTCTTTTATAGCTTTCAGTGATACGGCGATTGGCATGACGATCTTGGCGCAAGAGAAACCCCTCCATCATATGTTGTTTTTGAAAATTATTTATTATTTTTTTGCTCTCCATTAAATTTTAAATTAACAATTGAAAAGCACATGTTTTTATATTCCATTTTTATGTATTTCTTGACAATTTATTTCTTCTGAAATTAAGGTGATACATAAGTTATTGATAACGTCAGTTATTTTAAACGAATGAAAAAAAAAAATTAATATTAAACTCTACAAAAAAAATATGAGGTTCCAAAATCTCTAGATTCGTCAAAATGTATCCCATTTTTAAAGTTGATAAAATTTTCAAAACTTATACTATTCTTCGCCTCGGAACATAGACCCCATTGCCCCAGTAGATTTTTCCTTTCTTGATCTAAAACTGGATATATTAATCAACTGTAAGGCTAATATCAAGTGCAAACGGAGCCACTTGAAACTAAAATAATCTAAACTGAATTGGCTGCTTGGATATCAATAAAAACTAAGTTTATCAAATAAATTTCCTCCTTTTAAAACGATCCTCAAGCCAGTATGGACATACAAGATTCAAAGATTTGCTTATTCGAAACTCTGTATAACATTTGCATAATGATTCAAGGACTTAGTGAACGAAATTGTTATTTTGCTTGATGTTGCTCTCAATCCTCTGGCCAACAAGGGGATAAAAAAACACAATTTAGTTTGTGCACTAACATTCTAATATTTCTTCGTCTATCCACAACTAAGGTACTCCGCCTTACAAGAAGTATGCAAATCACTGATTGGGATTGATGGGGTATTCCACAACATATCCAAACTTCATCCAAATCGGTGCTTGACATACCTGAAGTTCCCCTTGTTAGACAAAACCAAAACTGAAATTTTTAACAATAGCCTAATATGCCTTTGCGTTATTTCATTTTCTTCCATTAAAAACTTATTGCAAATACAATGAAATCTGATTCACCAAAAAAGCCTATGATAAATTTATATAATTTTTCGTTTTAAAGTGCGGAATGCGATAGATAAATTTATGAAACAGGATATACTTATGTATGTCGGGATGTCCATACTAAATTTGTTTTCAATATTTTTCTTTTCAATTTTTTTCTCTATGTATACTAAGTACTAAGTAAGTTTACTAACTTAATCAAAATTGTCAGCAAATACACATAAAAGTAAACATATTTGAACCCAATATAAAAGATACAATTATTCTTTGAAATATTTAGTTCATTTTTCTGCTTGTCTGGCTTTCAATTAGAAGAAAATTTTGAACCGACAAACCAAAAACTATTCATATTTTTATTTATTTGACTTTTTTTTTCTTTGTATGTACTTACATATATATTTTCCGCATTTCCACTAGCTTTATGCATTTGAATACACATACAAAATCGTTTTATTCAAGTTGTAATAAAATATATATATTAGAATTTATGTGATGGCAAATATGTTTGTCATAAATTCATACGCATTCCTTTCGGCAAGGTGTAGATTAAAATATGTTTACGATTTTTATGACTTTTTGGTTGGCCAACAGAAAAAGCGAGCAAACGAAAATTGAATATTTAATAAACTCACACACACATACACATTTCTCTTCCTCTTAATCTGTATGTTAGTGTATGTGTGTGTGTGTGTGTATATTAAATTGTGTAAATTGTTTATGATATTAATATCCGTTCGTTACTGTAAAAGGGGATTTAGAGATTAGCATTTGACTTGACTTGTTTAAGTTTTCGTAATTGATAATCAATTTGTGAGAAGCAAAACGGAAATTATGACTATTAAAATTTCAAAAAAAAAAAAAAAAATTATGAAATCATTAATAACAATATGTTTTCAACTTTTTGGGGTAGTCAAATTTAATGGCCCAATTCTTCGTGTAACAATTGAAATGTGAAATGTTTCTGGAGGCCCTGTCAAAGGTTAAACGGCAACAAAGCAAAGGGAATATTCGAAAGGCCAAACCACATTGTCAATCAAGGAATGTTTTCGTCCTTGTCCCATACCCACTTAACATCACCCATCTCCTTGGGCTATTTGCTAAAGTTAGTAGCGCAAACACTTGGCCACCAGCACGTGCCATGTTTGGTCTTTGGGTTTCTGGCACCGATGGTAGGGGAAAGGGTGGACAAACCAGGTGGTCATTGGAGCTCAAACCCTCTGTAACCTTCTTCACACAATACCCAAAATTTATGCATTGCAGTTGACTTATTTGAGCGGCTTCCCCAACTGGGAATCCACCTGTACCCATACCCATCTTCCCTCTCCCTCTCTCTTTCATACCAGTGTGTATGTGTGTGTGTGTGTGTGTGTGTGGGTGTGTTGGTGTTCTGTTGATTTGCTTTGATTTCTGTATGCCCCTAAGCTGACCAACTGTGAGTCACAGTTACACTTTGCATTTTGGCTTGTTCGTTTACGCCCCAAGGGTTCCAGAATCTGGCTTTTGGCCTCAGTCCCTTAGTCTCATTAATACTTGCTAATTATGTTTAATTAGTCATTTTGAATGGTTCAATCTGTGAATTTGGCATATTGAGAAGAGAATTTCGGGCAACAGATTTTATAGAAATGATGATTAAGAAGAAGTTGTGACCCGAAAGCAAATTTCCATTGTTTAATGCTTTTATACACACGGTTCTAATGTAACTTAAATTTTGCATTTGAATTTCAATTCTGTATATAAAATTTGAACTTACTTTCATCGTTAATTGTCAAATTAGAATATATTCCTATCTTCATGTCAAATATTCACAATATGCTACATATTATTGCTTAAAGAATAAATACATTGATGTTTTCATTTCTGTATTTTACTTTATTTAATATTGGTACTAAAAATTTTAGTTTCAAAATAGAGTTTTATTAATTTTAAACCTTGGCACACTTTTTTTATTTTTAAGTTTATTTTGTAGTTTCTAAAGTTTTTAAATATTTCGCTTCTTTAAGGTTTGCTTCGCACGAAAGCGTTGATTTTTCCATCCTGTGGTGAAAACTAATCCAAAATCGATTGTTAATTTTGTGATATATGTCAGAATATGTCTACAAGTTTATATACCATCCAAAATTTTAATCAAACTCAGTGAACAAAGTGAATCGAAACACATGTAGATGTACGTTATGTGCATAACATGCTGACGGGAAACCTCTTACAAATTCTGGGCGTGTCAAGTTTCTTGCCATCCTCAGCCTTAGCTTCAGCTCCACCGGATACCAAGAGCATAATCACATGCATGTTGCAACAATTTCCGTTGCATATTTTACAGGCGTTTGTCTCCGTGGCGCATTGTTGTTGATGTCGAGCAATAAATTTTGACTTTCAATGCTCCTGTGGCTGCTTCTTGTACAGCTTTTGAATTGTAAGAATTTGTTATTCACTAATTGCCAGATTATGCAACAATCATGAAATTCTACAATTAATACAATCGTGTCAATTTCAAGAAATTAAAACAATTTGCAAATGCTACGTTTTTTTAAATTTAAGTTTTCAAGAATATTTGCATAATTCTTCAGATTTTACTGTCCTTTGGTACGACAAAAAATGTTTTTTTTTCTGTGAATTTCAGACAATTTTTCTGTGGCCACAATAGATGAGTGCAAGTTTTTACGTTGCCATCGTCATCGATTGCATCTGCTTCAAACCCATTGGCATTAATTAAACAGAGATATGGTTATCTGTCTCTTTCTATTCATCAAGTTGGGTTTCCTTCACGAGATGCTAGATATTTACCTTCTCGTCTATTGATGTCATTTGCTTTTTCGTTCATTTTTTTTGCCGTCACGACTGAAGCGTATCACTTTCGCAAATTGAAGTTGGCTTCGTTTCCGTTCCATTTTTTTGTCCTTCCTTCTCTTCTCCCCGCACTCTTCAAATGGTAAGTCATGCATATTCATTGTGTACTTTGGTACACAACAGACACAACAATTTTACCTGATTTCTTTCATTCTGTAAAACCACATGCAGCTCCTTCTCATGCTCCTCAAAAATAGCTATGCTTCCATTTTTTCCGTTCCCAAAATCAGAAATAAACAACAACAAAGGCTAAAATTGTGAAAACCATAAGAATGGTATCTTATAAATGGCAAAGAACAACAATTGTCTCTGTGTGGGTGTGTATTTGTTTTGTGATTGGGAATATATCCTTTTCAAGGACTATTGCATTGTCAAGCGATTGACAATGTCATCTAATTGGTTTCAATTAACCAAGAGCAGAAAGAATGTAAACCGTACTGAGATTTTTTTATGGATTTCTATACCCTTGCAAAAAGGGTGTATTAATTTTGGTCCGAAGTGTACAACGCATCTCCGACTATATAAAGTACATACATATACATATGTATCAAATAATTGACCCGAAAATAAATGTAAAGTTTACAAAAAATTAAACTTGTCGTATTAAATTTCAATTCGAGCACTCTGAGAAATGTTTATAAATACCTTTTTTTTTAATTTGTTAAAGTAGAACTGTAATGTATACAATATTTTCCTCTTCCAAAATTACAAAACAAAAATAAAAATAAAAATATTAAATTTGCTGCAACTTGTTTGTCTATTATCTTCCCATACATAGTTGGGGCAACTTTTGTCTTATTCCCATTTATATTATTATTATGCATTTGCATGCTGATGCTGATGTTGATGTTTATTTAAAACTTTTTATTTCAATTTCTGTTTTTTAAGATGGCAGCAAGCAAACAAATGTATGCAATAGAATTTTCCAGTTTTTCTTTCTGGTTTTGGTTTCATTTATTTATTTTTTTTTTTTGGCTTTGTGCTGTGCCTTTTCATGCACAAAACTTTTGCGAATAAAGCAGTTTATTGTGCCCAGTGGGATTTATAATCCACACAAGCGTTATAAGTGCCAGTTCCTCCCTCTAAAACTGATCCCAGAGAAATCACTTTAAAAAAGAGAACAAACTGGAGAAATGGCATAAAACGTTCTTAAAGTCGCACATTTTGTACTCTCATCAATTGTATATTCCATGAGCAAGGCAGTAATCGAAATCGACTCGAATCAATGGAAGGCAAAGAATATTCCTCTGGTCAACAGTTTTTTTCAGCTGATAAGTGTTTCTTTTCTTACATTATTATTAAACTAATTTGGACCTTATAACCTGCTGCAAACATCTGAACAAACGTCTCCAAGAATCGTTTAAAAAATAGAGTATAAGTAACAAACACAATTCAATCAATGTTTTACCGAATGTGACATTTGCTACTATAGCAATAGTAAGGAACATGTCTGTATTAAAATTTAACTGAATATACGTACTCAGCTAGGTACTCCTTTTGTAAAGAGTAATGAAAGGCAAGGCAAGGAGTTCACTTGGTCATTTCAAATTAAAAGCATTTTCCCGCGTTTTATTGCTGTGCCTGCAGAATTTTTTCCTCCAGTCTTTTCTTATGTTTGTGTGTTTTTTTTTTTTTGGTATACAAATTTTTATGTCCATTTCGCTTTTATTTCACACTTTCTTGTTTATTATTGCTGCTGCTACTGGGCCCAGCCTCTTCCCATAGAGGGAAAACGAAAAAAAGGAAAAAAATTTAAGTATTTGACCTTTTTTGTTTGCTGGTTTCCCCTTTTTTGTTCAAATAATGTTGTTGCCATTGATTTATGTATGCCCAGCGAAAGGATGAAAAAGTAGAGGCGAGAAGAGAGTATTTTAAGCTTTCAGCTTACCCCTGTAACTCGACTAGAACTCGAAATGCTAACTTAATTGTTGTACTAGCACCTAAAATAACCTAAAATAAAAGTAAATCAGGCAATTTGACTTTGTCCATTTGTTGTTCCTGTCCTTTCTTTTTTATAACCTTTTCTGTGTCAGCATTTATAAGGGAAGGCAGTTAATTTAGCGCAAAATGATTAGCGACTTGCATTTTGTTTAAAGAGCGTGTTGCTAAAGTGGGTGCGGATTGGTAGCAAAAATAGCAATTAAAAGAATTAACAATTAACTAAGGAATTTCCTACATATTTAAATAGAGCTATAGAAAAAAATAAACTATTTAACCTATTTTATCATTATTTAAAAAAAACATTTTAAGATTATAAGCCAAACGATCTAAAGTTAATTAAAATCTAATTAATATACATATCTGAATTTCAGAAATTAATAAAATAGAATATATGTATATGAAGTTGAATCAGTAAAGTAGATTTCATTACCACATTACTTTTTGTCGATTTTTGCCATTTTGACTTAAATATTTCTTCTGTCTCTAAGCATAATTCTTCATTATCGTTGAATTTTTTTTTGTACAGTGCTAAAATTTATACCCCTGACTAAATTGTATGACTTTTTTTTCGTTTCTGGTTTTATGTTCTAAACCATAATAAATGTTGTTGCTGACTCTTTCTTTTTTTTTGTTGTTGTGTCTTTTAAAACAAGCAATAAATGTCAGCGCCTCGGGCAGGACATAAACTACGAATGTTTGTACATATACGCAAAACTGCCCAGGAAAAAAAAACTTTATTTAACACTTGCCTAAATGGACAGCTGGGAATGTGGCTTAAAGAGTTGAATTCAAAATTTGATACTTTAAAAAGCTTTTAAATTAAAGTTAAAATTCAAATGGCTGGAAATAAGTAAATATTTAAAACTTTGAAAATATAAAGTTATTAGTCTAGTTGTTAAGGTTTACGGTGTAAATATGTGGGATTGGGTCTGGCAACTCTGTTGAGCGAGGCGAATTGAGCTAAAGACGCGCAGTCGAACCGAAAAGACGAGCGAGAGCGGTTGCAAAAAAGACGAAAGACGAAACGACGCGAAGCTGTAAAGACGACTAATTTCCAACTAAATCTAATTAAAATAATCAAATAAATAGTTTTACATTAAAATAAACTAAAATACTACAAAATAAATATAGTGAATAAAATAAATTCCTACAAATATGGGGGCTCAACCTACAAAATAGGCATGACTCAACCTACAAAGAAAGGCATGGCTCAACTTATGTATAAAGAAATAAAAAGTAGTGAGTGAGAAAGAGACAAACTTATACAAAACGACGCAACAGTGGAATCAAACGACGAGAAAAAAAAAAAAAACAGCGCAAAACGAATAAGAATTAGCATCAAACGACGAAAAAGTGGCGGCTTACGACGAAAAAGCGGCAAATAAACGGTAAAAAATTTTCAACGAACGACGAGAAAGTGTTTGAATACGACGATAACTGTGGTGACGTGGCAAACGACGTATATATACATATATATTAGTGTGTGTGCGAAAGAGAAAGAACTATGAGCAAACTTGAAGACTTTGGGAATGTGCAAGAGGCACTGAAAACTGAAAAGAAATCTAATATTACATTGTTTCACAAGTTTATTTACGAAGAAGAAGGCGATCGTGCAAATCGCCAAAGATTGAGAAAGTTTGAAGGGTTTGATTTTGATTGCAACAGCGATTTATATAAAAGTAAAGTGTCTTATGTGGAAAAGAACTTAACAAATAACGATCTAGTGATTATTTGTAACGTTTTGGGTTTATCGCATGATAAATCGAATCTAACTTCCCATTTATTTCGCAATTTGCAAGTTGGAAATTTGCTAGCTGACCTTGACACAGAGAATGATCAAAACGAAGATGACGACGATGAGTGCGAAAGAGATGGCGATGTAGACGAAGACGAAATGTTGTCAGTGGTGAGCGACGAAACGAATTTTAGAACAGCTGCAACAAACGAAAATATGCGAAACAAAACGAATCGGGCAAACTCTACAGTCGTGGCCAACAATAATGATACGCAAAATGCAGTGAATGTCAACATGCCACCACCGAGGTTCGCTTTGAGTTTTCGTGACGTTGAGGACTCTTTACGACCTTTCCATGGCGATGAAACTTTATCAGTTGAAGTATGGATTGAGGATTTCGAAGACATGGCTGACTTGATGCAATGGGATAGTTTACAAAAATTTGTTTTTGCTAAAAGAGCTATTAAAGGACTTGCTAAAATGTTTATTCTGAGTGAACGCGGAATTAAAAATTGGTCGACATTAAAAGAATCACTTTTAAATGAGTTTAAAACAGTAATAAATAGCGCGGAGTTACATAAGCAATTGTCAGAACGAAAAATAAAGAAAGGTGAAAGTGTTCAAGAATATTTGTTGAAAATGAAAGAGATGGCATCACGGGGTAATATAGAGAACAGTGCTCTTATGCAGTATGTAATTGACGGAATCAATGACTTGAGTATGAACAAAGCAATATTGTACAATGCTAATAACCTAAAAGAGTTTAAAGAGAAAATAAAATGTTATGAAAAAATGCGGGAAAAGTCGAGTAATCAAAAGAGTGAGTCTAAGAACGTTCAAATCAAAAAAAGAAAGTGTAATGAAATACGAAAATAAAGAAAGTGGTATAAAATGCTATAACTGTGGGCAAAAAGGACATATATCTGAGAATTGTGACAATAAGAGTAAAGGAAGAAAGTGTTTTGGTTGCAATAATTTTGGTCACATAGCAAAAGACTGTCCAAATAAAAAGCCTGAAAATAGCACAGACGTTCGTAATACTAATAAAATATCAGCTGATCATATGTTTATGTGTAAAGAAGTGTCAATCAACAATGAAAAGTGTATAGCCTTGCTTGATACTGGTAGCAAATATAATATCGTATCCGAAACAATTTATAATCGTTTGAAAAAACCTAAGCTGGCTAGAGTTGATAAAGTTCTATACGGTTTCGGAGATAAAAAGAGAGTGGTACCTATCGGTTCGTTTACGGGAAGGCTTTCCGTAAGCCAAGAACAGTTTGATTTGGTTTTTTTAGTGGTATCATCTGAATTCCTAGACGTTGAAGTGATTTTGGGAGAAGACTTTTGTAAGCAAGCCGAAATAAAAATCAATCGTGATGGCGTACAAATCGGGAAATATAATGATGAAACGGAATTAAGTTCGGTAATGAGAATAAAGGTCGAAAACGACGAAATTGACATTGACTCAAATGCATCGAAAAGTACAAAGTGCGAAGTGAACGAACTTATCAAAAACTATAAGCCGGAAAAGTTAAAATCGACAAATGTTGAAATGCGTATTGTATTAAAAGACGATAGTCCAATTTATTCGAGACCACGCAGATTCGCTTTTGCTGAACGGTGCATAATCGATGACCAAGTCGATCAGTGGCTGAAAGACGAAATAATAGAACAATCCGAGTCTGAATTCAGCAGTCCGGTCGTATTAGTAAAAAAACGCGATGGCACTCCACGTCTGTGCATTGATTATAGAAGAATAAACAAGGTAATAGTAAAAGACCATTTTCCATTACCTCTGATTGAAGATCAATTGGATCGGCTACAAGGAGCAACGGTTTTCAGCACAATCGATTTAAAGAATGGATTTTTCCATGTAGATGTTGAAAAAGAGAGTCGAAGATTCACCTCATTCGTTACACACAACGGACAGTATCAGTTTTTAAAAGTTCCTTTTGGATTGACGAACTCCCCTGGGGTATTTCAGAGACACGTTAATGCCATTTTTCGTGATTTAACCCGTGCTGGTACGGCTATTCCATACGTCGACGACATTATAATCCCTGGTAAAACTGAAGAAGAAGCCGTCTCCAATCTGAGAAATGTTTTGAAGCGATGTGAAGAATATGGTTTAGTCATTAACTTAAAGAAATGTTGCTTTTTGAAGAGAGAAATAGAATTTTTGGGGCATACTATAAAGAATCAGAAGATATGTATCTCAGACGCAAAGACCAAAGCTGTAAAAAAATTTCCCATGCCGATGAATCAAAAGCAGCTCCAAAGTTTTCTTGGCCTGGTTGGTTATTTTCGCAAGTTCATTGCAGATTTTTCGATTATAGCCAAGCCTCTTACTGATTTATTAAAAAACGACGCAATTTTTAGATTCAACGAGAGTCAGATAAAATCTTTTAATTTGCTAAAAGAATTGATAACACAGAAACCTGTTTTGCAAATATTTAACCCCAAGTTTGAAACAGAAGTACATACAGACGCATCGATTGATGGCTTCGGAGCAATTTTATTACAAAAGTTACCTGATGATAAAGAATTGCACCCTGTATACTACATGAGCAAAAAGACGACTGAAGCGGAAAGAAAATTCACTAGCTACGAATTAGAGATTTTGGCGGTAGTTGAAGCATTTCGTAAGTTCCGAGTTTACCTTCTAGGTATGCATTTTAAAGTCATAAGCGATTGTAATGCGTTTGCAAAGACGATGGATAAAAAAGATGTGTGCACTAGAGTCGCAAGATGGATTCTTGAGATCCAAGAATTTGATTTTGATGTTGAGCACCGTGCAGGAAATCGTATACGTCATGCGGATGCGCTTAGTCGCTACCCTGTTATGATTATATCAGAAGATTACATACACAGTAAATTAAAGAATGTCCAAGCACAAGGCGACCAATTGAAGGCTATAATCGATATCCTTGCTCAGAAAACTTCTCATAACAACTATTTTATGAAAGCTGGCATACTTTATAAGTTGGTTGATGATGAAGAACTAATTGTAGTTCCCTCTACTCTGCAACGGGAAATTATTAAACATGCTCACGAAAGAGGTCACTTTTCTGTGAAAAAGACGAAGGAAATAATTGCAAAGGAGTATTATATCCCAAAATTAGATGAGAAAATACAACACCAAATAAGATGCTGCATTCCATGTATAACACTTAATCGAAAGCTTGGTAAAAAAGAAGGAGAACTGCATCCACTGCCGAAAGAAGAACTGCCCTTTCAGACGTTCCACATCGATTTTCTTGGACCCTTAGAGTCAACTCACAAGCAGTATAAGCACATTCTTGCAGTTATCGATGGCTTTACAAAATTTTGCTGGTTGTACCCGACGAAAACGACATCTACGAAGGAAGTTATCACAAGACTACAACAACAAAGTTTAATTTTTGGAAATCCAGTTCAAATTATTTCTGACAGAGGTTCTGCGTTTACTTCTGAAGAGTTTAAAGAGTATTGCATGGCAGAAAATATCGAACTTCACGCAGTTACGACTGGTCTTCCACAAGCGAACGGACAAGTCGAACGCCTTAACGCTGTTATTATATCCGTGTTGTCTAAGATTTCGATAGAAGACCCTAGCAAATGGTATAAGTTTGTCGGCAAAGTGCAACAAACGATTAACTCAACGTACAGCAGAAGCACACATTCAACGCCGTTCGAACTACTGATTGGTACAAAGATGCACACAAAAGACGACCTTAAGCTGAAAGAAATAATTCACGATGAGATGATTCAGATTTTTAACGACAACAGAGATGATCTACGGAATATAGCGAAGCAGCAGATCCTTCGTATGCAAGAAGAAAATAAGAAGACCTACAATTTACGTCGCAGACCTGCTTCCATATACAAAGTCGGTGATCTGGTAGCTATTAAAAGAACCCAACTTGGAGGAGGTTTGAAGCTGAAGCCCAAATATTTAGGTCCGTACCGCATTACCATGGTAAAGGCCAGAGATACATACGACGTGGTCAAAGATACATTGTTCAACGATGGTCCTAGGCGAACTACGACTTGCGCTGCCTATATGAAGCCGTGGGTTCCCTGTGACATAGACGACCAGGATGCATTCGAGGCGAATGCGTACTAGGATGGCCGAGTTGTGGGATTGGGTCTGGCAACTCTGTTGAGCGAGGCGAATTGAGCTAAAGACGCGCAGTCGAACCGAAAAGACGAGCGAGAGCGGTTGCAAAAAAGACGAAAGACGAAACGACGCGAAGCTGTAAAGACGACTAATTTCCAACTAAATCTAATTAAAATAATCAAATAAATAGTTTTACATTAAAATAAACTAAAATACTACAAAATAAATATAGTGAATAAAATAAATTCCTACAAATATACTTGTATTATAAAAAAATAGATTGCTTTGCTTACTTTGAATATTAATTGGTAAGTATTCAATTCATTTCTCTATTAAGCAGCAAAGAAAGTTAGGATTTATAATCATTATGTTAGTTGAAATGGTGAAAGAACTGTTAAGGACATTTTCATAAGTGTTTAATTCCCTTTCTTTGCTCCTAGCCTTAGTCAAACTTGTCTAACACGAGATTAAATCATTATGTTATTATTTTTTTCTACATAAACAATTTGATTGCCATTGAGCATGATCTTCCTCCATGCATTTTATTGACTTTTAGATGAATGTAGAATAACTCATCCAATGCTTGCACATTTGAAGCTATGTATTTCGAAATCATTTTTTATATGCTTTTATCAGTGAAACTTTGTTCAATTTAATTCAATTCAATTCATTCTTTTGTTATTTTTTTTTTTTTTTACTTTAGTTGCGATGAAGGAAATCAAATAAAATATAAATAAACAGACAAAGCAACAGACACACAAACAAACACCCACAAAAACAGAAACTTTTTCTCTTGATAGAGCGTAAAGCCAGAGAGCTGTAAGAAGCTAGAGGTCCTGTATACTCTTTCCGAATTTGTGTACTCTAAAATCGTAAAATGGTTGGCCTCGTTGGGTATGCCCAAAATGTTGAAGAACCGTTAGACAAACTTCTCACACAAGCCAACATAGCCATTATCTTAGCCAGGGTATTCAACAAGCTGTAAAAAGTAAAGAAAAGGCAGTAACACCAAACGAGAAAAATGCGCTAAAAGGAAAATCGAAAATGCGTCACATTTGCACAGTTCGAACATCTATCAAATTTTGCATTTATTTTACATTGCCCCAGCCATGAAATGAAAAATGTAACCAAGATTCCCTTTACCTCCATCTCAACTTACTCCTTCATCACCCACGGTCAACTTTCTGTGTGTGTGTATTAGATAAAACTTCAACTAACAGAGAACTAGCTTGAGGAGAAAAATAGAGAAAAATCTTATTACGATATGTTCCATATATATACGTTGTTGTTGTTACCCAAAGTCTTTTGATACCCTTAAGTCACAAAATAAAAGATGATAGACAACACCATTTGATTGAAATATATTCAGAAATCAATCACAAACAAAATTTTATATTTTATTCGAACCTTTATCTTCAACAAACTATTGAAATATTAGCAATACTTTATGCTTAATATTGCTTAATTAGGAAACAGACGAAGTACAAGCCAATAACGGAAGATCTCCAACTCAAACTTCATAGTTCCTAAGATAATGCTACGCAGAAATATAAAACGATATTTCATTTCACTTACGTCTACAGGGTATTAAAAAATCGTTTCCACATCTAAACACATTTTATCTTCGTCTTTTGGGTCAGTTGTAAGTCCTTTTTGTTAAGTGGATTTGAATGACAGCTTTTTGGCTTTTCTTGGTGATTTGCCCAAAAAGATTTACGTGGTCATACGTGTATATGTATATGAATTGAAAAGAATATCAAATTGAAACTTTTCCAAACATTTTACAGATTTTATTTCACTTAATTTCCGCTTTTTGTCTCTATAAAATTAACATAATATTCTTACTAACAAAGAGAAAAACAAATAGACAAACAGATTTAGTCATCTCATGTTTATTTCTATTTTTGATTTTACTTGACATTAAAGTGTTTTAATATCACAGACATCAGAGACAATTTACTGACAAATTTGTCACAGTCGTCGCCAGAGTCAGAGTCTAAAAGGTTTGTTTTTTGTATCGAAAAAGCCTTTTAAATTTAAGCTGCTTATTGTGGCCATGATGCAATTGTGTTTATGTTTATATACAATTCAATTGAGTCAATTATCATTTAATCGAAAATCTAACAAAAGTGAATTTTCTTCTATGGCTTACATATAAAAAAATAATAATAATAATATTAAATGTGAAAAGCAGATTATAAGAAACCAGCAGTTGTTGGTCTTTATCTTAGGTATATACATATTAGTTATTATTGTTCTCAAGCTATTAATCAACATTCATTTTAGAAATGTTTTAATTAAAATTGTAGCAGTAAAAGGTTTTGGTTACGACACGTTGTCGAAGTCTTTCGCCACATGCCTTTGACGCTACCAAATATCAATCTTAAATAGCTAAATAATAATAAAAATCTTTATATATCAATATTTTTTACCTTTAATCACCAAACTAGGTTATACTTCCTTTGCTATCAAAATCGAATTACTGTACTATATGGTATTCAAATAAACATTAAACAAGGAAGTCCAACAATTATTAATTAAGATCATCTTGAAGACGCATTCTGTGAAAGAACATTTTAATAAGTTTTCAGAAAGTCATCGATAATTATCTTCTAAGTATTTGATTTTCTGAGAGTTTCTACGAATGATCAGTGGCTACGATCAATTAGATATAACACCCCAAGCACTACCAAGAACTAGTATAGTCTTAAAGTTTCACAAAATTTTGGGTTAATTTGCAAATGTTTTTAAAGGCATTCTCTGAATTTTATCTACTTCCAATTAATTTTAATGGTTTTAGTAACCTAAAAAGTTCTAGTTGTGTTTTTTTCAAGACTAACGAATTATTTTTAGAGTAAATATTAAAACATGTACTTTACTGTTTATAAATATATATTTTTCCTCTCATTTTTTGTTGCCCTACAATGTGTAACATAGACAATGTTGGTGGAAAGTATTGTATATACAGCTCCTCTTACTTACTACTATAATCTTCTTGTCAGTTGGCTGTTTGCAACTGTTTGAGCTGACAGTTGTTGCCCTCTTTATCGCCATACCCTCGAAACAAGGGTGTATGGACTTTTTTCAGAAATATGCAACATATAGAAAGAAGCAACTTCACATAAATAAAGCAAATATGCTCTGTTTTTTTATAGGATTTTATTGTTGGGAAGAGAGATGGAGAGCAAAGTGTGAAAATTGCCAAAGATTGCATGTGTTACTTCTGAAAATATTTATAACCCACAATATATTTTTCTTGCTGTCATTGGTCTCTCTGTGGGTGTGTTTTTGTGTGTCTGTCAGCGTGTCTGTGTGTAATTTTACAAACTGTTGGTTTGTGAAGTGTTTTTTGTGAGTGGCAACTGTTGGTTGGTCGCCTGTGGTCGGCAGCAGGTTGCCTAGATTTATAAGAGATAATTGCTAAACAATTGTTTTATGGGTAAGGAATGTAAAATTTACCGTTTTCCCAAATTAGAATACTATAAATTAGGGTACTATAAAGTTAAAAAGGTGTATTTCTATATATATTTGTTAGGCAACAAATCAATTGCATTTCTGAGAAATTTAAGGAAAGTTATGTGTTGGTCTAGAAAAGCCTTTTTCTTGCCATTCAATGCTCAGTAAGTCTAGAAAATCCTTGCCTAACTTTAATCATTTAATAAAAAAATCTCTTTACGTTTATTTACTAGGAGAATAAATAAAGTGCTCACATCTTTGCCTAATTCTTATTTTCTTTTTGCTTCCTCTTTTTGAAGGAACATAACTTTCAATTTACCAATAACCGTTCAATCATCATCCCCTGCTAATCAAGTGTTTGAACAGAAAGCGGCAAATGGAAATTGTAGTCCCCGTTCCCATTTGTCGCTCCTCCCAACTCCGCCAACTCTCTCCTAGACGTCATAAATCACTTGCAAATTACAGCAGCTGCATGCCCCAAAGAGCAGCAGCAGCAGCATCAAGAAGACGTGAACCAAACAGATACAATACTTTCAGGCCACAGTCATCGACAACATGGCCTATAATAAGCAGAGGACGAGTGAGTTGAATGTAGATGGAAATGGGTCTGGGAATGGGAATGTGAATGTGTATGGGAATGTATTCACAATGTGAATGTGAATGCGAATGCACAATTATGGCCGCTTCGTTGCTCGTAAAACAACAGAGCAAAGAGGAGCTGCTCCATCTCGACTGATGACTTTGTCCTGGTAAGGCAAGGATAGGCAAGGCAAGCCTCGGCTTTTGTAGCGGGCGACATCAATAAAATAAACACTGTCAAGCACTAGAAGGAGAAGGGGGAGAAAAAACGAAGGGGAGCTCAAAGCGGATGAACTGCGCCTGCACAATTGAACACGCGACATTTGGACAATTGTTGTTGTTGCTGTTGTTATTCTCGTTGTCGTTTGCCATCTTCACTTTGACTTTTATCTATTGACATAATATTTTTTTATGCTCCTCATCTCTTCCTCTAGGCGGCGGGCGGAAAATAGACACAGAGAGGGGGCGTGGCTTTAGTAAGTCAGTCAGTGGAAGTCGATTTAATGGCTTAGTGTTGACGGCTTGCTTAGATTTAGGGAGCCAAACATTGTGAAAACGAGAAGATTCAATGTCATTAGATGAAATAAAAATGGCAATAGGACATAGACAAGAAAATTTAGTGCCCTAAGCAAAAATAAAGCTGGTGTGAAGTGAAAATAAAGGTTTTCAATCAAAATTCAAATACCCGAATAATTTATTCATGTAACATTCGCTTTTTGGTCATGTAAATACAGACTCATGTATATTTCGTTGTATTCACATTGAACGGATTATTTCTAATTCTTTTGTTGTCTTCTGATTGAAGATTGCATAAGACAGACAATCAAATCTGTTCTTCAACTTTTTTTTTTTTTCACTACAAATAAGATACATTAAATTAAATTAAAATAGTTCCCTTTTAAGCATTAATTCCTATACTTTAGTTCTCACTGCGAAGCTAATACTAAATTCCAACTAGTAAGTAATTAGATGCCAAGTATTAAAATGCTTAAAAATCATAATTTTATATATATTGATGCAATCATCAGTGCTTATACATATGTACTTGAAAGTTACTCAGATTAGAAAGCTCTATAAATACAATAAACTTAATTAAAATCTATCAAAATCGACAAAGTATTTTAAACCTACTTTGAAACTTTTCTTTTCTTGTTTTTGCAATCAATATACATATAAAAAAGATTTAATTTATGGCCAACAAAATCAAATCAATCTATTTCAGTGATTGCCACTTTTTAGATATGTAAGCTTCTTTTATTTTTTTGTTCTTACCCAATTCACCAATTCCACCCAATTTCCCTTTATCTTCTGCCCAACTAAACAGAGCTTATTGCTTTTCACTCTTCATTGCGCATAAATTTAGCATAAAGCATAATATACAATACGCATGATATGCTATATTCCCATGCCATGACCCAAGGCTGCCCTTTTTATCTGCAGCAATGGTAGTAGTAGTAGTTTTCTCTTGTGCTATGTGCCAAGTCAATTGTGGAAAATTCTCCACACATGCATACATACATATATATACATCTGGTGGCCTGGAAGGCAACAATCTGAAAGTCTCATTAGATGAAATCATCTGCATACACCGGGAACCAGGCAACACCTCAGCTGCATGCCTCACATACGACTATAACAGCTGAAAGTAGACAAAAAAAAAAACGCTGAAAACTGAAAGAGAAAACCAAACAAAGAGGGGAACGCTGAAAAAAGGAAAACTGCATTTAAGGCAAACAAAATGAGCGTCACGTAGACCAAGAAGACCGTATAAAATTATGCATATGTGCGGCAGTAAAAGAAGTTAAGGAAAAGGAAAATTTCCTCTCATTTGCCAACGGAAATAATTCAAGTGCAAGGCAAAAGTGAAAGATGGTGGAAATAAAGGGGAATAAAAATTGTGCACATATTTATATTACATTTAATTTTCAGTGTTGTTTGATAATCCTCCAATTATCGACAAATCTGTTGCCTACATTTGAGGGCCACTTTGTATAATCAGATTCGAGCGTGCTTCTCCCTCTTTATCTAACTACGCTTGGGTCTCTGTGTATATGTGTTTGTGTGTGTGTGCGGTTTTTAATTAGTTTTCCTTGATTGAGGCGTGGCAAGAGTCAACCTTTGCATATCCAATGAGCTGGTCATGAAGTGATTTTGTGCCCGATTTGGTTGACCACTTGCCCAATTGCAATTGCAGTTGCGGTTTCTAATTGCACAAAAGACAACATTTTTTTAATTAAAATGATTAAGTATATAAAGTAAAATTGTGACTGTGACCGCATGCATACATCAGCAAACGGAGTCTCTAATTAAGTTTTTTTTCTCACCATATTTGCTTGGACGCCACAAAAAAAGGAAATGCAAATTGTGAATGAGTCCACATTGAGGTATGAGTATGGAAAGCCATGGCATCATCATAAATAAACAAAACAATGACCGAAAAATTTGTTGAAGCATAAGGCTAACAATTTTTAATAAATATTGTGCATGTGTGTGTGTTTTTTTCATTCGTATGATGTTGTTCATTTTTGCCTTTTTGGCAACAAATAATTTTTTTTATTCTAGTCAGTCTGCTTTGACTCTGCCAACGGTCTAGCTAAAGCCTTGACCCACTAACAATCTCAGCTGGATGCTCACTTTTTGGGCCATAAATAAACTCGTCGAGTCTGTGGGCATTTTAATTGGTTTTAAACAATGCATACCGAAGGCTAAAATTACTAATAGATGCCGCAAGACAGTTACAAGCACAAAAACTGCAAACAATTTCACCTCCTTAGTGGTTTTATTTATTTTTGCCATTTTTTGAGTGTCACCATGTCAATCTAAATAAGAAAGTTTGCAATCAAATATTAGTAAGCAGTTTGGATTACTTAGAAACTTTCATGTTAAAAGATAATCAAGATGTGTAAATTTAGATTTTTTTTTTTGTATTATAACTGAAATCTATCAGTCAGCTGATCTATTGATTTTTTTATTTTGGCTAAGCAAATGCAAATTATCTTTGCATCAGAATAACTTGTTCAACTAATAATAAGACGATTCACTAGGCTTACGCCGTAATCGCATCTTATTCTTAACAGTGGCTTTTCAGCTAAACGCCTCACAAGTAGACAATTTTAAAAGGGACTTTAACTGCGTACTGAGTGCAGTTAAATAGAAGTAATTTCCTATATTATATATCAACCAAATTAGAAATTCTAAATTTATACATATGACATCCATCCATGAATTCAATAACTTTTCAATAAAATGTCTGTAAGCTATACACTTATGTATATACTCTAAAAATATTTAGTATGGTTTAGCCAAAATAGGAATCCTTTTTGGATGAAAAGCGTTAAGGTTTGCTCCTTAATTCAACAAAATCTTCTTGAAGTTGTTTTTTCCAGTCATGTTTATAGGTTTATCATTGTTTTTTTTCTTTTTTTCTGTTATGTACAAAAGGAAAGAGACTGTGGCGTATACGCAGCGTACTCAAATCGTAAAAAAAAAAAAAAAAAAATTTTCATTAAAGAAAAATCGGAAAATTAAATTTAATAGAATATATTAAAGAACTAACTAAGAACTGCTAAGATACCAATCCCAAAAATATTTGCACAACCTCCATGTTCTTTGCATGAAATGACTGAGCCGCGCAATAATCTGAATTTCTCTTCAGTTTGCCATTTCTTCAATCAGAAAACAATTTTACCTTGTTTGCAACATTCATTCGGATGTCCGTGAGAAGAGCGACAGAAAGAATTAAAATGTGTGTTGGGTGTGCAACAATGCGGCATTTATAAGTTGTTCGTGTCTGTTAATTAAATGTGTCAAGTGAAGGCATTTAATAAGCTTCTGTTATGTACAAAAGGAAAGATACTGTGGCGTATACGCAACGTACTCAAATCGTAAAGAAAAAAAAAAAGAATTTTCATTGAAGAAAAATCGGAAAATTCAATTTAACAGAATATATTAAAGAACAGCTACAAAAAGATGCTAAGTTACCAATCCCAAAAATATTTTCACAGACTCCATAGTTAGAAACTTCTAATTTACCAAGGTATAGCAATAATTTATTTAATATAAGCTTTATTTTGTTTATAGGTTATTGATAAGTCGCCATGATTTGCTCACATTTTTCCGCACAAGTTTTAAATTAATTGAAGCTCAAACTGACACACCCAGACATTGTATGAATTTTTGTGTTTCCTTTTCTGATTTTCCACTCTTTTTTCTTTCCCCTTTTGTTTCACACTTTTCTTTGCTTGTTTGCTATTTATGCAAAGTGCGAAAATTCACACCAATAATAAGAGGTCAGGTCAAAGTGCACACACACATGTGTATACATAGCACTTTCAATTCAAATATTTTAAACTTGCATCGTTCCATTTAAGTGTTAAATGAATATCCTTAATATGACATAATTTTCCAAGCTAATAATAGGCATTATTCAACTTGAGGGAGAATCGCAGCATAAAAGCAAAACATTAAAGTTCCTTTGCCCAAAAAGAAGAAAAGGTTGAAGATAGCTGCATAAAGTTGGGTGTAAGTGTGTCGTTGCCTGTTTGTGGCATTAATTTGTAAAGCACAAAACACACACACACACACACACGCACACACAACAAGCGGTTTTTGTGTGGAACCCTACTACAGATTATACTAACATGGAAGAACAGACCGTCCTCTTATACGAAAAGTAGCTAAAGACTAAACACGAATGCTTTAATGTGACTCTTTTGGGTAGACTTTTCTATTTACTTTGGGACACAGCATTTGGAGAGATAAAAACGAGGGTTGTCAATAGAGTTCTATAAAGGAAACCAAGAGATATTTTTTCTATCTTCTATTTGTATACACGAACACACTACGCTTAACTATTCGAATTTCTAACAGATTCAAAAATAGCTTAAACTAAATGTTACGATAAAGTTAAGCTCAATGTCGTCATAAGGTCAGCTTTCGATTCTACTATATTTGCATTATTTTGACCGAAGAAAATGGGCGGCTGTTTTCGTCAATTATACAATCTCTTTAGGATCGTGGGAAAGAATATCTTCAAGATTAGTTTATAGCATGATAAGAAGTTTTATTTTAAGGCACCTATTTAATGAAAGATCAGCTTTCAAGGTTAATTTTATTCTGATCTTTATCTTTATCTTATGTTAAACATGCTAAATTTCAAATGCAAACTTCTTTTGTTGTGAAGCATTTTCTTAGTCATACCCTCGCCATGATGATTATGCAGCTGCTGCATGAATAAATATTTGCATGCATGTTGGAAAATTAGTTAAATAAGCATTTATTGTTAGTTTTTGTTTTAGTTGTTGCCATACTTGTAGCGTTTTGTGTTTTTAGTCTTAATGTTTGCTCCACGCGTGTCCGCAACTATTAACAAAAAAGGTAATTTCCTTGCAAATTGACATAAAAGACAACAAACACACTCACACACACACACAGAGGTGGAAAGTTTGGAAAGTTTGTTGGTGTTGTTGAATTTTAGCGACAACTATCAAAATTTATGTAAATGAAAATTGCATTGGCATAAGTTGCTGTTGCCGTGCCATTGCCATTGCTGCTGCCGCCTCCTCACTGCACGATGAACAAAATGGAAAATGGCTATAGCCAAAAGCCATTTTGCACGTGGTATTAGCGCGTCGCTTAAACATTATTTAGGCCATTCTTTTCGGCCCAGATAAACGGAAGAGGCAGGCCCCAAAAAGAGAGATAGAGCTGAAGGGAGTGCTTTAGCATTAAAATGAAAGAGGCAGCAGGTCTCGAGGTCTCCAGGTCTCTTTTGTGTCACATGGAAAGTGGCTGGGTCCCAAGAAAACAGTTTTCTAACATTTTCTTTATTGGTATCTTATACTTACGACAAGTTTGCCCCTTTTTTCGAGAGACACTCAACTTTAATAGTTTATAAATATGGTGAAAATGTATAGGAAAAACCAAATTCCCTTTGCTTAACTCTCATGATCTCTTTTGTGTTAATTAAAATTGCATATATGCGAGTTCAGAATGTTGGGCCAATTATCCACTTTATGTGGCAAGTAAAGAAAAGCAAACTGGTCAGTTTTTTCTCTCTCTCCAGATTGTTGTATCCGATATCTCAAGTAAATTGCTTCATTTTCGAATTTCTGTCATACTTTCGACGTGCCAGTCTGAAGTCTGTTTCCTCTTTTTCGATTCTCCTCTTCTTTTTCCTCGTTGCCTCCTTACATGTTTGAGAAATCTATTCGTGCCACGAATTTCATTTCATTTCATTTTCAACTTGGCAGCTGCAATGTTTGTTTGTGTTGCGAACAGAAGGAGCAGGAGACGTGCAGTGGCTGCCAGGCAACTTATTAAAAATGTCTGCTGCAGCAGCAAAAAAAGAAAAATACATGGAAAATACTATATGGAAAAAGAAGATGACAAAAAAAAAAAAAAAAACAAGCAAAAGAAAAAGAGATACGAATATCTTGAGTGGTTGTTGTTGTAGTTATGCTGCACCGACTGTAATTGTCTTAAGTAAAACTGCTTTGATTTGCCGACACTCGGCATTGTTACTCTCAAGATTTATTTATTCTTGACACCTTCTATAGGAATATAAAATGAGAGAAAATTAAACTTACATTTGAATGAAAAATAAAAGAAGTTTTTCAAAATTTTTCACCTTTTTTCGTTTATCAAGTCTGCACCGATTAAAAGACGCTTAACTATATCATATTAAACTTGTTCATATCGGTTTAGTCTGTTTATAATTATCTGCGAATCGAAAAGAGCTTATCCTAGGCCTTGGGATATAATGTATGTTATATTGCGCTTGTTATCGTTTAATTTAAAAAGAGGTGCACCAGAAAGAGGTTGGGTGTATACCTTTTTTTCCTTTAATAACTGTATGTTATAGTGGCCGGAATTGTTACGAATGTACCATATAATAACTACAAAATACTTTTGGGTTGACTTAAGCGGATAGACGTAGAGGTGAACAAATAGACAGATAGACAATCGGTTGGGGTGACTAGGCTATATAAATATATTGCATAGTGCTGATCAGAAATATTTATACTCTTCCAGGTCTGAGTAAGACCAAAATGTAAAATGTTCCGACAATACTTAGTTCTTTTTAACTGACATATAGGCTTAATTTTTTCAATAGAACTAGAAAGACTTTTCGTAATAATCAGTGGATTCAATATCTCTACTACTATCATTAAGTGACCTTAAGCATAAGTTATTCAACTTTTCTGACTTCCTTAACCTTTTGATGTTTTTTATTTTATCCATCTCCCTCCCTCCCTTGGCAAATGAAATTGCGTATTTCTTTATTGCAATTATCTTGTTATGTTCTTTCGGTCTCCCATACGAAGCACCATACGCATTATTTCAGTCAATTGGAGTCCCCACTTGCCCCCAACCACTCAGCCTCGGCCTCCCACTTTTGCGTTTCTCTCTCTGTCTCGAGTGTATGGATGGAAGGGCCACACTCCACTTCATCTTGATGAGGCAGCGATACGGCAGGGACCCCTAGTTGAAAATTGGTTTTAATTTTGCAACTTGATGTGGCACTTGGAGCAAAGTTGCCAACGAGCCGGTTTCAATGTCAGGGACACATGCGAAGAGAAATTGTGTTGGGTTCCCCGTTTTAATGAATGAAGATTATAAGCTACGCGTAGGCCTCACTCACTGTGTATACCGGGTATAAGCATAGATTTATGCGTAATGATATTCAAACAGGTTATAAGTATTTATTGACTTAAGGCTTTAAGCTGGAGCATCTAGTTAAATGTGTTTACTTTTGCCAAGCAGCAAACAACTTCATAATTAAAGCATCAAATGCAGACCGAAGGGGAGACATTTGCGGTGGAGACATATCAAATAGGCAAACCAAATGACAAGTGAAAGATATTCAGACAAATTTGATTGACTTTCGAGTTGCTCTTTCGAGTTGATTTTCAAAGACTCAAACTGTTTCATTTGAGTATATGGAATTTACTTTTTGATTGTAGTAATTTAAAAAAAAAATTGTTTAAAAGTAACCATCAAAGTAATGTTATTTCTTATTGAATTAAATGATCATCAGACGACTTTTCAATTTGAAAAGTTTAGGAAGAGAAAGTATTCAGACAATTTCTTATGCACCATATAATTGCTTCCATATTCTCTAAAGTTTCTTAAAGATGGATTAAGTGTTTACATAATTTATTGATTAGGAAAATTTTCTCTAATTTGGTTGAATATTTAGTTAGAAGATAACCATATGGTAGTCCATAATTCGGAAAATATTTTAATAACATTTATCCATTTCTCAGTTCTTTTACTTTAAAAGAGTTGTGGGTTTCACTTTCAGCAGATAAGGGTTAAAAAAATTTGGGAAGTTACTCATATGACAATGTGCACATACTTTTCTTTATCTTAGAGTATGCAGAACAATGGGGTAGTGCCAAGTTGAGATAGAACACATACTCGTAAAAGGCTGCGTCACACTTGAGCAGCAGAACAAGCAGCAAGAAAGACAGAACAACAGATAGACAGCAAAGGAAAGGCGAGAGATCGCTCAACGACCACAACGGACTGCCATCTATGAGCAGGTGTTCCAACTTATTCATTAAAAACAAAAGGAAACAAGACAAGAACAGGAGCAAGAGCATCACCCCGACAGAGGCTAAAGCCAACACCCCAAAGACTTTGCTGTCTTTGCCAGCCAAGTTCCCCAATTCCCTCGCACCGCACCGCAGTTGGCTAAGAACTTTTGCGCTGGTTAAGATTGTGGTCGACACGCAATTGCGGCAATTTCAATTTCAACTTGAATGGGCTTGTTCCCCGAAAGTCAAGATGTGCAAAACGCTTAGAGAAGGACGACGACGACTTGCCATTTCTTGAAGCCCCTTTATCTTACCTCACCTTCTCACGGTCTTCATTCATACATCCGCTGCACTTGTCTGGCAGGAGTCCATCCCATCCTGGTGGCAAGTTTTTGAACTGCCGTCAACTGAAACCGAAGCCGGTTTGGTTTGGCTTCTCTCTGTGTTATCTTGGGTGTGTGTATGTGTGTGTGAGAGAGTGTTGTGTTAACTTTCTTACTATGCCCAGTAGCGGTGATTGCCAAGTAACTAAAAACAGCAACAAGAACGACTGCAACCAATTGATTCAGCAGTCTTTCAACGGTAGCAGCTGGAAGTTTCTTCATCGCTGACTTCTTCTTTTGTGGCTTTGTTGCTTTGCATAAGCGGAATTCACAGATTCCCATCTCTTTAGGCGTTTCCAGTTCGATTTATTATAGAGCTAAACTTTATGATGCCGCCTTGCCATTTAGCGTATTTTTGTCCATAAATTCTCATCCCATGACAACTCTAATTATGCTTTAGGTGATTTTTAATACTTTTATCTGTAAGTATCAATTCATCCATAAGATTTATTCCCACTAATTGAGAATCTTTTATCGGAATCATAATCATGAATTGAACCAACAAGCAAAAAAAGTTTCATGTTCTTGGGTAATTAAAAGATCATTGCATATGAGCAACTTGATTCGAGAAAAGAAAATGTTTTGTTTAATTTTTCAGCTTATGCAACCAGATCGATTGAAATTGGTTTCAAGTGGTGTAAACATCTTTTACTTCTCATGCTAATCGACTGGCTTTCTCAAAATGTCAATTGATGACTTGCAAACGCTAGAGTTTCAAAGTTTCTGTGAAGAAAATAAACAATAACAAATCGTAAACACTTAGGAAACTATTAAAGAAGAAAATCATTAAATTGGTAATCTTGGGCCTAAATTTATAGTTTCGTTTGATCAATAGTTGATTTTGTATGCCAAGAACATGTGACGGAAATTGATGGACACCGCCAGCTAGCCAAGTCCATAAATATTGTTAGAAGCATAGGAAACTATGGTCTATGCTGCCTTTACTATCTATCTCTATCCATCTTCAATATTTCCATTGAAATGGCTATGTGTCGCGTCTATATGTATGTGTGTTTGGTCATGTTTAGTCGCTTTGGTGATGATGTAGTGGGCTTTTTTGTAGAAATACTCTACTAGAAGGGTAGATGTGTTTCATTCTCTGTAGAACAGAACAGAGGAAGAAAGAATGAAAGTAAGGTCAACTACTCTCTCTAATTGACCAAATATTTAGTTTCAATATGAATAATGTATGTATGTATGTACATAAGTGTATAAAATCTTCTTCATATTTTAAATTTGTTTTGGTTCCCTGGTTACTTTTTTTATTGCAGTATCATCTTCCGGTCACTTTGTCATTGCTTCATACAACATATTTCAAACAGAAGACAATTGGCCACCAACAGAAGACGTGCTTATGGAGCAATAAACGGAAGTTCTATAGACGAAAGTCAATTGGCTGGTATTTAAGCGGGAGAATGGATGAAAGAAAACAGAGGGAAAGGGAGAAAAGCTTAAAATATTGAAATCTATGCAGAAACGAGTCTTGAAAAAATGCTTAGTAAATTATTCTTTGTGTCGTCATTCAATACCGCCCAAAGAGCAGCTCTACACAAGTGCTCCAACAGCTAGCGAGCCAGCCACACACACACACACACACATACATGCAGAACCAGACGGGGTAAAAGTGCGTCTTTTCCCCCAAAGCCTTCTCTCTCTTTCTATTTTACCACCATCAGTGGCTATACTCGTTGCTGAACCAATGTAACCCAACGAGGCGCATGCTGACCACCGCCACTTAAAAGCAGTTCGCGCGGGTGCACAAGCAAACCATTGGGAAAGTGCCATGGGGACCAAGCAGAGAGCATAGATCCAACTACGCCTCCAGTTACACCCTCAAACTTCCAATACCGATTGCCCTTCTTTCCCTCCCCACTTTTCCTCTTGCACTCTTCGCTCATACGCACACGCTACATGGCGTTGCGCTTTGAATATAAATTACACAAACAGTGCACACGACTTTGACGCTTCTGCAGCGACATTGAAGCGCCTCTGGCACAGTGTCACTGAATTGTTAAAACTTCATTGAATATTGAATATTTAGTTGCACTTTGTAAACGATAAATCAAGTAAAATGTTACTATATTACTATCTTAATGGGTACTTTTAAAAGTTTACTTAAAATGTATCAGTACTTTTCTTCAGTAGTTACATAACTATTCGAACCATTTGAAGCCCATAATTGTAAATAATTCCATTCCACTTCATTTCCATAGGTATCCCTGGCAAATCGTAATGACTTTGTCCATCTCATAAAGTTGTATTTAACCCTAGTTAACTTAATTGTTTAATTACAACAATTTTCCTTATAATATGTACTTATTTTTGGTCTTTTTTCATTGTTAACAATATTCAATCTCAATTATTTTGATCACGAAACCAAAGTATCATTGATTTTTGGTTTATAACTCTTTTGACATTCATTATAAATTCATGCAAATCTCTTGAATCCTACACTAATAGTTGATCTTTAAATATATCTTAATATGATTTCCCAAATTTGAAAAATTTACCAATTTTTACGTAATTCTATTATAAGCGTATTCTAAGCTTGATGATTAGAAATGATTGGAAATTATCCCACTGTGGCATACTTTCCTTTCTAACTTTTTGTTGTTGTTTTAGATGTTGGCGTTGAAGTATCTGGTCATGTCGTATGTTACCGTTTGATGTTAATGACACTGTCAATGCCTTGGCATCGGAGATTTGAAGCTATGCGTCCATCCATCCGATATGAAAGTCTCAAAGCATTTTGAACTTTGTGGCTAATCAAAAATCATGCTCCTCAATGAATGGGGGCCACATTAACATGCGTGACATCAATGGAAAATCCGTGGAGGTGGTCGAATGATGGTGCATCTGGAAGTGAAGGCGGACAAGTGGTTTCCGCAAAACGATTTCTGGATCGTCATCATCGGCAACATTGTTGATTGATTGATTAATTGACAAAGGAATTGCCGTTAGTTTTCAATTTGCATTTTCATTCATAGTTGGGGAAATGGGGAAGACCCAGTCCCGGTGCCCAAACCCCTCACCACTCTCAACTGAAAGTCGTAAGTATATAGTTCATTGTGTTAGTTATGCAAATGTTGCATTTCCGCCCCCGACAATCGACCTCACTCACAATAGTAGCAATAACGCATAGTGGAATGTCCCCAATGCAATGCTTAATTATTCATTAATTTTCAACTTTAATTTGATAGCCCACCAGCCATTTTTGGCGTAAACACATAGCCAGAGAATGGCCAGACAGCCATTCTCCCTGCGGGGGCTTTCTGCAACGGCTTTTGTCACCCATAAATGGGAAAGTGTTGCTAGATTATGAAATAATTATGAGCATTGTATGGGGACAGCAGGGTAAATGACTGCGGACTATAGAACCGTCGATTGGGGACTGGTGGCAGATTCGAGATTGGGTCAATATGTCTGTTATTCTGATAATTATAAGCCGGCTATGAACCAATCAACATAATGCGTACTTAAATCAATGGACTTAAATTTGTTCGTTAAATTTTAAATCTAGTTGGCTTTGCAATTAAATGTCTGAACTTCTACGTGACTACAGTCCAAAAAGCAGTCTCAGTCAGTCACAACTCACTAAACATCCGAGCTGTACGTGTCTCGTCTAAATTTTGTTTAAAATTCAAAATTTTATTTTGTATTTTCGTTTTATCTAAATCCTTGATCCTTTACGACTTTTTCACCATGCCTGTCATGTTCAATCCGTGTTATATTGGACCCAATCCACCATGCTGCGATACAGACTGCACTGAGGAGGGTAATTGTCCAATTCCGGAATGCGGTCCGTGTCCAGGTCCATGCGGAGGAGGATGTTCATCGAGGCCTGCAGAACTACCGCCAGCTCCGGTCTGTCCACCACCTGCTCCACTCGGTCAATCATCATCCTGTCCACCACAAGCGCCCGCTGCCGAGTCTGCCCAACCAGGAGCCCAGAGGCCTAGCTGTTAGATTATACAATGCTGCAGTTGCTGATCGATTTGGATAAGACGAGTCTTACAAAACGAATGGATTAGTTGAATTTTCGAACACCAATAAAAAGATCCATTTGGCTATTCAAATTTTATTTTCTAACTTATTCATAATGCAATTGTCTAAGGTCTTTCATTAGCTCTAAGGGGGTGTTTATTAAGCATTAAGGCTAAATTTAGTTTTTTTAGTTTTTCTTATTTTTGGATAATGTGGTTTTGCATTTTGGACGTTTGGTGCCATTTTATACACTTGCAAAAAAGGGTATATTAATTTTTGTCAAAAATGTGCAACGCATAGAAGGAAGCATTTCCGACCATACAAAGTATATATATTCTTGATCAGCACGACGAGACGAGTTCAACTAGCCATGTCCGTCCGTCCGTCCGTCTGGATCAACGCAAACTCCTAGACCGTAACAGCTACAGAGCTAATATTTTGCACCTAGGCTTGTATATACTGCAGGCGTTGTATATCTCGGATTCAGCCGGATCGGACCACTATATCATACAGCTCCCATACAAACCCCAAAGTCACGAACAGTGACTTTTCTCAATAACTTCGTTATTTTCTATACTATTATCGATTTTCCCACTTTGAAGACCATAGCTAAGGAAAGAGTAACAAAAAACTTGCAAGGGTATACAAACTTTGTTTTTTTTTTTATTTTGCATATTCAAAATGTCTGAAAAAGTTGAAATGAAAACAATGTCTAAGGCAACGTTGGAGTTCTTATTGAATGGAGTATTATTTCTGTTTAATGTATTGGCATTTTGACGTTTACCATAAAATCTTAAACAATCTAGTACTCATTTAAATGAAAGATGGCAGGACAAGCCTTTCGAATATTCAGTTCAATACAAACCATTGGATTGAACTTATCAAACAAAATTTTAGGCTAACAATCTTTTTTCTTTTCAGAAAGTGAAGCTGTTGAAATTTGAACTTCTCCCACCTTTAAAAGTTATTTCAACATGGATTGCGGCAATTGGTGCTCGATATTTGGTTGTAATGCTGCCCCTAATTGCTGCCAGCAGCCGTCCTGTGAGAGACCACCCTGGTGTCCACTTGTTCCATATAAATCCCGTAATGGTTTGGGACCATGTCCACCATGTAGACCAAATGGCTGCTGTCCCGGTCGAAATTGTTTTTAACCAAGGGGAGCAATAACGAATGACTTTCAACCGTATATGGACGAAGTGGCTTCACTTTAAGGACTAGTTTTTGGCAAAAAACTAGCAGCTGTATACAAAATTTAGCAGTATTTTGAAAAATAATTAGATCAACAAAACAACCATCAAAATTTTGAAATCTAGTTTTCATTTTTTTCTGTCTTTGTCTTCATTAACAAAATTGCTGGGACAAATTTTCAGTTGACTCTTGAAATTTCTACATAAATTATCAAAATTTTGCAGGTCTCAAACCTTTCTAAAAAACTTCCTATTGTCTTTACAAATGGCAGATAATTCGGATGATTCTGGAATAAGCGAGTGCGCTCAAGGTAGTTGGTTACCAGAAAGTTCTGAGCCTCCAGTCGCGGCCGTGTTCAACATTTTACCGATAAATGAATGCCCATTTCCAGGATCTCCAATGCCCGGACAAAACCAAGTTACCCAAATTCCACCTGGGTCGAACAATTCGAAAGGAAATGACGAGCCTCCAACATGTCCACCTGTACCATTTGGTTCGAGAAATGGTTTGGGACCTTGCCCACCACCTTGTCCATCAAAACCTTAAATTGCTTATAGTAGACACAGAGTAAAATAAATAACAAACAATTTAAGTTAAACTTATTTAAATTATTATTAAATAATGGTTTTTAGGGAGGTTAAGGGAATACAAATTAACCTTCAGCATGATTTATGATGGAATTTGTTGTTGCACCTTTCTTTCAAATCTTGAGACATGGCCAAAGGTTAAAGACCCAACTAAACGTATGAACCACATAAGGAATTAAATTTTAAGAGAAATGTTCATTTTCAACACGCAATCTGACAGACCCATCAATTCAACGTTTACCAACACTTTATTAATAATCTAGCCTTTTCATGTGTTTTCCAACATGTACATAAGTCTCAAAGAGCTAAAGATAATTGACTCATCTAGTGTTCATATATTCTTTTGTAAAATTCAGAAAATTCCCAGATGTTTAGTTAACTTTTGACTTTTAAACATAGAAGATCTAAATTTTAGTTGTAGGCGCTGCCAATTATCTTTTGAAAATGAGTGGTCAAAATGGATCTGCAGCAGGAAATGCAAATGGAAACGGCAATCAAGTAGCAAATGATTATCAAGACGCCTGCGAAAAACTTAAGCGGATTGGTGCAGCTTGCGGTATTGAGGTAATTATTGTGGATCCGCCACAAACACCAAACACTACGAATGGTGGACAAAGCGGTGCTGGTTCTGGCCCTGCAAATGGCAATGGAAATGGTCACACTAATGGTCAAGCTAATGGTAACAGTAACGGAAACGGTCACATGAACGGTAATGGCAATGCTAAACCCCCTTGCCCAGAAGTGCCATTCGGCTCCCGCAATGGCCTAGGACCTTGCCCACCCTGTCCAACTAGTAATGCTAATGGCAGTAGTAATAATAATGGAAAGACCCCTTCAGCATTTTCTCCATGTATGCCATCGTGTCCGCCGTCTAATCCACCACCAAATCCACAGGGAAATGGCAATCATGGAGAATGCCCTTAAATCATACAAATGTCAATTGAAAGCGCCTACGAAAGTTCAATAACTCCCATTCGAAACCATAGTGGAGGCAGATCTCTCAGAAAAATTCAGTTGACTCTAGACACAGAAACATCAAAATTTTCAGTTAACAATATTCTTGCCCGGCCTTTTGATTTTTTAAGTACACAATAGTTCTTCAAAATGGACGTACCCAGTAGATCAATCGGGGCAATGGATATGATAAAGTGGAAATCCTTCAATGCACACCTGGACTAGACATCATGTCAATCAATAATGTCCAGTATCCCTGCTCGGCGGCGCCGGAGATTCCCATGCAATCGACACGGAATATGAAATCTTCTGGTTTCGATGCTATACCTTGTTACTCCCCAACTGCCAATGGTAATGGATCGTTTCGTGCCAATGGCCATGGCAATGGATCCGATCACGCTTTTGAAAACGGAGGAGGGCGAGGAGGAGGTGGAAGTGCATCTTCCAGTAAAGGTAATGGCTATCAGAAACCTTCTGTTCAGTTCCACAAATTCCATTCGGTTCTCGCAATGGTCTCGGATTTTAAGCGCCGCCTTGTCCGACTGCAAGCAATTCTGTTAACAATAAGAAATCAAATCAAATTTGTTATTTAATCAGAATACTACGGAGATTTACTTCAAATGCTATGATGAAGGAATTTTCATTTCATTTGTCACGACACATTTTATCTGTATGAAAGCAACACTCACAAGTCACGAATTTTTCGCTTTTTCGGGATTTGTAAAGTAAGTTTCAGCCCATCTTAATTCGCAATTCACAAGTTATTTGAATTATTTTTATAGCTTGTGGTAGACAAAATGTGTCAATCTTCTAATCCGTGCGGCTTCAACCCCTTCTATATTGGACCATATCCGGAATGTGCCTGCAGCTGTTGTCCCTTTGGGTGTTATTCGGGATACACGCCATGCGGTTGGAATTGTGGACCCCGTTGCTAGTGCGAGACATTTTGTATACAACAGCCGACCAAATAACCGATTGAGCGAAAAATACATGAAATGTGTTCCAAGTTTTCTATGGTCAACCGGAAATAAAAAGTCAAAAGAATAACTACATCAAAAAAATCAGTCGAAATATATTGTTTATTTTGTTTAGTTCGTTTTTAGCCTTTCTCTTGCCATTTTTATCTGCGTAATATGCCACCCTTTCTCATAAATGGTGTGGACATCAGGCGAGTTCCATCTCTGGTGATGCGCAATACCCAAGAAATGGTTGCTCCCTTTACCATTTATATCTTGGATCGAGTTGTGCCCTTTGTTAGAGATATGATATGCATATTGCACGACTCCTTCATAATAGATCATCGTGAACCGGAGCCCGTAATAAATGTGCAACTCTTGGTGCCACCTGTCCGCAGTTTGATTGTCATATTCTACGAGTCACATATTGAAATACATCGTTCACCGGAGCCAGTGGTCGATGTGAATATGGTTAGTGCCGTGAGTAGTATTGCCCATCTGGCCCGATCGACGGTCAGTGTATTGGGATCTTTGGCCAATAACAACTAAACTCGTATGTCACAATATACGTAGCATGGCATTTCCCTTCAAAATTTGAGAGCAACAAATTTTCTGTACAAATTTTCTCGCTACTTGCAAATATGGACTTAGTGCATGACTCGATTGGAATATTGGGTGTTTTGGCCTTCCTGATTGTGGTCGCGCACTCAGCCTCCCAGGTGGTTGTGAATTCCTCTGGGCCTCTGGTCACATTTGTTGATCGTGGCACAAATGTTATGGATACATTTTCGCCTGGTGACGGTATGCTGCCACTTCTGGATGGCGAACGTGCGACAACTGCTTTCCATTTTGTGCGCAGCATGTTCCGTCGTTTGTATATACTAATCCAGTATTTCGCAAGTTCCGAAAGTGAGAGTAACAGTGGCAGGAGTACCACCAACAATAGGACGAATAATGGCAGTCGGAGATCATCGCTAAAGAAAAATGAACCCCGAGGCTCCAAAGGGGATATCAATGAGAAGGCACAAGATGGTACAGAAAAGTGACAGAAAATCGATTGAAATTCAGGTTTAGTTTTTCATCATCCAAGTAACCCCTGAATCTAATTTCGACGATGAAAATACTAGGTGCCTTGTGGTTTGTCAGTTAGAAGCTCATTCCATTCCACCTATCCATTTGGTTAACATCAACAAAATTCAGTTTTGCCCAGGAACCAAAAAATAAATAAAATAATAAATAAACCGAAAAAATCACAACAAAAAAATAGTAAAAATCAACTTTTGGCCTATAAATTTACCAGCAAACGATAAAACATGTTCTGCAAGTTCGATCCTTTCTACATTGGTCCCTGCCCGCCTGGCTGTTGTTATCCCGTTGGTTGCAGTCCCTGCGGTCCTTGTAGTCCTTGCGGTCCGTGTGGGGGTTCATGTGGTCCTTGCGGTCCATGTGGGCCTTGCGGTGGCGGCGGCTGCTGCACTTCTGGTCCATGCGGCTGGTAATGAGCTACGCCTGAAAGCCGTAAGGGGAGATTGCAGCCATAGAGGTGAAACTTATGGTAAGATTCATACAAGAAATTTCTTAATGGGGTCTAAATTATATTCAAAATGTTCTCTATCTTAAGATTAACCAAAGAGCATCAAGCAAACTGATGGGTGGATCTGGAACTGTTCATTGGACATACAATCGCAATCGCCGCTTAAGTTACAGAATCCTGGGCAAAATAAAAGTATACCAAACAATTCCTTTAAAATAATAAAATGAGATACAATCAACAGCATATAGCATTTTATTTTTATTTAAACAAACATTCAAAGGAGTTGCAGAAATGAAATTGGCTTCAGACTTGCAGCTTATTAGCCAGAAATAGGTAGTAGGGGGATGGTATAGGAAGGGATAACCAAGTATGTGCAGCTATGTAAACAACATTGAAAACTAGCCTCGAGTCATAATCATTTGGTAGTGAAGCTGCAAGGACTAGATGTAGCAATGGAAACGATACCATGCCCCACACATGCCTCGTACACAAACATATATTCAATGTTGCCATAGGTTAGGACTTGCCGTACAAAACAGCTGTTCCAACTTCCAACGAGAGCGCAGACTCCAATCGAACTTGGACAAACAATGAGAAGAGAGTAAAACATCGAATGTAGAGCATTGTGTCAGGTCAAAGGTTCTGCCTTTATGTTTACCTGTTTGTGTGTGTTTTTTTGGCCAAATGCGATTTATTTCGACCGGCGGCAAGTAGATGATGTCCTTGCCATGCCTTCTGTTTAGGCCTTGCTTAGACTCTCGCGGAATTTATTGCGGTAGGTCGGGTTTTTTCATTGCCTGTGTCTCACCCCTTTTAGTTTTTGTTCATTTTATTTCTGCGATTTAAGTGTCAATAAAAAATGTGAATATATTTGTGTCACATAGTTCGGTCTAGACTCATATAGAAATTTAGTTTATCTTAAATTTTCAAGGCTCCGAATTTGTCTGTTTTTTAAGGTAGATTATTATTTTATTTTTTAATTTAAATTTTTGTGAAAAGAATTTCATTTTCTCTTCTTTAAGCTGATCGCGATGTGTTATATATTCAATCCCGGCTATGTGGGTCCTTGTCCTCCCTGCTGTAGTTTCAGTTGCGGACCTTGCTGCGGGCCTTGCGATGGATCTTCCTGTGGACCTTGCTGCGGACCCTGCGGTTCTTATCGCCGATGCTGCTAAAGAATTTTGACAAATTTAGAGCCTTAAATCTCTTAAATAAAATAGTTATGCCTTCCTCCATATACTGATCGGCAATAGCTTCTAAAAACATCGCCTCGATGCAAGTTGGGAACACACTTGCAACATGTTGGAAGCTCGTACACAACATTTAACCCTCTGTGGTATGGCAAAACATAAACTTCGTATTTATCAGCAGCCGCTTTCATTCGGCCAACTTCAGTATTCGTTTCTCTGTCGGACCGCAAGGTTCGTTTGCAATCCGTTTTGTTAGTCTAGCGCGGGCTCTGAGCCAAGTCAAGCTTTGGCCAATAGAACTAATAGATTTTCGAACGTGATTCAAAAACCGAATGTGGATGAATGAAAGAAAAAACGAAAACATCAGTTGCCATTCATCTGAATGGGCAAAAGTTTTCGTATTTGACTCGAATCTAATTTGATTTCAAGACCGTAGACAGAAAGGGAGAGAGACGTTAAATCTATCAATGCGAACAAAATCAACAGAAATTACGGTTCATTTACTAAATACACGCGTCAAGGCCCCTGCCCGAAAAATTTAGGGCCAAAAAGTCTGCTACCAAACCATCTGCACATCTTCTATGCTAAACTGTGGGTGTGCGTGTCGGTGTGTGTGTTGATTTTGGTGTGTGTGCCAGTGAACCCTACAACAAATTTCATTTATTGACAACGCCAGCAACTGATTTGAATATTCACACTCCTCTCCAACTAGGACTAGATTGTGAGTGAGTAAGTGTGTGCGTCTCACTGTGTATTTAAGTGTGTGTGCGGTGTGTGTGTGTGCGTGTGTTTTTGGTTGTGTACGCCATGATTTATAGCTGCCACAGCAGGCGCGAGATGATGTAAATTGACATATTTTTTTTTTTGCTCTACCGTTAATTTTTCGATTTACATGCCGTTGTGCATAAGGTAAGTTTACAGATGACAACTTATTAGATTACACCAAACAAAATATATTAAATTTAATAAGAGCAGCTACTAAGTATATAAATTAATTATTGTGACTTTTTTCGACAACTTAAAAATGCAATCGAAACCTTACAAAAAAACTGAATTTTTTTTCGACTTGAAAGTTTAGTTATCAACCAAAATCGTATATCTGTTTCAAAAAATCTAAGTTTTTTTTAAAACCTACATATCTTTAAAAACTTGGAACTTGAACTTAAGCTTTCTATTTATTTGTTATTAGCGAACGTTGATGATACATGACAAAAATTTTAAGAAATGTTACTGCTTATAATTGAGACACTTAAAAATTATTAGTTTCTGCAACTTAAAACTATTTTTGTTGTCTGAATTATTAAGGAAATTAGAAAATATTTAAATATTCAAATATATTTTCTTTTCTGTTTCTTAATATATTTTACACATTTTGTTACAATGATGATCTTGATTTGGCAAAGTGAAATCGATCTGTTGTAGTAAAAAATAGACATACTTTAGGTATCCAGGAATTAATCAAGTATGTGTATGTAAAGTCTGTGGTGAATGATACTAAAAAAAAACTCTTTCTGCCAAATATCAATTACCCCTTACAAACTCTGCCCAAGGTGAAGAAGCTTTTATCGCATAATATCTCGCGGCTTCTGTTCAAGATCAAGCTCATGTGATTTAACTGATTTGTACACCTGCAGTGGATAATTTTCCATTGACATCGACTGAGACTCTCGAATTTCTTGTCGCTTTTCTGGTTTGCACTCTTTATGAGATACCGTTTGATTGCTTTATTTTATATGCAAATTTGCATAATTTGTTTTACTACTTACTCAGGTTTCATCTGCTTGCTTATCCCCCCACTTCATTGACTTGTCAATGGGAGGAAAACCTCATTCCAAGATCTCGATTTCAATTTCAGTGTAGTCTCCCACTGCAGTGGCCAACCACATTTCCGGCCTTTAATTTTACTCTACTCAATTCTAATTTTCCTATTATAAATTTTGCCTTTGTGCTGTGAAAAGTCCATAAATTAAAGCCACTTCGCAACAGTGTAGCCCCCTTGCGGCTCTCTCGATTGGCCCACAAAATATTAAGTACATAAATTTGGAGACATTAAGCAAAATTTTATTGGTTTCGGATGGGCGGGCGTGGATATAATATTTTAATGCTTGGTCGGGGATAATAAATTTCTAAACGAGCAAGAAGTTTTTTGGCAAAACTTTCGTCTGCACCTGTGGCTGGAAACAATTTTCATTTCATTTTAATAAAATCAGCCAGCAAAAAAAGTTAAAAAGATAAAGCCCCCAAAAAAAAAAAAAAAGGAAGAACCATAAAAAATAAAACTCAAAACTCATTCGTCATGCTCAAGCAACTAGGGTTAATTTGGTGAAAGAACAGTTTCCTTTTTTTCATTTTTTTGTTGCTAGTCAGCGAACCAGTTTTTATTTTGCTTTTGGCTACTTCATTATACAAACCTGACAAAAAAAAAACTGAAAGGGTTAAGAGCGGACCTTTCCCTCACCATATTTGGCTCACTTATGAGCCGCCAAAGTTAATTTGTAATTATAATATAGAGTTACAGTGCTTGATTATTATAAAAATATGTAATTTATAAGGACAGATAGTACATATTTTTGATGTGTAAGCGAATCTTGTATTATCAAAGAGGCAATTCAAGTTTCAAAGTTTATTCTTAAGTGGAGGAGAGAATTGAAGGTCAAAAGGCTTTTAAAAAAAGCTGGATCCATGATTAACTTACAATTGATTAGAGAAAGGTGTATCAAAGCATAAAGTAACTTAACAACTAAATCAGAAAGTTATTGGTAAACTTAATCTGATATTTAACATTTATTCTTATAAAGTGTTACGATTAAGATCGTGTCCTCAAATTCATGAGCTGCCTAAATTTTGGTAAAGAAAAACTTCGATAAGCGTGAATCAAAAGTAAGCCTTGATTTTTTCTTAAGATGGTCTAAAATAATTTTTCCGTCCCTCTATCATCAGATAAAATAATTTGTTGATCATCAAAGCAACTCAAATAGACTCTTCGATAAGATTTCTCTCCAAAGAGTCCGCCGAATGCTGGGTTGGATAAGCTATTGATATTAAAAGATCTTTTTTCTAAGATTGTGAACTTCACTCTTTGCACTATAAACACACATCTTTATTGCTTAATCATCAAGGATTAAGCAAGTCATGCTTTGTTTGGCCATACCATGATCCTCATCTACTGTTTTTATTTTAAATAGCTCTATCGTTTTGCCACATCATTTGGTTTACTCTTTAGCATAATTTTGAAACATAAACTCTCATTTTCATAAGCATAATCCGCAGCGTTGATGACAACTAAATAGAAAAAATGTTGGTAAACAAGATGGAAAAAGAAAACTGAAAAAAGCAAATGCAAAGTGGGAAAAGGTGTCGTACACCTTGCACTCCATCCTGCTCGCTCTGACTGGTGGATGTGTGTTTGTTTGTTGTGTCTGTGTTAAATGTTCAAAAAATGAAGCGTAGAAAAAGTTTCAAAAGTATTCTACATACGCCATGTGTTGCGGGGCCACAGAGGACGCCGTCATGTATGGGTGGAGGTGGATGGCAGTATGGGTAAAGTAGTAACATTGGATTATATGCTTGATGCTCATATAGTTAATGACCATGCAGCTGCTACTACTATTGCCGCTGCTGCTTGTCTCATCTTACTCCAGTGTTTTACTTGCGGCTTTCCCGCCCAGCCAACAGTCTTGCCACATCCCCTGCCACTCATCCGACTCATCCTGCTCACCAGAAAACAACCTTAAGGTTGTGTGTATTTTGTGTAAATTTCCCCTGACAAACTTATGAATTTTAAGGTGATTCTCATGTCGTCGGGCATTAAGTGTGAGGGAATGAGTTGTCAGGAAAGGGTTCGTTTGTTCGCTCTTCTTCTACACATCATAAATCATATTTCCATCTTAGAGGTGTGGGTGCGAAAAAGGATTTCGAGGAGTTGGAATCGTAATCAAAATCATTTTGCGGCTTTCAACATGCTGTTCCACACTTTTTCCTCTTCTGGGGGGCCTCAATTGTAATTAATCATGGCAAAGTAATTGGTTTTCTGTATATGTTTTGATTTGACATTTTGAAAAATTGCACCAAGCCTGTGACACAACTCAGACCCCAAATACCAAATTGGTTTTATTTAACTTATCTAGATACAATTTCTATCTATTTATGTATGTATAAATTTAATTTGTCAGTTCTTTATGCAATTGCGTTTCATTTTATTTTGATTTTTATTCTTTTTAAATTAAATTTGAAAGCTTTGACTAAATGAAAATTTAAATGCAATTATTCTTTTGTTTGCTCTTATTCAATTGCTTAATGAATTCGTTTCTCTTTAATACTTTATTTTTTTTAGATTGGCGTAAGTTAAGTTGAAGTTTTTTTTTTATTTCAATTAATAGACCACAAAAAAATTGTTTAAACCAAACACAAATAGAAATTTCTTTCTTTCTTTTTCTAATTTTTTGATGAGCTGCATTTACTTTGGCAACAATCTAAATAAAATGAAGAAATAACGAAAATCCAAAAGACAAAGTTGTTGAAAATGTTCACTCTCAGAGTTAAGGACAAGCCAAAGTTTCACCAAGTAGAACTTTGTTGACAATAATAAAAAAATAAAACTGAAAATGCTTAAACCAAAATATGAAAATGAAAACGCGTTAAAGTCTTTAAAAAGAATTATGAGTTACAGTGGCGCAATGGCATCATCCTCATCATCATCTCAATCATCCTCTCCGTCGTCGTCGTCATAATCATCTTGATCATAAACTTGACTTTGAGTTTATTTTACTTAAACAAATACACAAAAATATTCGAGATGCTCCACTTCAAAAGGAATAAAAAAGCGCGCCGAGGCTTCTGTATTTGAGAAACAAACAAAATCCGTTGCGGCATGGGCTGGGACTGAGTTTTTGTTTTCGTTGTTGTTTTTTGTGTGTTTTTTTTTGTTGCAAAAGGGACATGAGGGCGATGTCGGAAAGTGGCTTCTCTTGCGGTTTTTGGACGCCTTTAGCTCAATAATAAAATTTATGTTTTTGTTTTATTTTTGTTTTTGTTTCTGGATGTTTTTTGCTTGTTTTCAAGTGGCATTCATCGTCAGCTGAAGTGACCATTGCATGTGCTTTATTTCAAACAAGAATATTCTCACTTTTGGTTTTCTCCCCCTTATGAGGTATAAGTGGTTTATAATGTAGTTCTTGGCCTGTACAGGAACAGTGGGTAAAAGTCTATTAAACCATCTAAAATTTGTTGTATTAGCTTTAGTTATTGAGTTAGTTACCAACATATATTCGATTTAGACCAAATTACTTTTGAAAAATTAGATTACTTTATTGAACAAATTTTAAAAATCATCTTAAATTTTCAAATGCGTTTCTTTCGAAAGCAAGATTTTGGAATAGAGTTAATGAATACTAATATATTTTTTTAGACTCTAGAGAATATTGCCCAAAATATTATTTAAGAAAGCTAAAACTGGATTACTGAACTAAAATTTCATTAGTCTTCCTTTTTTAGCATTGGGCATCAAAAATTCGTTTCTTTTGTTTTTGCATTTGTTTGTTTATATGGTAAATGTGCTTTTTTCTTTACTTGCCAATTAAATGCCTCTTTTGGCTGTCATAAATGCATTATATACAAAACACAAACAAAATAAATAGGCTTAATCCGGTATATATATCTGTATCTTTATAATATTACTTACGCATGTTTACTTCCCATATACGTTTTTTTGCTTTTGCTGCTTTTGCACATAAATATTTATGCGGCTTTTAATCAAAGAGGCGGGAAAAAAATACGGAAAAGCAGATAAATAAAGCACGGAACGCGCTTAGCCCAAAATCATCATCCGATGGCATTATGTTCTTCGTTATCTCTCAACTCGACCGATTTCATCTCAATTTCATGTTGGTTCTATTTGATGCGTTTATTTAAACATTAAACGAGCTTACATTTGATTAGCATCGACTGTTTATTTTTATAACTTTGCCTTTTTGGATTTACTTGTGAATGAAAAATGTAGAAATAATGAATACCCCGAAACCTTTTATGCGGCTGGACAAATTAAAAATGTTTTCCTTTTCAATGGAAAGCGAATTGTTAATACATGCACAAACGAAATGAAAGAAAATTGTCCCTTTGAAATATAAAGCGCAAAATGTGCCCCAGCAATATACTTTTGCAATTAAATAAATATGCAAATATACACTTAAATGTATGTAAATATGTATGTGTGTGTGTGTGTGTGTGTGTGTGTGTGTGTGTGTGTGTGTGGGATACATTTATTGATTCTTAATTACATGTATTTTTCTGCTCTTCAAAGCCTTCATTCAATTTGAGTTTATTCCTTAATTGTTATCCTCGTATCCTTGAGGCTTAAACAGCTGTAACAACTTTGGTGACAATTTTACATTTGAAATAAATGAACTGGAAACACAATTTTCTTCTGCTTGATTTCTTTTGCATACTTTCTTCACACAAAAACAAACCATGAATATTATGAATATGGTACTGAAATATGATACTTTAAGCCACAATACATTGGCATTTTATGTTTATGTCTTGGTTATATAACCACACAAAAAAAAAAGCCAGAGAGAACGGGTGGTGGTGGGAGGGGCCTAAAAGATATGAGCTGACGATGCTGTTGAGTGAAAAGTTCTTAACATTGATCCATGTTGACAATCCCGCCTTTTGTTTGATACCGTACTCAAATGAGAGAGTCCTTTCATTTAACCATCGGATTGTCAGTTAACCTTGACACGAAAAGATTCATTTGGTTCCAAGCCATGCAAATTTTGAATAAATACTGAATATATTTTTCAATATTTCAAGTTGTAAACTGTTGAAGTTAGTGACAAGTTAACATAATAAAAATGTAATGCTGTAAGCCTTTACCAAATAGTTAGGGTATAGATAATTCCATGAAGATGAAGTTAGATGTGATGTTTCTTTTTTTTATTGAGAGCGACAAAAATAAATAAACATTGGCAAATGTTGGCTATAGCCTGATTCTGTGTATCGCTCTGGCTCTGATTGTGCCAACGTGTGTGGCATAAACCAGCTTTCGCAATTTTTTTCCTTTTTTTTTGTTGTTGTTTTTTCGACTTTTATTTTTTGTCTTTTTTTTTTTTGGTTTTGGTTTTTGTTGTTCTTGGCTTTGTTTCCCATGCTGGCACTAAGATGGAACAGTTTATTTTTATGGCGGCGCGACGACGACTTTTAGGATAACCATATCAAGTGGAGAGGCAAAGGCAAATGATCCCATTTGTCATTTGTGAAAATGTAGCGAAATCCTTTGGATAAAATTGATAGCATGGGAAAAAGAAATACTCTCTCTCTGTCTCTTCTTTCTTCACTTGGCCACAAAGTGTAGCCAAGTCTTTTATTAATTAACAAAAATATTGGCCAAAACACTTCTTCTTTAACTTTTTTGATTACTTTTCGGTAAATTTTCATTAAATTTTTAAGTATTTACCACAATATTTTCACTACACTTTGACCGAAAATTGTATCCACTTGACGGCTTGCCAACAATTCAAAAGCTCAGACGACACACCCACAAACATACATACGTATATATACACGATTTCTATATGTATGTATGTATGTATATATATTCCCATTGTATGAAATGTATTGTGTTTTGGTTGAGTTTTTCAACCGAGTTGCCGTTTTACGTTTTGTTTGCGGCCACCGACTTTACGTTCTTTTACCGCATTTTCATTTTACTCGGCCCCGCCCACTTTTCACTGTGTGCTACCGCCCAAACAAATTGTTAGTATTTATTTTTTGTGTGTGCTTGTAAAAGAGAGTTTTGCCGGAAATGAAATTATTTTAAGTTAAACTAAATATAATAAAAGCCAAATATTGAAAAAAGAATGAAATTGTAAATGTTTTTAAGAGAATTTAGGTTTGAATACTTTTTAGAATTATCTTTAAAAAAAAAACTAAGAAAGTTCTAAAAGTAACTGTAAATTTTATTTCTTTTATAAATTGTCAAATATGTACCAAAGCATTCCTACCACAAAAAAATACAAACTCCATTTCAGTAATCTGTTTGTAGCCAAAAGTATTTCAATATCAATCTGTTAGAAATGTTTTCTGGCCACCGCCGCCTTGACCTGACCACAAACACGCGCACATATACAAACCAATTTGGGCAAGTTTTTTAGCCAAAAAACTAACTCCGCTTGCCAAACACCAAGCCAAATTTAATTAATGCAAAAATATTTTTGGCACTGGTCGAGGAGTAACAAACCAAAGTGTCTCACTCCCACTTCCTTTCTCTTTTGCCGTTCTCTTTCATTATCCTTATTTTATCTCCATCTATGTGTTCAGTGGCAGTTGGAAGACCACACATATCGTAGTTGACTCGAGGTCAGCCAGTTCCTTGCCTCATCTTCGGGGAATGTTGTCTTTGAATATCGATAGCCCACAAAACTTTGTTTACTTGGACATGGACGTTTTTATTTTTTCTTGTGTGCCAGGGAGAAAGTTTTCTCGATAAATATCACATACATTTTCAGTTAGTTAACGCTGAACGCCTGGACCTGCACACTTTGGTGACCTCGATTCACTTGGAATCTGCATAACTGCATAACAATAATTTTGTTTGCATTTCCTTTAAATTTCTATTTTTATTTTGCCTTGAATAAATATTGAATTCATCTTGTTCAGTGCTGAAAAGGTAATCCATTTAAGGCATGCCAAGAAAAATGAAATTCTTCCCCTCATTATTGACAGCTATTTATGATGGATGACCTCCGGGTTTTCCGGCTCTGAACTGTATCTCTAACTAGTTAGCTGCTTGTTTGAACTTTTTAATTAGTAATTTTAATCATCTTCTGCTTCTGATGCTGGTGATGTTGCAGCTGGAGCCCGAGGCCTGTCCATTTGAAAAACGCCCACCATCAACTAAAAAAAAAAAAAAAAAAAATAACACCAAACGAATAGTTGCAAAATTTGCCACAAATGTGCAAAATGCACAAAATTCTAGGTTTTTGTTGCCTTTGTGAGTATCTCGATTTGTGTTTGTTTGTTTGCTTGCGGAAATTGAGCGCCGAATTTGGTTGTCCATATACACATACAACCACACACACATACCATGTGTGTGAGAAGTCCGAAAATGTTCAACTATTTGGGTCACACAAACAAACAAAATTGGTGGAAATCCAATGGTTAAATTGGCTTCTGTGGGTCCATCATTTGAGAGGGGTGAAAAATATGAAAACCAAATTTCATTGAATGTCGCTTATTAGCCATAGATATATGCCAAAAAGGAAAATTTGGACTGGCAACAAGGGAAAAACATTTTTTTTCTACTGCCACAACGGAAAATTTATTCATTCATTTAACAAAAAAAAAAAAAAACAACAAAAATAATATATGTATAAATAATGTCAACCGAAATGGATTTATGATTGGTTTATGGATTTGGATAAACATACTGATCATTGCACAATATGCTAAATTAGACAATAATCTGAATGATGTCAGTATTATCTGAATTACTTTTATACATATGTATGTATAAACCTTCATACAAATTGTAAGTTAATCATATAGACACCCAATTCCAAGAAGTCCCGAGGATGTGAAAGCTAATGCTGAAGCATTGATTAATGTTCTCGAATATCTATTTTGGTCTAACTAATCAAGTTTAAAGTTTCAATAGTAAAGGCTTTTCGCATTGATAGAATTGTAGTGAAAAAGTAAACCTTAATGTCATGTCAACTCATTATTATAGTTAATGTATGTATAAGTTCCCTTTCTGTTAGTTTCGCCCACAGCTCAGAGTAACTTTGTGAACATATTAAGAACTTTGTTCATTTGATTAATTTTCAGCTGTATTCCGGGTTCCAAATTAGTTCAATAAAGTTCCCTAAAAGTATATGCATATAGACTTTAAAGAATCGATATAAAATATCGTGACACTTGTGCAAATAGCGAGCAAAAAGAAGGAAGAGTCTTTAACACAAACATTTATCTCTGTGAAAGTTTGTTATTCTTTCAAGTTGTCCCCATCGTTTGCATTGTCAGCGAATCGGCAGTTTGGCAGTTTATTTTATCAGCTGTGCAGTATACACTGCTATAAAGGAAATAAAGCAAAAAAAAAAAAAAGGAGGGTCACTTTCATCTCTTCAGTCTCTTTGGCAGTGCGAACAAGTTAATTACAAACCAAAACACAAAAGAAAATTTTTACGAATTGCAGAATTGCCAACATTTTCAAGTGCTCTGGCGGTTCCGCATCAAGCATACGCAACGTATGCCACAGGAAAAAAACTTTTGGTCAGTCGTGCTGCACTAATTGCATGACAACACACAACCACACAGACATACAGTAAAAGTCGAAGTGCAGTGGAAAAAATTATACAACTCAATTTACTAATTGCTATCAAAATAATGAAGTCTCTGGGTTTTCGTCTGGTTTGGTCTGGTTTGATTGCAAGCCGCATCAAGTATCATTCGAGTAATTTAAAGTGCACTCGCTGAGAGACAGAGTCAGAGACAAAGACAGAGGCAGAGATGCAAAGGCTGAGAACGAGACAGAGTTAGAGGAAACCTCTTATGCTCGTTTGAGTTCCAATCCAAGCGTAGGGATCTCATCGACTGCAATAAAATCAGCAGCAGTAGCAACAACAACTTCAGTTCGAAAATTCGAGAGGAGAGGGGATGAAAACAAAACTTTGATGCTCTTACGAGTCAAACAAATAAAAGTTCAACTTCAGTTGAGTTGAAAGTTCGTCTTGGGTTCTCCTTCTACATTTGCTCATCTTCAACTTGCTTGAGGTGTTTGCCTCAGAACTTTGTTGTATGAGCAAGTTTTTGCTTTCTTTTTTTATATACTCTACAGTAGAATAGAATGTTTGGATATAGCGCATATGTAATTCGACAGAATCAGAGTTGACAATTGTTCCAATTTGTTTCTAATAGACAGGGGCAGCAAATGTATGTATATTGTGTGTATGGGAAACATCCTTTGTTTTGTAATTATATCAATAATTTACTATTTTAAAAACTCAACTTTTTGATTCACCCAATCATTAAGCCGCTTAAATGTTGCCACGCATATGTGGAAGCAGTTCAAAGATACTGGTAGAGAGTGCAGCATTCAACTTCAACTTCTAAAGTATTGCCAATTTCATTTCGAAGCATTAATCTTTCATATTCAATGATTATAAATTCTTTTAATTGTTACTTGTAACCGTTCTTGTTAAAGGTAAAATGAAAAGTTCTACCTTCAGTACCTTGACTTCGGAATTTTAAAGCTAATATATTTCTATTTGAGTACAATTGGATAAAGTGTTTAAAGTATTTTGTTTGCTTCCACAGAAATCGCTTTATTTCTACCACAAGCGAAGAAAGAGTCTATGACCACAAGAAAACTCAAACGCTTTGCATTTACGTATTCAAGTTTTATGGGGCCATCAAGCAAATTAAGATACATGATAACCTTTTTACCTAAACACACTCTAGTTGGCATGAGGGTGTTGCTGTGGAAAGTGATTGAGTGGAATCTGGAATAAAGATATCCTTGAAAAATACCAATGTGGTAATCATAGTTAGAAAGTAGCATTTAGCAAAGACTCGAACCATTATGAGAGAGAAATTTAATAATCTTTTAAAAAGTAGGGTATGATCAAGTCGACTCTCTAAATTTTGTCGGGCATTTCATGTTTCATGTTGCTGCATTCAATTCTAGCCATTTTGTTTTTTTTTTTTTTTTGCTAGCATTTATGTCTTGTTAAGAGTTTTATATGCTTAAGTCTACATATATTTAGTTGAAGGAACTTTTCTAAACTGCTTGCTAACTAAGCTTTATTTGATTTTGTTTCTACGATATTTCCTCTTTTAATTTTTTTTTTTGTATTTCCCACAAAGTCTTTAAACGTTTTTGGCTATGGTTCGGATTTAACAACTGATTAATTTGAGTTAGCTTATGAATTCAATTTCATATCAGGAAGAAGAACAACAAAAATTGTCATGCAAATTGTATGGCTGCTAATTTGATTTAAATTCACGCACTCATTAACTTGCCAAATATGCGTAATGACAATTTGATTAGGGTAATTTAATGTTGATCTTTAGCATGGCGACAACAGAAACAACAAGGATACAGGACGAGCGCTTCCTGGCAAAGGAGCAAAACACAAAACATATAATCCATTTGGGTATAATTTGGGCTGATGAGACGGCTATGATGAGGCGGCATTTATGTTAAATTAATATGCAGTCTAGGAGCAGAAATTACGACCATAAATTAGATGAGCTGACTGGAATGAAAATATTTGGCGACAAGCACACACACACCCTGACATCTTCCTACACACACATAGACAAATATATGTATGTACAAATACAGGAGGGCAAACGAAAAAGTTAACCACAACTCGAGGTATGAAGTGCCTTAAAATTATTCTTCATCCGCTAAAGAAAAAGCCTTTCTTTTGCACTTTGAATAATTGCACGTATATCTATATTTTTGTTGCTTTGGATTTGCCTCTCACTCTGGCTCATCCTCTTTCGAGCCCTTTGGCTGGCCTGAAGCCTGTCTGGCTGCGTGTTTTGGCAACTTAAAAGCCAAACTCAAATCTGTTTGTTACTACAGCAGAAAACCGAGTGAACGAGCCCACGCTGAAAAATTTCTATGTCGTCTGTCTGGCTTCTTAATTTTATGGTGATGAAAGGCAAGATTTTTCCTCTGACTTCATCCAACAAGTTATTCAATTTTCTCTTTTTCCCTCTACATTTTCTTTTTTTCCGTTTTCCCTTAGGGTTAACTGACTGAAATTTTTGTGAAATTTTCTTTTCGTCTTTCTTGTCATTGCCGAACTTGGCTTTGACTTTACTGTCAAATTGGCTAATTGTATTAAAAGCATGATTGTTCGTTCATAGCACTAACCATAGAACACATAGATGGGACAAACTCATGTTTTTTGATTGCAAACGCTAGCCTAGTCATGGAACCCCAGAGAACTTCGGGAAAACCCGAACATTCGTACTCTCAATGAGGCGTAAAGTGGGGAGAGGGCCAAGCAGCTACGAAAATAATTTAGTGTAGCACAGACTACAGAACGATGAAGGCAGGCCTATGTCGCTTGTGATTTCGTTCTGTCTATGTATGTGTACACTCGTCGGTACATGCTCAGGCTTCGTAGTGTGTGTGTGACGTGAAGTTGTACAACATCGCATTTCAATAGCTCGCTCGACCAAAATTTTTAATTTTCGACAAAACAGCGACAATGCGAATAGGATATGCCCCTGTCGAAAGAATATCAAGAAATATTGGCCTCAGCTTCGTATGTATCCGGTGGCTGTGCCGTAAAGTGCTCGCTTGGCGATCGGAATGTCCTGGTTCGAACCCCAACTCGTACTCGTTAAAAGGTTTTCTTTGCCTATTTTTTTATTTATATAAAAATAAACAAAAAACAACGAAAAAATAAACAAAAAATATTAAAAAAAAACAAACCAAAAAGAAACAAAAAAAAAAAATAGACAAAAAAAACCTTCGTCAACGATAATCGAGTTTATTTCTATTTTGTTTTTTTCCTTTTGTTTATTTTTATTTTGTTTATTTTTGGTTTGTTTTTTTTTTTAATATTTTTTGTTTATTTTTTCGTTATGTTTTTTGTTTATTTTTATATAAATAAAAAAATAGGCAAAGAAAAACCTTTTTAACGAGTACGAGTTGGGGTTCGAACCAGGGACATTCCGATCGCCAAGCGAGCACTTTATCGGCACAGCCACCGGGATACATACGAAGCTGAGGCCAATATTTCTTGATATTCTTTCGACAGGGGCATATCCTATTCGCATTGTCGCTGTTTTGTCGAAAATTAAAAATTTTGGTCGAGCGAGCTATTGAAATGCGATGTTGTACAACTTCACGTCACACACACACTACGAAGCCTGAGCATGTACCGACGAGTGTACACATACATAGACAGAACGAAATCACAAGCGACATAGGCCTGCCTTCATCGTTCTGTAGTCTGTGCTACACTAAATTATTTTCGTAGCTGCTTGGCCCTCTCCCCACTTTACGCTCTCATTGAGAGTACGAATGTTCGGGTTTTCCCGAAGTTCTCTGGGGTTCCATGACTAGGCTAGCGTTTGCAATCAAAAAACATGAGTTTGTCCCATCTATGTGTTCTATGGTTAGTGTTCATAGGTTAACAGAATAATTTTATCAAAAGAATGCGCACAGTTTCTGCTTTGGCCCACGTATAATAAAATATTATGATGGAAAAGTTTGTAAAATGTTTTTGATATGGTATTCTCTTACGGATTTTATGTTAGGCTTTAAAATATTGTCAATATCTTGGTCTTTAAATACTTTGTGAATTGACCTTCTTATCGTCAAAAAAATTAAATATTATAAATATTTAAGTCTTTTAAGAAGAAATATAAGATACAATTTGAAATATTTCCAAAATGAATTCACATCGAATATTGAGAGAACCATTTAAGATTTTATACAAATTTCTAAGCCAAGAGCAACATTTGCCATTAAAATATATGCTTGCAGTTTTAGTGTTGGCCATACAATTTCAAGAGCCAAACCATATATTCGTTTAGCCATAAAAGATTAACAATGCGTGGAGGGAAAACCAGACGATAAAGTTTCCCGTAAAGTCCTTAACACTCCTTTGGCACATTTTTTTTTTACTTTTTTTGGCAGCACACCCCAAAAGAGCTGTGAAATTTTAGCATAAATAAACAAGGATATTCAACAAAAAAACAAAAAAAGAAGGGAAAAGGGAAAAGTGCCTTGGTTGCATTCTCCAATGCCTGCATATGTATTGGCAGAAACATTCCCTTCGTGTGTCCTCGTCTCTTCTCATGCAGCCTCCCCTTTTCGATACGCCTCATTTGCTTACCAGGAAGAAAGTACCGGCAGCTGCTCAGCATCGTTTTGCGGTCACTTGGCTGTGAGACTCTGGGCTTTAAGAGAGCCTCCTATGGCCAAGAAATAAAAATATGCTCTTTGGATCCTCTTGAATTTTATATGTGAAACTTCCACGAGGCCCGTTAGTGCATTTGGTATGAAATGGAATGGGATTATGGGTGGAGTCTTACTTTTCGTATGCTCCTTAATTGTAAATATGTGTTAATGTATTCCCTTTTGCAAGTTAACATTTTATTTCAACATTTAAAATACAAAAAAAAAAGGAAGAAAAAATTGCCTGTCCAAAACTGACACGAGTCGACCATAGAGCATCAGTGAAAAGCCTGAAGGAGAGTGGGCGGCCAGCTTGAGTTGTGGGCGTGACCCAACGTGACATTGAACACGTTTTAACGATGAGGAGGCTTCTGTTCTGCTTGGTCTCATGCTCATAACTTATGCACATAGATAAGCGACTGGCGAATGGCGTCCATGTCCTTGTGGTTACTTCGCCTGCTGTTGCTGCTCTTATTACGGTAACTGTTGTCCGTGTTGTTGTTATTACGGTTTCGGTTGCTCTTGGCTGTTGCTTGGTGGTCTGGCCTGGGTGATTCTTTTTTTTTTTTATTCTTCCTGGTCGGACAGCAGTTTGTTCGGCTTAACGCTCACGGCCATTTAAGGCAATTATGAAATTTTAATAATTTCACATTGTAATTATTTAAAGCCATCTTAAAGTTGAGGTGACTGAGGTTCGGGCAACATGTTTAATTGAAAGGTGACAGGCTGCAAAATTTGTTGGCTTCCAAATAATTAAATAACTCAAGCCCAAGAGGGCTGTCCAGTGGTGACATTGAAGTTCATAAAGAACTTAACACATCTTTAAGAAAAGATACAAATTCATTAACTCTTAAATGTTTAAGACAAACAAACAAAAGTTTATATGATTTTGCATTTAATTGAATTAAGACGAAGTAATATGTTAGTCAGTTAGAGCTACTCTCACTTCTTATGAATTCTAGCTTCTCTTTAATTCATGGATGTATTTATTATCCTTAGTAACATTTGCTTTGAACTTAAAAGTACATTTGGAAAATACATTTTCTTTGAATTCAAAAAAGAGGCCGCAATAACAAGCTTTTGATTAGTTGTCATAAGTAAATAAATAACAATTTAACATACTTTCGAAACATTGGTTTGTATCGATTTCTTTTGAATTCCATGAAACTTAAGGCATACACAAAATGGACCCACATGAAAAGCAAAATATATTCTTTTCCAAAAAATTACAATTAAAGACTTATAAATGTTAAGCTACAAATTTTATTTCCTTTTACTAACGTTTTGTCTACAGATTACTTCAAATGTTTTGCTTCAACAGAACTTTGTTAGCACGAAACTTATTTGCCAACAAAATGTGTTATTTCTTTATGTGTGTGTGTGTGTGTGTGTAAGGAGTCATTGCTCGCTTATTTCTATTTCATTATTTGCTGTTATTTTCCTTTAATTTTTCTTTCGCAAACAAACAAGAGCTGGCAAAAACAGCAAAAGTTGAAAAATGGCTAGGCAAAAAAAAAAAAAGGAAAACACAGAAAATGAAACGAAACCCAGAGAAATCGAAATTGGGTGAATGAAATAAAAATGGCGGAGAAGGGTGAATGAAGGCACTGCAGACAAAACTGAAAAAGTTCGCTCTGTTACTTTTTCATTTTTTCCATTTTTTTGTTCTTTTTTTTTGGGCGGGGGGTTTTCTTGTCCCAACTGTTTTCTTTTAATGCCAAAGCGTGAAAACAAAAACTTTTTCTCTCTCTCTCTCTGTTTTTTCAAATTTTATTTTTATTTTTTTGTGTTTTTTTTTTGGGTTTTGTTAGCTACTTTTAAACGCCGCGACACTAATGGCTGGAAATTGAAATGGCACACTATCACACACACACACACATACACACGTACGCCCAGAGCAGAGAAATTTTTATTTTTCTGTGGGGAAAAATTGCAAAAAGTTGCAATAAGTTGAAATTTAAATAAGTGTTTTTTATGTCATGTTTTTGCGTCCCATTTTTGCAAGGAAAAAAACAAACAAAGTTTAAACTATTTCAGGCATAAATCGACATCATTTATGGTAAATAGCCTCATCGATTTTATGGGAAATTAAATTAAGAAGATTTAATCAATAAATTGTGTATTCATAAGTGAAAACAATTTAAAATTAAAACAAAAAATTTAAAAAAATTAACCAGATTGACTATAGCAGTGTTAAGCAATTTATACTCTTTAGTATTTCTTTACATTTTTCTGCAGTCGAATTGAATACTAAATTAATCCCAAATTCTATAACCCAGTTTTCAGATAGAAAGAAAATCGTTGAAGTAGTTTCAATTCATAAAAAAAATATTTAAAAGATTAGCTTTTGTTGTGTTTCCGATTTTCACAATTTTTCACTAAGCTCTGTGAATTGTCAAATCCTCTTATATTAACTTAAATTGCGTGTTTTTAGTCCAAAAGGTGAAGGATGCGCATTGTTTTTGCTTTGGTATGTTTTTTTTTTCTGGTTTGCTGAGATTTTTTGCTAAATTTTCACCAATTTGCGACTTGTCTGCCCACATAAGTATGCAACTGTTTTTGACTTAACCACTTTTATTTCGTTTTTTGTCTTTTACTCCAATCCCCAAGAACTTTTTGCCTTTCATTTAATTAAAAATATCTTTTTCCGGGCAGAGCCAAAAATAAACTTTATGATAACTAACGATGTGTAGAAGTGGCCACTCCCATTACTATGCAAAAACTATACACTAAGCCACGCCCACTTCTAAGCTTTCAGTAAGCCAACTAACTAGTCATAGAAGCATCAGCATCCACGTGCCGCTGGCCCGACTGAAGCCTTTCTCTTTGTTGCTGTTGGCTCACCCCTCTTCATGTGGGTCAAGTGGGGGGCGGGTCAAGAGGTGGGTGGCTGAAGAGTTGGAAGAGTTGGGTTCTATGTGGTCTCTGTTGTCCTCCTGGTCTGGGTTAAGTGGTTTTTAATGAAAGTTAGCAGCCGTTTTAATGCAACTTGTTGTTCCTAATTGTATTATAGGTTAAGGGGGGAAAGACGGGAGCTCTGAGCGAAAACCTCACCACGTGACCAAGAATCAAAGAGTAACCCAAACCCAAAAGTTTAAGCTGCAAACAACAAAAAAAGACTTTAATTCCTTTAAAGAGGCATCAACAAATTTAACAAATTTTATTTTATTTCGATTGAATTGAATATTCGTTTTGTGTAACCAATTTTATTTTTTGTATACATCCAACTGTTTTTTGTTGCACTTCGCTGGAGCTTCCTGCAATGGTTATGCCGGTATTTCCGTTACGTCCATTGCGAATTTTAAATGTAATTCATATGTCCTTTTGTCCCCTCAGGCGATACTCTTCATTCAAAAGGGTTAACTGGTTAGTTGAACGAAATCAAATTGAATGCTTTGAGCTGTTTATATCCACTGGATCAGCAAGTTATGACCCTTTCATATGGAAAGCAGAGTCATTGTCAACCTTTCGAAAGTTAAACGTTCCACTCGACTGTCCTTTTCGTAGTTCAGATATTTTTTCTTAATACAGAGTATTTTTAATTCAGCAACCGCTTTGAAGTATGAATATTTTGGTTATTTCTTTTCTGGCTTAACTGCGCCTTGTTAATATTTTTTGCTACACTTTTGCATTACAATTTCTTTGGGCTTCAACCATTTTGCCAGTGTCATAATTTGTGGTGGCAAATTAATTTGTTGCCAACTTTGGTAAAATATATGAGCGGCTAAAGGGAAATACCATTTTTGCCCCGTAAACCTCAGATTTCTTCTTAGTGATTTTAATTAACATTTCTGATTTTGTGGTTTACCACACATTACCTCATCTTTGTCTCACTGCGTGTGTATGCCAATCTACTTATGTATGTACGTGTGTGTGTGTGTGTGTGCCTTTATTAGCACACACCTGTGTCCCCAGAGTTTTCTGTTTTACTTGTATCCCTAATTGAATTGCTACTTGTTTAATTAAGTCTACAACTTTTGCTTGTCGTCTCATTTAATAAGTTTAATACAACCAAATATATATGGAAAATGTTTTATTCTTTGCAGACAAACTAACTGAAAGAGAGAGAAGGAGAGAGAGAGAGAGAGACACACACAGACAGTGAGAAGACTAAATAAGAAATACCAAAAAAATACCCAGGGTAAGTTTATATTGCTGACATATTTATTAGCATTCTCTGTCATACCACAGTCAGTTGACAGTTTTGCCATTGCTTTGACAGTATCCAATATCCTTGCCAAACAACTATCACTCAAATAAATTTCAATTGCTTATTTTAAATATAAACTATGCTAACAGATTTACACAAGCATAACCAGACTTAAAGGGAAATCAGTTTTAAAAATGGAAAAAATAAATAAAACAAGAAAAATTTTCTTTAGAACTTCAAGCAATGCAATCTATTTCTTCATAAGCAAAATCAAGTTCTTTTTTGTCCACCTTTCATTTAACCTTTAACAGATGTTTCCTTTCCCTCCTTCTGGTATGTCAAATGGTTTTTCTTAAAGAAAAACCCCTTTTTTCTGTTATTTTTTCTGCCTAACTGATGAAGTTGTTTGAGATGATAACCATCAAAGTAGAAGAAGAGGCGCCTGGGAAATGCCTGAGCAAAGGGAAAGCAAAGGAAAATGACAACAAGCACGGAAGAAGCAAAATAAATTATGAAAAGAAAATTTCACGCATGTGCATAAGGGAAAACGTAGAATCCTTCGCCTTGGTGTTTCTTCAGCCTCATCATCATCATCAACCTCATCGTCGTTTCCTTTCTTTCTTTTATTATTTTTTTTCCCTGTGCCTTTCGTAATTAATTTGATTTCATTCATTCAAGTCAAGAGAGAGAGAGAGAAAGAGCGAAAGAAAGAAGAAAAAAAGTGGTTCGGGACATCGTAAGAAAGCAGTTAAATTCATTGAAAGGAATAAAAGTGAAGGAAAAACGAGTGGAATTTTGAGCTCAACCATTCATAATTTCTCCAACAAGTTGGATCCTTAAAGTGGGCGACAAAAAAAAACAAAGCCCGATTCAACCCAAACAAGAAGTGTCGACATTTCGGTAGTAAAGACCTCACTTGCATTTGTCCAGTATATGTATGTATGTGTGAGAGGGCAAGAAAAACACACATTCTGTCTCTGTCTCTCTTGCTCTATATCTTCGAGCTTGGAATGAGGTTAAGAGCTTAATGAGTGCTGACAAGGCAGCCTGCAGTTGACATATGACATTTTTATGTTGGCATCGGCCCCAGAGGCTGCTGGCATGGAGCTGGGCAAGTGGAAGATGAAGATGAAGTCTCAACGCCCCCAAGGTAAATGCTAAGGTTTCAAGTTAATTAGCACAGATTTGTTGTTCCCCCACCAACACACACAAACGCACAACAACGTGGAAAATGTGATACAATTTTCGGTCATTTAGTTGTGGGCATTGGAATTCTCGTTTAGCCAATATGAAAAGCAACTAAGAGGAACTTAATAAAGTCTTTTAGTATAGATATAAATATTGTTTGTTAAATTAATGAAATATAAATTAATTTGTGCCAGACTGAAATTGATCCTTAATTTTTATACATAAATATTTATGAGTGGTTTTGGAAGATACCTCAAGAACACAAACTTTTTTTGGTTTTCTCTTTTCCTGTTTTTAAAAAGACAGAAAAATATAATGTAAAACATTAGTTTTAAGTCACTCAAATCAATACTTCACCCTATTCTCTAGTTAACAATTCATTTTGTAAACTTTACAATTAGTCACAAAACCCGGTCGACTAACTTGCGCCATAGTTTCTGTGTTTTTATTTACCAACCAATCGCTGAGGATAGCAAACAGTATGCAAAATACACATGCCACACCCCCCAACCAAACTGACAGCAGTCTAAATGAACCCTCGTCCTCAACTAGCCAGAATGGCAACACTTGGCTAACAAAAACACAATGGCATTGTTTGGCATTGTTAGCCAAACCACTTTGAATCATTGTTGTTATTTATCTGACTAAAATGCTTCATGTTGCCAGCTGATGACATTAATTGCTGCAATTTGTTGCCCTTTACCTCTTCCTCTCACTCTCGCTCTCTTTTCTTCTCAGGGGTACCTTTAGAAGCTCACACTAAACTTGAGCAGTTTTAATTAAATTAATATTTCATAATTTCTAAATGCAAACATTTGCAAGGAATACAAAAGAAGAAGCAGGATAAGATTAAGGATTCCTATGAAATATGGAAAATGCTTTAAACAGTTTGTTGCCTCTTCACCTGTTCGGTCGATGGAGGGAGAGACAGGTGACACAGCAAAAAAGCAAGTTTGAAGTCTTTAATGAATTAACTTGGCTAATTAAATAGCCAACAACATTGAAGTTCAGAGCCAACAAACCAAATGAACTGGCCAAACCATTTAAAATCAACAAGTTCATTGAAAAAGTAATTTGAACGGCTTTTCGAATACCTTGTAGTTATGGATTACTACTGCCCATAGTGCATAATTGGACAGTGTTTCTCAGTGTATGACCCTCTGGCGACTTCAATTACCATTTTTTGAAATATATCTTTTTAATACTATTGTTATGTATAGGTTTTAATACTTTAAAAAGAATATGCCATATTCCATTTACTACATTTGAAGATAAAGCTGTGATAATATTCATTTCCTAAAATGAAAGATCTTTATCAAGAGGGACTAAACTCTGAAATAGACACACTTAACTTCTGATTACAGGGTATGGCAAGTTAGCAAAGCAAAACAACAAAAAATTGTCTAAGCGCTTGACTGGACACTAAAGCGAACGGAACCCAGCCAAATGTAACGCTTCACTTCAACTTTTCTGCAAAAATTGTTTTATTTTTTCCCCTGTCTTTGTGTTTTTTTTTCCTTTTTTCCTACCCTTTTCTACTTTTTGTCGTTTTTTGCCCTTCCATTTCCTCATATATGCCATGTTATCTGCACACTCATTTGGTTAGTTAACCTCCTGTCTTTAGACTGCTTCTTTTTTAACAACTCTGCACACCTTCATGGTAATTGCAAAAGTGGAGAAGGAGCAGGGAAAAAAAAACAGAGCAACCAGAACGGAAATGATGCGGCTCATTTGTGTGCGACCACGGAAAAGGGAGAGGATAGCAGACCAAAGAAATATTTAAAAGCTTCGACCTTGGCTAAGAGAAAGTTCCATTTAATGAGCTAAAAAAAACTTTTACATATAATAATTCTGGAATACTGACAGTTTTTATTAGGTTTTGAGGTATGCTAGTACCTTCATCTAAGTAGTTAGACGCTTCTGTTTCTGTAAGGGCCTTAATTCTAATATTTGTAAAGGCATAAGTGATTAAAGTCTTATTATTAGATATTTTTCTCTTTACCAGCTTGTTCTGAGGTTTGCTTTTCCTTGTGTTCTAAATGATGTTTACAATGTTTAAGAGTTAAGCATGTCGGGACTGTCAAACATGGGTGAAGCAGCTCTATAACATCTAATAAGAAACACGATTACACCATTTGACTTGAATTTATGAGTGAATTACAAATGATTCATATCCGGTTTCCCTTGTACTTTATAATCAGCTTGTTAGGAGAGTTATTAATATTGGCAAATCATTCTTAACAGTCCTCTCAAAAATGCAATCATCATTTCGTTCATTCCTTTCAGTCAGACCCCCGATTTTATTCCCCCTTCTTTCCATTGAATAGACATCAAACCGGAAATGACGTTGGCAATTGAATTGTGTGAATTCTGTATACATTTCCTCAACCAAGTCAAGCCAAGTGTGTCCATGTCCGAAAAGGAATCGATGAAAAAATGCAAAAAAAAAGAAGTCGAGTTCACTCCGTTAACATTTGCTCTTTGTTATGCACATGCACAGTGCTTTTATTGTTGTTGTTGCTGCACGGTTTTATTTGCCGGAAGTTTGTGGTGGGAAATTTCATTTATGCTGACACTTGACTCACAGGGTGTGCTCGGAACTTTAATTTGCTGCAAATAAATAATGGCAACAACCGTTATAGTCAATCGACTGTGTGTGTGTGTGTGTGTGTCTGAGAGTTTGATACTTTTGGCCTTGGCATGGAACTGAAATTGGAACTGAAACTGTAAATGTAACTGTAACTGGGTGTCCGTGTCCAATGAAGTGCCATATTATGTTTTTTTTTCTTCTCATTTCCTTTTCGATTGGGGAAGTTCAATGTGTGTGTGTGTGTGTGTATAGTGGGAAGGAAATGTCGGTGAAACAGACATTTGCTCTTTTGTTGTTTCTTCTTTATTTTTTCGCTTTTCTCTTTCTAGTCCTTTGGCAATGACTTGGCTTGCTTTGCTGCTGTTGCCTGTTTAAATGTGACAATTTAATTGTTTTATAATTGTTAAGAAGCCAACTATCTTTGATTTATGAAGTGAATTGAATTGAGTTTAAATTTCTCTTGTTACAGACACTTGACCCAATTTATCGGGCCAAAGGTTAGATCATAAATAATAAAAGAAAAACACAATCATGACTGTTCGACATGAAGTGGACAGTAGAATTTTTTATTTACAAGGCAAACTGAATTTGATTTGGCAGGATATACATACGTACGTATCAAAATGTTCCCTTTGGACGAACCCGAAATAAGAATTAAAACGAATGGTTTAAAATGGAATTCACTTTTATACTGCTTCTGCGCCTGAGCTCCGTGGCGGTCTTAATGAAACAGCTAACAGGAATTTGCCTAACTAGAACAGTTCAACTGAACTATTTGAAACAGAAAATTTATAGACATGTTAAACACAAAAATCATTCAAAATGTTCAATTAAAGTTCTTGTTACTATTTAACCAAAATGAAACCATAAATTTAAATCGAAACATGTTTCCGACAACTGGGTTAATGTGGTTTAACCTAATCCAACCTCCCGCAATTTTCCAGTTCCACAACCTATCCAAATGCTTTTGTCTGGCCATAAATCTCGTCTCTTTTCTCTCCATGCATGCTGCAACATTTATCCTAGGCAACTTTTAGGCGCAGCAGCAGCAGCTACTTTCTCTGAGTGCATGTAAACACACAACTCAATGTAATAGAATGGCAAGAGAGGGGCAGATCCATAGTAGTGGAGGCGTGTGGGAAAAGTTTTTGTAAAGGATTGCAAGTGAATGCCATGAAATTGCCTGGTAGATGAGAAGCTTAAAGTAAGAAGCAAGCTTCCGTAGCATCCTGCCAACATACAAAAAACTTCTTTACGGTCCCTAAATGAAGTTAGTAAAACTGATTAACTCTCGGCAGCTTGGCTCGATTTTGCTACCAGAAACAAGGATAATTGAATTTTCAAGGAAGAAGCTAAAGTTCTTTTACTATCACAACCACTGCAGCTCTCCTTTTCTTCTTCTCTGGTTGAGCTTAAGTCTTTTAATGATGATTTTAATGGCATATTTGTTGCAATTTTCCATTAAATTGCAATTACTTGACCTTTGCCAGTTGTCTACATACACGCATACATATATATATAAATGAATCTAAATCTTCCAAGGTTGAGCAACGCCTTCATTTGCTTTTAAAATGTTTACCCGGGCAAAGGAGATTCCACTCTTGATGCTTCAATGTCACCATACAACCAGTGTCCTTCTCAGTGTTGGCTTTGCCCTGAGCTGTTGTCATACCATTTTAGTTTTACTTAGTGCTAGCCATTTGTTTACAGAAACGCCCTAGAAATGCTTAGACCACTCTATGCAAATGCCACGCCCACAAATGGGGTGGTAACAGACAGCAGAAAGTTGGTCGCTGTTTGCGTTTTTGTTCAGCTAATTCTGGGTTTGCTCATGATGAATGGCCACAAAACCGCAACAAAATTTATAGAGATCTATGCAAACAGAGATAAAAGCAAAGAGGGGTGCACAATCGTTCCATAAGGCGACTATGTGTCATACTCTACATAAACTACTTGATGCGATTTTCAAAGAAAGAAATCTTTGATTATTAATTTTTTATTCGAAAATTCGTTGATTATTAGGAAATGGCCTTAAATTAGTAAATTGTTCTATAAAATTTTCCTTTCATTGAAATGTGTTATATATAAATTTTACCTACTATAATTTGGCAACCCCTTGCCCCACTTTGGTAAACATCTATGAAATTTATTGCTTTTCACTTCTTCCTCTTTAAAGTTTTTTGCCAACTTTTTTGCTTGTGGCCAATACCAGCGACAATTTCTCACTAGCTTGTTTACGGATGATACCGATTTCACCTACATGGCTACATACTTTATGTACATACTATGACCTAAGGGCCAACACACTTGAGCTTGAAAAGTTTTCGTTGCCTTGGAAATTCAACATCACATTGATACCCTGTGTATGCCTAGGGTGAATTTGGTTAGGTATTAATATGTCAGCATCGAAAGTAAAGCATTTTAAGACAAACACAGCAGAAGCTTTGGTAAAAATATTTAAGTTCAAACCTCCTTGCAGTCTAATTAGTAGGTATCTTGAAAAGGACTAACTAACTTTTGTGTAACATTAATATTTGTTCTGTTTACCTGAAGTGACCTCAAGTTGTTGTAGTAGCTAACCTTTTGATACAAATATTAATGTGGTTTTTCTCATTACCTTTTCTTTCAGCTCGCAGAGTAACCATAGCAAAGGTAAGTGGAATTTTATCCGTTTTATTAATATCAATTACAAACTTATTTGTTTAATTTATGTTTTAAGTATTTATGAATTTCGTAGCAGCCCAGAACTGTTTCGTAAAATGCAGTTCTATCTTCAAGTTTTGGGTGAATTTGGAATCAAATTTTGAATAGTTTTCGAATAATTTTAGAAGCCATGCACCTTGAGACGGTCAGCACGAGCCAGGCCAGCCTTGGTTAGCCATTGGCAAATATTTTCACGTTGATCACCCTGTAATTGAATCACCTCACCATGCTCAGGGTGCTCAATTATAGTTCCATTGCAGGCGAATTCCTTTTTGCAAGAACGAACAATTTTCTTTAGATCATATTCGGTGGACAATCCCTGGACAGTGGTCAATGTTTTGCGTCCATTCCTTTGTTGAATGCGTATATGCACTAGGCCATCTTGTATATTATCTTCGTTCCCATTTTTGGCATCCGCAAAGGGATCACGAGTATTTAAATTCTGTATGGACATGCGAATCACTTGAAAATGCTAAATATCCCTCTATAGACAAGCGCTGGAAATCCTTAAAAAGCTCCGTTACACCACAAATTCAATATAACAAAATAATTTTCCTTTTATATAAATTTTACTCTGGGAATATTACTACTCTGAAAACAATACGATTGGAAAGGCAAAGGCTACTTCAAAGAGCTTAGAATATATAAAGATAAATTTAATAAGCCTACTAATGAATACAAATTGCCATCGGCTCATTATTTCATTACTTAGCATTCAATTAGTCATCCAGATTTGCTCAATTTGTGGAAATTATCAATGCGCAGTCATTGAAAATTTAATAAATTTAAATTTAAGAAATGACAATTTTTTGATTTACATTTCTTTCTTTTTTTTTTTTTTCTTTTTGTGGTGCTGCTCTGGTTTTCTGCTTGATTGATTTTGGTGGCAATGCAAACAAAGTTGTCGGGCGACCAAAAAAATTTGCATATCATATGGCACAAAACAAAAAGTTTGTGTTTATTTCGTTTATATTTGATGATGATATTGTATATAGAAGCATAGGCGTCGTTAGAAACTTAAAGAGTTTCGAGATACATGGATTAGAATCAGATTAAAAACTAGTATGATTATGAAACTCTTTAGTCGGGGCTTATATCGCTTAAAGAAAAAGAACTTTCTAATCTTTGTTAACTGATTCAATAATGAATAAAATAATTAAGTTGTCAGTTACAATTACATTTGTATTTTGAAGAGACAAGGAACCAGAGAAAAAGTTTTAGAATAAAGAATTATAGCAGAAGTGATCAATACGAATCTATGAATCTAATCTCTATAGACTTTCTAGAATATCTACGCCGATTTCGTTATACCCTTAGTTCCGGCCATGTTTGATGGATTTTTTCTTGCTTTGATAGCTAAAAATTGAAAAACTTTTCCCATTGGCCCATTGGCCATTTCATTTATAATGAGTTTGTCATGGCCGACAAACAAAAGCAAAAAAAGAAAACTAAAAGAAAGAAAGAAAAAAAAATGTATGAATTTAAAACAAAAACTTCTAAAATAGAATTTGTGGCAGCGAAATTTGTGTTAAATGTTGTATATAGTTCATTTTAATTGCCAATATCTTCCGAATGGAATGAAAAATTCCACACCATGTGAAAGTTTTTCAAACTGTATGTATGTATGTTCGAAGCGTATGATGAATGTTCTCTTTCAAGCGGAAAACTGTGCGGGCAAATAATGAAATATTACCTCCACTCTCTTGCTCTCACTCTTACTCCCCCACTAACATGTACCTTCTCGCTCTCACACTAAATAACTAACAACTGTTGTGCATGCTGACACACACTACAAGGCAAACAAGCAAAATACATTCCCAAATGTTGCCATTGCATACTTTTGGGCGTTGTTAAATATAAAATTCTATGAATTTGTACGTACATCATTTGAAAATCGTAAAACTTGCAAGTGTTTCGCTTGTTTAGTCGCCCACCACTCCACCATCACCCTCTTCAAATGAAAAGTGAAAATGTTTAAAGTGTGGGAAAGTCTGTCATAAACAGAAGCCCAGGCAGAAGCTAAAAGCTGACTAAAAAAAAAAAAAAAAAAAGGTAACTTTACCTTTCGTCTTTTATTTGTTCGCCTTTTTATTTTTATATAATTATGATGATGAAAATGCTGGCTTGATGATGATTACCAGAAAAGCCTCTCGAGCAATTTGTTCGCTGAACGTGTATGTGTGTGTGTGTGTGAAAAGTTTATGACTATGCAAAATAAACATTTTATATACTGCGGCCAGAGCCATGTGTAAAAATTAATCAACTTCTTCACTCAGGCAAATTAAATTTTGGCAACAACGCATTTTCTAAAATAAAAAACAGCGTTTTAAAAACGAAAATTTATATATACTAAATGTATATATCTTTGCAATTTGCCATAAACAAGTTTAGCGAAAGCGAAAATAAAAATCATTTTCTGCAAAAAAATCACCGCAGGCATCGTAAAAAAAAAAAAAAAAAAACAACCCAAAACATAACAAACATAAAGAAGTAAGATGAGAAGAGCTCAACATACCAAAAGATGTTGAAATGTGCAAAACATAAAACTGCCACCAATTGATTGAGATGTAATCAAAAAAGGACCACACCAGGAGAAAAAAAAAGAAACGAAAGGACAAAAGAGCTCGATACTCACAAGAAAAATAAAAAAAAATCAAATACAAATGCAAAGAAGAGAGAAAAAAAGAAATGTCTGGCTGTAAACGCATAAAAATCATGCATGGCTGAAAAACGGAAGGAAGAAACCGAAGAAGAAATGAAAAATCAAATTACGCATACGCAAAAGAAAAGTTTTGGTCCTCTCGTTATGGAAATTTGAAGGCTCCTTTCTTTGTATACCCTTTGCCAAAGGGCTATCTTCATTTTGAGCAGAGGATTGCTATTAAATGTCCAACTAATTTTGTTGTTTTTCTTCCTTTGATCAGGTGAAATTTTTTTCTTTTTTTACGAAATAAGTTTTCCTGGTAATTGACTAAGAAGATTTAAATGTATCATCACTTTTTAATATGTTGCTCAAAATGTAATATTAAATTTCACAAAAGTTTGACTTCTTAAATGCAAATTAAACTTTTTCTTCTCAAAAACCAGATGTAGCAAAGGCCAATTAAACAATTTAAGTATATTTTTCAAGTGTATTGAATATTCGCCTTTTGGCTTGATTAGTCTAGCCTTCTGGGTTTTGCCTTTTTTTTTTGCCAACATATGCATCATTTTACAAATGCTAACTGAGGTTAAATGTGCTTGCTGTTTGGCTTACATACATCAACATGGACATAAATTATATATGAGCATGACTAATTTGGTGACTGGGTTTTGCTCTGCCACATTCAAGTCCTTTGATGCTTAGAAGTTTTAGCATTTCATATTTTATTACCAACAAAGTCAAGTCTAAACAATTTATTAATCAAATGGTCCAAACAGAACTACAAAGACACAAGCCAGATAGACTGAGGAACTGGGACAGAAATACAAAGAGCGAGGTGGAATAAACTTGATCCTTGTATGTGTGTGTATATGTATATATTTATGTATATGATTTATCTTCTTTTGTATGTGTGACAAATTGTGTGGCAAAGGCCAAGTTTGCTTCAAGCTTATACGGAAAAGTGTTACAAATTTATGAGACATTTTCCCTTTTTGTATGTTTCTGTTTTTTTTTTTTTTATTCTGTTTTTTGTTCCTTTTTGCATTCGACCTTTTAAAGCCAAAGCCAAAAGGCACCAAACAGACAAACAAACAAATGAACGTTGAAGAAAAAAAAAAAAAAAAGAAAAGAAAAAGGTCAACAAAATGCTCGAGGTTAGACGACGATGGAGACCATTCAAGTTGCTTGTTGTTTCCAAGGGAAGTAGTAAAAATATTTTTTTCTTTCTTTCTGTTTTTTTTTTTTTTGACTTTTACGGTTTTTGGTTTGAACATTTACAAGAAAACGCAGCGGTATCAGCAGTGGCAGTGGCAAAACCAAGACACTAATGTCGCTCATCTTTTATTAATATTTCTTAGAGATTTTTATGCTGCTGCTGCTCCTGCTGCTGTTGGCGCTTTCGGGTCCCTGCCCTAGGGTAGGGACATTATCTATGGGAATATGTTTTCTTTCTTTCCAAGCCCAGAGTCTGGTAGACATGTGAATGACCTTTTTGGTTAAATATGTTAAAAGTGCTTAGTTAGCAAACGTAATACGATGTTTTTTTTTCACTCCCAAGAAAATAAAATTTAATTTGACACATTTTTCTGTTTGTCAAGATTTTTTTTAAATGTTTTACTAATTGGAGTTTATAAATTCATGCAATTGATTGATTGTGAATTTATAAAAAGTTTCAAGGGGTATAAAACAAATTATTAATTTACTGATATGTCCTTAAATCGGATAATAATCCTCTTTTCTGTTTTTCCAAATCTGTAACAGATAAGAACAGTAATGTGGAATTTCGAAGTCATATTTTTGGAATTTGTTGGGATTTCAATCAAAAACTAAATAAAATGCAAATGGTCTCTTCTGAGACAATTTTCAAAGGATACCATTGCCCAAACGCTCTTCTATGCTTAAATGTTTATAAATGATTGAAAATCAAATCATAATATTAGCCAAGTGCCCGAAGTAAGAGCATTTTCTTACTCTTCTACAATATAAACATTCCATAAACCATTCGCCAAAAAATATGACAACCAAACAACAAAAAAAGGAGGAGAGAGAGAAAAAAAAAGTCGGCGGGGAAAGTAAAATAAACCCTCTGGCACTTGATTTGTTACATAAGGCTGGTCTGCTTACACACTTTACTGTCAGACTTTCGTCGTCTTCGTTTTTCACTTTGTTGGGGTTAAGGAATTTCCGCAAGTGTCAGCTTCCTGTCTTCCCTTCCCCCATTTTATTCTTTTTCACTCATGCTCTTTCACTCGTTGGCCTGAAAAGTGATTTAGCGGAAATTGTTTTTTAATGTGGCAGACATTCTGAAACTATTTAACCTGTGTTTCTGTGTGTGTGTGTGTGTGTGTGTGTACGGAGAGTCAGGCAGATGAGTCTTCAACGATGACAAAAAAATGTCAACCATTTGTCAATGGAAAATCAATAGAGACCTTAAACCTTTTTTTATGCTCTCCCATACGAAAGGTACGTTTAGTATGTGATGAAGTTCCAAAATAAGAAAGGAATTTATTACTTCTTGTAATAAATTGAAAGTCTTTTACCTTTGACTTTCAACTACTTTGACTTTATTATTTTGATTTTATCAGTATTTTTATAATTAATTTTTTTGTTAATTTAAACAATCAACTTAAAATTATGTTTATTTCGTGAAAATGCTCTCAGCAATCATTGCAGTTGGATATAGTCAAAACAATGCTCTAATTTTAAACCAAATTTTACTTAAACTATAACTAAAAAAGAGTATAGAAACTATGTCACAGCTATTCCTTTGGTTTTCCCATTCTTTTTGTACGCATTTGATAGCTGCGAAAGGAGAAAGAATAGGCATATAAGGGCAACAACTCGTGCCATGCGATAAAACTACCAGGTGAACCGCACAATACACCCACAGAAAACACACACAACTCATTGGATACACCCGATGAGATAGGTTAAAGAGTTGTTTCGTTTTTTTTCTCGGCAATGCAATGTTTTGACATTTGCGGATTACAATAAAAACGTTTTTATTTGTTTGCATGACTGACATTCTGAGAAGGGATGAAGGGCGCGGCAGTATAAAAAGACATGGCAATCATGTCCATTGGCATTCATTAGTCGCTGGCACATCGTCAGCGGCCTCAGCTCTCACATGTCAAAGTTCAATTTAACCTGGTTTTTATTGATTATGTCATTTAACTGCTGCCAAGCGTTGTAGGCAACTAAAGGCAGTTTAACTGTTTAACAAGAAAATCAACATCAGCAGCAACTACAGCATCTATTTTTAGAAACATTTCTCTGGGATTGGCTTGATTTCTCAAGGCCACAGTTAATGCAGAATACAGGCAACAACTGTTAATGGGAAGGTCATACTATATTTAAATTGTATAAATATTTAACCAGGAAATTGCTTGAACAAATTTTCTTTAACGTCCAAAAAGAAAACAAAATTCAAAAGAGAGAAATGAAATGGCCCTCGAGCCAAACGTCAGTCAAAATACAATTCAATTTTTGTTTAGGCAAAAGTTCACTGATCTGTAAAACAGAAAGGGGCCCAAGTTATTTTATACAAAATATTGTGTACTCAATATGATGGAACGACTCTCTGATACCTTATACCAAGAAATTCTGCTATATTTCTTTGCGAGCTCTTCTTTAAGTTTTTACTAAAGTCATATAACTTACTTGACTATATTTTATAGGACATGATGAAAATTTTCTGAAACTATTTTGAGTATACCCCAATTATCTTGGCAACTAAAGGGTATACATATTTTTCAGCTTTGGCTCGTGCAGGTCATCTGCAGACTGAGAAGGACTGTTGGCATAATTTTCATTCAATTGCGTTCATTCGTTTAGCTAGGTCCTTTTGCATTTATATATATGTATATACTATATATTCCTAGTTCCAGTCTCAGTTCCATTATTTGTGTGTTTATCCATTTAGAAGGGAAAAAGCCATTTGATTTCATATATATATATATATATATATATTTTTTTTTACCCCAACTTAAATGAGGCAATGCGCATTTTTCCTTCCCCCTACTTAGTCTAACTAATTCTGTTGCAGCATCTTGCCCGTCTGCTATAAAAATATTATATAAACTTTTGCCTCTTATTAAATCTTTTGCTCTGCTGTTGTGGTTCTCACTTTGTAGTGGAAGTGCACTTTTAGCACGAATTTCCTTTTCTTGTTTCGCAGGTTTGCTCTTCACTTCCTTTTGTTCATCTGGCATGAGTATGATGACGCTGTGGATGGAAGATGAGCTAGAGAATGGGCATGGGAATGAAAATGAGGATGGCGATGGGCAGGACGATAGAGATGATGTTGGCGGTTTGTCGGTTGTTCCACTTTTCCACAACACTAAAGTGTTAAATCGCATAATTATGTCTCTCATAGTGCGCACTTCACTAAACTCGCAAAAAAAAAAAAAAAAAATCTAGAGACGGGAAAAAGTTTCTTTCTTTTTTGCCATCTTCTTTCTTTTTGGTTTTCTGGATGCCTTTGGCTTTGGTTTTGTTCTTGCAGGTTTTCTTTTTACTTTGAAGAGTTTCACATAACGGGAAGACTATATTTTGTGCCAGTTGGGACTCAGCAACAAAGAAATGCGACTTGTTTTTGTAATAAAAATGTTTAAATAATAATTTAAATCATTAGACTGGGTAAATGATTTAAAAATCATTTAATGTACTTATGTTGTTTGAGTTCGGATTATTGGGATCTTTAAAAGCAGAAGTAATAAACACAGAAACTCATTTGGGGTTCTTTGGGATATGGAGACAGCAGAAACTTAAGCCCAGTGAAACTTATAGATCCATAGATTAGAATCTGTTTCTAAGGATCCCCTGAACCTAAACATTTGTCGAAAATAACCAACCCATTTGTTTTGTTGTTTTTAATAACTTAAATGTGGGGAACTCTTAAAAGTTTAAGGTATCGCATAGTCGATTCCTTTGCTTTCTTAAATAATATTTTATTCTTTCTGCATAGTTTTTGCTTTAATCTCATATGATGCCACTTTCTTTGTACCATATCCTCTACGTCTTATCTCCCCTTTCCCTTTTTAACTCTTGCGGCATTTTTTCCTTGCACTTTGCGGAATTTACTGAAGCCTTCTCCGTGTGTTTGCCTTTTGCTTGTCGCTTTTGTCATAGCTTTAGCTCGACTTAATTATATTATATGTATAAGTTGACTAAGAAATATTTACCCAAGCTGCAATACTTGAAACTTTATTTTATTCCCTGTTAAATGAATAAAATTGAGAGTAAAGTTTTGAGAAAACTTTTGTAACACATTAAAGGCACATAATTTGCATACTTTTCGACAACTATCTAAAAGATGTGTGGAAAGTGTATAAAAAAGGCTACTTCAATTGTAGGTATCCCAAAAAAAAAAAAAAAAAACGAGAAAAATAATGCCTTGGTAATAAATCTCGGCAATGGGGCGGCATACGAGTATCCTTAAAGAGAGAGATAAGACCCAACTACAGGCGCTTATCGGACAGCGCAAGCAAAAGTAAAATGCCATGAAGCCAAATCCCTTGTTGGCAATTTGAAACATTTAAAGACAGAGACTCGGTGATTTCGGCTTGCTATTATGACCATCATGGACCCCAAACACGGACACTGATGCGAACGCGTACGGTTGTTAATCTATATATACAAGTATAAAGGAAAAAAATTTGCCGAGCAAAACCAAAACCTACACAAAAGTGTGGCAAATCCTGACAACCAACGGGATGATGGTGTGCCTCCAACTGTTGCATGGGCTGTTCATTTTACTTGTTCTTTATTCCTGGAACCGAGCACATTAGAGTTATTAGGTGCTTTGTTTATTTTTAGCATTAACAAAAAACGAGTATACATGTCATGTACACGTGGAAAGTGTCGAGATATTACCATTTAAATTGTTCAACATTTAGCCAATTTGTCGCTCTGTCAACTCAAAAATATTGGCTGGCAATTACGAGATGAGAAAAATCATTTAACCAACTGTCACAAAATACAAAATGATTACTACGTAAAGGAAGATGAAAATGATGATGCCGTCGCTCGTGCGTAAAGTCAAACAGAACACTAAAAATATCTACAGCCAATATTTTAAGGCAACACCCGCTCGGCTCCGCGTTTGAAAAAAACACTCAGGATTCAGTGAATTGTAATCAAAGCGTTTCCTCATACCAATCTAAACAAATTCATAAAAAAAAATTGAAAAAATATAAAACCAAATTGAATAAAATTTGAGATATGGAATTGAAACTAAAATAAAATAAGATCATACAACAATAGGGCTTAGCAGTGATTGAGTATTATTTTTGATAAATTTTAACTTTAAAATACTTAATGAAATGGATTTAGAAGTTTTAAGTAACTCCAATCAAAGTGGATTAAAAACAAAAGTAGGTACAATAATATAAAACTAAAGCTATTGTGGATGGATCATTTTTTTTAAAGATTTTTTAATAATAATTAAATGATCAAGTCACAATAAAAATTAAATTTAACTTGGAATTTTACAAAAATTAAATTATGATATGGGATTTACGAAAATCTAAAACTGAAAGAGCTACCATTGCGAGATTCATTTAACGAATCATGTTTTGTATCAATTTTCGACTCAAAAAAACAAAACCAAACAATTCCGGCCAATTCTATTTATCTGCTCTCAGCTTTTATTTTCATTTTCTGTTTTGCTCTTGTCACAAACTATTAAGATACTTCGCATGTTGGTCTTTGTATGTGCGTCATACGCTTAAACAAACACTACGCCCACTCGCACTCACACTACATATACGTATGTACTTCTACCTGGTGGCACACGCTACGTATACTTAATGCATAAACGTCAAAGTAAATTTTGCAGAATTCCGCTTGAATTGCGCTGATGACGACGCCAACAACGACGACGACAAAAGCTGCCATAGAGAAAGCAAAGGAGCAACAACAATTCCAACTCAGTTAGCGGAAGAATCGTTGAAATTGCAAAAACATGTTAGGAGCCGAGCTAGAAAGAAACAAGAAGAGGCAACTAGACAGAGAAAGAGATATGGGAAGGATGTCTACTATATGTATCTGCCTTTGGAATGACTGATGAATGAGTTAAAGTGCAGCGAAAAAGTTAGAAATGCGAGAGGAGACTGAGTTTCATGTGTATATGAGCTGTGAGTCCTGTCACGGCATGCAAACAATGCCATGAGAGGAGAAGAAGAAAAATGAATAAATGCAAAACGGAAATCCTATCGAGACAATGGATGGATATATGAACGTAAACATTAAATGGTACATGATACATCTCAGCCTTTTGATGTCAGACTTGCCAAAATTTCTACTGCTTGAAGGCAGTCGGGATACCTTTCTGCCTAATTAAAAAATATTTGACAACGCAACACCAAAGAAACAAAAACCAAGAAAATATTAGGGAAAAAAAGGTGAAAAATGCTTGCAAATTTACACAGAAATTTCGGCTGGGATTTTGGCTTAAGAAGTGCGAGGTGTGGTTATTAAATAAGCGAGTTATTGTTAAGTATTCAAGGAAAACTTGAAAACCTCTTAGAAATTTAGAACAGAATACATCAAACTCATTTATGATTCTGAAGTCGGAATTTGGCTGACTTTGAGATAGTAACAAAAAATACAGAGATACTTTTTTTACATCGAAATAAATCTTACTTAGTTCTAAAGCACACCTCGCGAGCAAAGCACAAAGTAGAAATATAAATGACATTGCATTTGTTTTCAAACAAATTTCCCTTGTTGTAAGAAATTCTTTAAATTTTCTTCATCATAAATAATGCCATTTTAAGCTTACAGCGAAATTGAATTTTTAATCATCATTTTCTTCCTCCTCACACATACAGTTGCCTCCCACTACAACTTTAAGAACGTGTGAGTCATAAAGTGAAATAATTTCCTTTGTGATGGCAAAAAGAAAACCTATGAATTGTAGTTTTTAATTAAAACTGAAAGCTGGCTAATGGCCAACAAGCTAACAACCAGCAGCAGCCAAGCAGTTAGAAAAGTGTTAACAGTTTCCCAACCCAACCAACAGCTACTCATCCGCCACCACACACAACTGGAGTAACAAACTCATTTGGCTGAAAACCAGAGATGGCTAACTAGTGAACAGTATGTATTTCAGCGAAGTTTGTTGAATGCGCGAGGGGAGGGTGTAAGCAATATGAGCAATGATATTCTCAGCAAAAGGGGATTTTGTATCTAAGCTTCGCGCTTTGACACAGAACCCACCAGCCATACCACAGAATGGATTATTGGTGTAGGAAGAGGCGCACACATGTCGTATGCGCAACATTTCAAGCTGTTATGATTTCCAAAGGAAGAAAACAAATACAAGTATGTACGTATATATGTATCTGTCCATCTGCACAATACGAGTAATAAATGTGTGTAAATTAGTTATCAAAGTCTATGAGATAGTTCAACTTGAACCGAGAACGAGTCGAAGAGAGATAGCCACACAGCTACGCTTAATCATAAACTCATCTTAATTAATATGTGGGATTTACCATATATGTGCTTTCTGTGTGCGTGTGTGTTGGATTTAGGTTTTGCTTTCAACTTGGTCTGGAAGCCACATTAAAGCTGAAGGGCTTACTCTTGATTAATTTTAGCTGCAATGCGGTTTTTGCCCAAGCGTATGATTAGTTCGAAATGGTTGACAGACTTACTTGCCAAGGTAAATATGAGAAAATGAAAATGAAATTGAACAGAAAATTTGTATATTTTCCACCATAAATTTATGAAAAATTCATAAATTTTTCTTTATCGAATGGCCTACAAACACTTAATACAAGTTATTCATCACATTTTCACAGCCAATACATTTTATTACTGCAGACTTCATCGAATCAATGGCCGTTACTTTGGCCCTCAAACCATTTTTACGGCTGCTTCAATTTCATCACTGTACAGACCCACACCCACACACCCACACACACACACGATCCCCAATACACACAGCCACACATATATCCATTCAATACACACTCACTTTTCCAATATTTATTATTGCCTATTGACTTTGGCACAGGTTGAAGGAGCAGCTGAGGGGTCTCGTATACGTTCACCATCTTCCTTTTTGTCAGGCTTTTTCATCTGGCCAACGAATGCAGTGCAAATACTGCCGCAAATAGCAAACATATTATTGACATTTTATGGTTGAAAATTCATGAAAACAACGACGGCAAAAATAAAAAGAAGAAAATCAAAAAAAAAATAACCAACAGAATTAACGATCGGCTACAATGAAATTTTGGACACATTATTAAAATTGTTAATGTTAGCAAACAACCGATTTTTTTCCGTTTCAGTCTTGTAGAAATTTTTCTATAATTTATTTAAAACGCTTCGAATACCTCTTTATATTTAACTGACAAATATTTCACCATTATTCTGACCAAAGATTTAATGTAATGTTTAATATAAAGTCTTTTTTTTACATACTTATGTGTATTAAAAATATAAATCGACTACATCATTGAATGATCTTTGCTTGTATAGAACAAAACCTGCCTGATTAAATGCTGTAGGCATCACCTAGTCATACTAACATAAGTCCCACAGTGGATCCTCACACTACCAAGTTATCTCAGTTATCTACATTTATAAGATCCACACACATACATGTAACCATTTAGAATAAGCTAGCAATAAGATACTCAATAAATCAGTTCTTGTGCGACAATTGAAAAGTAAAGACGTGTACCACAATTTCAGAAGTGGGATAACAGTGAAAAAAAAATATTTTTTATTTTTTTTTTTCATTGCAAAATCACACAGCCTATAAAGTGTCTGAACTAAATCAAGAACTTTTTTTGTTTTTAAATATTTAAATGGAAACCATTGAATTAAATAAGTACAGCGCAACCCAGTTGCGAAAGTGGCTGGAAAACCTAGGCCTCCAAAAAAGTGGCACTAAAGCTGCATTGGCCGCACGACTCAACCTGGTGCCTCCCGAAGCCCGAGGATCATGCCCACCTCCGGATGGCATAGACGAACCACACCTAGATGTTGAGGAATTCGACCAGCAAGTTCCAGATGAAATCGAAGGCGCCGTTGGTGGCATAGAACTCAGCAACGAGAGTGAGCAGGACAGTGATGACGCGCAGTCCGAACTCAATCACGACGTTGGCGCCTCTGCAGTCTGTAATGAGCGTGAGCGAGATAGCGACGACGCGCCTTTCGCGCGCGAATCTGAATTTATTGGTGAGCAACCGAACGAGCGAGACGGCGAGATAGGAGCGTCACAAAAAAGCTGAAACATATTGCTTAAGAAGTCCAATTCGATGCGAAATAGTGTGACCGCGTCTAAATTGCCAAACTCGGTAACCAACACTAATCACAACAGCGTTGTCGGCACTACACAGCTCAGAAGTGAGCAAAACAAGGTTGCCATATCTGAAGCCGCTAACATCAACCATGCGAATTTATTTTCAAGGGAAAACTCCAAATTCGCCATGGTAAAGGAAATGCTCCCAATATTCGACGGTGCAGGGGAAGCTAAAGTAAATATTTGGATCGCTCAGCTGAACGCCGTGGCCAAGATGTACGATCTCAATGACGAAGTCGTTCGCACACTGATTATGTCCAAAGTAAAAGACCGCGCCCAGGTCTGGCTATACTCGAACGAAACTTTGTTGGCTATGCCGGTGACAGAGCTGTTAAATCAAATGGCAAACGCTTTTCAAATCAAGGAAAGCAAAATAATGTTGCGTCGCAAATTCCAGGACCGGAAATGGAAGACCACCGAAAATTTTTCAACTTATTTCAAGGAGAAGATCCTTCTGGCAGCAGAAATACAAATGGATGATGAGGAATTAATCGACAATATCATCGAGGGAATTCCCGATGATCAACTGAAACAGCAGGCCCACATGCAATGCTTCGTCACGACTCAACATCTATTGCAGGCTTTCGATAAAGTTACCTTGCGTAAGCGCTCGCAGGTTATTCAACGATCGAGGGTGGTTGTCAATGGCGTTTCTTCTAAGGTCGGAAGATGCTTCAACTGTAACGTAATCGGACATTTTGCGGCCGATTGCAACAAATCGAAATGCAGCGAGAGAAAAACGGAGCGTAAAAACGAATTTGTAAGATTGTTTCAGATAAATTTTAATTCTAAGACTAAAAAATGTTTGTTTCTAGAATGCCTAATCGATACTGGGAGTCCAATCAGTTTTATCAAATTTTGTTGCATTGAAAAAATTTTGAATCACGTCAACTTTGAAGTCAATGAAGACAATACCACCTACTTTGGATTAAATAACAGTCCTTTAAATGTGCTGGGAAAAATTTCATGTTTTGTTATTATAAATAAAGAAAGAATTTATTTTGAACTACAAGTTGTGACAAACGGATCGATGGCATATAACGTTGTGTTAGGCAGAAATTTCTTAAGAAATGGTAATTTCGTATTCGTAAGCAAAAAAGATCAAACTTTTAAAAACGATAAATAAAAAAAAGACCGAATTTTTGAAAACGATAGCTGTAAAAATGACCGAACTTATGAAAACGATAGCTGTAAAAATGTGTAACGTACAAAGCCTTCACGTAGCCGATGGGCAGCAAAAATCATTGTATCTAATTAGAATGTGCCCCATGGTTGAGCGGCAAAAATCTCTGTAACTAAATATCTATAACCATGACACCACAAAGGCTTACCAACCATTGCATTCGGCAACTATACGTTATTGTGTGAGGTGTATCTTGGTGTTAACACGATTCATCTGCGGGACTCTTAATGCGGCTAGCAAGACAATCGGCTGGGGTGGTTCTTTGATGAATGTGTTTCACCCACTCACACGTCAGCAACTTTAAATAAAGTCCCTGTGCTGAACCTCAAAATAGAAAAGAGAGAGAAGAATAGAAGAAAATAGTCCTAGTGTTGGCTGTATAGGTGTATTTACAGCCGCGCTCTCTACCCACCCTACCATGATTTTCCTTTCAGCGCTAGGGGAAAATCCCAGAACAAACATCCTTATTCACATTAGATTGCCCAAAAAGAAAGTTCAGAAAATTACCTCATTATAAAAATCATTATTATTCACTTAATTTAATGTATTCTCACAATCATTCATTTCTTAGAATCTAATATTTCATTCTGTAGTATTCTGAGAACAAAGTTAACTCACACTAAAAAAAACCAAAACCCTTCCATAATATATACCTATATAAGAAAATTTACAATTTCATAAATGATCAACAAATTAATTTGTAATTACTAAAATAATATATATAGCTCGAAACTTTAACGCATATCGATTTATATTCAACGATAATTAAATCAATATCCTACAAAAAAAATATTCTAAATACTCGGCATAATTTCATGAACATTAACTTCTCTTTTTTTTTTTTTTTTTTTTTTTTTTTTAAACTTCGACCCACTGTGCAAAAGCAAAACGCAACGCTTACATATGCAGCGTATAAAAATTAACCGTTCAATTTTTTTAACTCTTCACATACAAAATGTTTTAATAAAACAATTATGCATATTTATTCACTCTTGCCTTTTTTTCTTTTGATACTTTTCACTTTTCAGTGCATTCTCTTTTTTCTTTTCTTTACGCATGATTTTATTTGAAACACATTAGAAGCATATAAAATATATAGAGGGGCAAACGGAGTGGAGATAAGCAACGACAATTGTTTTCGCTTTTGTCTTTGCATTGAATACTCTTGCTTAACGTCTCCGACTTCGCTTTATATTTTGGTAACAAAAAAATGTAGTAGAAAAAACTCACCCTTGTAGCGTCCGACGAAGGCCTTCGAGGAATTGCTGTAGAGGCTATAGATTTAATTTAATTTTTTTTTTTTTTGTATTAATTATGTTCACATTTTTCGTTTCGTTACCAAGTAATGCAATTGCTCATGCTTGCTTTTTTTTTAATTTTTTTTTTTCTTTTATATTTTCACTTTCTCTGTTATAGATTTTTTTTTTTGACCTTTCAATTTTGCATTAGATTTCATTTTCTCATTTTTTTGTTTTTGCTCATCATTTTTTTTCCATTTTTAGTGTATGTTACCTCGCGACTAAAAAAAAAAATTTTGGTTTTGCACAATGGCTCGAAATGTTGCTTTGCGTTTCCTTCTTTGTATGCCTTTTTTTTTTTCACTTGCTTAACTCTTTTTTTTTTTTTTTTTTTCTTATTACAAATTTATTACTTGTACACTAACTAGCTTTCGATTATAGTATATTACCTAGGTTTAAACAAAAGAAGAAGTTAAAAATTTTCGTTTTCACTACGGCTTTCTGGCTTAAACCTTTTTTTACTTGATTTTCACTCTGGCTAGACTTTTTCACTATTTTAACTCGGATACAATTTATTCTTTGGGCTGCGTGTTTTCGCTGTTTTCACTTTTCACCGCTTGCCGCGTGTCGTATCGAAATTTGACTGATCAGATGGTCGCCAATGTAATTGCTTCGTCCCCTTTGGTGAATACTTCTTCGCTGCCTGCACTATCCAACATAAATGTCTTGGAATTCTGGCTTTGGCAATCATTGACGCCAAAATTTGGGCTTTACGTTTGTCTAACAAAGAAAATTATATACACATACGTGATAAAATGTGAATGTCGTTAATGCGTTTTTTTCTCTTTTCTTTAGAGCTGTATAATTACCTTCTTCTTATTCAAAGCAATACATTTTAATTTCCTTTTTTTCTTTTCCATCATGAACGAACATACCGAGACTTTGAAAATCTGCGTGCAAAATTTTATTTGCAAAAATTACAAAATTTTAATGATTCAAAGAAAAATTAGCACTTACTCAAGAAATATATCTTTAAATAGAGAACACCAACATCAATGGTTTCTTTTTTTTTTTCAATTCAAGCCCAGGAAGGATGGCTTGTATTTACTCGGATTTAAAATTTACTTGGGTTATTTTAACCACCAAAAAAAAATGAAATATTAAATTTTTTCCACTTCCTGCAAAGGACTGTTCCGCTCGGTTGCCAATTTGAAAAGAATTTATCAAGATCGTTCGCCTATGCTCTATGCCTAGCTTTGATCTTCGTTTAGACCCGAAGTCAATTGTCAAAGTGACATTATCCGCTATTGGCATAATGGGAAAAAGAAATGTACCACTGTGGTGAACTTTCTTTCTGCAATCAAGCAGTGCATTCGCGGGTCTTTTAAATGCTGCCTTCCTTTCTTTTTTTTCCTATTTTTTTTTTTTTCTTTTGAGCTGCAAGTTTTACTCAAGGCACCTCCACAACCACAGACGAATTCTAGAGTTTTCTCGGGGAATTAGTCTGAAAACCTCATTGTTTAATATCCTTGGCATGATATGTTCCTTGTAATTTTCCTTTAAGGTCTTCTAAAACATAATAACAATTCCCTAAACATTCCCTGACTCTAGATTTCACCCATTGAGGATTGAATTTCGCATTCGTATTTTTCTGAAAATTACTCTGGCTGAAGTTTCTTCTGAATACTTCTTGCCCTATCCTAAAATGAATTTGTCGAGTGCGCAAGTTATACTGCTTGGCGTTTTTATCTGCTGCTGATGCAATTTGCTGTTTTATTTCTTTTCTCAACAACTGCAATTGATCGTCTTTCCTAAGGGGATTAAGTGATTCATCTAATAAATTGAACTTACTTAGTAGACTATAATGAGACCCATGTGTGATCATATCAAAGCCAAAAACTGCATGATATGGAGAACAATTAATGCTCACATGATGACCATTCCGCAGAGCACAACTAATTGCTGGAATATGTTCATCCCACTCTCTATGATCATCGTTAAGATAAGCTCTAATCGCTGCTATGATTGATCGATTCACCCGTTCTGAGGCGTTGGCTTGAGGTGAATACAACGCTGTATATACATGCTTAATACCAAGCTTCGTTAGCCACGCGTTAAATTCGACCGCTTTGAATTGTGCTCCGTTATCGCTCACTATGATTTCCGGAATACCAAACATAAAGAAAATATGATCCTGAAGAAACTCCTGTATTAAACGAGATGTCAACTTCTTCAACGGACAAAGCCAATGAAATTTGGAAAAGTGATCCAAAACTATTACCAACCCAATATGCCCTCGCTTACTGCGTGGATATGGACCGAGCAGGTCTATGTATAACCTTTGAAAAGGACGCATTGAAACTGCTGGCTTTCCCAACGGCGGTTTTAAAATGTAATTCGGGGCTTTGGTAGACTTGCAAATATCACAGTTACGTACATAATCTCTCACTTGTGACACCATGCCTGGCCAATAAAAAAATCTCCTTATTAATTCTAGGGTCTTAGCCATTCCTCCATGTGCTGATATAACACTATTATGAGCACTGCCTATGACTTCAGTAGTCAAACCAGATGGAATCCACAGTTTCCATCTCGATTCTTGATTTTCTAAATTTCCATCATCATGTTCAGTTCGTATATAGACAAAACCATCTTCTACTCGTATATCTGGATATTCTCCCAGACTATCTAAAAACTTTTTCTTCAAATTCTGATATTCACTATCACTAAAACAGTTGGAATTTAAATCAACACCAGGATAAACTTCTTCTAGTGCACTTATTTCGTCTGAAAACATTCTCGAAAGCGCATCAGGTACGACATTGTCCCGACCTCTTCTATGGCTTATCGTGAACTTGTAACTTTGCAATTTCATGGCCCATCTAGCCAACCGTCCCTTCAAATTAGGTTGCTTCATCAGCCACAAAAGGCTCGCATGATCCGTAATCAATTCAAACTCCTGCATCTCAATATAGCATCTAAACCTGTCGATTGCTTCTAATGCTGCTAAACATTCCCGCTCCGTTACACTGTAGTTTCGTTGAGCTGAACTCAGTTTCTTGGACATAAATACAATTGGTTTTTCTTCTCCTTCATCTGACATTTGAACTAACGTAGCGCCTATGCCGACATCGCTCGCATCGCAATGCACATAGAACTTCCGTTCAAAGTTCGGGTTCTGCAAAACTGGAGCTGAAGTCAACGCAGACTTAAGCTTTTCAAAGGATTTCTGAGCTTGCTCGTTCCAGACAAATTTCCTTTTCGACGACAGAAGCTCGGTGATTGAAAAACTAATATCTGAAAAGTTAGGTATAAATCGTCTATACCATCCGACTACTCCCATAAACGCTCTTACTTGTTTAACTGTTTTCGGAATTGGCCATGACTGAATCGCGTCTGTTTTTGATGTGTCAGTTGAAATTCCTCCATTGCCTACTATATATCCTAAAAATGCAACTTTTGTGACACAAAATTTGCTCTTTGCGACATTTAAAGTCACATTCGCCATTCGAAATTGCTCAGCTAGCTTGGCTAACACAATAAGATGTTCCTCAAAGCTTTCTGATACTACACATAAATCGTCTAAGTATCCAAAAGTACAATATTTTAATTCAGGGGGTATTATTTCGTCCATTAGTCTACACATTGTTTGCGCGGCATTACACAAACCAAATGGCATAACCACAAAATGATACAATGGACGACCGGGTACTGTAAATGCTGTGATTGCTTTTGATTCCTCACTCAAACCAATTTGCCAAAAAGCATCCTTCAAATCTATCTTGGAGATGATGTTAGCTTTTGGTAGTCTTGCGAAAATTCCATTGATGCTGGGCAGTGGATATGCGTCTTTCTTTGTAACCTCGTTAATACGTCGTGCATCTAAGCATAAACGAACTTTTCCCGGTTTAATCACCAAACGCATGGGCGAACTCCAAGGACTATTTGACTTCTCAATAACTCCTAGCTCTAACATTCTATCGATCTCCTGAAACATAACTTTTTCAACCGCCGGTGAAACTGGGTAAAATCGCTGTTTAATCGGGGTGGCATTGCCTACCTCTATATGATGTTGCAGAAGCTTTGTTCTTCCGAGGCCTTGCCTTTCAAAGTCTGGAAATAGACTAATGATTCCGCCTAAACGTTTTTCTTCTTCTGCTGTCAGCGGAAACTTTTCCTCACCGTCTTTCTCTGGTAATTTAGGCACGTTGCTATTTGAAGTTTCAATCGAGGAAATTACACCCGGGGCCAATTTGAAAGCTTTCCAAAAATCTGTCCCTAATACTACCCTATGCTTAATCGAAGGGATTATAAAGAAATTAATGTCCTTCATCTGCTCCCTATATTTTACGTTCAGTTGTATGGATCCAATAACTGTTTGTGGCTGTCCATCAGCCGTTTTTACTGACGAATTAATTTTGCGAAATTTTGAATTGTGCGACCAGTCTATTTTAGCCAGGTCTGCTCCAATGCAACTAATATTTGCCCCTGTGTCTAATAAGCCTAATTCTAAAAATTGTAAAAATGAAATTGAAGCATAAAATCGGCCATCTACGGCTTCATTAATTACTGAACAAATTAACCTTCTTTTGGTATTTCGTACAGCTTTCCAAAAGTTACGCATACGCAAGGTTGAGCGCTTTGGTGCTCTCTTGACGCATGCGACATTACTATCATCAGAAAATATTCTTTCGCGGACTCTTGCATATTCTTTTAAACGTATGTGGTATGGTTTAATTGGATGTAACTTAATATTCTTTCTATTTGTTTGTAACTCTGAAATGTTTTCTTGCTTTTCTTGTTCAGTGTAATTACGATTTAATCTTTTGTGAGCAACATTTACTAAGGGTCCGTCCGCTTGTTGCCATACGGTGGTCCCTTCCGATAGTTTTCCGTCCGATTTGAACATTTTATGCACTGCGGCTTGTATACTCCTTTTGTTCCGCAGCCGTAACAAAAGATAATCCGATCTTCTAGGCACATGTCCCAGCGATGTCCTTCTACGTCACAGTTCCAACAAACCAAAGAATTCGCCACTCGCTGAACTGCATCTACCTCTTTCACCGACAACTCGTCTTCTGACTGTTCTGTGGCGTCTAGTACTGCAGCTACGGATTTGTAAACGGGTTTAGAAAAATTTACACTCTTGATCGGACGCTTAATTAGTGTCTCTCCCAATAGATTTTCTCTTCTTTGTACTAACTGTCGTAGATGTGACACCGAAACAACTGATATATATAACAATGCTTCACGCACTTCCGGTATCAGGTTACGCTGCAACTGCTGCACTAGTCTATCCTCTTCCAATGGAACCGAAAGCCTACTAACAATGGATATTACATCCTCATAAAAATTATCAAATGATTCTCCAATCTTTTGCTTCCTACTTCTTATTTCTTCAAAAATTAAATCATCATCCTTGTTATCACGATATTGTCTTTTGAGTTTGTCACAAAAATCTGTCCATTCTACTTGCGTGATCTCTTTACGGTATCTCCAATACCAATCTCGGGCTTTTCCAGTTAGGAGAATATGTAGGTTCTTACAGACTACTGAAAAGTCTCCATCTAAACTATCCATAGTTAATGCACGCACTCTGTACAAGAATTTTTGCACGGTACTGCCTTTTTGTGATCCCTCGAACTTTATACCCCAACTCTGGATAATCTGTGTAACCTTTTCGCTCCTAATACTTGATGTAGAAATCGTCGAATTTCTGGGTGAAGATTGTGCTCTAGCCTGCGTATTTACTTCTTGTATGCTGGCTGCTGCTTCATTCGTCTGCAAACTCTCAAACTTCTGATTTATAAGATTCTCTATTCTTTCAAACAATCTTTCGTAGTCGACCGCTGGTGCCGATGTACTAGCTGTGGCGTTGACTCTTGTCTGATGTCTCTCAAAATTTTCTGGTTGAGCGCGTTGTACTCTTCGCTTAGGAGGTCTTCCCTGTCTTTTCGCTTTTCGTAGTGGTTCTACCTCTTCTGATGAATTCATCACCGTATTTTGCGGACTAGTGTCATCAGGTATGGCTGACTGTTCTGGACCAGATAAAAGGAGTGCTTGCCTCTGCTGTCGCGTATTATGGACTTTAGGAACTGCTCCTCGTTTTTGACTGGCTGATAACTCAGTTCTAACTCGTACATCTCTAAGGTGGCATAAAGACTTGCATACCGGACACTCTTGATTTGTCGAAACATAAGTAATTATACAATTTCTATGAAATGAGTGCATACACTTTGTCGTTGCCCTTTCGTGTACGTCTGAAATAGCTTGTGAACAAATGCTACACACTTGTGATGAGGATGATCGTGGTGCCTCCTCGTACTCTCTATCACTGTGTACTACTGACATTTTTAAATATTTGATAGCGTTATCAATTCAACCAAATGTTAATCAAATTCTTATTATTTTTTTTTTTTTTTTTTTTTTTTATTATTATGAATAATAATTTTGAATAATTTTTCTTTTCGGGTTACTCTAAGTGAATTCAGGTGTAATAATTTACTTTATCACTAGGGACTACTCTTGAAATCTGCGTTAGGGATGCTATTTTCTTAGCAACAGGAAATAGAAATTTACATAAGTACACTCATATTTTGGGTAGTGTCTTTCTTTTTAAGCGGTTGGGTTAGGGTCACTTGACTCTACATCCCATAGTTCCATTCTCAAAAAAAAAATCATCTTCCCTCTTTTATTTGAGTTGCACCTACATAAATGAATTTAAAAAGGGATTCGTTACCTGTCTTAATATAGTCTCTCGCTATGCCAATTATGATCTGGGGTTGGCTGATTAAACCATTAATGTTCTCACCAATGTCCTGACCACTCACAATTAAGCTGCTACGGGCTATACTAAAAGGGATAACAAAACTAGACTGACTAGTCTATGTACTCTCTACAATAATACTAGCGGTTGCATTATCCTTGGATGATGTTTCAGCCATTTGTCACAATCATAATTCCAGGTAATGCGTATTCTATTAAAGCAAGAGGTACAGAGTCTAGGCTACCATCATGCCTTCGTCTACTCAACACTTTTCAAACCAGAGTCTAGCTCTCGGTCACATGCCAAAAGTTAGTAGTTTCTGCTGTTTTGACAGTTATTGTTTGACTTGGGTTCATGTTGACAGTTAGCTTTAAAGTATTCGGAACAATTAGTAACCTAGTTGAATATCCGGACCAGATCTCTGGGCATCGCCGGAGACGGTAATTCCAATAATAGTTAACTTTACGATTTTAATTGTTGATAGTATAGAATAAAAATTTAGAATGCACAAAGAAATTAAAAGAAGAAAAGGGGTCAATCTACCAAATGAATTATCTACCTGAGAAAACCTTAAGGAGATAATTATCAAATTAGAATCGGGCCCCTCACGTTGGGCGCCAAAAATTACTGTAACGTACAAAGCCTTCACGTAGCCGATGGGCAGCAAAAATCATTGTATCTAATTAGAATGTGCCCCATGGTTGAGCGGCAAAAATCTCTGTAACTAAATATCTATAACCATGACACCACAAAGGCTTACCAACCATTGCATTCGGCAACTATACGTTATTGTGTGAGGTGTATCTTGGTGTTAACACGATTCATCTGCGGGACTCTTAATGCGGCTAGCAAGACAATCGGCTGGGGTGGTTCTTTGATGAATGTGTTTCACCCACTCACACGTCAGCAACTTTAAATAAAGTCCCTGTGCTGAACCTCAAAATAGAAAAGAGAGAGAAGAATAGAAGAAAATAGTCCTAGTGTTGGCTGTATAGGTGTATTTACAGCCGCGCTCTCTACCCACCCTACCATGATTTTCCTTTCAGCGCTAGGGGAAAATCCCAGAACAAACATCCTTATTCACATTAGATTGCCCAAAAAGAAAGTTCAGAAAATTACCTCATTATAAAAATCATTATTATTCACTTAATTTAATGTATTCTCACAATCATTCATTTCTTAGAATCTAATATTTCATTCTGTAGTATTCTGAGAACAAAGTTAACTCACACTAAAAAAAACCAAAACCCTTCCATAATATATACCTATATAAGAAAATTTACAATTTCATAAATGATCAACAAATTAATTTGTAATTACTAAAATAATATATATAGCTCGAAACTTTAACGCATATCGATTTATATTCAACGATAATTAAATCAATATCCCAAAAAAAAATATTCTAAATACTCGGCATAATTTCATGAACATTAACTTCCTCTTTTTTTTTTTTTTTTTTTTTTTAAACTTCGACCCACTGTGCAAAAGCAAAACGCAACGCTTACATATGCAGCGTATAAAAATTAACCGTTCAATTTTTTTAACTCTTCACATACAAAATGTTTTAATAAAACAATTATGCATATTTATTCACTCTTGCCTTTTTTTCTTTTGATACTTTTCACTTTTCAGTGCATTCTCTTTTTTCTTTTCTTTACGCATGATTTTATTTGAAACACATTAGAAGCATATAAAATATATAGAGGGGCAAACGGAGTGGAGATAAGCAACGACAATTGTTTTCGCTTTTGTCTTTGCATTGAATACTCTTGCTTAACGTCTCCGACTTCGCTTTATATTTTGGTAACAAAAAAATGTAGTAGAAAAAACTCACCCTTGTAGCGTCCGACGAAGGCCTTCGAGGAATTGCTGTAGAGGCTATAGATTTAATTTAATTTTTTTTTTTTTTTTTGTATTAATTATGTTCACATTTTTCGTTTCGTTACCAAGTAATGCAATTGCTCATGCTTGCTTTTTTTTTTTTAAAAATTTTTTTCTTTTATATTTTCACTTTCTCTGTTATAGATTTTTTTTTTGACCTTTCAATTTTGCATTAGATTTCATTTTCTCATTTTTTTGTTTTTGCTCATTTTTTTTTCCATTTTTAGTGTATGTTACCTCGCGACTAAAAAAAAAAATTTTGGTTTTGCACAATGGCTCGAAATGTTGCTTTGCGTTTCCTTCTTTGTATGCTTTTTTTTTTTCACTTGCTTAACTCTTTTTTGTTTTTTTTTTTTCTTATTACAAATTTATTACTTGTACACTAACTAGCTTTCGATTATAGTATATTACCTAGGTTTAAACAAAAGAAGAAGTTAAAAATTTTCGTTTTCACTACGGCTTTCTGGCTTAAACCCTTTTTTTACTTGATTTTCACTCTGGCTAGACTTTTTCACTATTTTAACTCGGATACAATTTATTCTTTGGGCTGCGTGTTTTCGCTGTTTTCACTTTTCACCGCTTGCCGCGTGTCGTATCGAAATTTGACTGATCAGATGGTCGCCAATGTAATTGCTTCGTCCCCTTTGGTGAATACTTCTTCGCTGCCTGCACTATCCAACATAAATGTCTTGGAATTCTGGCTTTGGCAATCATTGACGCCAAAATTTGGGCTTTACGTTTGTCTAACAAAGAAAATTATATACACATACGTGATAAAATGTGAATGTCGTTAATGCGTTTTTTTCTCTTTTCTTTAGAGCTGTATAATTACCTTCTTCTTATTCAAAGCAATACATTTTAATTCCCTTTTTTTCTTTTCCATCATGAACGAACATACCGAGACTTTGAAAATCTGCGTGCAAAATTTTATTTGCAAAAATTACAAAATTTTAATGATTCAAAGAAAAATTAGCACTTACTCAAGAAATATATCTTTAAATAGAGAACACCAACATCAATGGTTTCTTTTTTTTTTCGATTCAAGCCCAGGAAGGATGGCTTGTATTTACTCGGATTTAAAATTTACTTGGGTTATTTTAACCACCAAAAAAAAATGAAATATTAAATTTTTTCCACTTCCTGCAAAGGACTGTTCCGCTCGGTTGCCAATTTGAAAAGAATTTATCAAGATCGTTCGCCTATGCTCTATGCCTAGCTTTGATCTTCGTTTAGACCCGAAGTCAATTGTCAAAGTGACATTATCCGCTATTGGCATAATGGGAAAAAGAAATGTACCACTGTGGTGAACTTTCTTTCTGCAATCAAGCAGTGCATTCGCGGGTCTTTTAAATGCTGCCTTCCTTTCTTTTTTTCCTATTTTTTTTTTTTTTCTTTTGAGCTGCAAGTTTTACTCAAGGCACCTCCACAAATGATCGAACTTTTGAAAATGATAGCTGTAAAAATGATCGACCTAATGAAAATGACAGATGTAAACATGATCGGCAATATGAAAAGAAGAGTTGTAAAAATCACCGACTTGCTGAAAGCGATAGTAAAAAAATCAATCAAATTAATGAAAAGGATAGCACTGAAACGAATAGAATTTCTGAGAATGATGGCATACAAAATGAGAAAGTTAGAAGGAATAATAATGCTAAAGCAAAAGAAATTATAGAAAGAAACGATAGAAGTTATACAAATGTAAAAATAGTAAATAATGATCGTAAAGAGGATGTTCTTAAAAACAAAAAGGTTAGTGATAATAGTGCAAAGCAAAAATGGCAAGAAAATACAAAAAAATCAGTCGAAATTTTAGAGTATGCGAAGAATGAACAATCAGCGCTTGAAATATTGTCAATTGAGTATCCCGAACCAAATGAAAGTAGTTCGCTAAAAATCAACGATAATTGTAACGCTAAGTTAAGAAAGGAACTCATAGATATTTTTAGTCAATTTTATGTCAAAGTCAAAAGACCAGATCATCCGTCAGTTAAATGGGAAATGAAACTAAATTTTGAGAACACGAAACCCTTTAATTATCCCCCGAGACGTTTGTCATTTGCAGAGAAAGCCCAAGTCCAAAACATGCTAGATGAATACATTAAAAACGGAATTATACGAGTAAGCGAGTCAGAGTACGCATCACCAATAGTACTTGTTAAAAAGAAATCCGGAGAACTTAGAATGTGTGTAGATTACCGAACCCTGAACAAGAACATGCTCAAAGACAATTACCCCACACCTTTAATAGATGATCTTATAGACAAACTTTCGGGAAAGAGAGTATTCACCAAGTTAGACTTAAAAAATGGCTTCTTTCACGTCTTTATGCACGAAGACTCTATCAAGTACACGGCGTTTACAACACCGATGGGTCAATACGAATGGCTTCGAATGCCATTTGGACTACGAAACGCACCCGCAGTTTTTCAAAGATATGTTAACAAAATTTTTGCTGACTTAGTTCGAGAAGACAAGGTTTTAATTTACATGGACGACATATTGATAGCAACAAAGGATAGTAAAAGTCATTTAGAAATATTAACAGAAGTTTTCAAACGTTTAGTTGCCAACAAACTTGAATTACGAATTGACAAGTGCGAATTTCTTCAGGAAGAAATTAAATATTTGGGATACGTGATTACAGGAGACGGCATCAAGCCAGATCCAAAAGGATTACAGGCAGTTAGCGATTTTCCAGTACCGGCTAAAACACATGAGGTACAGAGTTTCCTAGGGTTATGCTCTTATTTTCGACGATTTGTTAAAGATTTTTCAACAATAGCAAAACCATTGTACGATCTGGTGAGAAAAGATAGAAAATTTGAGTTTGGTGGTAAAGAATTAGAATGTTTTGAAAAATTGAAAAGAAATTTGTTAGAAGCCCCTATACTTGCTTTGTACAACCCGACCGACCCAACAGAGTTACACTGCGACGCTAGTGCCCTTGGTTTTGGTTCAATGCTTTTGCAAAAGAAGAAAGATAATAAGATGCACCCAGTGTTCTATTTTTCTAGGCGTACAACAGATGTAGAAGCCAAGTACCATAGTTTCGAACTCGAGACACTAGCCGTAGTGTATTCATTGAAACGTTTTAGAATATATCTTCAAGGATTAGAGTTCAAGATAGTCACGGACTGTAGTGCACTTACGTTAGCACTTAATAAGAAAGAACTTTCTCCCAGAATAGCTCGGTGGGCTCTCCTTCTTCAAGACTATGATTATACCCTAGAGCATCGAGCCGGAAAGCGCATGCAGCACGTTGATGCGCTTAGCAGAAACACACATATACTCACCATTGATTCCAATTCGTTCGAAGAGAACCTAATTATTTGTCAAAGTAGAGATGAGAAAATTAAAGAAATCCTAACGAAACTACACAATACAGAACACAAAAATTATGAAATGCGCAATGGCATAGTGTACAGAAAAAAAGATAAGGAATCTCTTTTATTTTATGTCCCGAAAGAAATGGAAAGTCATGTCATGTATAGTTATCACGATCAGTTAGCCCATATCGGAGTAGACAAAATGGTAGATGTTATTTCGAAAAGCTATTGGTTCCCTAGCGTTAAAGAAAAATGCAAACAGCATGTACAAAATTGTCTAAAATGTATATCTTATTCAGATAAAAATGGAAAAGAGGAAGGCTTTCTTCATAACATTCCTAAGCAAACGGTCCCTTTTGATGTCATACACATAGATCACTATGGTCCAATAGATAAGAGCAGATCTAACAAGCACATATTAGTAGTAATCGATGCTTTCACAAAGTTCGTTCGTCTGTACCCAACGAAAACTACAAAGTCAAAAGAGGCAGTATTAGCATTAAAAGACTATTTTAGAGCATATAGTAGACCCAAATGCGTTATTTCAGATAGAGGAACTTGCTTCACATCAAAAGAATTTGAAGATTTTTTAGTCGAAAACGAAGTTAAACACATAAAAATCGCTACAGGATCTCCGCAAGCCAACGGACAAGTAGAAAGGGTGAATAGAAGTTTGGGTCCAATGATCGCTAAGCTGACTGAGCCGGACAAAGGATTGTATTGGGACACAATCTTAGAAACAGTTGAATATGCACTTAACAACACGTTACAAAGGTCAATCAGTCAGCATCCAAGTAAAGTTTTGTTCGGAGTTGCACAAAGAGGAAAGGTTTTAGATACATTGAAAATTAGCCTAGATGAATTAAATAAAATAAGCATAGATAGAAACTTGGATAGAACAAGACAGGAGGCGGGTAAAAGTATAGAAAAAGTACAAACGTATAATAAGTTAAAAGTAGACTCTAAAAGAAAAGATCCCGTTAAGTATAAGGCAGACGATTTGGTGATGGTTAGGAATTTCGACTCTTATATAGGAGTGTCTAAAAAACTTATTCCCAAGTTCAAAGGTCCGTATAGAGTGACAAAAGTGCTGCGCAATGACAGATACGTTTTGGAGGATGTTGAGGGTTTTCAGCAAACCAGACTTCCTTATAAAGGAGTATGGGCCATAGGAAACATACGGCCATGGCTAAGTAATTCAAATAGCTAAGAGATCGGGAGCTCTCTGGTCAGGATGGCCGAGTTGTAGGCATCACCTAGTCATACTAACATAAGTCCCACAGTGGATCCTCACACTACCAAGTTATCTCAGTTATCTACATTTATAAGATCCACACACATACATGTAACCATTTAGAATAAGCTAGCAATAAGATACTCAATAAATCAGTTCTTGTGCGACAATTGAAAAGTAAAGACGTGTACCACAATGCTGTTGATGTTGGTAACCAACTGCTTACCGAAATCAGTTTACTTTTCTCACTTTTCAGAGTATATGGGGGAAAAAAAAGGAAACAATCAGAAAAGGGTTTCAACCCAGAGGCACGCACGAATTGACCTAGAGGTAGTATGAGGACAAGTCGATTAACAGTTTGATTGAGTTGCGGTATTTGCGGTTGATGTATTTAAAAGTCAATACACACACACACACACACACACACACACACACACACACACACAGACACACACAAAAACAGATATAGATACATTTGCAAATGCCTACAAATACACACAGCAAGCAGGAAGTGTGCTGAAAGAAAAATTCATGGTTGGAGTACCTTAAAAAAAGAAATGTAATTAAAATTCTAAGACAATTGGAAGAGAGGGCAAAGTTTAATTACAGGGAAATGACCTTCAAATCGTTGGAGACGCAACTGAAAATTTACAATGTCATAAATATTAAAGCGCGGACACAATAAGCTTTCAATCAGCAAAAAGTCGCAGTAACGAGTCCTTGGCAAGCTTTCAACTCTTTCCAACAAATGGCAAAAGCGCAACGCGGAGGACGAAATGGAAAAATTACTTTCCATTACAAAAAATATTTGCAAGAAGCAAATGGCGGCCATTGATAAATTAGCTGCCGGGCAGCGAGAAGAAAAGTATTTTCTTTTCACACAAACTTGTCCCCAGGACCAACCACACGATGAGGGTCAGGACACAAAGTCCGATGCAAAACGGTTCACTGATTTTTGCCGTCTCCTTGCTTCAATTCAATTGATTGAAATAATAAGCAATGAAACGAACAGACCGCCAGTCATTCGGGTAGCAAATTGATAAATGGAAATTTAAATAAAACTGTTTGTTGGTTTTTTTTTACCATTCGATTTACCCAACTTAAAAGTATGTCATATAGTAGTTCTTTTATTTTGTGTCATCCCATCTGAAGGGTCATCAATGACAGTAAATTGATAAATTAATGAGCAAATATTTGTTTGTTGGATTTCTCTTTTTTCGCTACGAAAGGGAGAAATTTCACGGTTTTGACATTTCAATTGAAAAATCTTCATTTTGAAAATGACAGCGTGAGATAGTCAGGAAGAGGGGAAATGGAATCGAAAGGGATTGGAAACTTATTCAGAAAAAAGTATGATTAATTATGGGTGCCATTTTGTAGGCAATCATTTAAAAATTTAATTGTTCGGATTTGACCCTAAAAACAATTTGGAGAAGTAATCAATTTTAATTTATAATTTTACTCAAAATCAAAAGCTAACCAAGGGTGAAGAAAGTATCTAAGTATGGTTAGTTTTTGCAGAACATGGCAAGATAAAATAATGAATGCAAAAAAGAACTGCTACTTAAATTTATAAGAAGGAACTATTGAATGTGAGGGAGTAATAAAGTAAGTAAGAAAACAATTAAACTATTTAATAATAGTTGTCTACGTCTAAAGGGTAAAGGTGGCCTTCAAATGTGAGCTAAGCACTCGTAATAATTGAATTTAAATCATTTGGACTTACAAGTTCGAATATTAACTACTGTTTTAAATTTTAACAAAGTTACTTTCACATAAATTTAACAATTTTCGTCTTAAATTTAAAGTCAAAGCGGTTTGCAGCTTCTGTGTTCTTTCACAATTTGGCATCACGAGACTCGCTCAACAACTTAGCATTACAGGCTTTAAGCCCCCCATTCAATTTTTCAGTTTTCGTTTTTAGCAGCCTCCCAGGATCTTCAGCTTGGTTGTGGTTTTTAGGTGGGCTGCCATCCCATACGTGGCTAGTTGCGGCTTCGCTCAAAAATCTCATGCATTGCACGTTCTGTAACTAATCGCTCAAGTCTTTTATGGCCAGGCTATGGAGCGTTTCCGTGACCATGTCTATCATCCTCAACTCAAATTCATCCGCCAGCCTTTACCCCTTTGTTACACTCCCTCGTTATGACCGGGGCATAATCACGCGTCGCTTGGCACTTTGCTCAATCCGGACAGCTTACTGAAAGATTGCCTACCGCTCTCTCACACAGCTAGCAAATTGATAAAAATGTTGGTCCTGTTGGTCGTGTCTGGCTACGCCCGGGACATGTGTATGGCTTCTAAATGGCAAAATTGGGGGGAAGAAATGCGGCAAAAAGTTCGTAAATATTTGTGCGAATGGCTTAAATATTTAACTTTAGCTTATTTAAACAATTTAATTGGCATTGAAAAATGACTCATTCAATTACCCTTTCAATGAGAACATCAAGAATGGAGTGGAAAAAAAACTATTTGCACTGATTTATTTTAATGCACTTTATATGTGAAAAAGTATTAAAATATTTATTTAAATGGTTTTAAATGGCACTTCAGCTGACAGGTGGGAAGCACATTACAGTGAATTTTTATTTCACAGCAAAAAAAAAAAAACGAATAAAAATTTAACATTATTTTTACCAATTAATTGAAAGTGCATCGAGGACAACCCAGTAAGCAATTTTCGATATTTACTTAACCGAATGAAGGTTCTGCATTAACGATTCCCAAAAGATTAAAGGACATCGCTAAACTAAAGATACAATCTAGTTTGTGACAAAGCCTAGAAAAGTGGCTTAAACATATAAAAAACTTTAAATCGGTTGACCACAATGTCACAATATGTATCTGAACAATACTCAAAGTTTATTATAAAGTAATACATATATTACAACACTTGCCTGGATCTAAGGATCTAATGATAATTGAGGACGTAAAACTTATAGAAACAAATGGGTTCCGAATATAATGTTGGACTTGTTCCTTTACAAAACATTTTGGTTGTTGCAACTTAATTTCCTATTTAGCTTCAAAGTGTTAACATTAAAATTTCAATTTTACTTAATTTCTATGGAGTTATTTGGTTGAGATGTTTCTCTCAAAAGCACTTGAGACTGTCTGGGCAAAGTTAAAGTTGAAATCATTCATTCTATGGCCAAAAGATGTTTTTCCATTTAAATTTATCATTTTTTAATGAGTCTCTTAATTACAGAATGAGCCAGGGCAAACATTACACAACACAACGCTAATTGTTTCCGCTTGTTCATTTTGGCCAAAGACGTCGACAACGGCGACTCAAAGTTAGACTGAAATGGTCCTTAATGTTGTTTTGTACCTAAAAAGGAGGCAGTCTTCTCTCTCTCTCTCTCTCTCTTTCTCTCTTTCTTGGTATATCACATTGAAAGAAAGGTAGGCCAGAAATTACATCATTGTCTTGTATTTCCCTTTCTCGGTCTGTCTCTATGTGGTTGTCGTGGATAAAGGCAACGTCTCCTATTTTTTTTCTCAACATGCCATTCTAACATGGATACTTCACTCAAGCACACGTGCACATATACACATACATACTTACATACTTCGCATCATACACTCTCAGTCTCTTCATTAGATTCATTTAATTCAACTTATTTTCCTCTGACACTCAGTCAGACATTAAATCACACACTTTAAGTTGATTTCTACTTATTTGGCAGACAATTGAAATCAAAGAGACAGAGATAGAAACCGACAGTAAGAGAAATAGACAGAAACGACTCTTAATTCAATGGGCAAAATTTAATTGATGTCAATTGTTGTAGATGGATGAAGAAGCAATGCTTTAAGGGCAATTGAAAGTTGTGTGAATATGATTGACACTAACAACTATTAACTGATTGGGTGAAGAAAATTTAATTATTTATTAATATGTAGTTAAGAGAACTCTATAAACTATGCATATTCATTTCATCATTATTAAAAATTAAAGAGATAACAAACTCTCGAAAAGCATAAACTGATTTATTGAAATCGTTTGATGGGTAGATAGTTTCAGATTCTTCAAGTTATTCAAGTTATCTAATGGCGATCATTAGATATTGAATTAAAGTGGTACAAAATAAAATATTTGTAAAATTCTTTAAGAGTTTCGATTATTTTAAAATACAAACCACTGAGTAAATATTTCATAATCTATTGTACTGTAAATTTTTAAATTTCTACTCAATACATTAAACAATTATGATTGAATTTTGAAAGCAACGTTTCCTGATCGAAATTGAAAGATACACTGAAATATTTTTTTGTACATGGCTTATCAAATGTTAACCTAATATTAGGAGCATTACGAGGGTCCTGTGATTTCCATTAAAGGTTCTTTTTTCCAAATTCTGATACATACATGATTCTACGTATATATAAGAAATATTTCTTATTCAAAATTGTTTCTGAGTGTAATAATTTTTGTACGAAATTTTTGTAATTGGTTAAAAACATGTTGTTAACACAGGCTTTTTGTGCACTTGTAGTATTTTATTTGATTTATTTCCACACTCAGTAAATGTAAGAGGACGAACATTTTATAGAAATTACCAGGATAAACTTCTCCGCCCCCCACCTTCTTATATGGGTTCGTGTGTGTGTGTGTGCAATCAGCTGCAGATTTTGTCGCTTGCTTTTTTTTGTTTTGGGTCATTTGGTCAAATACGATTAGCTCTTGGGCCACACCCGCCACAAAAGCCGACACACGTATACACACACACGATTCTGTACGGAAGTGAAACGAGCCAGAAGAAGCAGATGACCAGTGGAGTACCAGAGGGAAGAAGGAGAGGTGGAGCTGCGATGAAACATTAAGCCGACATGGGCCAATTAAGTACGGCAAATGAGCAGCAATCTTTTGAGGCATTGATGCCTAAAACAGGCAACAGGCTTACACCTACAACCTGAAAAAAAAAAAATGCTCTTGAATGTAGCTCTTAAAGATGACGGGGGGAAAAAAAAAACACAACCAGAAATATAGCAAGAATCAAATGTAGTTTTACAGAAATCCCTTCACTTCCACTTAAATGTTTCATATTTCAAAGATATTAACTTTCAACTGACCGCCCGTCAAAAAGTAACAAAAAGCAGCAGAAAACGAAAATGAAAAGAAAATAACGTCATCGGCCAAAATGACCAAGAGGATGCGGTTTTCTTTGTCGCCTGTCAACCCGTTTTAGTATCAAGCTGTCCCCTTGCCTTACCTTAGTTTCAGTTACCTCAACTAACCTCACCTGTCCGCGTCTGGTCACGGTCACAATTCGCTTTTGTCTCTTCAGGTTTTTAAACTTTTGTGTTGGCTTTTGATTGCATTTTTAACGCTTCACGCCAGCTTGTTTTCACTTATCCACCACGAAAAAGATATCCAAGCCTTAAAGTGGAAACGTAAAAACCTTTAACTCATCCATACCCAGCCAACAACTAATGCAAATGTATTAAAAATCAAATTTCTATTAATCACAAGCAAATTGTCTGAACTGTAGGTATATAACTTTTCACATTGAAAATCAGAGAATCTGCGAAATCAGCAAAAGAAAAATTCCAAATAAACGAGAATAATTTAACACTTTTTCACTGCCTGAAAACACGTGCAATAGCCATAAATTACGGACAACTTGCAGAAAAAATTCAAATAGAGAATAGACAAGTCTCTTTAACAGTTGCAAAGATTCTATACTCTGTTATTTTCGCAGACTAGACTATCGCAGACTATCGGACTAGAACGAGAAATTTGATTCGAGTAAGAACTAAACAAATGTGTTTCCCCATTAAGAATTTTTAGATAAAATTGTTTCAGTTTTAAGCCCTAGGTATACTTATCTATACCAAGAATTTACAGAGTATTACAGAAACGTCCATTTTATATGATGAATTGCGATCGTTTTATTACTTTACACAAAAAGATTTTTTTGAATAAAAGGAAAGAAAGAATTTGCAATTGGTAGGAATTGTGATAGTTTTAAAAGTTCTGACCTTAAAAAAATACGAACTGAGTATTTGCAAAATGATTAAAATAAATTTGTGATTGGGTACCAAGAAGTGTATAACGTAGCTGAGCAACATCAGAAATTTTAGGATATTTTTTTAAATTTTGCGGTAAAATAATAAAAATACAAATATATTGTAATATAATTTCTCAAGCGTAAATCTAATTTATCAATTTGTGGGTGAACAACAAAATAAAAAAACAAAACCGAGAAACAAAAACTGCCAAATCAAATCAGAAAAAAAATAAAAAAATATATAAACAAAAATCAGAAAAGCATTTGCCGCATTTTGTGTGGGTGTACGTGGCGTATGTGTGACCTGTGGCTCCCTTCACTCCCACTCTGAATTACTTTCTCCTCACTTTTGCTCTATATAAAACGTGCCCCGTTTTTCGGGGCCTTTCCAGTAATTGGCAATAAATGTGTTCATGAATTTTAATGTCGGTCAGCAGTGGCAGCATCCATTCCCCCTACCTCTCCCACAGACTCTTCTACTGAACGCACTTAGAAGCCCCCTTGAGGCATAACTCATAATATTATTCTCGCAGATGTTTCCAGTTCAGGCTTAGCCTTTGCCTTTTTCTTTTCGCTTTCTGATTTACGTAATTTGATTTAGCTCCGTTGGCAAATATTAAGATTTATTTGATTTTGAATTGTTCATTGTTTTTCGTTTTTTTTTCTCTCCGTTTTCGTTTTGTTTTGTTTTGTTTTAGTTGAAGCATTAAATTTAATACAATTTGAGTTACTCAAATGACCAGCAAAATTAGAAGCAACACAATTGCTGTAAGTTGTAATTTGAGATGCAGCAGAACCAACAGTTAAAACCAAAGAGAAAGGAAGAAAACTGAGAACCAGGAACTAGAGATGAATAAGAAACACTGCCAAGGGAGAAATTGAAGCGATGAACGGAAATGTGATAGTCATAAGCAAAAGGTGTTTGGTTTTGAAACTAAAATTTCTCTTTAAAACACAACTAACAAACTAAACAAAAGTTATTGAGGACATACACTGATATTTTAACTTTTAAAGGTTAAAACAATTATTTTTTTAAAAGTTTCGTTTATAATTAATAATCATAAGCACTGTTCTGCCTAGAAAGGCAACGTGTTACTTTTAGAAGTGCTCCGATTTGGAAATCCCATTCTCAATGTCATATTTTGCATTTATTACTTGCCTACGGATTATTTATTACTCATTTTGTTTGTGTCTTCACGATGCCATCTTTAAGTGAAGAGACCACCTTCAGTGGCCTAGTTGAAGCGAATTGAACCACTTCCGTTTGCTGAGTTTCATTCATGCCTGATATGAGTTTTACCCCATGAACTCTTCGTTTGATTTATCATATTCAATTACAAAAGTAGCGAACGTATTAAATGCCACATCCGATGGCTTGTGCGTTTGCTTTGACTTTTTGTCCCAAGTGGCGTATGAGTAATTTAGTTCTGGGTAGATGATTTAACCCACTCTCAGTTTGGTTTTTCTCCTCCTCTTCCTCAGTCCTTGTCCTTGTGTCTTTTGTGTGTTTAAATAGGCAAAAAGAAGGAAGTCAAAGAAGTAGAAGAATGTATATGTTGAAAGCTGATATCAACAACTACTTTTAGTCCAAGTGGTTTTTTCTGTTTTTGTTGTTTCCTTTTTGTAGCATTCCTCCTGTCTTTACTCACGCTCACATTTAGATACACACACACATACACATTGTATATACACACCCACAACTTTTGCCCATTTTCGCGTGCGCCATATGCATGCCCGAATCGAGGAGGCAAACAAAGTTTTTCGTATTGCCAACAAATTCAGAAAATGGCAAGAAACCGTCAGCTGGTCTGGTCTGGTCTAGTTGGGAGGAAGATATTCCTTTTTGCCGTTGCGGTGAGTGGAATCCACGTTTCGCTAGCTGCTTGCCCCATACCGAAATCTGCCACAATCTTTGTCTTGGCTTTGACAGATGCTGATTTTTAGGTTATCATCCATCCGCAAATTTACTTAACTTGGTGAGGAAAAGTTTCCGTTTTTGTGTATATTTAATTTCAGATTTAAAATTTTCACACAAAAATGGCCAAATTTATTGTGAAATTTTGCTACAAATTTTAATTACAATCGTTAAAGTTGAATTTTTAATAACTCACTTGCCTTTAATTCTTTGGATTTGCAATAGGGTGCTTTTTAATTCACATCTCATGATATAACTTCAGGATTATTCAGAGCTGCTCTGAAGCATTTCGCAGAACATATCTCTGACGGATTGTGCATAAATGATGTCTGGAAAACAATGTTTAAGTGCTCCTTAGATAAGGTAGTTGAACCGCTTTATGTTGGCTCACCCTGTCTCCATTTCCAGATGCATTCTTTTCATGGTAGTTTTCTTTCGAATATTTTTTGCTCCCTCAGCGATGAGATTTTATAGTGAATAATGTAGCCAAGTTAAATTGTGTGTGAGAGTTAAGAATATGGCAATATTGCATGAATATGAACACGAGCATACTATGAATATAGTTCTTATATATACACATACATATGTATATTTTTTTTTTTTTTGGTTGGTAGAAGTAATTTTTCACTTTTACCGCAACAACTTTGCAGAAATATTACTCAACTGGTGCGCCCAAAGGCAATATCCTGACAACAAATCCGGCAAGGACACAATGCATAAGGTGACAGGCTTTATGACGCGCGCTCTCTCTCTCTCTCTCTCTCTCTCTCTCTGTGACACACTCTTTCTTTCTTTCTGTCTGTCCTTTTTTATGCACTTTGCCAAAAAATATATATATGAAGATATGCTGCACATAAATCCTTGCGGCTTTCCCATGTTTTTCCTGAGAACCAAAGAAATTTTTGTATTTTGCTTTCAAGCAAATTGAATCCTTGATATAATCCCTCTTACATTAAAGTAAGATTCGGTTAGTTGATTTTTAATTCTTGCTCCTGTAACCTCTTTTTCTCTACTTCTCCTTTTTTTTTTGCTATTTGGTTTGTTATTCAACCACATAGTGCTGCGGCTAATTTATGCAGACGAAGACCACAAGAGACCTATGTATGTATGTGTGTGTGTGTACATGAACATACACACTAAAAGAACGGCCACAGTTTATCGCGGCGCTAGTGGCCAGTGGCAAATGGCGACCACAAATCACCCAGGGTCAACATGGCGCAACATACGCAACAAACAATACACACACACACACACACAGACACACAACAATACACAGTACACATAAACAAAATAGTGGAAAACTCAACTAAACTATGTCGGAAAAAACCACTGAACTTTACTGTGAAAACTAAACTCAAAACAAAATGACCAAAAGAGCAACAACCAAAAGTAACAAGTGAAACAATGTCAGCATGTGACACCACGTTGATTTCAATTTGAATGGCTGTTCACTTACTAAACTGTGGCACTGTGTTTTTGAATGCGTGTGTGTGTGTGTTTATATATGTGTGTGAGGCTTGCTAAATAGATTATCTTGTAGCTTAGCTTTCTTAGCTTTGGCTAACATTTTTAATTTAATCGATTTAAATTATATAACATTTTGGTTTTACTTTATACACACCAATATCCGCTATTCATGATTGGTAACTCTAGGAAATAAATGAATTGTTTTTTATGTTACTTCAATAAAAGCAAAGGGAATCACTGAAATCATCCTTTGACATGAAAAACTGTTCTGACTCTGATTTAGGTCTCACTGAATTTTAAAGAGGGCTACTAATTACAAACACCTCACTCTCGGTAGTCACCTTAATGGCACCTTGTGTTTTGTTTCTCTTCCGAAAATATCCTATATGTTATTCTGAAAATAAACTATAATACTGTTTTTTTCGAAATCAAGCTTTGACCTTCATAGATAGACTAAAGACTGAAGAGTGGCTTAAAAGTCAATAATAACTCTATTAACTCACTATTTACTTTCTTTGAATTTAAATATACAGTGTCTGAGAATGGATTGAATGGACAATTTGTAATTCGTATTTAAGCCAAAGGACACATAGACTAAAAGACCATAGAAACCTAAGTTCTCTTATTGAATAATTTATTGGAATAAAAAATATTAATTATGATTTGCTAATGGCAATAAATACAGTTGAACTTATCAAACACAAACATTTAAATTAAAACATTAACAAAAATTAAACTAGCTACTTTTGTCTTTTTCTTTATCAAATCTTACTAATTTTTATTAATGCCAATTTTAAGATTACGCACAAAAAGAATCTAAAACGAGAAAACTAATTGCAACTTGTCCTTGAGTTGTCGACGTCTGTTCCTACTCACTTTGCTCACCTTGTTTAATTTCCTTCTGTCTCTTGCAGATGCTTTTCAAGTGGCTGCTGTTCAGCCTGTGTATAATGCCGGCAATGTTCAGCAATACAAGAAGGAAATGCCCCATGGAATGCCAGTGTGGCATGGATGATTTGGATCGTTATCAGGCCATTTGCACCAAAGGTAAGTGGCATAATAAATGCAAAAGGCAAACCGCGCATACGCCCATTCGCCCATACGCCCATTATCAATGCAAAGGTAAAAGCGCGGAAAAATTTGCGGCAAATTATGCAGAAAAACGTGAAAAGCGCCATAGAGAGCGCTAGTCTCTAAAGTCGAAAGCAGTCGAGTGGTAGCAGCAGTAATAGTAGTGCGCGTATCATAATGATAGCATCATTCAAAGCGTTTTATTCAAGTTGTAATAGTTCGATTTGTAAATGCTCAGCACACACGCAATGCTTTTGCTTCTGTTTAGATTTCCCCCCATTTATTTCGTTTAAATGTCTGACAATTTCAATTTGTACAACTGTCATTTGCCGTTGTGAGACTGCCGAAGGTCTCTGTGGCAGAAGTATCTATAAAACGAGTTTTGCAATCCAAAAACGAACAAACGAAAAAAAAAAAACCCCAAAAAATTCGTATTTGTTCTGCTCATCTTCAGTTGCTCCTCTCCATTTCTTTATATGTAAGTATTATCTTTTTTCCTCTACTTGCTTAGCAAAAAAATCTATAATTTCAATTTAACGCTTGTTTGGTTAGCACAGACACACACACACACACACACACTTACACTCCCACACACACACATGTTCAGTAATACCCCGAATGACTTTGAATGTGTTTGGTTTTTGTCGTTTTAATTTCGGGCCTGAATAGAAAGAACTGTCAATGGCAATAAGATTTAAGAAATTTAATTAGAATGAAATGTATGTACATACATATGTATATATATATAAATCCAAATGTCATAGAGAAAAACTATTAAAATTCATGAAGAACGTAATGTTTATATATTGAAAGAGTAAATGTTTGAACTGGCAATAAAATAAAACCAAATGCATTCGCAAATTCACTTTAACTGAATGAAAAGCAAATGTGTAGTATTATTTTAATGTTTTAGCAAAGTTTATTTTACTTTTTTTGCATGAGGGAAAACTTGGACATTTATTTCAGATTTCTCCATCTTTATTTCACACTTGGAAAATTTGTGTTTTCTAAACAAAAATTTACTTCAATTTAGGCTAACATTATCGACCTCTTCTGATTCTATTAAAAAAGAGAAAGTTGTCATTTAGTTGACATCTAAAGCGATAATTCAATAAATTTTTTTTTAAAACTCTTTCTGTTTTTTCTGACAATAAGACGCTGATCAGCCCAAGTAGTTTCTTGAATTCCATTCTAATTTACTTATGAAACAAATTATTTCTGGAAAATTAACCATAGAATAGAAATCTTCCCCATGCGACATGTAATAAGGCAACTAATGAGCAAACCTTTAACATTTTTCGTGAATAACCCCATAAGGATAATCGTGGCATAAAAAAAAGAAAAATCTATTGCAATCAGTGTTAATGTTTTGCATTTTTTATGAATAAAATTCCCGCAGCGTGTTCAGTCAACATAAAACAGCGCCAAACAACGGAATTGTATAATAATGCAAAGCATTATAATGCAACTACACACCAACTTTCATACACACACACACACACACCTACACAGAGAGTCATAGGAACACGACCCTGAACATTCATTTATGTATGTATAAGCGGTACTGCGGTTTGTGTGTTTGTGTGGGTGCAGGGCCAAGCGAGTATACGAAAAACACAATAGAAAAGTCGTTGGACTACAACGAGTGCTAAAAATTCTATAGCATACAAATGGGGGCCAGCGTGAAGCGTGAAGAGCGAGTCGTTAACGGTAACTGGAAGAACTGGGAGAACTCATTGCATTTATTTTATACAATTCTTCTTTTTCTTTTTTTTTTTTTTTTTTTTTGTTTACACATCTTCTCCTCGTTCTGCATCCCGTTAGACCACTCAAACTGGCACCGTGTGACTATGCTCGACATTGTTTGCATACAAAAAAGGATAGAATAGATAGAATGAACGAAAGTACATGAATTGAGGCCACAAGTTTTTGTCTGCAATTAATGATCAGGCCAGGCTACGTGAATTTTTGTACAATAAAATTAGTTTAAGTACCTACCTAACCACTTGATAAAGATTTTGCTAAAAAATTTCATTTCATTTTGCAGGCGGCCTAAACTCTCTACCCTCACGCAACGACCTGGACATCAATGTGGAGGTTATCATAATACGTGGACCAAAGAATTCAATTACCATCGGACCGGCAATGCGACAGTTTATGAAATTAAAGGTTCTACGCATAACCGATTCCAATCTGCCAGCAATCGGCTCTGAATCGTTTTGGGGCTTAAAATATCTGCGCATATTAGGTGAGTTTATGACTTGTGACGCCTACTTCAAGAAAAGTGCGTTGGACCATCCTGACTGATATGCAAATCAATTGCGAATGATTGTCAATAAAAATGCGGTTGCTTGCTATAAAAAAAGAGCCAAAGGGGTATAAAAAGAATTTTGTACGAGTTTAACCCATGATAGCAGACAAGGAGTTCAGTTTAATTACCCAATATTCTGTTTGACTCTTTATATCTTTTGTTAATACGCATTTCGTGAAAGAGCATTCCGCTTGTCTACTTGCCATCAGTTTCTGTGTGTGTTTGGGTGTGTGTGTGTGTGTGCGTGTTTGTTTTCTGAATTGGTCTTGTCAATAAAATTGAAATTGATGCGTCAAACCAAAAATAAAATAAGATTGCCGAAATGGTACAAAGGCAATGCTGCTGGATGGACCATTGAATTGGAATTGCTTGGCGGGGTGAAATTTGTGGTAGGAGGCCTTTGAACTTGTTTATTTGTATGCCCTGCTGTTTACAGTTCTGGGCCAAAAATCATCCACCAAACCAACTCTGCATGCCTCCAACCGCCAACCAAAAAAAGGCAAATTTATTTGCTTCTACCAAAAGTCAGAAAAGTTATATTGCAGTTGAACATTTTTCCTTCTTTTTTTATTGTTGTTCTATTTAAATTTAATTTTGATGAATTTTCGTACACAGACATACGTACGTACATGGCAGAAAGGGCAAACAAAGTAGACCTATTTACTGTAATGGGAGTGTTAGTTTCTGTTAAAGTATTGAGCCTTAAATTGAACATCAGCTGCTTGGAATGTGCTTGCAGAAACTGGTTTGATATAAAAAGATAATAAAAATCTGAGCCCAACAGGTGAAAATTGAGAAAATGTCCTTCAGTCACTTGATAGTAGCGACTGCCCACTGAAGTATGCAACACAAAGTTTGCAATCTTTACTAACCTTCGAAGCAAATATTCTTTATATAAGTTATTTAATTTGGATATTTAATTATTGTTCTCTTTATTAGCGGCTAACTTGCCGACTCGAAATATATTTAGAAACTAAACTTATAATATCTTATAAAGACCCAAAGAAGCCCACAGCCAACCAAGAATTGCTGAATCAGCGCCTCGTGCCTCGCTGGTGGCCGCGGTCAATGCGCCTCAGCTGGAGGATCATATTTCGGACGACCGTGAGACCGACTAAATAGCTGACACAGCTACTGTGACTATGTTGCAATTGCTTCCGCTCACTATTTTGCTTGGCTCGTCATAACTCCTCCCTCAGCTAAGTGATGGACGTCCTCGGACTTCTTCAAAGCGGTCTTAAGGTTTGTAATCAGCTGGGCTTGATGTTTTAATTTCCAACGGCGACGAACCTCGTAGATGATGAAGATTGCCACCGCACTTATGGCCAAAGTAGCACCACTACTGATGATGGAACCAGATACCAGGTTGGAGCGAAGTTGACCTATGTTTTGTAGGTTGGTCAAGCTTAGCTCATGTAGAAGTGGCAGACTTAGTTTCTCCCGATGGCTTGTTATGTTGATTTGGGAGATAGCTGCAACCATTGGTTTCTTCTTCAATGCCCCATAGTTGTTAATGAACAGGGTGCCGTTAATGGTTACCTCATCATCGAATGTTGCTAGGTATGTGCCAGCAACCACTTGTGTTTGATTGACCCTGTTGGTGATGGTTGCGGTGACATCATTGATGATTATTATTCCATCATCTACCACTGTCAGTGGATCCAGATGACTGGAACGAGTGCCGCATCTCGCCGGTGTCCCAGATATGAGGTTCTGCGCGCAATTTGGTGTTGGTGATCTTCTGCAGAATGTTGTGCTCACCGCCACATCACACCCAGTAACCGCATACGACTCTGTACCACAGTCCGCAACTATGCTACCCTTTTCAAAATCTAAAACTATATTTTTTCTTTGAACGGGATAAACATTAATTTTCTTACATGCTAATTTTGGATTAGGATATTTAATTAGAAAGTGTAGGATTTCGTTATTTTGGAAAGCCTTAATGCTAGCCACCTCTAGGATATCAGTTACACTAATGTTAGTGAGATGTTTGTTTTTGATTTCCTCAATATCAAGGTCATTAAGAATTACGGGGCTGATTAAATTTGCTTTAGCAAGTGTAATAGTTAATATCAAATTTTGAAGGTCTGAAATTACCATTCTATTTTTTGCCAGGACAGTTTCAAATAAGTGTTCAATATTTAATTCATCAATTTTGCTTATTTCGTTTAAAGAGTTAGTGAGCTTATTTAATCTATCTTGGAGTTTGCTATTTATTTCAATCTGTCTATTTCCTTGTTCGCTTAACTGATTTTGTCTAAATTTTACTTGTTCCCAATCATCAAAATCGGGTGTACCTGCAACTACTTTAAGAGCAGTGCCTAATATGTTTAGGCTCCTAGCATACCTATGATGAACTCTTAATGTCCCTATTAGTGTACTAATTCTATCGATATCTGCTAGTATTACTTTCCTCACATGTTCTTGTTTGAACGACTCCACCAACACTCTCGTTTCTTCGGCGTAGGTTTGGTATGACGTCACGTTTGTTGTATGTCCAAGGTACGCGTAGTCATCCCAGATAGTTACATCTCCGTCCATTACAGGTATGTAATTGGACATCGAGTAATCCGTCAATTTCACCGAAGCCACCAATAAAGCCGTTAGTATCGGCAACAAAAGTTTAATCCTAAATGAAATATTAAAAATTAGAAAATAATGAAAAATATTTTATCGAAGGTTGTCCTTATGGACCACCCTCCCTTTTATGAGAACAGACGTTCCCAGGTCTGCCTCAACCGTACCCTCTGTATAGAGTGGGGTCAGTTTGTTACCTAATCGTTTGTTAGATTTCACCCATACCTTGTCTCCTACTCGATATCTTTTTTCAGCCCTTTTTTTATTCCCCTGTTCCAATTGTTTGATCTGCGTCTTTTCGAGTTTTTTTCGAATAGTCGCCTCCATTTCTGCGGTTGATGTATGGACTATTTCTATCGGTTGCTTGTTTGTCACCGAATGGATGGTTCTGTTATATTCTATTGTTGCCATCAGTATAACATCAACTGTCTCGTTGGTTTGAGAACTAAGTTTTTTGCATCTTGCGATCTCCGTCAGGGTGCTATGGAATCTCTCCACCTGCCCATTCGAAGTGCTATGCAATGGAGGTGCATTTGCAATATGAATATCAAAATTATTTGACAACAATGATTTTATTGTCTCAGAATTTAGTGACCGTTCGTTGTCACAATAAATAGTTTTAATTTTCGGAAAGAGGTTAATTAGCTGGAGTAATGGAGCTTTTATGTCGACAATAGCTCGGGAAGCAATGGGCTGTACTACAGCGAACTTGGAAAATTTGTCAAGACATGTAAGAAAGAGCTTCTTGTCTGTTGAAAAGACGTCGACATGTAGAATTTCTCCTGCAAAAGAAGGAATGGGTGTGACACCTAATATGTGTTTCTTAGGGTGTCTGTCATATTTTGCAACTGAACAAATTTTGCAATTTGCAGCAATCTCTGTTGCTAGCCTGTTCATATTTGGAAAAAAATAATCGCGAAGTACTTGCTTAACATTTTCCTGAGCTGCTCGATGAGCTCTGTTATGCTCAGTGGTTAATATTTCCCTTTGCTCCGTTCGGTCAGGAATATCGCTGACTAGGTACTTCGAATACCTAAAAGTTGTAGTTGGGAACATTTCTACGAGACTATGCTGAATGAAGGCAAGCACTGGAAGTTCGCAGTGAATTGCATTGACTACATCCGCATTTACCACATCTTGCAACGTTTGCATTAATGTGCTCCTATCAGACACTTGAATAACATGTCTTGTTTTTGTCTGAAAAAGTAAGAATGTTCTTACCGAAGGGAAATCTGCTTCTTCAATGATAATTTGATTCCTAAAGCAATTGACCGGTTTGTCCGTTGAGTCAATGGTGTAGGTCAGTGATTCTTCGCTATGTATTGTAGCGATGTCCGATTCTTGAGACTGTAAAGCATTTATATTTTGCCTCGACAGCGCGTCGGCGACTTTATTTTCTTTCCCTGGCTTATAAATAAGCTTCGCGTTGTGATCATCTATAATAGATTTCCATCGTTTTATTTTTGCGTTTGTATTTCGATCGGACACTGCGAAGGTGAGGGGTTGATGATCGGTATAAATGTTTAAGTCCCTAACTCCGTAAATGTAATTTCGAAGTGTTTTCAAAGCCCAAACAATTGCCAAGAGTTCCCTTTCATTAGTCGCCAGGTCAGGTTCGTTGTCCCGCAATGTTCTCGAGATCATTGTTATGGGTCTTCCATCCTGCGACAATACTGCTCCCAGGCCGTGCCCCGAGGCATCTGTAGTTAGGTCAAATGGCTTTTTGTAATCCGGGTATCTTAACATGACATCTTCAGAGGCTAAGATATTTTTAAGTCTATCGAATGTTTGCAGCTGTGTAGCTGTAAGTTCGACTTTGACTTTTCTGGAGTGGTTGGTGCTAACCTTCCCATTGTCTCCTTTAAGAATTTCCGTAAGTGGTCTAGCAATTGCGGCATAGTTTTTTATAAAACACCTGTAATAGCTGGATAGGCCTAAAAATGACCTTAGCTCGTATAAAGATGTTGGTGGTTTAATAGACTGTATAGCCTGAACCTTTTCTAGTGAAGTTTTTATACCTCCCCTAGTAACCACAAACCCGAGGTATTCGACGCTTTTTTTGAAAAACTTCGATTTTTCCTGGGAAACTCTCATGCCCGCATCACCAAGACACTGAAGAATTATGTCAATGTGTTTAACATGATCTTCTTTTGTTTCGGAAAATATAATGACATCGTCCACGTAGACGTGACATATCTTACCGATGTGTTCTCGTAGAACATCATCAATGGCCCTCTGAAAAATACTTGGGGCGTTTTTTAGTCCAAATGGGAGTCGACAAAATTCGTACTTCCCACTGTTGACAGAGAAGGCGGTTTTCTCCCTATCCCCCTCTGCCAGCTCGATCTGGTGGAATCCCGACTTTAGGTCCAAAGTCGAGAAATACTGTGATTTTCCCATGTTCGACAGTATTGTCGTAATAGAGGGAATCGGATATTTGTCCGACACAGTTACCTGGTTTAGTTTTCGAAAATCAATGACCATTCTTTTCTTTTTATGGCCGAGTTCATCAACGCCTTTTTTATCTACAACCCAAATGGGATTATTATATGGCGATTTCGATGGTCGTATAATTTTATCTTTTAGAAGTTGCTTTATTTCCGTGTTAACGAAATCAGATACCCCCAATGGGTATGGGTATGGTCTTGAGAATACAGGTTCTCCCTGTGTTCGAATGGTTGCCACTGTGTTTATATTAAAAGGTAAAGCTATTTTGGGGTCCGCGAAGGAAGAAGCTCTTAGCTTAATCATTTTTTTAAATTTTTCTTTTATAGCAAGAGGAACATCTTCATCATTTATTTCAATGAAGTTTACGTCAGCACATTTGTGCAACATAATATCCTCAGAGCCCCCATTAAAAAAAAATTTTACTTTTCGTAAAATTGATAGTGGCGTTTACTTTTCTTAAAAGATCTAACCCTATAATAGCGTCAAAGTCAGCTAAAGTGGATAAAATGAAGAAAAAGATTTTTCTCCGAAGAGGCTGATTTTACATTTTTTGGTAACAGAAGAGGAGCCATGGATAGATTTAACTTGAAACGGACTCTGCACTGGGACTATGTGTTCTAATTCGGACAATGGTTTAATGTAATTTTTTGATGCCCCAGTGTCTACTAGAATTTTTATTGTTCTCCCGTGCAATTGTTTAATGATGTACGGGAGGAAGGATGCTGGCCTAAAAAATTACAGGCTTCAATGTCGGATTGCTCATCCTCGAAATGTGTTACAGCATCTTCTGCTTTTGATTCATAATCTTCGTCACCGTCTGGCACAACTTGATTATGATTCACATTTTGACGGCTTTGCGTCGAATTTGCGAAAGGCTTTCTTTGTTGATATGCAGTTGGCTGTTTAAAGCGCGATGTAGATGGATCAACATCCATTGGCTCAACAGGCTGAATTGGATTTCTGCCTTGAAACTTGGACTTTGAGCTATTATATTGTCTGGCACTTTGATTCCCTTTGCCATGGTAATTCTGTTTTTTAGTGAAATGTGGGTTTTTGTTATGACCCGAATTTGAGTTACCATCTTGATGGTACTGTGATTTTTTTGATTGTTCTTGGTTGTTAACCGAATTTTTGTTTTTGTCGTCTGCAACCTTTGCAAAGGTTGCAGCGAAATTTGCGTATTCGTTACTGGCTTCAGCCTCTTGTGCCATTGCAAGTGCAATTGGCAGAGTCTTGGGCCTTGCCGGTAGGACATGTGCTTTGAGGGACTTTTCCAGTCCCGAAACAAAAGAATGTAACGCATCCTCGCGATGTTGTTCATTAAGGGTTAAAGCCGTCGATGTATCGTACGTCATTAACGTTTTGTTTGTCAAGAGAGTTAAGGTCTTTTCGATTTCGTCGTAATACTCCAAAAGAGATAGCTCTCCCTGTCTAAGTATACCCAATTTCTGTTTTATAACACGAGCTGGAGTTTTGTCTGCATATGTAAAGTCTAATCTTGAAATTATGGCGTCAAAGTTTAACGCGGTGTTGTAAGAGGAAAGAGTCGAACTTGCTGTACCCCTAATTTTGTTTCTGATTATTCCCACTGCCTGGTAGTGTGTCGAACTCCCATTGTATGGGCGGAACAAATCATAAGCAAATGTTGCTGCTGACCGCCATGCAACATACTCTGCTTGACTACCACTAAATTCAGGGACTGATCTCACTATGTCAAGTGGTTCTTTGCACTCAACTCCTGGTACTATTTTTACTGTTTCAAACACTTCCACTTCCGGTGTGGACATTTTTAACTCATTCACTTGTCTGGTTAAATCTCCTATTTTTTCTTCTAAATGTGTTGAAAATTGTTGAGACTGAGCATTTAAAGCAGATTTCACTGCTTCTTGCATTAAATTAAATACTTCTTGGGCATTCATTTTTGTTTTATTCTCTTCACTTTCAGCACTCGATTTTATTCCTTTACACAGCTCTACCAACTCTTCGTCACTGCAATCACTTATCATAAGGAATTTTTTTCCTATTACACTTTATTAGAGCAAATTTTGTTTTATAACTAAAATTTTAATATATTTTTTTATTTATTATTTATTCCTTTTTTTATTAAAAAAAAAAGGGAAAGGGGGAAAAAAATGGAAATCAAGAACAAAAATCTCACTTACATGAAATACATTGACTGCAATTTAAGATATTTCCTCCTTATTTTAGTTATAACAAATTCCCCAAGTGTCAGTCAGATGTCGGTGTGACGGGCGGTGATGACGTTGTTCGATGTTTGGATTTGTAGTTTTTCGCCTTTAGCTCTCCTAATGGTTTTATGTTTCCACAAAAATTTTTTGAATTGTTGTTATTCACACGCGTTGTGTTTCGTGGATTCGCGTTTGGTTTACGTAGACTTTCACCCACGGAGTTTCGATTATTTATTTTAATATATTTATTTTAAATATTAAATATTTTTCTTATGCCGTTGGGCGCCAGTTATTTAATTTGGATATTTAATTATTGTTCTCTTTATTAGCGGCTAACTTGCCGACTCGAAATATATTTAGAAACTAAACTTATAATATCTTATAAAGACCCAAAGAAGCCCACAGCCAACCAAGAATTGCTGAATCAGCGCCTCGTGCCTCGCTGGTGGCCGCGGTCAATGCGCCTCAGCTGGAGGATCATATTTCGGACGACCGTGAGACCGACTAAATAGCTGACACAGCTACTGTGACTATGTTGCAATTGCTTCCGCTCACTATTTTGCTTGGCTCGTCATAACTTATACTATTTTAAGCTATAAGCCACACAAAAATTTATAATTTGATAGCAATCAATACTGTTCCAACTTATTGCATACTTTAAGTGACAAAGTTCCTCTATTTCATAGCTTTAGATCCGACAATGCTTAAAAGGGGATTTCATCCTCCCTCAAGCTTGTATATTGTTGAATCAATGTCTAATAGATTATTATTGAATTAACAAGTTTTCATAATTTTCTAACCATTGAACATTTTTTCTTAATGTTAAGTTATTATGTAACTAGCGAAATATATGTATTTTAATATTCTACGATTAATAATCAGTAACAAAATACTTTTCTCAACATAAAAACGCAAACATAAAAACATGTCGAGTGCGTAATGTATTTTTGCAACTTTGTAATCCAAAAATCTGTTAACCATACTGTTCGAGAAAAAAGAGCAAAAAAATAAATGGAAACCGAATATTTATATAACCAACATATGGAGAAAACCAATGATGACTTATTTCCATTTTTCCATCTCTGTGTGGTATTTTAATATTTTTCTTTCTTTTCTCTTTTTATGACGAAATGCCATCAACAACAAATAAATAACAAACAAACAAACAACAACAACGATTCCGACCACCATCATCACCATCATTCGGATGATTTTGTTGTTTTGTCACTGTCACTGGCAGACCTGTCGAAGAATAACATAACAAACATTACGGAGAATAATTTTCGCGGCCAGGATAATCTAAATGAATTGGACTTGTCAAAAAATAAAATTTTACGCATGGCCAGCTCAACATTTCGTCATTTGACGGTGAGTATAATGCAATTTAATTATGCTAAGCAGTTCTGTAATTAGCTAGAACAATTGTCACTTTTAATTAAATCTAAATCCAAGCTTACGGAATTGGCTCACGTTGGCAAAGAGAAAGGCAAATTAAATTTTTAGATCACTGCAATTTTTGTAAACCCAAAGGAAGATATTTCGCTTCTATGCCTTTACCGCTTTATCGCCCTTTCCCTTGCCCTGCATCTGTCTCTATCTTCGGTATTCTATCTTTTATGTTTCTATGCAGTTCTGTAATAAATTTTGAGGAATTTTTAATAGCCATGTCCTCAGATTGTAGCCAAAAGAAGCAAGAACGAAAAGTGAAAAAAAAAACGAAACTGAAAGTTCTACGTGCTTGAATTTAAGTTATCCTTTTCATTTTTGGGGGCTTTTTCTCGGGGCCAGGAAGTTCCTGAGCATAGGGAGAAGCAAGAACGTCGAGTATACAGAAAGTTAGTTACTTTCGTTGTCTTCAATTTGCTTTCGATTTTGCTTTTGCCTAGTTATTTCCCCTTTGCCTTTTTTGGCCAGTTTCCGGTCTCGAGCAGTTTTGCCTGATTTATGAATTATTAGCCAGATTGCCATGGATTCGTTGGCTACGTTGTATTCGGACTTGGATTTTGTTTTGCCAATTTTATGTTCATAAACTTTCTAACACAACAAAAAACAAGAAGAAAACGAACACCCAAATTATATGTATATTGTGCATCCTGCAGGATCTGTGTCGTCTTAATTTGGCCGATAATTCAATTGTGGAGCTGGTCCAAAGGAATTTATTCATGCTGAGCAAGCTCAAGTATCTTGATTTAAGCGGAAATCCTTTGCAGGATTTACAGCCGGATGTATTTCGCGATGTTACGGTAAGTGTGTGCCTCAAAACAAAAACCTTATTTTGCTTATCATTAAATGATTTTCGTATTCCTTTATTTTGTTGTTACATTTTCGAAATCGTTTCGTTTCGTTTCGTTTACAGGAACTGAAAGTACTCAAATGTCGCAATTGCCAGTTGAAAAAAATCAATCCGCAATTGTACAATTTATTGCCGCTTTTAAGCGAATTGGATTTGGGACGCAATGAGGTTCGACTTCTGCTTTTCTCTCTCTCTCTCTTTTTCCACCACTCCCCTTCACACACACACACATTTTTCAATTATATACTTTCTCTGTCTCTCCACTCTATTTATTTTTTTGTTTTTGCCTCTCTTTCTCTTCGATACTCTTTGCTGCAGTTCAAATTCCTTGACAAGGATGAATTTCGGGATGTGAAGCGTCTTACAAAAGTTTTACTCGATGGCAATCAATTGTCTGTGGTCGTCGACCAACTCTTTCGCATGCAGAAAAGTCTTAATCACTTGGGTAAATTATACTCATTTAGCTTATTTTGGTTTTTACCATAAAAAAAAATAATTATATGTATACCCACAGATACTATGAACAACTCTTAAACTTTTTTTGCTTTTTGTTCTTTTAGATTTATCGTACAATCGTTTGGCCAAAGTGCCCAATGATTCCTTTTTACAATTGACCAATTTAACATTTTTGGACTTATCCTATAACAAATTAGTCCGTCTGGAGCCACAATCTGTGCGTAGTTTAAGCAATTTACTAACATTAAACATAAGTGGCAATGTCCTCATGGATCTATTGGAGATGCGTGAAACGTTTGAGGTAAGTGGCACTCAGGAATTGAAAGTTACTAAGTAACTTAATAAGTAGTTCTTCATTAAATAGAAAATAAATAACAGTGTGGCTAAGAATAATTATAATTAGTTAAAATTCAAATTTTAAACGAATTTATGTTTGGTTTCTTTTTCTTTATTGTCTTACAGGTTATACCACAACTCACTCATTTGGCCATTGCGGATATGGGTAAATTGCCAATTGGCTTGCTAACTCCTTTCAAACAATTACGATATTTGAATATCTCGGGCAACTCATTGGACAATATGGCATTGCAAGTTATCGATCCATGTCGTGAGCTAGAGGTAAGTTTTGAAACTGACACAAAAATACCAAAGAGAAAAACAAAGCAAAACTGAGAGAAAGAGAAGGATATATATCCAGGATGAAAATGTGCAACAGAAATAATGAAAAAGAACTTTTTGATGACTGACTGGAAGGGTGGCAAAGCATGTTTTTGTCCTATATTGTGTGTGTACGTGTCTCACATACAGTTAAAGACAGAAAATATTCCTTTGTTTTGCACAAGAAGCAACAATTTATCATTTTATAGCCATTAAGCCTTTCATTTTAATTGAATTTAATTGTGTAAATACACTTCAATCCGAACCCTTTTGGTCCAAAGGCAGCTTTTTGGGCCATTGTATTTTGGTGTTTACCACAAAATTGCTGTTTGTCTTGGGCAACTAATTGCCTTTTGATGGGATGGAATACAAATTTAAATTGAATATACACAGTACATATACATATATTTTGTGTTCTACTAACAGTTTTTGGATCTATCACGAAATCAATTACATGGCATCAATGAGGATACAGCAATTCGTATCCAAGGCATTCGAAATGTGCGACTCGATAACAATCCTTTAATATGCGATGAATGTCACATGGGGAAATTAATAAACGTTGTGCGACAAGTAAGTTAAAAACCAAAGAGCTACATGAGCTAAACAGGTCACGCCGAGAATTCTATGCCCTTAAAAACAGCGTAAACAAAATAATGTCATTCCAATTTAATATAACTAATCAAGGTGATAAAAAGAAACCAAACAGAAGTGTATGGAACATACACTTTCACTCGACATGCTTTCTGTTAAAGTGAATGTAGCCCTTTTTAAAGGGCTATAACTGAAACCCAAGAAAAATTCAATTAGTTTGTTTTTTTGCTCGAACCTTGCTCTGATTGATGATTCCAACTGAAATGAAATAAAAAACAGAAAACGAAAATGAAATATATTTTTCACCATTTCCAATTGTTATTTTTTCTTTCATTCTCTTTGCTTTGGCTTGATGGCTGCAGCTGCAATGGAAATGGGATACGTATCCAATTTGCTTTCTACCCAATAGTTTAAGAGGTGCTGAAATAAATAATTTGGATATTGGAGGCCTACACTCGTGTCTGGATTATATCAATGATGAGGAGCAGAATGCTGCAAGCACTTCATATAACTTTCTTGAACATGGTAAGAAGTCCTTGGGCGAAAGTGTAATGAAATTTCGTTTTCATAAGCCCGTCTTGCTCTCTTTTATTGCTCGTAGGTGGTCTTAATACTCTGGCCATTTTGGGTGGCATCATCTTTGTACTAATTGCTGTCATTATCCTGTCGCTGGTGGCTTGCTTCTCAAAAAATCGTGCTCGTTATTATACCAGAGAAGATCATTTAAGTGGCAGTAAGTAAATTCCGTTTATTCAATTTCCCCCCGCCAGCAAAAAAATAAGAAACAAACGAGCAAAGAAACCAAGACGAAAAAGGTAAACGTCTGAAGAAAGAAATATATCTAGCCTAATCCTTCGTCTTTACTTGTAGTAATTTCGTTCCTTCTTTTTTGGCATTTTTCCAAAGTTGAAGGCGCTGAAATGAAAAACTGACTATTCGCCCCCTAAAGACATTTTCTTTCAGTTTTCTACAGAAATTAAAAAGAAATGTACTCTGGCACACTTAATTAATTACAAGTACGTGCTTCATTATGCTCCCTCAAACTTAATGGTGGAATAAATAAAAGTTCACACTGACCAAACCAAACTTGATGTGCCCCCATGAGAAATGGCATAGGTATCTATGGTACATACATACATACTGCTTGTGGGGTACACCTGACAGACTAACTTGGTTACTTCACACAATTGGCCCTGGGGCCTACACTGAGCCATGTCATTCAACAGAAAGCACTCAAGGGAAACCAGCAGCTAACAAAACAAAACGCAAACTTCTGAATTTGCGCAATTGTGCCTAAATTTGTTCTCTTCTTTTTTGTCTGTTTCGCAAAACAATAAAAAAAAATGTCCTTGGCAGGCTAAAACAATCTAGCGGATGTCTCTCCCGGCAACATGTACGAAAGAACAAATACCCTTTCAATGTCATTCTCCCCACTCTCTCTCTTTCTCTCTTTTTTGTAAGCATAAAGTCTGAACAAAATGCTGGTATAGGGTTAGTCAGGGGGGACAAAAGTTTTTTGTCTCCCAGAAATTTCAATTCCTGCTGCCGCAAAACGAAAGTGAAAAATACTTCTCACCGAAGGACAATGTGAGCGAGCAAAAACAAAAACTGCATCGATTTGCAGTGAAAAAAAAATTGGAGCAACAGTTTACTTGAAAAATCGAACCCAGTTTTAAAGAGAAGTGAAACAGACAGCAGAAAAAAAGCCGTAAAAGGATCAATATTTTTGTCAATGAAAATCAAGCTAATATCACTGAAATTTTACACAAATTATCTTAACTCTTATATACAATGATATATACATATGTAGCTTGGAAATAGCTCACCTCTATAATATACATACATATATATTTTGCTGTCTTTCAATCCATTTCGTTTTCAAGGCGATAGCAAATGTTTGGAAAAGAACTTAGAGGCAGCCACAATTACGACTCTGGGGAATGGCAACTCACAAACAACTACAACCACACTGACATTGGCCACAACGCCCACAAATGGAAGTGGAACTGCAACTGGAGCAGTACTTCCGGGTGGAAATGAGGCAGCAAATGGCACATCAAATGGCCACAGCTTGAGTCTCAGTCCATCTAATGTAGGTGCTCAGCCAGTTCAGGTGGCCAAAAGTGAAGATGCCGGCAAGGAAATCAACTTTACATTTCCCATAGATGATCGTGTTTGCACCATTGACGAATTGGTCTTGCCGCCAGCTCCACCGCCTCCGGCTGGCGTTCATCATCATCTTCAACACCAGCAACAGTTACTGCACCCCAGCATGGGAAGTCTTATGTACAGCGTTTCGCCTAGCAATGGTCTAACTGGGACAGCAACAACTTTGGCTGCTGCGGCTGCAGCAGCAACTGTCATACCACCCGGAGCACCATCACCGGCTGAGGCTGTGGTTGTGGTATTGCCACCACCGCCGCCACCACCGGGAACATCGTCGTCTCTGTCTACCCATCAGATGGATGGCAGTCTGGCCAGTTTGCGCGAGGTGCAACAGCAGCTAGTGCATCTGAGTAGCACTCTGGAGCCATTGGTCAGCGTTAACTGACCCAAGGGCTTAACGGGAACAGCAGGAGCGAGCTCAGCAGCCTCAGTTTCGGCCTCAGTGACTGCAGTAGCTGCATCAGCAACATCAGCTGCTTCGGTGGGTAAGTTTGCCAAGCAAACAGTAAGTACGACACCGACATAAGCCGCAGGAGAGTTGCAGCTGTTGAGTCCCGGACAGACTGGAGACTGGATTCTGAATTGGTTGGAGCTGGGGAAGGTGTAATTAATCACAATGCGGTAGCCTAGTTTTCTGGGTTCAAATTGAAGTGCAGTAATTAGGACTTGAGTTTGTATGTAATTAAGTTCATTAATCATGGAAATGAATCAAGAATTTCGTTAGTTAAACTACCTAAGGGAAACTATTAATAATTTCCTTTAGAATTTTAGTAACATTTCCCTTCAACTATCAAACAATTTTGGTCATCCAATTGAAACTGCCATTTTTTACAAACCAATTTTATTCGTTTTTACCTTTAATTTTTTTTTTTTTGTATATAAATTAATAAACAAAAAAGACACATACAAAAAAAGGAACAAAAAAAAATGATTACCAACTTAAGATGTTAAAAAAAAATATATATATATATATATTTTAAGAAAAATACACATTTTAAATGTGATAAACAAAGAGAAGAAAACTTCATCAAATGTATGTAAATAATATAATCTAAAAAAGCAGAATGACAAAACAAACAAAACATAAGGAATCTTTGTATATTTTTGGCCAATGCGATTCAAAATTGAGCAGCCGCTCTTAGCACTTAGTTAGAGGCTTAGATTATCATAAAAGGACACACATAAAATCTAGGAATTAAGTGAAACTTATATGCAGAATACATAAAATAAGGTCATATTACAAAAATCAAAATTAATTATAACACAAATTTAAGTTTCAAATTCAAACAATCAATTCAAAAACCAAAATACACCCAACTTAGCAGCCCAAACGATTTTTATTTTTTAATTTAACAGAATAGTATATATACATATATACAACAATACAAGTATAAGCTCAAATAAACCATAATAAAGTGTGACTGTTAAAAGCAAATTGCAACAATTTGGAGAGCTCAATTATTTAAAAGCATCTATACGAGATGTGCTTGGTAAGTAAAGCAACTTAAGGTTAACCAGAAGACATTGACTATATCTTTAAGTCGTTCCTACTACACAAAGCGTGAGCGTAAACTAATAAATAAGGGCTCAGTAATCAATTATAATCTTAAACAAATATAGAATTCATCAAACTAATTTGATAGAAATCAAGTGTAGCTAACCAGCAATTAAAAGTTTAAAGTTTTCCTTGAACTAAGGACTCTAATCAGATATAAGGATGTCGAAGCCACAGACAAATGGATCCAGAGGATAATTAAAACTTTAGAAAAGCTTTAACGCCTTAATTAAACTTTTTGTAATTTTAAATAATATTTTTTTATTCATTAACCACACCTCGTTGGTTGGAAATTAAAGATGACCACACAAGTAAGTACAAAAGAGACCATATGGGTATTGAATAAAAAATTCATTCATTCTCATACCCATTTCATTTACCACACTCAGTTGCATCATTTGTGGTTCTTCTTCTGGTTGCATGTCGTTGTGCTTCTGTTTCTCCAAGTGCCACTTCCCTACTGCCCTTGTCTACCATTGTGTGGTATTTTGAAATTATGTTTGTAACATGTCGCTAAGCATGTGCTGCCTGACTTCCCTTTTCCTAGCCCAACCACACCACCCCGTCTAGCGATCCTTCCATACATATGCCATTCACACATTATGTAACCCAAAAGTGTGCTCTACTGCTCCTTTTGCTTAGCAGCGACCAACCATTTTAACTCAACGCAAATGAAAATTGCTTCCGTTTCCGTTTTCCGTGGCGGTTTTTTTGGTTACGGATTACGGATTTGGATTGCTATTGTTACTGATTTTCGTTTGTGACTGAATTCAAGCTGCTTCTGGACTTTGATTTAGATTGTCGTACAAATGTAACATAGTGAAGTGGTGAGAATACCAAAAGTGATACGGTTGAGAGAGTATTTAATGGCTGACTGTGTTTTAAAGCCTGTTGAGAGATGGCAAAGATGCTATTTAAGCTCACCTTAAAGATGAATGGGATCTAGCTTATCAATTCTGTGATGGAAATGCGGTATTTAATAAACGAAACTGATCAATTTCAGAGGTAAAATCTCGTATTTCCAGATTGGACTCATCTTTGGGTTTACATTTATTAAAGCAATTTTGGCATGTCTCTTTAAGCCTTTATATATGAATAAGTATGTCTCATAATGAATGTGTATATGGCAAATATGTATTTTGCAAATCTTAATATTAATATCTTTTGTTTTTCAGCAACATTGTGACCAAATATATGTAAACAAGAGAAAACAAGCATTGTAAATTTGGAAAATAATCGTTTTATCCGGTCTTCATCAACATTGAAAAATGGGCAGGCATGTCCTTAAAATTGATAGACAATTTCCATATATTCAAACGTAGTATGCCATGGTCCAAGACCAAGACCAGCTGCCTTAGATGGCTGCCAAGTCAAGTTGCTTGGTCTTTTGAGTTAAGGGAATGGGCAAAACGCATTTGAATTTATGCATGAACATTGGAGGAAAGAGACTTTTCTATGGCAATGGCGTGTACAGTGTTTTGTTGTTGCATTGAAAATGCATTTCAAATTGCAGTAGCAGCAAGGAGGGCAGGATGAGAGGAATGGGTGGGGAGCGTGGGGCTTGGGGCGTGGCATGGAGTGAAGTGGAACGCAAGTGGTCGCCCTCTTGGCCATACAATCCAAGTGCATGCAAATTGAGCAATGCGGTTGGAAGTTCGCTCTTGAGATTGCACACATCAATATTGGCTACACTTGACACATGCCAAGTGGGCCCAGGGATGAGCCTGTCCAGCATTGATTAACATTTGAAGTGAGCAATGGTTGTAGAGAAAAACTCTACTAAATTGGCATTGCATGTCCCCATTCGCCCACCTATCGTTTTTATCTATCTTTCTTTTGCTTTGCTTTCCCAATATATCTTCTTAGCTTAATTCACTTGCTGGCTGACATGAAATTGCTCATACGCAGCGTGTTCTAGGGATTTGAGAGTTGTAAAATATTTTTTTACTACATTCACTTACAAGCAATTGACGACGTAAAAGTAGAAGGAGCTGCACAATATGTGCAAAGCCCCCATCAGCTTGGCCATCAATTGATTTTCCATTTTAATGCTCCTCAACTTCAACTTTTTGTCTGGGTTGTAAAAATTTTCGTTTCTTCAAGCAGCCAACTGTGCTTTTTATTAGGTTTACTTTACTCCCTCTTTTTTATCCCATTTTTCTGATACACATACTTTTTTCCTTTTTGGATAGGGAGCAACAGTTGCGGTTCAATGTGTAAATTTAATCAGCCAGCTTACTCAAGTATGCTGCAGTGCAGCAGGAGTAGGTGCAGCAGCACCATCTGCAGGAGCTCTTCTTGTTTTATCCTATACCTATGTACATATATGTATGTATGTATACATGGATGAAAATGTTGTGGAAATTTAATTAAATGCATTTAGCTTTTCTGCTAGGTTAGGCATGTGAACTACTTTATAGAAGAGCAGCTCATTGTGTGTAAAGCTTTTATTTAGTTTACTTAGGAGAAACTAAATTAGTTTGATGAGAGGAAAACGATTTTTAAAAATTACATGATAAAATATTTACCTTTTCCTACATTTCTGTAAGTTAACTTGCATTTTTATACAAATTATTTAATGCATTTTTTAATTAAAACATTACCAATTAGTCAAACATTTTTGTGCTTTTGCTCATGTGGAATCCCAATTGAATTTTAATTTGAGTTAACTCCAAAAAGTAAAATCTGTATTTTTAAGAACCTTAAACTTGTCGGGAATCTATTTAGGTGATAAGGACATCACAATAAACGTTGTTAGATACAAAATTACTTTAATTTTGCATTTTCCAAATAGTTGTTTAAATAGAGTTTTCGTCCAAGAAATCTGCAACTTAATTAGCTACACCCGTGATCAAAATAATTACTAAAAACGGTGGTAGGGAAATGCAAGGCCAAAATAATGCCCAGTTTCAATTCGATAACGCACAAGAATGTATGCCAACTAATTGACGATATTGCCCAATGTTTTATTTATTTGTTTCTTGCACAATGTACAATAATTTGTTGTACTCTATATGTTCCTAATATAAGGAAGAAAGAAATCAACATGACTGAATAGCTGGAGAAATTTATAAACTTAATGTAGGATTTTTTCTACTCGTTTCACCCCCTAACATTTGTTTCCTTTACAGCTGACAGCTTTGTCCAATCAATGTGCTTGCTAAGTACTTACCAAAAACTATTAACCCTTAAACATTGCTTAGCCAATGACAAATCGTTTTTTCGTCTTAACAGCGGGAGGGTAAAATCTTTAGCTTCTAATTGCTTTTCCAGAGTATTTGGAAAACTTACAAAAACAAAAAGGGCATAGAGAAAGCCTGTCAACAATTAGGAATTTCTCCATGGAGAGAAAACTAAACGAAAACTTGAATAAGAAGAGATTTTTTTCATACATTTCAGTTCGACATTTCGTGTGACAGTCTTTGAATGTGTCTGAACAGGATTCTTTATGCAGGGCCCAAAGCTATAAACTCGAATACAAAACAAAAAAAATGGATAAGGGGAAAAAAATTCAATGTTGCGGTGGTGGAACTATGACAAGAAGAATCAACGAAAAAAAAGGAATACAGAAATCTCAGCATACACGACTTACACACATATGTCCATTCTTTCAAATTGTGTCAGCTCCCTTCGGGTCATAAATGAAGGGAAACCAGAAATCAACCAAACACTGAACCACGCCAAAGTCTGTACACTTTTGAATATTTTGAACGGATCCATGGTATAGAAGAATTAAAGTCCACATCGATTAACGGTCTAAAAAGTCTCAAAGTTAATTCATAGCATCTGAATCAATCAGAACATTTTTATTATAAATATAAATATTATACGATGGTACAACTTAAAACGCTTAATTCGGAATGTGAATTTCAGATTATTAGAAGCAGTCTCTACTGTATTTTGATTACACTTTCAAATAAGCGAATTTAATCTGAGGTCAATGTACCAAACAAAATAAGATAAGCGCAGATTTTTTTTTCTATGGAGCGAGCAAGCTGAAGCCCTAGTCATTGGTTCAGTTTAATTTAAACGCCATGGGAGGAAATACAATATAAAAATGTCATCGCAAATAATTTGGTGTCTGTTAAGTCTAATCTTAGCATTAATAGTAAATAAATCAGTGTTGTCTTTAGATACATCGTTTGTTGTTCCTTTATATATCAAAACGAGTAATTGTTTGGTTCCACAATGCTTCGAAGAAATTGGTGTGGGAACTGTGATCCAACCAAAATTGATTCTTACCGCCAACCAATGTCTTAAAAAAGCCAAATCCAAAGTTGGCGAAAACTCACAACAAATGAATTTATTTATTTATAGTCGGAAATTTCACAGTGTGCATCAAACAAATCAATTCGTGTACGTAATCTAAGTATATTTTGATTCAAAAAACGTAAACTGTCTTAAGAATTTGCGATTTCTGATCAATTTTTCTGATAGCTTAAACAACTGCGTCGCTTTGAAGTTGGAAACTGCTTTAGATGTGTATATACCCAAACCATATGTTATTCGGACTTTCAAGAGGGCTCAAATTTATGAGAAACTTGTTACTTATGGGTTGCCAGAGATTCGCGTAACTGCCACAAGCATTTTACAATTTATTCTCTGGCGTAATAACAGCACATCAAGCGTGAGTGCCGCAACAGGAAGTGGAGTGTTCGTAGATTGTCCAACTGGAACTTGTTTGGCAGGTGTCATCATTAACGAACCCGGACGTACTATAGAGTTTTCCATTGATACCTGTTCCTTAGACTATTATGATGAAAATACAATGAAAATTTACAAAAACCGAGATAAGAATTTGCAAATATTATCGGCTGGAGAAGGTATCTCCCCCACGATCGATGATAGTTTTGTTACAATAGAATGCATAAACGAACACTACTTGATAATGGGGAGCATAGTTACTTCTAGTATTGACTTGACATGCTCTGGAACAAAGTGGCTGGAATTGGAAGGCAATCAGCCGCAATGCATTAGTAAGTGAGCATATACATACACACACATGCAACCTTGTTTAAATTTTGTAAACTTTTTTTTTTTTTTTTTTTTTGTCAGAACTTTGCAATGCAAGCGAACTAAATAAACTATACGCCATGGAACCAAAATGCATTTTAGATAGCATTACCGTTAACTGCCAGGAAAATGCAAAGAATTTACCAGGAACAATAGCAATTTTTTCCTGTGCCATTGGTTTTCTTAGTAATGAAGAACAATCCTCTGTGACATGTTTAAAAGATGGATCATGGGATGGATTACAAGAATTGTATACCACACAAGGGAAATATTGTTCCCAAGATTGCCAAAAAACATATCCACACACTCTCATTTTTAAACAGGCAAATATTCAGCTAGACACAGCTAAAGCCTCATCAACAGTTGCCATTTTTATGAAGTTAAATCGAACTTTAGGTAAGGTATTGACAAATATAAAAAAAGAATGTTCTGGAATTATGATTCGACTTGACTTGGTATTAACTGCTGCACATTGCCTTTTTATCGACGATAAACAAATTGATGAAAATATGCTTTTAATTGGTTACCTACAAGTTAATACTGATAGCATATCTAATCTACATCAACTTCAGGAAGTACAGCGATATTGGCTACATCCGTAAGTTTTCAAAATATTATCATTTTATTTGAAATGAAAGTCACTTTTTTATACCCTAATTCCAGGGAGTTTGATAAGTTTAACAATTTATCGAACGACATTGCCATTTTGCAGATGAAGCACAGAGTGAAAGATCCCATAGGTCAAGGAATCATTTGTCTACCTTGGACCAACATGAATCGTACTGTTTCAAATAGTACCGAAGGAAATGTGAATGCATGGTCAACTAATACTCAAAACCTCCGAATCATGCCCTTTAAAGTAACTGAGATTACAAATCACAGCGATCACTTTAATATATCATTAGCATTCGGTTCTAAGCTGTGTAATGGGGATAGCGGCAGCCCTCTTGTAGTTGGTTGCAATGAAAATTATGGGAGTGCCATGTGTCTTATGGGAATTGTCAGCAAAGCAAAAGACGCAGGGGAACACATTACTAATTGCATACCGGATGTTGTCGCCACAAACTTATTCTATGAATCAACTATGAAATTCATTCAATCCCATTACAAGGACTTTAATGGTAGAATTTAAACGATCAATAAAAGTATTGATATAATTTATTCTAAATTGATTTTACGAGACTTCAATAAAAAAAGATAATCAACTGCTCTTTATTTAAAATTTAATATATATTATGTGAATTCATAGGAACTCGAATAATTCATGAATGAATCATTTTATTTTACTCTAGTTAATACTAAAATTATAAATAGTCCTCTTTGAATTATAAGTATAGCATTACACATTCATCTTATCGCCAGCGATAACGAACAGACGAGAGATGAGGAGAGACAGACGTATATCGAGACGTTACGTCATAGTCGAGCACAAGGTCAAGGCCAGCTGCAAAGTCATAAAGCACCACAAACAGTCGTGTCAGGGAAAACGTAATCAGTATTAAAAACAAGTTTAACTCTACCAGACTGCTAGAATCGAATGCAGTTCTTAAGCTTAAAAGTATGCTATGAAATTTGTAACTTTAGCCTTAAACATAACTATTTAAGTAATTTATTTATATCGACAATTTGTACAAAAATTATGTTTTCTTTGGCATTAAGAGAATAACAATTTTCAATATCGCATCTCCACCTGCAAACAAACTATTCCTTTGGGGGCAGTAATAAAGTTTTATCTGCCACAAAAACAAAATCAATTCATCTCGTTTCAAGTTTTTGTGTGGTTTTCGGTTAAGAAAAAAAGTTTCAATAATTTCCAACACGTTTATTACTTGGCCAATTTCGATAAAGTAGAGTCTTCAACTTTGTAACCAGCACAAGAGACATTAATAAACCAAATGGGAATGTATACATCAAAAAGGAAAAGCAGTGTAACGTTTTTATTCTAGCCGAAAATTATACACCTTATTATTCATTATACTCAGCGATTACTCCCAGTTAACAGCTTATTCAGTATACCCTTATCACGGTAAGTGAAATAAAACCTACTATACAGCTTAAAGAAACCCTGCGGAGATTTATGTTGAGACAAAAGTTGGGCGTGTGTGTGACTCTCCATTAAATGTGTTAATAGGATAAATATGCAAACAAAAAAAATGAAACAAAAAAAAATGGAAAAGTCAAATAGGGAAATACTGTCAAATTTATTTGCCACCCGCTGACAGCAAAGTAAAGTAGAATTTTTTGTTTTTTAAATTTTAAAAGGCTTTAACAAAGCAATGAAATTGTGGAGTTAGATTGAAATCAAGAGAGATAAAAAGAGCGAGGTAGTCAGATAGTAAAGGGCCAGAGGGCAAGAACCTAAACACGTTCGATGCCTGCAAATATTGGTAAATGGAAGAGCCCCATGTCCTAGGTAGTATAACAATACGGATGAACGAACTTAAGCACGCAGCTTTAGTGTATTGAACATGTCATCGACAAAATTTGTGTCAAAAACTCACCGCAAAATACCAGCAAAACCAGTTTGGGGTATGTGGCAATGTTCGGGATGGCGGTGGCAAGTGCAAGTGCATTGTTGTCGAGGCTAGGCAAAAGCCATTTTCACAATATTTTCAGTTATGCTACCTTCACGTTGACTCCCAGGCAACATGGCTTGCCACTTTCGGTTTTTTTTTTCCTTTTTTTTTTTTTTTTTTTTTGTTTTTGCCCCCCGATTTTGTTGGTAGGGGTTTTTGTTTGCTTTACGCTTGGATCGGTTTTGGCTGAGGCTCTTTCATTTTTACCTGGGCAATACATCAATTTAACAAGGCCAGCGTGCACATGGGAAATTAGCCTGCTATTACGTTATTCTTTCATGCCAAATACAGAGACAGATGCCGGCAGGAGCACGTCCTGAAACATTTTTCAATTTATCCTTTAAAGTTGAGGAATGCTGCTAAGTGTTAAACAGTTGCTCAAAAGACACAGCAACTGGTTTAGTCAGCAGTCAGACTCGAGTTAAACAACATCTTGCAATTGGCCAATTAGCCTATTTTGGCCTGTTTCATAGAATTCTGGTACCTGGGACTCGAATTTAGTGCAATTGAGACTTACCTTTGATATGGACGATTAAAATTTCTAATTCATTTCCCCTGCAATCATGACTCAACAACATGGAAAATTGCAATGCATTATCTCAAAATTCAAAAAGAAAATTAATTTTTCTGCCTTAACAAGAAGAGCAATCCAAAGGAATACTAAAAGATAAAGGCTTCTCGATTTTTTAATACCCTACAGAAGTTTTCCATTTATTATAGAGATGTAGAAAATTAAAACTGACTAACATAACTAAGGATTATGTCATATTCAAATGGATCAATTTGTTTTCTTTTGGTTTTCGATTTTTTTTTAATAAAGCGTTAGTTAGTAGAGCTGTGCAAAGTCCAACGACAGGAACATTTTTCTACACTAATTATAGTATTGCTTAACATCTTAGTTTATCACGAGGCTTTCATACTTACAATTAGTATCTATGACTAATATATGTAAAAGTGTTTCTCTTGCGTTTCTTAGTTTATGCTATTTGTATATTCTTTCTTTTTGAATGTAGGTTACAGGGTATAAAAATAAAAGAAAGAAAAATATTGTCAATGACGCCAAAAACCTTCTCAACAAGAAAACGACAATCAATGTTACCGCTCGCTGGCTGACAGGCTGACTGGGTGCCTGCCTGCCATTTCCCGTTACCATTAGACCAAAGGAAGGACATCTCACTCCATCCATAGAAATATAGGAAGAAAAAAAGCTGCTAACGTGATGCATGAGTGAACTTGGCAGTAAGAGAGCTCTGAGACACACAGAAGGAAAAAATGTGGAATGACGCCGACGACAACAGCAACAACGTCGCGACGTTGCCGTTGCCGATGACGACGACGACGACGACGAAAACGACAGCGAGAACGACGACGACGACGATGTGCAAACTGGCGAAGTGACAGCAAATGGCGCGGAAATTCTGTGTGTACGCCAACGTCAACTAATCGTGGGTGAACAAATCTCTCAATATACATACATATATTTGCTTACATATGTATGTGCATATGTACATATATATGTATATTTGTATGTTTGTGTATGTGTGTGCATTGCAAGGTGCTGCTAACGGGACAACGTCACAGAAGGTAACTTGAGTAGCTTCTTGTTGTTGTTTACGTCAATCGTTTTTGCTGCCGATGGAACGATGGCCATGGCGACGCCTTCGAAAAAGAGCCAAGAGGCTCAAAAAGGAGTCAGGAGTGAAGAGGCGTGACACCCATTGGTCATGCATTGATTGCTGGCAAATTTGCATCCTTGTGTACTCTGTGTACACACAACTGTGTGGTGTGGAAAGTGTGTATATGTGTGTGTCCGGGTCAGAGAATCTAAAATTGATTAGTCGTTATTTAATTAGAGAATTTCTAATCAAGGACTAAAAATAACCGTTGAGAACACAGTACAGAACACAGTTGATTGATTTTTTTTTTAATTTGAAATGAAAATCAAGTTTATTTTTTTTTCAAAATTCTTAACCTGAAAATAAATACTAAATGAACCAAAAATTTAAAAGAGATTAATAGCATAAAAGAAATAAAACTCTGAATTCTCTGTTTGGATACAGTTAAGTTCCATGTTTTTTGTAGAAATTCTCGCCCTACTTTTAATTCAAAAATTCTTTCCTTAAGGCTTCATTCTGTAAATAAACTCTATTATTATATCAAAAGAATCAATGGTCAATTCATCCCCATTTCTACAGGGAAATGTTTCAACTTTTAGGCAAAGTTCTTACCTCCTTCAGGTAACTTGCTTAGGCGATAAAGATAAATTATTCACACATCGAAATTAACGATAAGTGTCATTTACTTGGAATAATTTTTACGTAAAAAATGTTTTATATTTTACAAATCCCCACTAAGTGCCCCTTGACCCACTTTTTTATTTAAAGTAGTTACCTAGAGGAAATTACAAATCAATAAGAATTAATATTTGCATGAAGTCTGGGGATTTGTGAGCTTTGTTGAAGGAGGGCAAGTTTAGTCAGGGATGGGAATTAAATAAAGCCAAATACACATATGGATATATTTACAGTATTTTTCATATCAAACTTTACAGATTCTCTCTATTTATTAAGGACATTCTGTAGTCCTTCCAGTCTTTTGCATAATTTCTTCTCTAACTAAGATTGCCTTTTAAATTCACTTCATGGTGACATTCTACTTTGCATTCAATTATGTAAAAATCCTCACATACATTGTTGTTGTAGTTGTCATTGTTGTTGTTTTTGTTGCTGATGCTGGTGCCATTGTTGTTTTTTGTTGAAGTTGTACAACAAAATCACATTAGCATAAAGTAGGCTACTTAACAAAGTCATTGAACGTAATAATTATTATACTCCTGACATTAAAAATATGAACAAAGTTGTGTGAAATATATTCTGCTTTATTGTGTGGTCGTGGTCGAGCCCTGAAGTTGAGGGTGTGTCTATGTGTGTATTCGAGTATGTGTGTGTGCTTACCATATTAGTGGGTGGTGCGGGCAGTCGCCATGGGTCCAACAAAAACCAAGACAATAATGAAGAGGCGACAAAAACTTTAGCACTTACATGGTCGTTGTCATCGTTGGCCCATCTTCATTTCAGCACTTGGAAAAGAACTTGAAATGAAGCGAAAGACATACGAGCATGTCCCATCGAGGTGGGGTAATATGCTGTATCAAGAATTTAAACTCTAATTAAATTCTATTAACTTTTCTATCTCTTGTTCGCCTTATCCTTAGTACATTCGTCTCTAAATCGATTGAAAGAGAGGTCCATTTATTTGTCCAAAGTGCTGAACCTGCAATGCTTTTGTTCGTCTTGCCATAGAAAGAGAAACGATAAATCGTATTTTTATGGTTTGGCTATGTTGCATCACAAAAGGTCAAAAACTAGCTTAATAATGGAAATTTTATTTGTCTACTTGGAAGTTTAAACATTTCTCTGATAATGCAATTTTTTCGCCTTTTGTTGGGTACTATTGATAATTATTGATTAAAAAATGCTTCGATCACGAAACATTTTGATTAGATTGCTGACAAAACTGTCTGTTCACTCCCACATTGACAGTTATGGCATAATTTTATTGCCTCTAATTATAGCCATTGAAATAAAATGTTTTTTAATTTTAACTAGCCACCTGTTGAACAGGAATTGCACTGCAATCATTAAAATGTCATTTCTCGATTAGGTTTAGAGTGCTAAACCAAAAAAAAAAAAAACTAAGAAATTTGAATTAAACTTATGTAGATTGAACTTATATAATCGAAAAAGGTTGTGTATTTCAATAAATATATACAATTATAGATTAATCTTTTTAATAATAATTAACTGACCCAAAAACTAGCTTAGTTGGATTTTTCGGTTTCTCAAAGAAGTTAGACCCTTTGTTAAAATTAAAGGGTTTATTTTCTTTCCTTTTTTTTTGCATACTTTATGAGCTAAAGCTAATGTGACACATGCGAGGAATTTAAAATTTGTTTGCCATTTTTATAGATTTAATTGCTGTCATTAAAATATTAACAGGTCGCTTATCACTGCTTAACACCCAAACACACACACACACACAGCTTACGGGCATAAAATGCCTCAAGGTCAAACAATTAAATTAACAATGAATTACGTAAATGGATATGTCTGTCTCAGCATTTCACAACGTAATAATTTTTCCACGCACAAGCGAAACAAACACACAAGAAAAAACATACATAGAAAATGAAACAAAATACCAATGTTAGAAAGTCAGCTATTTTTACGTTGCTAATACGCCATGTAGTGCGCTTATTATTTAATGGCCAACTATTGATTCACTCGCCAGCACCAGCAATGTCAATATCAAAGACACCATTCGACATATGGGGCGAGGCAAGGAAGCCCTAAAAGAGACTTTCCGACAAAACTGTTTACATACCCCAAGCGGACTAATTGAATTTGCACAATGCCAGGTATAAATGGCGGATTGCCGTTGGCCCTTAATTAAAATCGACGCGAAGAACGCTACGCGCCACACGCGGAACACGGTACACGCGGTACATACAAAAACGAATCAAACGTTAATTTTTTCGAGAAATCAAGAGACAATTTAAATCATCTTCAAAATGGTCGTCAACTTTAAAGTGTTTAAGAAATGTTCACCGAACAACATGATCACGCTCTATATGAATAGGCGTGAGTTTGTGGATTCGGTGACCCAAGTAGAACCAATTGGTGGGTATATAAGGAGATGCTTATTGGTTTACTGAGATTGAGACGACTGAGACAAGAAGTAATATATTAAGTAAAATACATCTAACTAAATATCAGGATTGCAGTCCTCGGTAGATCAGTTGTCTAAGTGGGCCAATCATTTAGGCAACTGAACAACGAGTATCCGTGTTTGAATCCCAGGCTAGTATGTAGTGAATGTAGTTTTCGTCTAACAATAACCCGAAGGACAGGAGTTGACAGTGCTCGTAGTTAGGTTGATAGTTCATTGATTTTACTCAAAACTTAACAACAAATTTTATCGTCTTATCTGACGGATCCATATTTTTAACTACTTTGTCAGTTGTCTTGGCTTTTGGTCCTGAAATAGTCAAAATTCATAGTTTAATAGAGTAATCGAACCATAACGATACAGAAATCTTGAGATTTTTGATTGAATTTTTCAGTCATTTTTTAAATATTAGTTTCAACAGTCTGCTTGAAAATGAGCGAATTCGGATTCAAAGGAAATTGGGATTACCTTTGGCTTCAAAAAGCACATGACATAAATAGGGAAACATAGAAAATTTCCTTAAATAAGAAGCATTGACCATGTATTTATTTATAGTTTTCCAATGGGATTTGAAAAATTAACTATTAGAGTAGATCTCTATCTGTAACCTTCCTTAGAAAATGATGTAATAATAGAAATATTAACGTTAATTAGAGCTTAACTGAAAAAAGTGATGAGTTCTGCTACTTATCCTTGCACGCCATGTAGTATTCGTACATATTGCCATTGGGTGGTTAACCATTTACATGCCTAAGTCGACCTCTAATTGTACTAGGCTCCTAATTAAATTCTCGGATATGTAATTTATGCAATGCGAAGTCTGTTGCATTAACAACAACAAAAGATTCTTATTAGTTACGTGACCTAACTGAAGACATGAACGTGTAACACAGCCAATTAATTACACCCTTAATCATATTGTATCTGGCTATATCTTCCTGTAGATGGCATCGTTGTACTGGATGATGAGTACGTGCGTCAGAATCGTAAAATCTTTGTTCAGCTTGTCTGCAATTTTCGTTATGGACGCGAGGATGATGAAATGATTGGACTGCGTTTCCAAAAGGAGTTAACCTTGGTCTCGCAACAGGTTTGCCCACAGCAAAAACAAGATTTGCAGTTGACCAAAATGCAGGAGCGTCTACTCAAGAAACTCGGCTCAAATGCATTCCCCTTTATAATGCAAATGCCTCCAAGTTCCCCAGCATCGGTGGTGCTGCAACAACGGGCCAGTGACGAGAGTCAACCATGCGGTGTGCAGTACTTTGTCAAGATTTTCACCGGCGACAGTGATTGCGATCGTTCGCATCGTCGCAGCACCATCAATTTGGGCATTCGCAAGGTGCAGTATGCTCCAACCAAACAGGGCATTCAGCCCTGCACTGTGGTACGCAAGGATTTCCTTTTGTCGCCCGGTGAACTAGAATTGGAAGTGACTCTGGACAAACAACTGTATCATCACGGCGAAAAGATTGCGGTCAATATTTGTGTACGCAACAATTCGAACAAGGTTGTGAAGAAGGTCAAGGCTATGGTGCAGCAAGGTGTCGACGTGGTACTCTTCCAAAATGGACAATTCCGGAATACAATTGCCTTCATGGAGACCAGTGAGGGATGTCCCTTGAATCCGGGTTCAAGTTTGCAAAAGGTCATGTATCTAGTGCCAACTTTGGTGGCCAATTGTGATCGGGCTGGGATTGCTGTAGAGGGTGATATCAAACGCAAGGACACGGCACTGGCCTCAACTACACTGTGAGTGTTAAGAAATAAACTACATATGAACTAACAAATTCATTTTTTCACCTCTTACCTAGTATTGCCAGCCAAGATGCTCGTGATGCATTTGGCATAATTGTGTCCTATGCGGTTAAGGTGAAACTATTTTTGGGTGCCTTGGGCGGTGAACTGTGCGCTGAATTGCCTTTCATTCTAATGCATCCGAAGGTAAGTTTTCTTAGCTTAAATAAACTAATTCTTGGTATAAACTTTCTACATAATTATTATTTATTATTTTCCTCAGCCAAGCCGCAAGGCTCAATTGGAAGCTGAGGGCTCTGTTGAAGCCTAAAGGGCGAATCAAAATATATCTAAATATATAAATGGATAAAATGTTTACCTCAACTAAACAAACAATTTCTTAGTGTGCCTAAGCAAACGTAGCTGATTTGTTGCTGAAAATGTTCTGAACTGCAGTCGTCGTACTTTTTCTTATAATATACATATATACACACATATATGTGTATATCTAAATATGTATCTCTACAAATGTATAATTGTGTGTATGTGTAACAAAATCAAACAAAATAGAGGAATTAAATACTGGAGAAGATCAAATGATTTGAGTATTTGATTAAGTCTCATTAGCTTATTACCTGGCCCACAACCACATAGAGATATTATTAATTGATGCAGTGGCATATGCAGCTGTCTCTGTGTGTGTGTGTGTGTCTGTTTGGTAATGGCCAAAAGCAAACTTGCCACTTGATTATATACATCTAATTCCGCACATATTAGCCAAGAGAAACATTGTTCAGTAGATTATGTATTTATTCAAGTGCATTTTGGGAAATCAAGTGAAACATTTCATTCAAAGTTTGAAGTTTGAATTTCAAACACACACATACCCATACAAATAGAAACCGAGGGCCAGACACATAATGTCTTTTGCATAAAATTTACTAATGAAAATTTCATAAATTTCATGGAAAAGTCAAATATACAAGAAGCAATTCATCTACCATAAAGTGAACAAATTTCACTCGACTTGCTGGCAAAGTCAATTGTTTTGTTTTCCAAATTTAAAATGAAAACTTTAATCATCCTTAAGACAAAAAACAACATCTTCATCAGTAAACCGAATTTAAAGTAATTTGTCTTTCTCTGCCAACAAACTGTTAAATGGTTTTGTGGCCCATTCAATTAGCCTCAAAAGAGATTTACATTTTTGTGGAAAGCCGTCGGTAAACTATTTATGGTTTTTTTGTTTTTGCAAATTTTATTCACAGATTATCTTTAACCAAACATTTCCATAACGATAAGATTAAAATTAAATGGTTTTATTGGCTAACTTTTATTGAAGTTTGACAAAAAATTGCATACAAATCATAAATGTGAAATAGTTTTTAGATAAGCTTTAATAATAGCTATAACCCAAACTAAGTTGAGTGTTCACGAACAAGTAACATTATTAGTCAATAAATAATCAGTTAACCGTTACCAGGTCAAGCAATAATATTTCTCTTAGATTAACCAGACCTAGACCTAGACAGATTAGTCATGCAAAGCCATCGGAAAGATGTGAAAAAAAACATTTGCTACTAGTTTTAAATTTAATTTCGACTACTTATAAAGATAAAGTGAAGCATGATACAATAATTACTTAAGTACTGAAGGGACTAAAAAGTGTTTGTAGCCAAGCAATACACTTATCGAGAAATTTTTGGTGCAACAAAATGGGACACAATAATGGAAAAATATAATGAATTAATCAAAAATGGGTTTGAGGTCAATAAATCTTACTAATTCATAAGATTTTTAATCAGCCTTAGGTCGATAAATCTTACCAAGATATATACAAGATTTTAAATATGTTGAATGAAATTCTAAACTACAAATATGGAAAAACATTTCTTCTATTCTAAATTGTGTATTTCATGATGAACTGAGGAAATTTTAATTAAATATCTATGTATATTCTAATAACTGAACTAATTGTACTTTCACCATATAAAAAAAAAAAGATTTTTTGAGCAATTTAAGTAAAATTTGATTGTCTAAAATTTTAAAGATGGTTCTTAGTACAAATTAACAGTATTAATCATCATGTTCTTCGGCATCTTATTATGGTAATTTTTAGTATAAACTAATGTAATTCTTAAAATCGATTCAGAAATCTGCTAATTAGAGAACTGAATAGACCTCGAAATAGCGATCCGCAGATAGTTTGCGGATTTTTTATTTGTTTTAGGTAGAGGCAGCTAATTCCAAAGATTGAAATAAGTTAGATTTGCAAAATATTGCATATACTAATAATTTTTCCCGTTTCACTAAATGGCTCACTTCCTATATAGAGATTAATTATAATATGCTTGATTTTCTCAGAGTATTAAATCGCTCGTTTCATTGAATGCTAATCTCGATTGGCCTTTTATGCAAAGACCCAGTTGCAGTGTGGCCTGATAAGCTGCTGTTCAATTGGGTTATAACTTATAAACAAACGCACAAAAAGAAAAAAAAACACAAAAAGATTGACAAACTGGCGAGTGCTTCTTGAGACTAATATGGTTAATCTATCAAAATAGCAAGATTATAGCTTTAGAACACCAATATAAGCTAAGCAGTCGTGACTATATCTGTAGTATTCGAAAAGAAGTTGCCGTCGGGGAAAGATGTGTTGTAATTGCTGCAGTGTGACCCAGCAAAAGATCTGGGTATTTGGAAGTGGAACTTTTTTGGCCGTATTTGGATTACTATGCATAATACTATGGCCAAGTTTCATAGACACACAGATCATGAAGGTGCGAGTGCAAGTGACATAACTGAAATTTGTAGATAAAGTGGATATTTTTTTTTTTTTTGTGTATTCTTAGGCCTTGCCGTTGACGCCCACTTCAAAGACTTTTGAAAAATGGGAAGAGCTGCCCATACCAGTCTATGTGTATATGTATCTATGGAATTGGACCAATGCCGATGACGTGTCCGCCAATGGTGTAAAACCGATGTTTGAACAACTTGGGCCTTATGTCTATAGGGAGGAACGCAAGAAAATGGATTTAGAATGGCATGATAATAATACAGTGACATTTAATCCACAAAGAACTTGGTTCTGGGAGGAGGAACTATCGGGTGGCAAGCAAAGTGATATCGTTACAGTGCCTCATTTGCCCTCTCTAGTACGTTTCATGTGTAACTTTTATTCGTCTAAATTTTAAAGTGTCCCTTTTTCCACCTCTTATATAGGCAGCTGCAAGTCAGATGCGCGATAGCCCTAAATTATTGAAAATTTTCTTCAATCAAGCTCTGAATTCCAATGGAGGTTGTCTGGCAGCCACTCATACAGCAGCCGAATGGCTCTTCGACGGATTTTACGATGAATTTTTGCACTATGCCATGGAACTGAATAATCCTTTGGCTCCAGCAATTGAGGATGATCATTTTGCCTGGTTTTTGAATCGCAATGGCTCAAAGGATTTCGAAGGAGCATTTACTGTGCACACGGGGGTAGGAAATATCAAACAAATGGGCGACATTCAATTCTGGAAAGGACAAAATCATACAGGCTGGTATGAAGGTGACTGTGGACGACTAAATGGCAGCACCACCGATCTCTTTGTTCCCGATGAACCGTTAGAGAAAGCTTTAACCATATTCATACCAGACACTTGTCGAATTATTAATCTCGAATTTACTGGGGAAAGTTATGAAATTGAAGGCATTACAGGATGGAAATATGAAGTGACTCCAAACACCTTTGACAATGGCCAACTGAATGGTAATATGAAATGTTATTGCCCCTTGGAGAGGCAACCAGATAATTGTCCACAAACTGGAGCCACGGACTTGAGCCCGTGTGCCGAAGGTGTTCCCATGTTTTTGTCAGCTGATCATTTCATGTATGCCGATGAAAGTTATTCAAATACCATCATCGGTTTCCAGCCAGACTATGAAAAGAATAATTTCTTTATCATTATGGAAAGAAAACTTGGTGTGCCAATGCAAGTGAATGCAGCAGTTATGATCACGTTATACATGGAGGAAGATAAGGATATTGAGTAAGTTGACTACAAAGTAACAGAAAAAAAAACAAATCCAATTAAAAATGAAGCAAGTAAGTCGACTCGTCGACTTGGGTATACCATACACCTGGTGAAACAAATATTTCAAATTTCGAAGACCAAATGTATGTATGTCTATTAAATTGTTTTTACATGTTTTATACTATGTGCTATCTCGCTCACTCTACAAACACACGAGCACTCTAGCGCCGCCACTAGCCAACGTCCAATTCTGGCCTTGTGGACCGCGTAGTAAAATACGTTCATACGCATATTTTACATGTTTCTAGTCCGATTTCAATAAAATTTGGTAGTTTGATAGAAATAGATAAGAATAATTAGTCTGCCGAATTTGAATGCGATAGTCAAAAAAATACAGGAGGAAATCGGTTTTTTCTAAATTATGGAGGCGGAAGTGGGCGTGGCAAAATGTGAAAATATCTAAATTCTCCGCGCATACTATGCCAGTATACATACTAAATTTGGTGACTTTAGCTTTGTCAGTTTTTGATAAAATCAGTTTTGTTTAATTTACGGGGGCGGAAGTGGGCGTGGCAAAATTTTTAAATAGCCAATATCTGCGCGTCTATTAAGCTAGTCTACATACTAAATTTGATGTCGGTAGCTATCATAGTGTTTAAGGAAATCACTTTTATGTAAATTCCGGGGGCGGAAGGGGGCGTGGCAAAAAGTTTAAACAATTAGTTTCTGCGCGCTAACTAACCGAGCATATAAACCAAATTTGATGTCTCTAGCTATTATACTTTTTAAGAAAAACAGTTTTGTGTGATTCCTGGGGGCGTAAGGGGGCGTGGCAAAAGTTTGAACAGTTAATTTCTGCGCACTAACTAATCGGGTATACAAACTAAATTTGATGTCTCTAGCTGTCATACTTTTTTAAGAAAAACAGTTTTATGTGATTCCTGGGGGCGTAAGGGGGCGTGGCCGAAATTCCAATTAATGCTGAACATGTGCATACTACACGAGTATACATACCAAATTTGGTGGCTCTAGCTCTTATAGTCTCCGAGATCTGCGTGTTCATACAGACGGACGGACGGACGGACGGACGGACGGACGGACGGACGGACGGACGGACGGACGGACGGACGGACGGACAGACGGACATGGCTAGATCGACTTGGCTGTTGATCCTGATCAAGAATATATATACTTTATAGGGTCGGAGAAGCTTCCTTCTGGCTGTTACATACATTTTGGCGACTTTAATATACCATTTCACCCTATGGGTGTATGGTATAAAAAATCTTTTCTATTTATTAGCATTCTCAAAGGCATCCCCAGTTTCTATGCTCCTCTATTTACCACTGCCAGCCGAGCTGTTATCAACAAAGAATTGGCCAAGGAATTAAAGGTTGGTCGAGTCATACATTCATTCTCATTTTTAATTTACATTCCTTTTCCTTTTAGTTGGCTCTTAATTTACCCACAATTGGGCGCTATACAGGAGTGGGTATGCTCTGTTTGGGATGCATTTTAATTGGTATTGGCATTATTCTTACATGGAAACGTAAGTGGCATGGCCAAGGTGCGGCCGATAAGGCAGCTCTCATATATCATCAAAACGAGCCAGAAACGGGTGGTATACCGAACTATCCTGAAGTTGTAAGGGGGGCAAAATTAAGTATTTAGTTATTTATATAAAATTATCTAAACCTACGTATAATAATAGATTTTTTTTTTTGGTAACATGTTATTAGGATTTTTTAAATTCCAAAATTGTGATATTTGTTAAATGAAATTCAAAAGAAAAACGAAATATACAGCTAAGATCTTAGCTAAAAAGTATTCCCTAACTGAAGTTTTCAACAAATAAAGCTCGGCATATACATATTTTGAAAGAATTTCACCATGAAAATAAATTTTGAACATCTGTTTTATCTTTGTTATCAATAGCAAATGTCATTGGCAGCTATCTTTGTGAGTAAAGATATATTTCATATGTTATCAGCAATTGCTATAAAAGTCAGAGTCAGCACTAATATTGAAATCATATCAACTTTAGCAATAAAAATGAATTGTACCTCTTTGTACGTTGTGTACCTCGTGCTCTGCCTTTACTTCTGTCGTGTCTGCCACTGTCAGTTGCAATGTAATTCGGGGAGAGCGCAGCGCCAAAAACGCATTGTCATCCACAGTCCCAGTGGCATTCAACTGAGCGGATTGGACCATTGCCAATACGAGGTGACACCATGGAGCAACCAAGTGTGTCAAGTGCGCATCGATTTCGTCCGCCTGGAGCTGGAGCAGCCTCAATTGAATGCCACCAGTCAGATGCTAGAATGCGTGGACTTTCTGCAGGTGCAGCAGCGTTTTCGCATTTGCGGCAAAAATAGCGGCCAGCATTTCTATGTGCCCCTGCAACGTGGTCAAGTGCTGCAGTTGCTCTTCACGCTGGCCACACGTTCGCCACAGTCTGTGTGGCAGTTGACGCTGACCCAACTGGAATGCCCAGCCTCAATGCTGCCCTCCAGCAGGGAGCTGGAACCAGCAGTTATTGCCATGCCTGTCTCAGTATCTGGTTTGCCATCCCTGCAGAATCTCTTACCGCGCACCATTTTTGGCGGCCAATCTGGCATTGGTTCTGGCAACGGACCAGCTGCCCAATTGATCCAGACACTTAGATCACCTTCCCGTAACGATTTGGATATGCTAGCGCCTCTCGGATGTGATCAATACTGGCAGCCTACAACTGGCAAGATTGTTAGTTTTAATTTTGGCAGTGAAAATTACGTGCCCAATATGAAGTATTCCATTTGTATCAAGGGCATGGCCAATAATGAGATAAGGTAAGTGTGACATTTAGATAAATCGTATCTCTAGGGTTGGAACACCAATTTTCGAGAATTCTTATGTAGATTCGGATTACTCCTAAATTATTTTGAAATATTTACAATACAAACAAAATTCAATTCAATTGATTGTTAAAATATATGAGAAATTTGTTCCTAGCTGTTTAAAATACAACGTGAGATGTGAAATTTACTTTTAAAATCAAAATTCACTTAATGGTGATGTAACTTGACTTCTCAACTTATAAGTTGCCAGTTGGTTTTTAGACACAATTTAATACCTTATTGTCTTACATATATCTCAACTCTTACATTACTTATATTGATGTATATTTTTTAAACTTTATTTTCCAGTTACACCATCGATCATTTATCTTTATCAAAGACAAATAATATCGATGTGGCCGGCGTCGGATACGATGCGGATTGTCAAAGTTTGGTATCAACAGTTGGACATTCATCGGACTATCTGCTTATACCCAATTCATATATGGTAAACAATGCAGCATTACGACCAACTTATTACTGTGGCAATGGACTGACTGGCGAGAAACTCATTGCACGTCCGCCATTTGTCATTTACTTCTCCAGCGATGCGCAGACAAGTGCATCCGAAACAGGCTTCCAGCTGACCTACACGGTCCAACAGCGGCAAGTGGAATTGTAAATGCAACTCAAATTGGCATACATATACACACATACATTCATACGAATACATGTATTAAATAAAGCCTTATAGTCTTAACTAAAATCAATGCACATAAGTAAAGTGAAATTGACATTATTAAATGCGACCTCTTGGTCCGGCTCTTTCCCTCTCTCTGTCTCTCTCGTTATCCGATATATAGCAGCAGGCCCAGTAAGCTGGAGCCGCACCAAAGTCACGTAGCAGGACTTAATTAAATAGCTACCCATATGAATAATTGAAAACCGAAATAAACATAATGCTACCGAAATGGTGTGTCTCTGTATAGACTGGGCAAAGTGCAAAATAGCCCATCCATTGGTCAGACTTTATACTAAATTGCCATTGCAAATGATTGCACAGAGGTAGTCAGTGTTGAACTAACAATAGGTTAATACATATTTTATAAATTTTAAGTCAAAAAGTTTGGATTTTAAACATTTTTTTTTTAAATTAAAAAAGTAAATGTAACCAATTACCAGAACAAATTAATCTTTGTTTACCTAAGACCTTGTGAGACATTAGTTTTTATACCATACACCCATAGGGTGAAATGGTATATTAAAGTCGCCAAAATGTATGTAACAGGCAGAAGAAAGCTTCTCCGACTCTATAAAGTATATATATTCTTGATCAGGATGAATAGCCGAGTCGATCTAGCCATGTCCGTCTGTCCGTCCGTCCGTCCGTCCGTATGAACACGCAGATCTCGGAGACTATAAGAGCTAGAGCCACCAAATTTGGTATGTATACTCGTGTGGTATGCACATGTTCAGAGTTAATTGGAATTTCGGCCACGCCCCCTTACGCCCCCAGGAATCACATAAAACTGTTTTTCTTAAAAAGTATAACAGCTAGACACATCAAATTTGGTTTATATACTCGTTTAGTTGCCGCGCAGAAACTAATTGTTTAAACTTTTTGCCACGCCCCCTTCCGCCCCCGGAATTTACATAAAACTGATTTTCTTAAAAACTATGACAGCTACCGACATCAAATTTGGTATGCAGACTAGTTTAATAGACGCGCAAAAACTGGCTATTTAAAAATTTTGCCACGCCCACTTCCGCCCCCGCAAATCAAACAAAACTGATTTTATCAAAAACAAACAAAGCTAAAGTCACCAAATTTAGTATGTATACTGGCTTAGTATGCGCGCAGAGTATATATATTTTCATATTTTGCCACGCCCACTTCCGCCTCCATAATTAAGAAAAAACCGATTTTCTCCTGTAGTTTTTTGACTATCGCATTCAAATTCGGCAGACTAATTAATCTTATCTATTTCTACAAAACTACCAAATTTTATTGAAATCTAGAAACATGCAAAATATGCGTATGAACGTATTTTACTACGCGGTCCACAAGGCCAGAATTGGCCGTTGGCTAGTAGCGGCGCTAGAGTGCTCGTGTGTTCGTAGAGTGAGCGAGATAGCACATACTATGAAACATGTAAAAACAATTTAATAGACATACATATGTACATTTGGTTTTCGAAATTTAAAAAAATTTGTTTCACCAGGTGTATGGTATACCCGAGTCGACGAGTCGACTTACTTGCTTCATTTTTTAATTCAAAAGTTATACACCTTTTTTTGCTTGAACATTTCCATTGACCTTACAAAAGGGGCAACTATTCTCTGGTTCACCCTTCTCATTACATCCATGACAGAAAGTTTATATGTTGCTGTTTATAAAATAGCATTTTATACAGAAACGTATTCGCTTCCTACATTTACTTCCCAATCTCACAGTAAAAAAGAACAGTGTCAACTGAATATTTACATATATAATTGCACACTCATGCCATATATTTGCCAACTATTTACCACCCTGATGCCCTTTCAAACTGCATAAACGGATATAGCATAACATTGCACATGGATTCCACTAGCTGACATTTCGATGTTGCAGCTGTTGCTACAAAATTTCCACATGTATATTTAATGGGGGCGGAAAAAATGCTTAACAGAATTCTCTCTGCGGTTGAAGTGCGAAAATATTGCGCATTGATGATTAATAAGAACAAAAAATAACCCCAATAAAAAAAAAAGCCAAAAAGCTGTGAACGGAAGTGAAAATTTTACGTTTGAAATGATTGGCAATATTTTTACTGAACATCAAAGTAACAGCTGTTCATTTTATGAAGAAGAATGGTTAGCAGGTGTCCCAGACCAAGTGTATGAATAAAAAAGAAAATTATGTATATATTCTGTCAAGAGGGACAGTAAAATGAAGTGATGGATGGCATGAGGTAGAAGGCAAAGGGAATGCGGCCAATGTAAATTGTGTGTAAACACAATGAAATTGCATTTGCATCGATGACCCTTTGAGAACCCAAAGACGAAGAGCCGAGGGTTGAGTACCCAAATTGCCTTTCAAATATGCATAGTCATATGCCCAAGCATACAGAATATGCTCGACTTCAATTTATACGATAGACATGGTCAAGCATAATGGTCATGCCAGAAGGCCTTTCTAATATGGTTGAAACACAGCTGCATTTTATCCTTGGGCTAGATGGGAAATTTTCCAAATTTTACTGCATATTCAATGTATGTAATGTTCATTTTTGGGAAAGGCACGCAGCGTGGCAATTAAAACTAGCGCATACAACATTGCGTATGCGTATTATATTTCTCACTACCGCCAAAAAAAAAGTTTATATTACCAGCCAGCTGTTGTCCTGTTCAGTTGGAATTTTAATTACGAAACATTTTCGAAACTTTCACACTCACACATTTGATTGTTAGTTGAACTGAGTTAACAGTCAACAAAAGCCAGCGATACTCGTATGAACTAGCAAAATAATAGTTTTCAAATGTTAAGAGAGAACTCAAAAATGTAGCATACTTTTTGGATGATTAAATTTCAAATTTTCCAGTTGTTATTTTAGAGTTTTAACCCAACTGTGGCATTTTTTGTGAATTGCATTTTTAAATTCATCTAAGGCAAGCGACCCCATTGTGCTGGAAATATAAATTCTTAACTACTTTGTTGACTCTCTTTCGGCTCGCTTGTCTATAGTAGTAACTACATTTTGTATTTTTATTTTCTATCTCTGTCTCTCTCTCCATATATGTATATTTTACGTTTACTGGGGTCCCATAGCCAAGGCCCAATGCAATTTTGTGCTTTTTCCATAGCAAAATGTAAAACTAAAACACAAATTTTCTTAGGTCAACTAACGACTATGAGTTACCCAGCAGCAGGTTTAAGTTGAATTGAATGAAATGCAAAGTGTGGTCTTTAAAGCAACCAAATGCCACTCAGCATAATCAATTAACTCAGCAATGAAAGAAGTGAATTCTACAGCAATTGTTCTTATCTTATCCTATAAACAAAGCTAAATATTGAAATTAAAAGTTGCACCTGGAAAGGTCTTTAAGATGAACGATAATGTTTTCTAAAGTACTTCCTTCAGTTTTTTTTTGTCATTCTAGGAGTGATACTGCAATATCACAGACTTGATTATATGTAGATTGCATTTTATTATTTAAAAACAATATGGGAATACCAAAACGTATAATCTATGTCTGCTTTGAACACTCAGACTTTAAGCACTTTTGAAATTTATGACGAGTTTGCTTTGAAACAAAAAGAAGACGGAACAATTGCTTAAAAACAATTGAGACCCGAAGAAAGCTAATCGAAAATATGGCTCTATGGATTTTATTATTCATCAACTGGAAAGGAAAATTTTGGGATTTATTCAACAAGAGATTCAGTATAAAAGCAAGACTGTTGAAACGTAACGTCAATGTCATATTGACACCTTGTCGATGCTGTCGAAGTATTTAAAACATATTGGAAGTTGGAAATGGGTCAAGATTGAATATTTTTTAATATTTTAGCTTAAACCTCCTGAACAGATTGAAATGGGGGGTTTGATTTTGTTCTAAGATTTGTTACCTTTGCAGTTAAAAACACCAAAATAAGTAAGGCAAGAGGTTCTAGGTTCAGCTATAGTTTTAGTAATCTTTTCTACGGGCATACTTCAATCTCAGTGTCAGATGTTTTACTTGTCACATTCGCAAATAATATGCCCTTTCATCCTCTAAATAAAGGATATCAAAGTGGCAAACATTTATTCAAGAAATAAAGAGAGAGAGAAAAAAATTGTTCGTTTATAGAAAAGGTTGATTGCATTGACTTTGTTAGCAAACATTTTGGCCAAAAAAAAAACAAATTGTTGTGATAAACTTTAAAATTATTTCGCCTGCCAATGTCAGAATTAAATTTAGACTTAAACCTCAATTTCCACCCACCTTATTATTAAATTAGTTGTCAAATCCTTTGAAAGCAAAAACAAAAATAAAATAAATAAAGAAAAAAGGTTCAAGGACATCTTGAACTGACGTGGGGATCCAAACAAAAACAACACAAACAATTTTCATGAACTTAAATGCCAATTAAATAACATTAAATTGTGCGAAAAATGAACCTAACAACAGGCTCTCCAAAATCAACAAGGAAAGGGAGCAAAAAAATACAGAAAAAAAGGGAGAAACGGCGTGTCCTTGTGCCGAAAGGCTGTCAACATGACAAAGGAAAAAATTAAGCAGCTAAACAAGGTTTTATAGACGGCCAGCATAAATAAGCAAACAAGAGAGAAAGGGAGAGGGATAGAGAGAAAAAGTAAGAGAGTGAAAGAGTGAGATGGTCGATAGGAATGCATAAGCCAGGACAACACATACTTGGCCCCATGGATGCCTCAATCCTTGGATGCTTGGCTACTTGGACATGGACAACACACAAAAGCCAAAGCCAACAACATAATCTACGAGGTTGTCAGCCAAAAACCGAACTTGAGGCACACAAAGAAAGAGACAAAAAAGAGAGAGAGAAAGACCATAAAGGCAACCCCAAAAGGAGGAAGAGAACAGTAGGAACGAACGGAGGCGAGGGAGAACAAACAAATTAGTATGCAAGTCAGCAGGCAGCAGATTAGGACACCAAAGTTTCTCGCGACATAAACCGGACAAAACAGTCCACCAGACCGAAAGACAGACAGACAGACAGTCAGTCAGACGGATAAAGGGACAACGGGCTTAGATCATATTATTTTTTACAAAAATTTTTGGCTTTCTTTTTTTTTTTTTTTAGTTTCAAAAATAATGAAGTCGCCGAGTAAAGCGCAATCTGTTGCGGTTACTAAGAATATTAAAAGAACATTTTTCTTCTTTTTCTTAACAATTCAAACTTTAGCACTAAATAGTAAACTTTAAAGTTTGCCCTTTACTAAGCAGATTAATTTAATTATCCAAGTGCCAAAATTTCAATTAGCTAATTGACCTACCCACAAAGGTTGTTACAATTAATGAGATCAAACTAATTAGCGAGCCACCTTCAAACGCTTTAACTAACCTCAATAAAGGCATTTCAATGTCAAATGGTAATTTAAATCCCTTCGAACCATTCACTTATACATATGTAATTGCCTTAATCCATAGGCTACTAGAAAGTAGTCCTCACATATTTGAAATTAAATTATTATCAGCTTACCAACTTTTTGTTATCCATTTATTTAAGACTTTTAATTTTATTCCAAATCTAAGAAAGGAAAAACGTTCCAATCGTCTGTGGTTGGAGTTCAATAATGTGAATAATGTTTAAGACGAATTGTAGACTGGGCGGGATTTGACCCCGTAAAGTGATATTTTCGAGTTTGATTTTGTACAAACTGCAAAGATCCACCAAAGTGATCCATACAACACAGCCAGAGATACACCTAGTCGGTGGCTCATTGGAGATCTACTAAAACTACCATAGCCAGAGATTAGAGTATATACTTTCTTAAACGATTAAAGTGCGAATCTTAGGTCCAAATGTTGAGAGTACTCCTAAGAGGGGTACCTACTATAGGAAAGTACGACTTTTGTTTAAGATTAATAAATTTAATTCACTTAATTTTTTTTACATATGCCAGACCTCAAACTGAAAAATTACTAAATATCTGAAGCCTAAAATCTATTATTATTTTCTAGGTCTGTTTATAATTGCCAACTATCTTTTGAAAACAGATATTGCTTTGTGTAATGTCAACAACACTGTATTAAGTGAATATAATAATACATATATTATTCTCTTCTAAGTTGTTTTTGTGTTGTTTTATTGAAATTGTTCTTGCCCAGGTCAAATTCAAACTACAAGAAATATAAAAAGAAAGAAAAAATGCCATTATATTCAGTTTTGTGTGTCGTACCTTTCCCTGTGATGCTGTCCTTCAAAATTGAGTTGTTTTTTTTTGCCATGGTATTAAGAGAGTTTTTTCGTTTTCTCGTCTTTCGACCTTGTCGCCTACCTGGCTTTAAATTTTGTTCATTCGACTCTGTTTTTTTTTTCTCTCTCCTCTCTTTTTCTTTTCTTTATTGTTTTTCTTGTTATGTTTTTATTTTTGTCGGTTTTTGTTTTACATTTATTTTGTAGGCTCTTTTGGGGCGTTTTTGTTAAATATTTCATTAAAAATTCCTCCCACACACACACACAGACGTTGCTGTTGCGGTCACATGATGCTCAAATCCTCAAAGCCTCAAAGAAGCAAAATAAAAATATCAAGAACAGAAACAGAAATGAGAGAAGAATATGTTTTGAAAATGGCTAAGCTCCTCAGGTATGTTTTGTATGTGAAATTATAATTTTAATTTAGCAAAATTTAATAAAATGAAAAACATTAAAATTTAACCTTAGAATAAACATTTTCAGCAATTATTTTTATCAGTAATCACCTATTTTAAATTGGCTTGCCAAAATTGTTAAGGTGCAAAGTGAATTTTTAAGGAGAAAAGCGAAAAATTTTTAATTTCAGTCTTTGCAGAATTGTCTCTTCAAAAAGTCATCTTTAAGGTTCATTTGACCCTATATAGATCTCGAGGAAAAAAAACAGTGGAAAAAACTTTACATTAGCTTAAAAGTCAACAAATCGAACTAACTATGGGATTTGTGATTTAAATTTAATCAAAAAATGCGGAATCAAAAAAAAAAATCAAAATTTAAAGTTTTTTCCGAGGCCAACAAAAGATGTTCTTAATCGAATGGTTTATGCTATGTAAATATACATATATACAAGATTTAAAGATATACGATTTTATATATAATATCCCTATACGATTACATTATTCTTAGGCACTTAACTTTTTTGGGGCATATGTATGTATGTCACATATTTTTCCATAAAATTTATAGATAAGCAAAAACCATTAATATTAGTAAATTCCGTTTAATATGTTTAATATTAAATCATTTTAAATCATCATCACACATAATATACAATATATCTGATGAGTAAGGAACCAAACGGAAGCGCCAACAGAAATTTTAAAAGTATTTTGGGATGTAATTTATATTTGGATAGTGTACATTGCATACATATGATTATGTGTTTGTATATTTATAGCGCTCAATCAAGTAATAATAAAAACCGCTTAGAGAAATTTCATAAAAACTTCAACAACTCGACAAACATATGACGTGCATAATTAAAGATTATAAACCGCTTCATGCAAATGCAATACCTTAGGGCAACAAAATAAATCAGATCAACAGACATACATACATATAATATATTGCATAAACGCTTTTTTTGACAGCTGAAATCTTGCTACATACCAAAGGCAATATGTTAAAGGTTGAATAATATGTTGCAAACATTTATTGATTCAAATATATGTACATACACATTCATACATATGCACATATGCAGCCAACTGTTTTTGAAACATTGTTTATTGATTGAGTGCAACAAAAATGTTTTTGTTTCAATGTATTTTAATTTAAAGCATAATAAAATGGTTATCCACTTAAGCTTTAACAGTTTACATTTCTGCTTACTGATTTTTGTTTTCATTTTTGTTTTGGACTTCCCTTCTCCAACCCACTCCCGATCTTACTTGGCCAATTTATTATGAAAGTTATGGCCAACACATACTTGCTATATAATTTTCATATTTTCATATTTTCTTTTGTTTTCCTTCCATCCCCCACTCGCTTGCTGTGTGCAAAACGTAAGTTTGCGTGCCAGTTGCATATAAATTAGTCGCTTATAATATTCTTTTGGCATTTTTTGAAATTTCTCCAACATTTTGCCCAGTATGTGGCGAAAGAGTTCGTACGTTATAAACAATGTTTATATATGCAGAGTGGGCAGCGTGCTCAAGGTTCTACCTTTTTGGTAGCATTCTTCCTCTCCACTGCTTAGCCATAACAACAAAATACAATTATTAACATATTAATAAATTTTCACCATGGTATTTGAAAGGCCATAATTTAATGTAATATTAGACTATGCAATCTGAAACTAAAGGAAATAGGATAATCCCTTAGGTGTAGTAATTTAATGAGTTTTTCAGAACATTTTAAAATATTTGGCTTAATCTATTTGGTTATCTTAGATCATAGTGACTAATCAATGAAAAAATTCACATCAAGTGCTTTTGATACTTTTGTTGCCGTCTACAATTGATTCTTTATCATTCTTGTGCCATTTATTATGTCTGGTTAGACACAGACCTAAAATTATAAGGGCCAGACCTGCTATAAGTATGCCAATTCCTATATATCGTCCTATGTTAAAAAGAGTTAAGCCAACCTGTAATAGATATAAACAGAAAATTAAGTTTTGAAAAATGTTAATTTGTTAAATTAACCCTTTTAAAAAAATAAAAACAATATATAAATTTGTTTTTGTTTTTTTTTTTTTTTTGTTTTTAATCAAAATAGAATAACAAACTTTTTAAGCGTAATCTTTTGTTAAGTATTTTATTTATGAGTATCAGTTCGATTACTTTTGCTAATCGGTGAAAAGATTAAATGAAATTCTTTAAGAGAAATTAAGTAGAATATATAGAAAATTTTAAATACTTTTATTTCAGTTCATCAGCAAAAATTGGTTAATGGCTAAATGTTCATTTTACATTTAAAATTACATAAGTCTTAGGAAACCTAAAAGAAGCTTAGACTAAGTCAAAAAATCGTTTCTGTACTCACCTTAATCAGAGAAATCAAATCATCATCGAGCTCGGCATGCATTTGCAGGACAAATAGTGGAGCATAATGATTATAGGCCACATTGTTTAGTAAACTGTTGAAGAAAAACATAACATTCAATAGCAATCTCATTTAAAAATCTATGGTGTCCAACTCACTCGATGTCCTCATCTCGTTGCACTAGCACACTGACCATGACCTGACCCATTACCTTCAAGGGTATGCCAAGTGTTGGCTCCATCACCAAATACATGCCATGCTCAGTGGCATTTGGTGATAGACCTGTCGTATTCTCTCTATATGAAGGATCCGTCAGATAGAAATGTGGGTGCGACATATAGATTGGAGCATGATAGGCAGCTGGAGAATAGTCCACGACTCCATTCATAGGACAATCTCTCTTGGTAACACAAAAGCATTCTGTATCAGGAGCCAATTGTCCATTATCAAAGGTTCTTTCGTCGGTCTCATAACGCCAACTATTTATGCCACGATGGCTCATTTTCTTTTTGGCATAGAAATTAAAGTATCTAGCTGCATCCGATAGGAATATGGAAATAGTTTCATCCCATTTACGAAATGGAGCCCAAAGCTCACCGGTGCTGCCATTGACACGACCACATTCACCTTGATAGTAGCCAGTGTGATCAGAGCCATTCCACTTTAACATCTCACCCATCAGACTGAGATCTTTGTGACCCGTGTGTATGGTAAAAGAACCTTCAGCTGTTTTCGAATTATTTCTACCATAGAACCAACCAAAATTACTGCTGTAAAAGGGTAACAAGGGCGAATGCAATTGCTCTGCAAAATCAATGAGTGAATCATAGTAACCATCGAATAGACTTTCGCCAGCTGTGTGTTTCATATATGTGCCACCACCCTCCCGATTAACGGCAAAGTTGATAATCTTCCGCACAATACGACGATATTTGCGAGCATATTGGGCAGCCGTCTAAACTCAAAATTTAGTTTATGTTTGGATTTCATTTAATTTTTGCGGTACTTACCACAGTGGGAAAATGCGGTGTAATAATTATATCGTCCAACGATTGACCCGGCGATTTTTCACTTATAAAATGCCAAACACGTCTACCATAATAGGTCACTTGCGGCTGTTGCCAATCCAAATCCTCTTTGACCTTATAATCACTGAATGTATAAGGACCAACTTGTTGAAAATTTGGTTTCACTTTGTCATTATTTAAATCCTCGGGATTAGTCCAATTAAACAAATAGAATGTAGAGTAAACTGGTGCCGGTGTTGTCACCCATCGTTTGTACATAAACGAATTCGGTGCCAATGGCAAAAAGCTATACATAAAAGACTTGGCTATGCTTGGCCAGGCCGTGATCATCACTAGACCCACTATGCCGGTAAATGCACCTAGGCCAAAGACCCATATTTTTTGCTGCCGAACACTGCAGCAATTGCAGCAACACATTCTGACGGTCTAACTCCAACTGAACTGACCAATTGTAGGAGCCTTTCTGATTAACCAAAATTTTGATAAGATTGTAAAAAGCTAGAATAGCTTTGTATAAGCAATGCTAATCAAGCGATTACCCCCCATTGACTTAAGCTGTTTTAATTTTGGATAATTTGTTTACTAAAATTGGTTTTGTTTTATTTTTAGTTTAGATCATAAGCGATTAGATTATTGACGTCGTTATTCATTTCCTTAGTAAAGTCAAGGTGAGTACTTTGAAATCTCTCTTCTTTTAAACCAATTGAACAAATTTAAAATCATTTTTTATATTTTTTTAACGATTTTCTAACGTTTTTTAAAAAATTTGTGTTGTTATTCTAAAAAAAAAAAAAAGATCATTGCATACTTAGAGGCTGCTTCTGTTCTAATCAAATTCCTAAGTTGATTAAAGTAAAAGTTTAACTAAAAACGTAAATAAATTAAACGATTTAGATCACTTAATGTAAATCTAACCCAACAATTTAAGTACTATATTTTTTTTTTATTTAGCCACTGGTTTTTGTTAGCCTTCGCAAGCTTTTTCTTACATCTTTTTTTCCCCCTCAAAGTTTGCCTTAGTTAATGGGATTTTAAGTGAGAAAAAGTAAAGAAAGTACACAAAAAAAAAAGGAAAAGAAAAGGAAGTTTACCACAAAGTTTCAACAGGTAAATTACTCAACATTTCATTTAATTTCAATTTTTCCTTTTTGCCTGGCAGCTTTTCAAACAAAATCAGCACAATTAACCAAACTACACACAAGCCACACTAAACGAGTCACACACAAACACACACACACACACACAGACACATTTTCCATTTCCACTTTTCAAAGTAGACAAAGTAATCATGCTGAAACATACCGCAAAACGCAGTTAAAATTGCTACCAGACCCGAAGATAGTGTGAAAGAGTGGGAGTTGGGTGCTGGGAATTTACTTGAACAAGAAGGGGGAACACTTTTAATTGCAAAACGCTCTACAAAATGAAGTGCAATGACTACACGAAATAACACAGGAAAGACAGGGAAACCCAAAAAGAAGCAACCAAAACAAGCAGCAGCAACAAACCATTAAAGCCAAGTGCAAACATGACAATGACAAGGCGACAGGCGACAAGTGACAACAACTAAAGATTATTCTTGATGCTAAAAATTTAAGGCACACATCTTGCCCCAAGTGCTGGGGAAAATCTCTAGGTTTAAATGTGCGTGTAAGACGCGGGAAAAGCACGCCCTCACTCTAATGCTGATTGCACAATCAGTCTTTGGTCTTAGCTTGGCTTTTGAGCGATAGTATCATAACGCTTTCGCTTTGTGTGAATTGTAATGGGCTTGAAGTGTTCTTTATAGAAGCATTTAACTAATTTAATATCAATCATAACTGCCAATTTAGCAGTTACTCAAATTTATTCATGGATTTTTCTTTTTAAGAATTTCAAATAAGGTACAATAAGAAGTCAATTAAATTCTTGATTGGGAGTAAATTAGGCGTAGGTAAGGATATATTTAAAAAAATATATACATCAAGTAAATTCTATAAGCTAAATTATTTTTCCTTCATTTCGTCCTACACTAATGATCTTTTTATAAATATTGTGACTTTTTCCACATTTACCGCATTTAAACAGCATCTTTGCACCATAAAATAGGACATAACTTTAATTTTCATAGCCATTTATATATTTTTGGTTGTTGAGATTTTGCTTATTAAAATTTCCAGGCACGTCATCACCAAAGCCATCAACATTAACAGGAAAACGAGAGTCATAGGTGGCGGCATGCGGCAGCGGCAGACCACAAAAATTCGAATTCTAAATGCGCATTAATGTTACCTACCTGGTTTAAATTTGATTTCAACGCACACCTATCAACACAGACACAGTGGCACACTCACACACATACACACAGTGCACAGAGCAGACTTAACCACTCACTGCTTACCGTACAACTACCACGAATAATTTCAAATGCTCTCTCAGACTGCAAAAATGTTGCACCTGGCATTTTGAAATTGGAATTTTCCATTGATTGAGATGGTAGTAGCAACAAATTCCTTGATTAGAGCTTAGCTCTGTTAATCATCCATCAATTAAGATAAAGTAGATCGATAAAAGTGGGCAGTTTTTATTTCTGATCCATAATTGCCATGCGAATTTGGTACTAGCATCGTGTATTATTTTTGTATATGTTAATTTTTAAAGGTTTTACTAAACAGTTTCGTCCGAAATGGCATTTAGAAGTTCTTCTATAATTAGTAATGGTAAAATTTTTAAAATTATTTGCCTTCCTTTTTTCTGTTCTAGTCAATTAAAGTCGATTCCAATGGATCCAAATCTCTAATGCCAACATATTCCATCCTGGAATGGCACCCATAACTCTGTTGTGGACTTTTGAGTTGCTAAAATTGCATCAAAACATATTGTACAAATTTAAGAAGAATACAAGAACAAGAATCCTTACATCATTACGTATGTATTTAGAATAGAAAGACAGTCGGTGGGTTACGATAGAGAAGCTGTGTACAGAGACAAATAAATAAGCTTTAAAAACATCTTACACTTTGAGATGGATTTTAAGTTCATACTAGTTAGCTAACTGCTTCGATGAGAGAAAAAATTAAAGAAAATTATTACTAAGTTTTAAAATAAAGTATACGCAGGGTATGTCAGAAACATTTCCTATTCACTTATTAGTTCTTGTTCTATTTTTAGTGCTAAGACTTAAACTTTAAACGTTTTTTTTTCTTTTATTTTGGTTTATACTTCGAAAAGGTTTTCTGAACGCCTGAAGAAGATTCAACGGACTTAAGCATCTCGAAAGGGTTGTTTTAATTGCATCCAAGAAACAACAAGAACAACATAGAATCCTTTTTAATTAATAGAAGAAAACCTTATCCCTTAACATGTATTTTGTATCCCATTTCACCTATCTTAATATCTCTTATATCGCTCCATCACTCCATCCAAAAATTCTGGCTTATTATTAGGCAAGAAAATGTAACCAAATAGCACTTGATTATTATTCATTGTCTGCTCATTCAGTTGCTATTTTTTTTTTTCTCTTTGTATTCATCGCTCTCTCTGTCACTCTCGCTTTCTAGTTGGCTTTGCTAAACGGGCACGGGGCGTCAATTATGCTAACAACCTCAAACACTCATAATCACTCCACAGGCAATCGTTTAGATAAGAAGAAAAAAAAAAAAAACAAAAACGAAGCGAAACGCGTTAAGCCAAACGCTGCGGGATATTCTCTAACCTAACCTAGTCAAAGAGCAGGCACAGGGCTAAGAGAAGCTTGAGTTGTGACTGAGATTCTGAGAATGGGAATTCTACTTACAATACTTCGAAGGAATTGTGAAAACAAAAGGCATAACAAGCTTCTGGAATAAATAGCACGATAAATGCCATAAACAAGTAGACTGAGTACGAGACGAAAAGAAAACTTTTCTTTTCCCCAAAAAAAAAAAAATAAACCCACACACAAAGTCCAATAAAAGTCACGAAGTCAGCACAAAAAGTCCGTGTCCGTGTCCGAGTCCGAACAAGTGTATTAAAAGTAAAGAGCGGGAATACTGCTGTAATAATTGCTTTAAGGAAACCCTTGCGTACAATTTGCAAATAGGTGGCAACTCTACTCCATGCTTGTCCCAGTGCAAATGGAACCGGTAACAACTCTCAAAGGACAAGATTTATGGCAATAGCAGGCGGCGATAAGAATGTGAATGTTGAATAGAGAATAGTCCCTGTAATGGCCTTTGTAAGCCAACTCCTTGCCACTTGCATCGGCAATCACAGCATTGTCATTGTCCATGTCCAAGTCTCTGTCCATGTCTGTATCCTTGTCCTTGTCCTTGCCCTACTCCTAGTCCTTGTTGTGTAGTCATTGTGTAGTTTTTTTTTTGGCTACTCGTTACTAATATTTATAGCATTTTAAATGTTGATTTCAATTAAAAACATTACAAACGAAATACAAACAACAAAAAAATTATTGCCTTGTATTTATTAAATATTCATTAAGAAGAATTAATGTTGCTTTCTGTACTTCTTCTCATACCCTATATCTTAGTAACAAATGTGTATATTTGAAATCTTTAGACCTTTATAATTATTTATAAAATACGACTCCATCTAACTAATAAGTATGTACATAGGTAAGAAAACAAACTTGTACTCAAAATATATAAGAGTGACTAAGTCAAGAAGTAAGAAGCAAATTTTTAAATACAAAAGGAAAGTTAGATGGAATATATTGTAACTTTTGATACAGGGTAATCTTAAGTCGTTACTCGAAATTATTACTTTTCTCATTGTTTGGTCTAGTCGTTACAAAACAAGTTTCTACTTAAATGAGTCGCATTTTAATTGGCCTACTTGGTTTTTGTCGTTTCTTCTCACTCAATTTATGATAATTGCTTTGGCTATACATACAAAAACTTAAATGGACAAAGAAAAATATCTAAAGGAGTAGGAGAATAAGCCTTGTGGGCGTGAATTGGCATTCATATTTATTTATGATATTATAACTTATGATTATTTCTTGTTTTTCACAGTCTAGACTAGAATATGAATTAGGCGAATATTGATTGAAAATTTTAAAATTAAAACGTGCTTTTGGTTCGATTGAAAGTTCGCCTGCTGAAAACCAATTTGGAATATTAATGAGAAAACAATTGCTTAACTATAGTTATCTAACACAACGATATAAACTATGTATATTTTCATAAGCAATCAATAGAATAAGTAGATAGAATCATGAAAGGATAAACGACTGAGCTGAGCATGCCCAGGGGAGAAAATTTATTATATATTTACTCTCAAAGTCAGTATCTAAATTTTAGATTTCTATTTAAGAGATTATAAATGGAACACTCTTTTATGGAAAACTTAAAGTTGGATTGCAGATTTTAAACTCTTTGTCTAAAAATGTTTAAATATATGTAGAAATATTTGGAATAACGCAAAGGACCACCTAACTCATATCGGTAGTCCTAAGCGATAATGTTGTAATGGTGTAAGGATAATAACAATATTGGCGTTATTTAATGTATTAAGATATGTATAATATAATATTTACTAGAAAAGTAAATTCCTAATGCTTCAATTTATACCTCCCTCTGGCTATACATACATAAATTAACTAGTTTAATTAACACAGAATGAAAGCACTAATGTAAACAATTTAGCATTCTACTAACATTTTATAGTTTTATTCAGATTTCTACAGGCATTCCTGTCAGCTGTTACCGAATATTTTGCAAAAATGTTGTTGTTTTATGCTGCTGAGCTAAAAAGTTGCACCATTTCAATTTGAAACAAATATCTTCCACTTCCACCTACTCCCTCTCCTTCCCCTTTTTTATGTTTCATATTCCATTCAGTCTTGCAAAAAGTTTATCTCGCATAATTTACAACTATGCTCTAGTTAGCTTGCCCATTAAGAGATCTCCTTCTTTGCATTTGACCTTTGGCTTCACAATCTTTCAACCCCAATTCCAACCATTGAGCTACCCAGTTTATCATTCATTCGCCCCTATCGGGCATCATTCATCATCGGAGAGCTCGTGCCAAACAATTGACAAACATAAAACCCAAGTTGAGAGAGCCCTTAAAACGAAACAAAACAAAAAAAACAGCATAGAAAAAAAAAAAACCCTGAAAAAAACCTGCAAAATCACAAAACATTTTCACCTAGCGCAAATGAAACTTTTGAATTTTGATTGCACGTTCCTAGCACTCATTTCGCCATTGTTGTTGTTGCTTCTACTGCTGTATTTTCTAGTAAAGTGCTTGCTTTTTATCTTCCTGCTGATTCTGTTCGTTCAGTGCTGACTTGAAGAAGGGCGGTGAAAGAAGCAGAAAAAGGAAAAAAAACGATGAAAACTGGGCCGTCACTTCATATGCAAAGTATGATCCACTTAATGCGATTTATAACGCTACTCCATAGAGTCAAAATGGTGGCCAGAGGTAGAGATGGTTGAGGTGGAGTGGAGGACTCCAAACAGCATGCAAATATATTAAACCGTAAGCGAGAACTATGCCACACCAAGATGAAGCTAAAGATGGAGCAGCAACATCACCAGCACCAGCAGCAGCAGCAGCAGCAGCAGCTGTAGATGTAGATTTGTTTCACATTAGAGATGCGTATGCAAAACTTTCACCCAGTCGTGATTTGTCTACAAAATTGTGCAAACTCATCGGTGGGAGATTATTTAAAGATGACACCAAATATCGAAATATCGAAACATAAGGCAATATTTCTATATATGTACATGAATCTCAAAATATTGTTTGCCTCATATAATAATTTTATGATTTTATAGTTTAAATCACTGAAAATTGTACACTAACTGAAGACTAAATAGTCTTTTGTATGCCAAAAGTATTTAAACATAAGGAAAATTGAAGAGTTTCACATTAACTTTTTAACTTTTATTTGTTACAGTGGCCAATGACAATCGTTTTTCGGTGTAATAAGAACATCTTAATAATTTGTTGATTTAAACAGATATTCAAATGTATGGGCCAATAAAAATCGAAATGGAAAATCACTTTTTGACTGAATTGTTTTTTAACAATAAATTTCTATCTTTTTAACAACTATTATATCTGACCATATTAATAATATACTAATAGAACTAGTTGCTCCCATATGTATATTCATTCAAAATAACAAAAAATTACTTTTCCACCTCTAATGCTCGATGAGCAGACATAGTCAAGCTCGTTTGTTCCGCTTGTCGCTTGTCAAGCCCATGTTTCTGCCATATTCCGACCAACTCGAACCATCAGCAGTCACCATCCAACCATCCGACGCGTCCTTGTCCATCTTTCTCCAGCTTCATCTTTCCACTTCGTCTTTGTCGTCTTCGATGACGTTGCGCTTTCATTCAATGGCAATGGCGATTATGCTCGAAGTGTGCCCCCGCCATTGTTGTTTTAGCCTTTGCAAAATCCATTTCAAATCCCCCTCAGTTTAGTGCAAATTTATACGATGACTACAATTTTGTTTTCCTCTTCGTCTAATGCTTCTCTGCTACTGTTAACATTTTCCCTATCTATTTGTTCGTTTGTATGTGAATCTACGTATGTATTTATGTCATAAACTCACGACAGCATTTCGTTGTTTTAATTTAACGCTAAAAAATAAAACAGATTTAAAAAACAAAATGAAAAAAGAAAATGAAACTCTGATGAGATATAATTGGCGTGGAACAGGCAACAGATTCTTGAACTTAACTTTTGCTTATGTATAACACGGCGTATACGTTACAATTTTAAGAGTTTGCTGAAATATGTATAACTACGAGCTATACGAAAGTTCACCATACGTTTTTGTTAGCGAAATTGTTTAAAAAAGCTTACCAATTTTAGTCTCCTTTCAACATCTTTTCATATTTTCTTATAAGTTGTCACTTAGTGAAGCGCCTCATTAGCAGCTACTTAAAAACTACTCGAGCAACAGCTGTCAGTGACGGAGACGGACATGGATGAGGACAAGTAAGGGTAAAACGAACGAAACGTGTAACTCTTCAAAATGTCACATGAAAATGTCAACATAACTTTTACACATGCCCTGTGTTCAGGTAAACTGACAGCCTGAAAAGTCGCTCCCTTGACGAAGGACCCTCTGGTGGTTAATTAAAAAAAGAACGCCTGTGTAAATATGTGCCAAGGGCCAGGTGGAAAGAACTAAATTAATATTACATTTTCTCTAACTCTTTTGCACGAATAAGAAGAGGATAATTTGGTCATTAATTTGCCATTTCAGCAGTTAGATATGGTGAAAAATATAGCGATGATTGCACAGGCCTTTAAGGCCCAAAAAAGGGGGCTATAAGTCTGAAAAATCTTTGTTTAACAGCAGATTAGTTTTGTGTCGGATCAAGATTATAACTAAAGTTTAACAATTTAGAACTAAAGAACAACTTGTGTCCCAGTCTAGTCATCATCAGGGAAAAAACAAAACAAATAGAAATACTAAATCAGTTTGCAAATTACAAAAACAAAAGGAAAATTCCTCCCAATGTTTAATAATGAATTATTTGCAAAGTTTTAAATTGACATTCTTTTGAAGAAGCTCTATAAGTATCGATTTTGTACTTGTAAAAAGTTTTATACCATAATTTTCACAACACCCTTAACTTATCTTTCCCTCTCTCTTCTCTTTCTTTCTTTTTACTCCTAATTAAATATGACTGAAGTTTGTTTTAATGTGCATTTTCCTCCTTCTTCTTTTTTTGTGCTTGATATTCAAGCGAAAATAATGTGGTCAAAGTGAAACTGGTGGAAATGTATAATTTCAATTTAATTATGGCCAGGTGTACTCAGCGATGAAATAAAGAGAATGCGAGGAAAATTATTTTTTAATAATTTTTCATAAATGTATGTATGTAAAGTAAGAAAGACGAATGGATAAATAAATTTCTGACAGACCAATAAAAATCTACAAGTTGACCATTAACCAAATTGTCACAGAATTTTCCCCAACGCACATGAATGTGACAGTTGCTTGCGGCTTGCTTGCTTCATGGGCTATATATATATAGGGCATATTTGTGTTGATAAACAGTTGGTAAGGCTTTGAATCGATTCAACCAGAAATGGGTTTTCAATAATTATTTCTAGAATGTGAAAATGTGAAAAATGGCCTCTTACTTGCTAGCACTTAATAACCTTTAACTAATTGTAAGATTGCCCTTCATTCTGATGTCAGCTAGGGTTAAGATTAATAATCCTATATCAGTGAAAATAGGAAATTTATTTATCAATCATATTTAAGGGATAAATAGTTTGTTTTTTCCAGAAATGTAGCAGATAATAACTGATTGCAAGAGTATAAAAACTTCATCAGGGACCACATCGATGTGGATTTTGGGATTTGTTTTTCGGGCCAGCTGCATTTCTTTTTCTGCCACTGCCATATCTCCAACTCCATCTCCATCATTCTGGGTCAATGTTTATTGTATGCAACGCCTGCTTCATGTTCTTTTACAGAAATCGTAAGGGTAATACTTTTTTTCTCCTTTTGTTTGTTTGTTCGGGGGAAGTTTGTTTTTTTTTTTTTTGGTCTTCTTTCTGTAGGCCAGACCAAAAAATATTGCTGCATCCAGAGAGAGAAAATTCTGCGGTTGACCAAAAAAAGGCCAACAAAATACACCAGAAACAATGGTGGAAAACATGGAGGATGGGCGTGTAAGGATTCGGGGAGAAAACTCATAAACAAAACCTTCATTAATCTTATTCAATGTCCGGCACATACTTACATGGAATTCATGGATTTATCCTTGGTACGCCAGGACAAAAAATATAAACAATTTACACATTTTAAGTTGATTTCTTATTGCGTCTATATACATATATGTATATGTATATATGCATGTGTGCATGTCCTTTCTGATATATCTTTGAAGTCACGTGTTTTGTAAGCTTTTATGACCGAAAACTTTATGTACTTTACGTGCAGACACATAAACATAATAATACTTAAAATAAGCTTGCAATTTTTTGATAGGTTTTTTTTTATGTTTTCAATGTTTACTTTTGTTTAAACATTAATTAGCTTACAAGCAAAACAAAATTTCAATGTCACAATTAGTTTTTTTTCGTTTTCACTTTTATTTATAAATTAACTAAAGAGAAAAACAAAACGTTTGTCTTAGAAAGAAAACCAACAAAAAATTTGAATTTTAAATTGAAATATCTTCTTTTGATCAGTTGTATATATTAGCAAGTGTCGATTTAATATTTGGTCATAAATTGCTAAAAAATAGTTTAAAGAAATTAGCATCATAAAGGAAATTTAACGCATTCAATATATGCAAAAATAATGCTACCAAAATCTACTTAAATTTTGAGAGAAATATGCTCTGGGCTAACAACAGACTTTAAGACATATTGTTGCATATTTCTTGGTCTGAGCTTCCTTCTGGCAACTGCATCATGTGGTAAATTGAAGAAAGAGAACCAAGCGAAATGTCGTTGCCTTTTGCCTACCAGCCAGCCTGACACTGTCATTGACAAGACAGACAGATTTTCATGCACAACAATATGTGTGTGTGTGTGTGTGCATGTGTGCGTGTGTGCATATGTGAATGAGTTTGTGTGGTCCATTGCCTTGAACGAGTAGATAAAGAGGCAGGGTAAAATGAGGGGGTGAGACTGTGACTGTGGGATGCTTCTAACCTCGTAAAGTCACAAAGTCAATTCATGGCTTCTGCAGACGACGCACATAAATAAGCCTCAGCCAACCAATGCATGACGTTTTAGAGGGGTTGTGGTCCGGGAGGGTATACGAGCCAAGTAAAATGTGTATAAACTGCCTTTGACTGATGAGCGGTTTTTTCTGTGATTACCAACAAAAGATCAAATTTGTCTAAGTTGATAAGCCCGCCAGGCGCAAACAGAAAGTTATTCTTTATTCTTTTTTTGCTTCAAACAAAATCACTCATACGCAACATAAGCAAAGCAAAGACAGAAACAAAACGAACACAGAAAAGTTGTGCAAAAGTAATAACAATGCTAAAAAAGCTTTCACCATAGAAATGCATTCAATTAGAGACAAGTGAGAAAGAAAACTGTTTTTAAAGACTGCAAGTTTTCAGCAGGCTGTCAACACTTTTCTGTTGGCAAAAGCAATAATGTCAACTTTGAGATTTCTTAAATAGGAAATGCGAAAATTCAAACGTTTTTATTTACTCAATTATTTGCTAAGTGAGTTTCTTGGTCATTTATTCTATCACTTCTTTGCTCACGTATTTAAATACATCTTCAGCCACTTGTTCACTTGCTTGTTCATTTACTTACCTATTCGCTTATTACTCAGTAAATACTGACTTACTTACAATTTTGCATTTTATTTTAAGTTGACTTTGAACAAATAAACATTCGTATATTTTTTAATAAAATACAAAAGTATGTTAATACATTAAACATGGCTCAATTTTAGCTTTGAATTCCTTTAAACTGTAATATATTAACATTAGCTACTGTTCCAACTTACAAATAACATACACTCAAAGTCAAACAGTCGTCAACACTTTATTAGTTGTCGAACGTGAAAAAAAAACTGCTGAAAATGAAAGTATGGAAAATAAAGATCAAAGTATAAAAGTTTAAAGTTGTGTTGGTTATGTATGTGTAGTTTTGGGATTTAAGCGTTGTGTCATGTCTAACAAATGTATATTTTAACCGAAAGTTAAATAACGTCACCTGTGTTTTATGTAAGAACTAGCGAGTTGACACCTGCTGACAAGAAGTAATTGCATTAATTTGTATTTGTAACTATTTTCTCTCATCGCGGACGAGTACATTTTCCCCGTTACGGGAATCGGGGCGAAAGAGGTTAATTCCTAGCAACTCAAGCATTTAAAATGAAGTTTGTGCCTCGAAAATCGAATTTCCAACCATAGTACATTGTCAGATGTAGGATGATTCGAAGAGGTAGAACACTGTGCATGGCCTTTTTTTTCTCCAATCAGGAGATGCCCATCAAGTATTTAAATTTGGATTTTCCACGGACAACCACAAATTTCAATTTGTGGATTTGCGTTTACTTATGCAGGCAAACTTATAAATAAGCATGAAAACGTAGAGGTTAGAGAAGATAAAGAGAAATCTGTGACTCTATCAACCATCAAGCATCATTCTGAGATGTAGGAAAATATATAGCATAGGAAAAATGTTGCCTGTTGCAGTAAAACTGATTCACATTGATATATCTTTTTGCACCTGGGCATGGAAAATTTAGTGAAATTTTTAAGTTCAAGTTCACATAAATAAATTGCAAATGGGAAAAATAAACCCATCTTTGGATCTGACTGTTTGTTTGTCTTGTTTTACTTATGTTCTGGCTGCACTTTTTTGTGGCTGAGGCAAAATTTATAGCATACTTTTTGGGGGCAATCAGTTTGTGTGTTTGAGGGCCGGAAACAATTCGTTTTTCTTAACGGCAACAACAAATGCAACAAGAAGCCAGCAACACGTCGCGTTCCTTGCATGCATTTTGCACTTTTTGATAAGCAAACACAAGGCAAAACAAGCAAGTAAGAAAGAGACAGCAAAAGACAGAGAGAAACTGCAGAGAGCGGGAGTAAAAGAGAACGAGCAAAAGCAGGAAAAGGAAAAGGCAGTCAGCGCAAATCAACACAAGCCGGAAAATATGCATGTTGCCTTGTTACCGGGTAGATTTCCATTTTAGATGTCGCACATTTACTGTGTGGATGTTGCTGTTGTTGTTGTTGTTGTGGTTGCTTATACAATATTTATGATTAAGGACTGGGTGTGGCTCGATGCAATCTTTATGGCACCCCCAATCGAATGTCATTTAATTGGCTTTTCTTTTTTTATTAGGCGAAAACTTTCGTTTCGGTTTTGGGGTAGAAAAAAAAGGATTGTGCAATTTTCCATTTCAGACAAGGACAAACATTTGCCATATTATTTTTATGAGGCGATTATTTGAAAACTAAAGAAATGGAAAACCAAAAGTTTTCCTACCAACCGCAGAAACAATTCTGTGTGTTTGTATGTTTTTGACGTACACAGTGAAAATTTTTACAACAACCAACAAAAAAATAAAAACACAAAAAACCACAATACAAGTTGTTGATCACATAAAACTTCAAGTGAGTAACAGAATGTGAATGAGTAGCAGAGAGAGAGAGAGAGAAAAAGAGAGACCTTCGAGTAGTCACTTCTTATTTTCAGTTTTGTAAGTTCCAAAAGGTAGTACAAGTGGGCACGACATGCAACTTTCTTTGGGGCAAGTTAAGGGGAAATGGTCGGCTTTAGGTTGAGGGTGAGCAACTAAAAACAAAACATTGACATAAATACGTGAGCTGTTGCAGCAGTAACCGCAAAAACTTTCCTTCTCTCCATCTGAATGTCTTTGTGGTTGTGTAGATGTGTGTAAGTGAACTGCCCTTGGCATAAAGGTATTACAAATTACTGATGAAGTCTGCCCCGAATGGGTTTAAAACAAAATGCAATCCAAGGATGTTTGCAATAAGTAGCTACCAGTGGGTGGCACTAGGCTAAAAAATATTATATAACATTCGTATCTATGAACTTTTTATAAACCTTCTTTATTTTCACAATAAATTTCATTCGAAGAAATTTCTTGCTTTAGAATAATAATTTCGTTGATAAATTTTATAAAATTCAAGATGAGATTTTATTGCAGTTTTATTATTTTATTATAAGGTACAATTTTCACACACTTATTGATAATTTACTTTATTTCTCGAGCTTTATTTTTCGGACTCATTGAGGATAAAACAATTTGATCATTGATATAAACAAACTCACATAATCTATAGCTAAATCGCCACAACGATTTACAATAGTTAAGGTGATTTGTTGAATTAAATTAATATGCGAGTTCATCACAAGTTTATCTCCGTCGTGAAGAGAAGGTCCAATGGACGATTAGGCCCCTGGCCAACAGGTTTTTTTTCTACTATTGTGTGCTAAAGTGAGTCAGCTGATCTCGAATCTGCATCTCCCTGTCATCTGCATTATTTTACTTAAGCCGATAGGTTCTATAGAGAAAATATAGTCATATCTTTCATAATATTGCTTAGTCGTCTAAAACCAAAAAGACACCTAAAAGCACTTGAAATCTAAATTTCAGACAGGTCATGCTTCTTCATATAAGATATAACCGATTAAAATTGGAATTTCTCAGAGAGAATGAACTCATTATACAGATCTTTGTTTCAAACTTTTGCCAAGAGCATACAATATGCTGATTCAAAGAAAAGCTTACAATGAAATTGTAAATTTTTATGAAAATTCTTTGACGCCCGCCTCCGCTTTTCGTTCCCCGTTTAACACATTTTCTGCTAACGTCGCGACGTCAGTTGGTGCATAGTTTTTTCCACCTTGTTTTTTGCTTATTAGTACATAGTTTTATTTTTTATGCGACGTCTGCACGGACTTTTTTTCTACTCGTTGTTGTTGTTGTTTTTATTGTTGTTTTAGCTGGGCCTGTACTTGGCTCATAAATTTTTGTGAAACTTGAACGTAAATGTGGTGCTTGGTGTGCCTTTTGGACTGTACTTGCAGCTGTAGTTGTTGCATGTACGAAATGTAAAAAGAAAATAACAAAAAAAAAACAACCTGCAAATTTGCTGTGGAACATTTTCAAGCTTTTCAGGCATTTTTTTCATGATTATAAGTAGTATGGAAATTTTCGTTTTTGCTTTTTGATATTTTAATCGGACTCTGTGTGTGCATGCAATTTTACTATTATATGGTCGTTTGTTTAATTTTTAACACCGTTTTGAAACTTTAATTTTAATTACAGCCAAGCAAAGTAACTTGAACTATGCCACAAACACATAGAAAAAAATGTATATATGTATGTATATTTCACACACAAAAAGAAGAGAAAAGTATGTGGCATATACAGGTAAATGCTTGGCATTTTATTGTTTTATCTGTGGCAGGGGTTTGGGGTTTTTGGGTCTTAGGTTTTTGTGAGGGTGCGAGATCTCATAAACAGAAGTGAGAGGTGTAAGGTTCCATGTCAGCCATAAACGCCTAGTCCAGGTAAATAAGTATGGTGTGTGTGTGTGTGTGTGTCTATGTGTGGGTGCATGAGTGTGCGTGTGTCATAAAATGTTCGTAAAACTTTGTGTGCGGCATGCCTTGCCTTGTGGCATTTATTGATAAAACGTTTCGGCAATGAATTTTTATTTAAGGCCCAAGCAAAAAGGCTTAAAGGTTAAGCAGAAAAACGAAAAGACAAGAACAAAAACAAAAAAAAAAAAAAATAAACGCTGAGATAATTGCATGCTTAACTCATATTTTTATCGAATGCATTATAAGATTTTACTTTTTCTTTAGTTCCCAAGTAAATCCTTAAATTTGTCTCTTTAAAGACAATAACTGGTTAATGTCTGGTTAAAAATTTACAGTATCTATGCTTTACTTAGAACAATTCGTTTGAATGTAATATTGGTCTTAGATACTTGTGTTAGTCCAATGTATGGATGTACCTAGTCATAGAAAATACTATGTATCGATAATGCTTTCAAGACTCGCTGGCTAAAAGTTATTGGAATGGTTGTTACAAACTAAACTGAATTTCCAGCTTTCTTAAAGTTCGCAGCAAGAATTGTTACTTTTCAAAGAAACACTCTACAAAAATAAAAACCCACACACATTTGTCATTCTAAGAACAAACTCAATGGTAATACAAAAAAATTGAAAGAAAAGAAATGACTAGGAAATTGCAATTCTCTCTTTTGCCCATGCGAAAGTCAGCGAGAAAAATCTTGTTTTGCATCAATAAACATTGACTAGATGGTAAAAAAAGCTGGAAGAAAAAGAGGTTACCCAAGTATTTTCAATATAAGTATGTAGGTGGTAGTACAAACTTAATATACATACTTACATATGTTTATAGAAAAAGTTGCATTTGAAGTGCACACAGACATATCATAAATGATGTATGCTCTAAGACAACAATAAATGAAATCAGCGAAAAACACACACGAACACACTCTCACATCCACTCGCTGTGAAATTCAAAGAAAAACGAATTTACTTGCTAAATTCAAAAAGAACATAATAATGATTGAAGTACATATAAGGATGACATCATTAGTGAAGAATGTTCAAAAGTTGTCCTTGTTGCCAACCAGTGCCAATAATATGCATATCTTACTAAGCCTTGATTTTGATGGTCTTAAGATTAATTATGTTTATTGGTTCTTCGATGTGATATGTTTGCACGATCCTGAATCTAGTTTTTAGTGTGATTGACTAAAAATTTATATAGAAAAGTAAAAAGTATATTTTAAGTAATTATATGTATCAATATTATCAACTATCTGAGGCTTAGTTATTTTAAGCAACAGAAAAACAAGGTTTTTGTGATTAGAAAACAGATTTATCTGGCATATGAAATTAGCGATTAGATGGGAATATTGTCATTAATAAAAGAACCCAAAGGCTCCCTTAAAAGGTCTTCTAATAACTAAGGGCTCTAGTAAGTAACGTAAAAAAGTTACTTTTGTAAAAATTTTAATAGTTTACATTAATGGAAACCCATATTAAAGAAGTTCTTAACTACCTCAGAACAAGTTGAACTATTTTATGAAAACACAAATACATAAAACATTAACGCTTTCATTCAAGAAGTCTTTTTGTGATCTAAAATGCATTGTCCAACTGCATGCATTTTTGGCTTCAAAATAGGACCAACTTCAAGTAAGAATATTAATATCAGTCCGGAAATTTCCTGTTAAGCACAATACAGGAAATTAGACCACAGAATTTGACAACAGTTTAAAAGCAAAAACAAAAAGCAACACTGAAATGAGCAGAATAGAAACCTGCTAGCCAAATTATACCATAAGCTTTAGCCATTAGCAAGGCTTAGCCCAAAAGTAAAGGCAAAAATCATAATCTTCTAATTTCACTTCAATGTGTGTTCGTATGTGTGTGCTTGTGGGTGTGTGCCTTTTGTGTGTTGGGTGTAAATAAAAGTATGTGTGTGTGTGTGTGTCAGAAATGAAACGTGCTGCTCAACACTTAGGACTCTAGACTGCAGACTCCATGGCTTGGAACGTATGCGTAATATGCCTAATGCAAAACGCAAAACTCAAATAAAACTGATATACCAGAGACATGAAAAGTGGGAGAGAGAGAGAGAGAGAAACACAGAGACAGATTGAGAATATATGGGTGAGAGAATGAGAAATAGAGGAAAAGCAGAGAAAAGACGCGTTACGCAAATGTATTTGTAAGCAGGCACTTAGCACACTTGGAAGTTGAGTTTTCTTTTTTCTTTATTCTGGTATTTTGCTTCGACTTTTTTTCTGTTTTTTTTTTTTTTTTTTTAAATATGCTCGCCTGCCAGAGTTTATGCCGAGACGATGGCAACCAACCAACTTGGCAGCTGACTACTTTCAGTGCCAAAAATGCGAAACAAGGCAAGACAAAAGGCAACAGCATAAGCAGGCAACAGCAGCAAAATGTAAGCTAAAGTCCTTATGAGAATTTGACAACATATTCGCACGGGCCCTACAAATAAGCTTGGAAAACAACACTTGCAAAAATATTTAGTATTTCTATTTTATCTTTAACTCACTGATCGTTAACTAAATCAATATCAAGAGCTTAAGGTAACCTTTCCAAGTTCTACAGTACACTGGGAAATTTTCCAGTATCAAACGTTAAATTATTACGCATTGAAGAAGCCCTTAAACTTGAGAAAATAAAAAAAAAACAATTAATATACAGAAGTTAATTTTAATACAAAAGAAAATTTGAGCAAGCTGGAAGAACTTTTTGCCCTTGTTTGATTTTTCTAAAGAATTGCTTATAACTTTGACTTTATTTTAAATAAAAAGATTGTACATACTCGAATTAAGGATGGAAATTATAGAACCCGACTTAGGTCCTTGTCAATTCAAGTTTCATGCAAATATTGTTTATCTTTTCATATTTACCATACAAAAAAAAAATATTAAAAAAAATAAGTTATTTTTAAAACATTCTCGATCTACATATTTGGCATTGCGGTTAGTTCCAGATAGTATATAAGTAGGTTAAAAAGATAGAAAAGACAGAAACTAACCGCTGTTTTTTGCCAGTGTAGTCTTCATTTGCTCCCTCTAAGCATAGTGCCTCAGAAATTTGTGTGGCAATCTCAGCGCGTGCCGCACGCTTTGCGCATTTAACGCGTATTTTGCACTGGCTGGCACTTTTGTTGCTTCTGGTCCTGCCCCACAACGTGCCGCTCCAGCTGGAGCTATCCGCTGTTGGGGATGCTGCGGCTGACGCTGTTCCTGACAACGACAGCATCTCGTGGTAGCCATACCGTGGTTTTGTTTGGGGGGGGTTTTGATGCTCTAATGCTCTATCAGTGAAAAAACAGTGAGAATGTTGCATAAATTGTTTTTTATTTTTTTTTTGTTGTTTCCTTTCTTTATTTTCTTTTATTTTTCTTCCTGTGGCAAAGTCAAACAAAAGTGAGTGAAATGTATTTTGTGATGGAGTTAAGCTCAGGTTGAATTGCACACTCCTCAGATATGCAGACATGTCCAGCTGCCCCTTTGGGTACACTATGGCAATGAATATATGTATGTGTTTGAGTATGTCACATGTATGTGTGTGTATATAGTGATAGACAGCGAAACTGAGCCAAGAGTGTTGACAGCAATAGCACCAGCAACGACAACGGCAACACCATCTGATCTGCCTTTGGGGTGTCGTTTTTGCGGTTCGCCAGACAAAAGGGAAACGGGTCACTTACAGTATTTCAAATGCCAAAGTAATCAAAACTTCCATGGATACACTATGTTCAGGTGAATATATACATATGTATGTATATGTAGTTTTAAAGAACAGATTCTTTAAATTTCAAGCCATTTCTCTCCTTGATAACAAAATAAAAACAAATCGCTTGCTTAATATTAAGGACTTAAAGCTTCAATGCGTCTCTTAAAGTTTTAAAAATTCTCAAAGAAAATATTTCAAAGTATTTACCTCAGAAGGGTTTTGTTTACATTAAGTATTAAATTTGCCAATTAAATAAAAAACCAACTCATCATCATCTGCAAAAATAAAAAAATAATGGCTTCTTTATTGTTAAATTTTCCAACAATTTCACTCAAAGTCATTTGAGGTTTTTCATTAATTTCTTTATCGTCAGATTTTCACCTGTGAAATGAAGTTGAGAGATTTCCTTTGGGAAATGCCACGATGTTAATTTACAATTTATTTGTGTAATGTTCGTGCCAGAATAATTTGGTGATTTAATTAGTAGCCATAATTCATTGTTATATGACCAAGGCTAACGCAGACGCAACGCTGACGATGCGGCCACGACAATCCAAAAGATAATAAATGGGCTTTAATTGTTGACCAAACTGGTAATTACTTAGGGGGCCATGGCCATGGAATTAAAAGCATGAATTCCAAATAGCTCCACATGAAGGGGAATCTTATCGATAATCTAGTAATGGAGTGCATAATATGCCATTGAAATCAAAGTATGTATATTGTACTTTAACCAAAATAATTGGCAGTAAACATGATTTGGTTTAAAGGAGAGGAAATATAATTGATGGCTTTCGAAAGATTTTCTTTTGTGTAATGTAATATTGCCACAACAAAGAGTTATGGGTTAAATAAAGAAATAGAAGACAAAACAAAATTTATTTTCTCTTACGTTCATTGAGCTTTTTGTCTAATGATTCAAGAAAGTGTCTAAAGCTTTACATAACTACAATCAAGAATAAATTTCAAATAATTCTAAATAGTAGCATTGATGCATTTGTATTCCCGAGTGGCATAGCGAATAATGTTACTTAACTATTCTTCTGATATATGGCATGCCAAAGAAATATGCTAAGAGTCATTAAAACCTTTTTTACGAAGTTATTAAAGTCATAAAGTTAAATTAATGCATAATGTTTAAAATTCATTTACACATTTCGCGCTCTATAGATATTTAACTAAGCCTTTAAATAATAGTGATCGGGTTGTCATGCCCCACTTCAATTCCATTGCAAAAGAAACGTGGCTAATGCATTCTTCAATATTTGTTTGAACCAACAGGAGGAAAAGGAATTAAATAGCCATGGGATAATAAACTACCAAATGGACAAGTTATTGTGCTATGCAGTCTAGGAATAGTTTCTTGGTTATGCAGGATATTCAAAATTGGGAAAGCATTATTTCATTAGTCTCCCCTTAGCATCGATGTTCGGGATTACTAATATATTTGAAGAAACATTAACCAGTTGTTTAGTTAATTATACTTTGCCTATGGCATAGAAAGTTTTCCATTGTTCAGACTGAAAATTTTATTAGCAACAAATACAATTCTGAAAATTGGAGTTCCATTTCACCTGATGCATATTGGGAAAACATTACGATTTAACCATCTAATATGTGGTTAACCTATACACAGACGAAAGTACTAATATTCTATATGTATGTAAATCTATGGCTGTGCAACACAACAATTTAACAATAATTAATAATCATTAGTAAGCCACACATTATTAAGTGGTTGACTAAATATTGAAATTACAATGATATTAATGTCCCTGGCCTCAGGAAGCAGCATAAACAATGGCATTATTATGGCACAGCCATTCGCTGTGACAGGCGGCAACAACAATGGAAACAACAATAACAACAACAATAGACAGTAATGACAACAATGTGCAAACAATGTTTTAAACAAACGCAAAGAGAGGAAGATGATGACACCAGAGGAGAGTGTAGGCGGGCAAACGGTGTTAAGTAACCCGAAAAGCAACAATGTTGCATTTGGTGTAACGCAAATTATGTTTGCTTGTCTGTGTATGTATGTGTGTGTGTGTGTGTGTGTGTGAACTACAAGCATGTAAATTGAAAACATTGACACGCCCACAGCTGTCAAACGCTACGCCCTCACCATATACAGACAGAACACCACAAATGGCCACCAAAAACACAAACATAAATCGCTATAAATACTATCGCGTTAAATGTTCCGGAAATAGTTCCATAAACATTTCGTCCAAAAAATAATAAGTTTTTTGCCTTTTTTTTTAATAATTTTTGTTTTGATTTTTTTCAGCATACTTTTGGGAACCACAAGATCAAGTTATCTGAAATGCCCAAGGGATTGTTATTAACTTATATGTATTTAGCTCAATAAAATTATCATTATTCAGTTTTTTTTTTTAATAATGAAAATCTTGTCTTACTCAGACGAGTAATATCCACTTTATGTGTCTGTAGAGAAGGAAAAACACCAACGGAAACTTCTAGCAAATAGTATATTGAACTTTTTCTAATGAAGTATTCTAATGACTTAGTTTTGATTTGAAAAAACTTTTTAAGAAAACTGTATCACTTTACCGTTCAAGAGAAATTAATACTCAGAATGATGGTTCTGGCACATCGTCTGTGCATAATGTTTGTACATAATCCTGGTTAGATATATGTATGTATGTATTCGAAATGTGTGTATATAAATGACTGTGGTCTCCAAGTGTGGCGCCAAGTGCAACGCAACTGCAAATTGCATTAATAATGCTGCAGTGCGAGAATGACGACAGTTAAACCCGGGAAACAGCCAAAACAGGCAGCTGTAGCATACTTTTCAGAGCACAGAATTTAATATTTGTCCATAATTATGCAAGTGTTTGTGTATCACTGTCGTCTGTCTGTGTGTGTGTTTGCATTAACCCACCGCTAACCATTCTAAGCTTCCTTTCTCTTTCCCTGCCTCACATAAGTGCATTTACCATTATTATTGCATAATTTATGCGTGCATTTAATTAAATTCCTGGCACACGCATTTTTATTTTTCGGTTTTCCCAACCATTATTCACTTTCTCTTTTTTATTTCTGTTGACCCACTTATGTATGCAGGACATTTCGTATTTTTGACTGAATTAAATAAACACCCAAAAATTAACTGTCAAAATTAATTTGCCATCTGTCCAAGCCATTAGTCAGCATTTTTATAAACAGAGAGAAAAAATGGCATTAAAATTATTTGCGATTGTGGGAAAGTTTTTATACACTCGGTGGATTTATCCATTTAATAAATCTATTTAGGACTTTTAGGCATATCAACAACTTCATTTTGGTATTATAAATTAGTTATTTATATTATGATTATAGCCAATCCTTAAGGCTACATCAAAAATGGAATGAAACAACATTAACGAATGCTTAAATCCATTTTTAAAAGTATAAATTAACTTTAAGTAATCTGATTAATCTAACCAATTCCAGAAAGTGTTATCATCCACAAAATTGTTAAAAATTATTTTTATATTTTTCATTGTAACCAACTTGATCAACAATTCTTTATGTACAAAGTTAAATTACATTTAATGGGCATTAGGCTGGATTGTGGTAACCAAATCCCTATATAGGTATGTATATAAATAAATGCAATTTACGGTTATTTAATTAAAAGCCTTTTTGGCTTCAATTGGATTCTATTAGATTTGTTACAACTATCAATATTTGTTGTTGTTCATGTAATTATTGTCGAATTGCTGTGTGCAAATAAAACGAACATGTATAATTGAATGCGAATGGTAATGTAATCTAATTATCTGTTGCTAATATTAAATTTAACTAAAATATAGGCTGACAAAACAATAAATTTTAAATTAAATTAATTATACCTTTCAGCTGAAAGAAACTAAATATATGTATACATATCCAGCGCAGTTTGATAAACTAGAACAATAACTCGTTTCGCTGAATTATAGGTAAATTATTTTGTCAGCAACACCAAATTAACTTTTAGCCGTTTTCTATCATGCAGCTTAAGTGCTTGGATGGAAAACACGCGACCAATTTTAAAGGCTAAGTATCAACTGTCTCCATGTTGTCAGATAAACAGACTAAATCTAGGGAAGAGTTAAAGACTATGTATTAGCACTTACTTTTGCAAATAGAATTCCTAATGACACAGTAGGTGAATAAATAAGTGTTTGACCAAATGAGCACTAGACCAGACTAGAGAATAAAAACGTTTTTTCTGAAATGTAAAAAAAACCAGAGGGCCGGGGCTAACTTCGACCGAGTCAAAATTTGTATTTCTTTGCAAGTATTTTGTTTTGAATCCGAGGTATTCAACCTATGCAGAATATACAAGCCTACATGCAGCTCTGTTGCTCTTACGGTCTAGGAGGAGACGGACGTGCTGATCAAGAATATATATACATACTTCGGATATGCTTCCTTCCATGCGTTGCAATCTTCTGATCAAAATTACTATACCCTTTTTGCGAGGGTATAAAAATTAACAATATTACAACGGCGAAGCAAATAACATTGGAATCTTCAAACAAACCTGATATTCACCTATGTATATAGTGATAGGTTGGTCATATAGCAAGAACAGCAAATGCTATGGACCCCGCTCCTTTAAAGATTTACGATTTATTATTTTGTGGCCAAAATATGTAAGTTAACCAAAATTTTAATTAAAAAATTCAGGAAATTCTTTAACTATGATAAGTATGCCAAATTTTAACCGATTTTTAGAATTTAAATCTCACTTTGCTTTTAACTTCTTTTTTCACCTGAAATTAAGCGGTATAAAAAATACCAATAAACAGAAAATATTTCATTAAACTTCAAATTTATGAAGCTCTAGTTTATTCAATTGTCGAAATATTCAAAAAATGTAAAAAATCATAATTTTTTCCTATAATCGGGTCAAATCGGGTCATTGGTACATACATACATATGTACATTTTTTAAATCTAGTTGGAAATTGGCCAAAGTACAGGCTGAAAGAAATAGACAGGTTAATGAACAAAAGCATTATCTTTGTGCATCGATTTTGACAGATTTTGTTTGGCATAAAAGCCCTAATAATTTAAATTTGGCAGGCCAAATCCGGCTTTGCCCTACATACATATGTACATATATGAGTAACATACTTCATTTGGTGGCTATAGCTCGTTCAACCTTTAAGCCCGCCATAATTATATCAACTAGGCTGATAATGCTATTTATAAATACTCATACCTCTGGGAGTAGAAAAATGATTTCTTATGTGGGGCAAATACATTTTGACGACCATTACTCCGACCTATCCCACCGATTCGCCCATATTTTCAATTAACTTAAATCGGTTTGCATTGACTTAAAGGAAATTGAATTGGGTTTATTTATTTAAGCGTTTTTTTAAATCATTTTATACTATTTATTTAGTTGAAATTATTTGAAGTTCAATAGACTTAAATCAGTGTGCGTGTCTGTGTGTAGGTATTATTAATGGGTGAGTAGCTTTTAATTGTTGACTTTTTTAAACATATTCATAATCAATGAGTGGCAAACTAATTAGTTTGCATACTCCAAACACATTTTTTTTTTTTGTTGCAAGTATTGATTACAATATTATTATGCATATGAGCGAAAAGCAAATAGCATATGTTTTTTGTTTAAATCAATATGGTTTTAATTATTTGCTTGCAAATAAAATCATAAAAAAAGAAAGCTACACTAAAATTATGAATATTTAATGATATTTATTTAGTGCCATGCTAAAGAAAAGTGTGTGCAATTATTATCTCCTCGTTTTGCCAAAGGAATTTGCAGAATTTTTGTCTAATTGTAAACGAATTAGTATATTTCACCTATGCCCAACACTCGAACCATTAATTAAAAACCACATGGAATTTTATTTATGATATGTTAATTAAATTCCTGTTGAAATAATTTGAAAAGAGATAGTAAATGTTTTGTAATTGAAAGACTGCAAAAAAAAAATATACATTTTACATTTTGTTATGTAGGGAATTCTGCATCACCATAACATTAGAACCAATTAATAAATAATGAGCCACTGGCAGTTTGAGGCTGGTCATGACATGTTTTGTGTGCGATTGTGTGAGAGTGTGTGTGTTTGGGTTGGCATGTTGCCCAACTAAACCAAAGCGACCTAATATCCTTGAACAGCAAAGGACACCAGGCCGACTGTCTACCCAGTGACGACTAGTCACTGTGAAATTAGTTACGCTTGTCGCCCTCAAAACGTACGGACAACAACGGACGGAGAAGGAGGTCATAACAGAAGCCATGTGTGAATGACTCGACTAAGTGTATGACTTGATCTATCATCATTAGTTGAATATGTCAGGCAACAGACACTTGGACCAATTGATTTAGTACCAGGCTGAACAGGAGGCATCATGAGAGCTCAATTGGTCGGTTGGCTTTTTGAAGGGTAGGTGGCACAAGGTGTGGAAAACTAATACGTTTTAAGCAGGGGCAACACACATACTTGGATACAATACATAGACAGTTCGATAACATATTTGTAGCTTACCGTAAACTCTGATGCTTGGGTAATTTGTCTTTCCTAATCCCTAATTAGTTTACAGTCTTTTGTTTTTGTGGAATAAAGTGAATGTTTAACTGAGAGGAATATTTTAATTATAATCATAGTACGATTTCTATTTTTTGACTGTTAACCAATTTATTTTTTTTTAAACAAGAATCAAGCCAATTATTTTAATACCTTTAATTTAAGTTCAAAGAGCTAATTAAAAGAGATGTTTGATGTGATAATTTCCATTGAGAAATCATATGTAAAACATCAAGGAATTACTTAGGAATCATCTAGGAATCATTAAGTTATCATTAAGGAATCATTATTGAATTTTTAAGGATTTATTACGAAATTAATAATTAAATATTAATTGTTTGTTCAAGGATTTATCAAAACATTTTTAACCCATAGGTACTTAATCGTTAATAAATCACTAACAAATCCTTAATGAAATTATAAAAAACTAAAAAGGATCAAACCTTTAGTTTAATAAGTAAATAATAACCAAGTTTTTGGAATTGCGAGACTTTTTGAAATACTTTAAATGCATTTAATATATTTGAACAATTTGACTTTGTGCTTATCTGATTATTTTGAATACTTTATATTGCTTCATTTTTTCCAAGAAAATGTAACATAATCTATTGCTCAATCTGTCAATTTTGACATATTTTTCTCTTACTCTTAGTTGCATTTGTTTTTTTTAAAACTTTCTACGGTTATCTGCTTCTTCAAGAAATTGACCTTATCTTTATGTGAAATTTGTTTTTGTCCAGTAAGCTTATCAGCTTTAAGGTATGCTTATTCCCCACCATAAATCCTTGCACCTTGGCCAAAATGCTCATTATTCAAATCTAAGTCGCAGCAGCTTAAAGTAAAAGTGACAAAAGAAAATAAAAAAGAATCAACGCCAAAGAACGAATGGTAGAAAATGCGGAAAAGCGGAAGGAAAAAAAAATCAAAATTCATGAGGCGCTGCGCGAGAATTATAGCGACTTACTGGATGGTTTAAAAGGTGGCGCTCCTATACCTGCTGCCTGGGTACCTACATGTACCCATCCCCCCGTCACCAGACCGAACTGAACCAATCTTTTTCCTAGGCATGCGTTTTTGTTGTTGGAAACTTTTTCCATCAAAAGTTTGGGTTTTCGATACGCCGCCTGCTGATGCTGCTGCTGGAGCTGGTGGTGCTCTGACGGTGAAGCCGCTGTTGGAATTGGCGTTGGAGGCTTCTCGGTGAAAGTGCCACTTCCGCTTTGCGTCAGTGCACACCGATGCCGAGCACAAAAGTGTGACTGAAGTGGTTTCCCCACTGCCAATGTTGTCGACCGCCGTCGTCGGCTGTTGTTGTTGCTGCTCCTGCGGCTGCTGCTGCTGCCCCTCCTGTTGAATCACCTGCTGCTGCACAGGTGTTAATTAACTGGGGGCCGGTTTACCATCGTCTGCGGCAAGTACTAAATTTTAAATTGCAACTTGCCCCCGAAAATTAATGAGACTTGCATTTGTTCGTATTACATGCCAAGCGAATGGTATGCGGACGGCCAGCAAGGGTTTTTTTAATTTATGTTTGGCTTCCAATTTTTCCCTCCTCTATGTTGGTTAGACAAACTATTATTGGTTGAGCGGGAGTTCGACTGAAAGTTGGTCTGCATGGTAAGAACAAACAGTTTTTTGTAAGAATTTTTCTAATTAAAATGCCGTCAGTCTGTTTGGTTAAGTTAACATTTTTCTTCTTTGAGACAAAATATATTTAAAGAAAGATCTCTTTATCTATAGATATTATTAATCAGCCCCAGTAGCCGATCTGAAACGCCTACTAATGCTAGAACCTACTAATTTTTTGTGTAGTATTCATCAACTTATCTTAAACTTAGGAATAAAGAACTTTTTTTCACCTGCTATGACAGCAGCTAAATTGATCAAAAATAAGCTTCTTATAAAAATGGCTTAGATTATTAGATACCAAAAATATTTTTAAATTCATCTAAAAGCTTTGCCTTTTTAAGGTATAAAATTCTTTCATTAATCACATTTACTTCATTTGATGACTGTATTTTATTGATATCTTTTTAAATAATTGACAAAGTTTTTATTTGATAAAAAATAATAACATGTATTAAAATGCTTCTCTGTTTCGTTATTAAATATTTTAGTATGTTTTTTAATCTGGTAGATTCTGTACTGTGAGAAATATTTGTAAAAAACGAAGTGTCTTATCATTATGATACAGACCTTATATATGAGACTTTAACAATAGTTAAATAGTAAAAGTCTTTTTCAGTTATTAATAGTGTACTCAACCCTCCAAGTTGCCTCAAACTAATGTTAAGAATACCTTTAAGACTGCGAACTAAAATTCATTTATTGAATAAAAATAAATCAATCGTCGTTTATTGGTTGAAATTTTAATATTGAAATTGTGATATAAAATACAACAGATTTTGGCTTCGTTCTTTTTTTTTTTGTAAATTTATTTTTTCTTTTTTTGTTTTGTTTTCGCTTGTTGACTACATAAATTTGTCGCTCCCAGGTTTATCCTTAAAACTTTACATTGATGGCAAAAACTAGGTGAAAAACTGCTCAACCGCAGAAAAACTTATTTGGCCACTGCAATTCGTAGCCAGAAAGAAAACTAGAGGCTGTAGACTCAACGCCTTGACAGGTCATGATATACGGTAAAGGGGCCAGGCCAGGCAAACGGTAAGAATATTTCATATCCCTTACTTGGGCTACATTTTTCAGCCATTTTCTGTATATACTGGTAACGTTTTTTCTTATTTTTTGGCACAGATCCATTCATAATTCATAAGTGCGCTTGGGACTCGAGTGGAAAAATGAGCAAAGAAGAAAGAACTCATAAAATTTTACCTAATTATATCAACTTCAACTACTCGCAGACTCATTCTCAATCTTTTTATCGCTTTCTCTGTCTCTCTTCACATCTGCAACATCAAAAGGCTTACTAACTATAAGGCTGTTTAATTTGAGCTCATGTCTCTTCATCTCTTTGTCATTTTCTTTGTCCATACATTATGCAAATGCTGCAACAAATACAAAGACAAGAAAAAATAAAGTTTGTCAACATCAAAACAAGAGGAAAAAAAAAACAGAACCCAGAAAAAAATAATAAGAAAATGCAACAGAGGCAACTTGCGTCTTCTGCGTCTTAGTTTTTTATGCAACTTCAGCAAGTAGCTGTAGAAGTCGTTGGTTGCATGCTGATGACTTTGCCAACAACTTAAATTGTTTGGCAGCCCCATAGAAGGCAAAGAAGAGAAGCAAAGTTTAAATGCATTTAGGGGCCATTGAGGCCAAGAGATCAGCTTAGTCCATAAAACCAAAAGAAGAGCAAAACTGAGCCAATTGACCTTAAGTTTTGCAAGAGAAAGAAGAAATAACCATTGCCTAATTACAATTCAATGTTTGAATGTTATTATGATTTTATTATGGAAATTGCAAGATGAAACTGTGAAAACTCTTTCTAAAATCTATTCTGAATCAATGTTAAACAAAATAGTCTCTTAATAAGTGCACTTTAAAATGAAAAATATGCTTAATCAAAACATAAGGAAAATGAAACAAGTCATTTGAATTACACAAATCTTTTAAAGCAAATGTTTGATCTAGTGAAGGCTGACCTTCTTAGGTTCCCAAACAGAATGGTCACCAAAAATCATTTAAATAAGCAATAATAAAATTAACTCTACTTTTGATCGTTTGACTTTTCGTCTAAGGCTTTAAAATACTTTGCTTGGTGCATTCTTGGTGATTCACAAGTAAACCATTAGAACTAAGCTTCTCCTTAGTTTGTTTATCCTTTTTATACCTTGCCAAAATGGGGAATATATATATCATATATAGCTCCCATAGGAACGATCAGTGGAAAACAGTGACTATGATCAATATCTTCGTTATTTCCTATGATTGTACGCCATTCTTTTGCAAATATAAGCCTTTTTAGATAAAAAGTTCTTCCACATAGATGGCTAATAGGTAAGGAAAGAGTAACCAAAAAAGTTGCAAGGGTATACAAACTTTGACGCGGTCGAAGTTAGCCCCGGCCCTCTGGTTTACCTATTATTCATAATCTATTCAAAACTTTTCGAAGATATTTAGTAACATTATTATGTTTGAAAATGTTTAAACTAATTTTATCCAAGCCTTATATTATTAATAGTTCCAAGAATAACATTATAAAGTGATGCCGTGAGTAATGCTTTTTTCAAAAAGCTTAAAAGTCAATTATATTTTATCAACATTATTTTTTCCTTAATACACTGTTGTTGTGAATTTTGTACTTTGGTTTTCTAGAGCCCACTGGATTGCTTTCCAATGTAATGAGATTCCAAACGCATGAATGACGTGGAAGCACTGAGCTGATGTGACTTGAAAGGATTAGATTTTCGGTACGAGTTCGAACCTGTTAAGGTAATTGATTGTCTTCTGTGATAACTTCTTGTAGAAAAGAGAATGAGTTAGAGAGAATTCACTTTTGGTGAATTCAAACTGATAGTTAAAGCCAACCAAGACGAAAAGGGAAGTAGTTTTCGTCGGAAATTAAATGTATGAACAATTCACATTTGTGATACATAAGCTCTGGACCACAATGATTTTTTGCCTCATATGCTAAACACAATTCAACAACATTTTCAACACTTTGATAAGAGCCAATCCAAGGCATATCAAACGACACACGCTCCGCAAATCTTAACCTTATCGCCTCTTTCAAGTTTAAACTGGTAAATTGTATTGACCTTGAAATATTCACTCGTTTTGTAAATGCATATTTATTTCTATTTACTGTTTTTATATAAATAACCTAAAATTAACAGTAAACAAATTAGAAAATTATACAGAACGCAAAGAAATATTCCCACATTGCTCCAATTATTGGATATTCCGCATAAATTAATGCCTCGATGGGTTGTTACCTCCGGTTTGGCTTCTGTCTTAACACCAAAATCCTGGCTCAGCTCAGATTCATCAACATCGATAGCCAAAATCACATCTTCATGCAACAGAATTTCTTTATCAGCACTAAGAAATGACATAAATAAAGCACAATATGTCAAAAAACGATCGAAAACATTTTTGTTTCTTTTTTTTTAGTTTTAAATTTACCACATTTTTAAATCTTAATTCCATTCAGATCTTTTCAACTCGATGTGTTTGCGCAAACTGATGCCTTAACGAGAATAATTGGGTAAGCCACTGAGTCCCCATACCCGAACTACACACACACACACATACAAACTCAAACCTTTTCCCCTTTCGTTTAAAAATATTGAGAAGGCGAAGGGAAGGGCAAACATTTACACTGTTCAACCAAACTTTTACCTCTATCGTAGATGTCCCATACCGTATTTAACTTTTTTGTGACTCACATCTTTGACAAAACTATTTAGTTATCTATTAACTATTATACATTAAATTTATAAAAATTATGAGATCTATTTATTAGCTTGTAATTGTCAGAAAAACTTTATAAAATTAATAGCTAGACTAAATATTATTGATTTAATATTTCAAAAATGACATTTTTGTTGTCTAGTGTTTCAGTATTGTATTGAAAGATTGCATCATTATGCATAACTATAGAATGTATTAAAAAAAATCATAATTTTTGAAGAAAATTTGGGATTTCAACCTTTAAAACAAGGTTTCCCTATTTCTTATTCTAATTGAAGTTTCGACGATTCTCTAAATATCTAAGCAATTACTCTCAAGAGTTTAGATATCAACATATTTATCTGGCCTTTTTTATACATTTGTATAAATAGAAGCTATGAAGAACTCAATATACTCTGTCATACAGAGAATAATGAGTATTATGACATCATATGAAAACAAACTCCATCGAGATTTCATGTCATGTCATCGTAAAGTTATCAAAGAAGCCAAGTCTTTGCCCAAGCTCATATACCCTTTTTTTTATAAGTTTAATATTATAATAATATGATCAGAAAGATTTTTTAACTTTGCGCAGGCACATTAATAAAATGCTTAAATTCCAAGTTTCATTCCATTATTTTTTGAATTTCGATCGTCAAAATACACGGACAGAAGAAAACTATTGCTCATGCTGACTTCTGACTTTAACTTTATATTTCCCTCTGCTATAGCATAATAAAAGAATATTTAAAAACCTAAATATATATATGCAAAAGCATACATTTATTTACATTTTTAGTGCAATTTTTAATTAAACACGTTTTTCTTATCACAAAAAAAAATGTATTTTCCATTTAGCTGAGTGAATTGGTAAACATTAAACATGTCAAATATTTACCCAGCAACAAAAAAAAAAAGGAACATTGTGTGTACATATTAGGTAAAGTGAGCCATGTAAATAAACTAAACATTGTAATGACCACAAAATAAAATATGCGTAAATGAAACTACTTACTTACATATTTTGTATGATTTATGGGTGTGATATGTGTGTGTTTTGTGTGTGTGTGTGTGTGTGTGTGTGTGTGTGGGGTGGGTCTTGATTTAATTAGCTGCAGGGTATTTAATTAAATGAATAATCAATTGGAAAACGAAAACATATTATTAAACATACTTAAATTATGTAAATAACACTTGATAAAATAATATTTTTATGGTGTGATAAATAAAAACTATTTTTTTCACTGTTAAACAATATATTATGAAATTAAATAATTTTAGTAAATAAAAAAAACTATTTCTAAACTTTTATACACGCACATTTATTGCATTATTTATCGGTAACAACAAACTTAATTATTTTAATTAAATGACTTAAAAATTAAAATCAACTTAAAAGACGCAAGGAAAATGCTCATCAAAACAAATTTTGATCAAATAAGAACTATTACGTAATGTATTATCATTTCGTATTATTCTCGTTAACTATATTAAATTTCAATACGGAAATTTTTAATTATTATTATTAAAGTTTGATTGCCAGCTGAAAATCTTGTTATCTTTGCTTCATACATATGTATGTAAATCTCCGATTAATTTAATTATAAAATTTGCAGCTGTTTCGGAAGTGGAACCACTCATTATGATTCAGTCTCTAGAGACCAAATTTTATTTTCAAGTATTTTATGAATAATATTTCCTTTGGTGATTGTTGTACATTATTTTTCCAATAATGCTTATTGTAAATACTCGTCATATTTTTTACTTAAAACCAAATGATTCAGCACTTAATTGGCAGACTCTATGCATATATTGATTGTATGTATATATTGGGTGTAATATAGACTTCGTTATGATAGTAATCATTATGGAATTTGGGGAAATCAGCGGTAGTCCCCGTCTCAAACATTTTTCCAATTGTTTCTAAGACTTCTATATAAACCAGAAGGTCTTATGGCTAGTCTTTTCTTACCTATGGCCGTCAAAGTGGATAAACTTTATATCTAAGACGTCTAAATTTGGCTTCTAGTAGTGATCGATTCATGTCTCCATTAGCAGTTGTTAGTCATTCATTAAATGTGATAAAGAGTAATGCCTTTTTCAGTAATAAATCAAATTAAAAGCATTTTATATTAGTTTTAGGTCAGCCAATTAACTCCGTACCTTTAGTAAAACAAATAACTACATAGTAAGATCGGAATTCCTTCCATCTCTTGCTCTTGGAACTCAATTGGTCAACTGGCATCAAGGGTTTTATGCTGTACCGAACAATTTTAATTGAACCTGAATACACATGGATCTCTTTGTCAACGTCTCAATTTGTAGATAACTCAGCATTTATTTGTATGCTGAGTTTGGCTTGTTTATTTCCAATTGGCGAGCAAGAAAATTTCAACGAGGGAAAACCAAAACGCGAATCACACATAACTGGTGTATACAAACCAGAAAATAAAGGGAAAAATCAACAAAATGTATATTAAGGGGAAGAGGAATGAATGCACAATATAACTCACTAAACGCATAGACTTTAAAAATATCCTCTATTAAAGAATTTGACTTTTGAAGGAGCTTAGATCTTTTCACGATACTTGTTACGTTATTTTCATTATTTTCCTTTCAAATCAATCTAACGATTATCAATGAGGAAATTTAAAACTGTATTTTTTGCTCATATCTCTTGGATCATATTTCTATGTATATAAAATTTAAGATTTGTTGACCACGCCTTATAAAAATTATCACACAAAACATTTTTCAAACTATAATAGTGATAGTATTTATATAAACAAGTAAGAGTACTTATGTCCATGGCATAAACATACCCTCTGTATTTTTCAATTGCAGGGTATTTAAACATCGATACAACTTTGTATGTAACAGAGCAATAAGAAAGAAAACGACAGAATGATGAATTTGTCAGAGCGTAAAATTAACACCATTTTTTTTTTTTTTTTTTTTTTTTTTTTTGGGAAAAAACAGAGAAAAGAGCCATTGAAAGAGTGAAAAAGAGAAAGAGAGAGAGAGAGAGAGGGAGAATAAGAAAAAACGAGAGAATAGTTTAGAAGTCATAATTGATAAGGTTGCAGTTTCACTTGTCAACTCTCTTTCTCACACACCATTGAAAAATTTTCTCACTTAGTCGCTCTCAGTCAGCTATATTGTCTATATCTTATCTGACTCAGTAATAAAAAAAAAAAACAACCGACTTTGTATTTGTGCTATTGTGGTTGTTGTTATTGTTGTCGCCTTCAATTAACACCTTTCAGCCAATGTGTGTGATAATGACGCAGACTTGTCGCTGTTACGGCTGATGGGTAATCAGGAACAATATCAAAGACGAAAGTATTTTTTTTTTTTTCAGTTAGCCAACGAACGCGTTTCATTATGGACACGGAGGCGCAGATGAAAAAATCGGCAGCAGCAGCAGCAACAGCAGCTGGATCGTCAGGTGGCCACGATGAAGTGGATTTTACTAGCGGCTTTGAGACACAATATCAAAAGGAATATAGCATCTTAAGGCCAAATATTTATATACCACCGCCGGATAAGAATTTTGCATGGTATCGCAATTGCTCGACCATTGGAATGGTCCTCTTTCTGGCCACAACATTTCTAATTGGCAGCATCCTACTTCTAATACAAATCACAAATGCCAGTGCCTTGTTAATATTGATTATTATCTGTATCTATGTGGCAATTGCCGTAATCATGATTTGGTTGGAAGTGCAGAGCATTAAAGTGCGGTGAAACAAAGCGAAACGAAACGAAACGAAATGCCGATAAAGAAATGTAATAAGTGTCTAACTAATTAGTTCAATTAATGCTCCATTATTAAGTATTGTGTAAACATAATTGGAAATCAATGACAAAATAATCTAAATAATCTGTAAACTCCACGTTTTAGGTATAAGTTTTCAATAAAATGACGAAACAAAGTCCATGTGTGTAAATCGACATGAAACCAACATTCTTTCTTGTGCGTGTGTGTGAGTGTGTGTGTACCCTCTCTTTCAGGGATATATGTATGTATCAATTGTGAACAACAGCTTGTGACATATTGTGGAAAACTATTGAAAAACAGTGAACATGTTGAATTCTTGTATCAGTTTACTGTCTGAACTTTATGAAATCGTGAAATGGCATAACTCTCTTCTGAATCAGATCCTAACTTTATATATACGACATTTGAGGCAACAAATAAAGAAATAATTCACATAGCTTCTGGATTTTATCTACAGCAATAAAAACTTTGATCTTTTATGTTGCTTTCTCACGTTTTGCTAGTTATCAGATTTGACAAGGTGGCTCTAAAACAACAAAAAATGTGTTAGCAACGTTGTCTATTCAGCTATTTCACTGCTCCGCCCTTAACTTAAAAACTGAGTTGATTAGTAGAGGCAAGATCTCCACATTCACTATCCAATCCCTACATATATCAAACATGGACATATAATAATACCAACAAAACAAAGCAAAACAATTTATGTGGAGAAGTTTGAATTTTATTTAAGCTCTTTAAAGTTCAAGTAACAAGAGACTGATAGAGACTAGATGGTAAATTACAGAAACTAAGTTGGAACAATTACTTACTAGTGTAAATAATAATATACATTATAATTTCATTAAAATCTTATGTAACACAAGACAAAAATTGGGAATATTAGGATTCTTGATAGATAAATTGTATTCCAGTATACCATCTAAGGTCGCCATGTGGGATTTCCGCGCGCCTCGGCCGGATTACGCTGGCAACGCTTCTGGTCACCATTCTCCAATGGTCTTGAAGGTTTAGCTTTGGGCTGACGCAAGCTTAGAGGCATTCTAAAGGTTCGTTGATTCAAATGTTGATTAAGTTCTTTACAACTACCACCGTAACGAAAACCATAATTCTCATTTCGAAAATACTCATCTTCGTCACTCGATGTATGAAGTTTAGGGGTGGACTTTGCTTGTGTTTTCCAAGAGTTTTTGGCCAACAGATTTGATCTTGTTGTTTTGACAGCTTCTGCATCATTTACCGAGTTGGAAGAAGATCCACTATTCAACAGTTGGCCAGTGCTGCCGGTATCAAGTTTGGTGTTCGCTGCAATCTTTTTTAAGGAAATAGTCGATCTGGACGCCTTTCGCATTGATGTAGGCGTTCGGGTAGCTCTGGCTGTAAGTGGTATTTTGCTTACAGGTTCCGGACGATTCTTCTTTTTAGCTTCCCAATCCTCTGCGAATCGCTCCAATATATTCTTGCCATAGACCAAAAATGGAACATTCTCTCGCTGCATATAATCCTCCACCAATTTGGTTAATTCTGCTTCAATCTTGCCCAATTTAACGCCAATGGCTTTGCGTTCACGTTCTTCTTTGAGTAGTTGACCTCCACGATTGTTGAAGCGTCCCGGCTCATGGGCTTTGGTCTCCAAAGCCTCCATACGAGTCCATAGTGTTACGCGACGCTTAAACAAGTTAAAGATGGTTTTATTTTTTCTATAAAAATTCATAACGTCTTCTAGTTCCAGTTCATACACATCGAGCAAATCTTCATTGCCAGAGTCGTTGTGTAAAATGTTGAATCGCATGCGTTCCTGATCGCTTTTCAAGGTGACATCGCACCACTTGGAGAACTCAACACGCAGATTCTCCATATAACTTGGGAGATTCTGCATTCTTAAGTTCTGACAGCGTTGCAACTCCTCCAGAAGTATATCAAATGAGCGCTGATTGTAATTTGATTTGCACTCTTCTACTTGTCGCCTACCAAATGAATCAATTACATTCTCGCCCAGACAAATCCATAGCGTTTGTATTTTCTCGAACATCACATCAATTTCATTCTTCATTTGATCCACCTGAGTCTTATACGTTTCATGCAGTTTCTGAAGACTGTCCAATGTCTCTGGTATTGGATCATGATTGATTGCATTTAATAATCGATTTTCATTTTCGCTACTGGCCAAAAGGTCCAACGTCTTCATATCCTGATGAATTTGCTGTCTCAACTGTCCAATCTCGTTGAGAAGCAATTCACGTTGGTCGGACATTTGTTCCAAATGCTTACGAAATGCCAATAAATCGTCGTCAGTAGCTATTGGATCCGTCGATAAGGGCCGGGGCAGTTCACCTAATTCTGCGCACAGCTGCTCCTGATGCAATAGCAAGTCGAAAATCTCGGCCCGACGCTCGCTTAAGTCCTTTTTGAGATTTTCGACGCTATTGTCCAGATTCAGTTGCCACATTGTTAGGGGCATGTCCGAGGGCCGCTGATCCATGACAACCTTTCGATTTAATTGACGATTGAGGTCATCGGTGATATTGCTCAATCTCGATATTTCGTCCAAAATCTGTTGTTCCTTTTGCTCCGATTCATTAATTAGATCATTAAAAAATAAAATAATATGATCCTTAAGACGTAGAAGATATTCATGGCATGTTGTAGGCTCAAACATTTGATTCCAAATGGCCTGCAAGAGATCGACATATGCGGAGGTTTCTTCAAGAATAGTCGATTTAGTTGTGGTGTTCATAATTTTTTTTTTTTTTTTCAACTATTTTTAAGCAATTTCGTAGTCTTAATTCTATTCCGCCAGTGTAAGTACGTGTATGGATGCGGAGTTTTTGTTTTTGAATGATAACTTTTAAATAACTGACTACATTGAAAACAAAACTAGCACGACAAACGATATGGCACCGCCGACTTTGCAACACTTTTGAAATGAAATATAGGATTTGAATTTGAAAGCAGCATTTGGCATATTTTCAGCTAGGGATGAGCAAATGCAGCGATAACATAAAACTCTACCACATTCCGCTAAAAGTGCTAGAATATTTTAGCGGAAACTTATCGATTTCCATTCACTAAATTAATTTTTAAAAATATCGAGACCAGCCCATCACTAATGCGAAGCCAAAGATTGGTAGCGTTTTTTACCTTGTAAATGCATCCATTTGTTAAATTTATACTTCAAATGAAAATGTTGTAGGCAATAGATGTAAAAAAACAAAGCCGGAAGGAGTCTTATAACCAATAATTTTCAAACTTTGTCTCTCAATAGTCGTGCCATGATGGCCGTTGTAGAGTACATAGATGTGTCTTTGCCCAAGTAAAGTTCTCTCTCTTTACCACAAAATTGTTACCACGCCATCACGAAAATATTCAATTTTATCCGTAAATGTTATTCACAGTTCACAACCTGATTTGATAATGATAAATTAAGTTTAAAAACACAATAGCCAATATTTGTAACTAGGAACAAATAATATGCGAAAGTGTACAGCTTGCACAGATTCTCACACTTCTATCGATAATCTTTTACATTAATCGAATAGTGTCTTAATAGAAAAAAGGCTATTAGCCGATTAATATTTTTAAAAATAGCTAAATCTAATACTTACAGCTAAAATCAGTGCTGTTAAATTCAAAAACAGTGCTAGACAAAACCTTAATGTTAGTTTTGATAAAGAGATTAGCTGATCCTTGCTCAGTTTCAACTTAATGTAGATCTAATTTTAACAAAAACACAAAGTCACCGCCTGTTTACCTAGTCCATTTACTAAGACTGGTATATAAGACTTCTTAATCATCGAACTTATCAATAAGTGATCTATCTAATCTATAGAACTACTTAAAAGCTTATGTGCATGCCAGTTGATGATAACAAAAGGAAAGTAAGCAAAAAAACTGAATAACCACAAATGAGTTGTTATTTTGTTTAGTTAGTTTAACAAACCTTATATTTGTGGACACAAATTAGCATTTCTTGTTTACACAATACGTATGAAAATCAATAACTCGGTCAAGGCAATAATTATGTTCTAATAACTTAAATGATAATGATATGACCTTACATAGTTAAGATAAACTTCCACAATGTGCGGAGATGGCCAATCTAATCTACCTTTTATGAAAATTATTTATCAATGGTTTTTAATCAATAAAATTTACAACAATTACATTAAAATTGGTAAATCATTTAAACTTTTAAAAAGAAATCGGAAACATAAACCTTTAACTTGGTCTTGCATTTCAATAGGTTCCTACGGATTCTTAGTAAACTACAATGTATTTTAATAATTCGCCAATTATTTCAATTACATTGAATTGGTATAGAGTTATTATTATTAAACAGTTAAAGACGAAAAATGTCCTTTTGTTAAACTTTTCAAAACATTTCTTAAACTTTAACTGATTCTAGCTTAAATTGAATTTTGTTGTTCTTTTATGTGCATATTGTTTTCCATTTCATGTTTTCAATGCTTTCTTAATTGGTTTTCACATGCCAACTAGCTGAAAAAATCTAAATAACGAAAACAAAAAAAAAAAAAAAAAAAATCAACTGGTATAAGCCGAAACCTTAGTACTCTTTTTAGTTGTTTGTTATGCAACTTAGTAATCATTTTGTGGAACTCAATGATCGATGTAAAGGGAACTTTTTTTAATATATTGTAAAAGTATGTATCTGTAAAGCCAACTTTTTACACAGTTAAGCCACTGTTTTACCGCTGTTTATTTAGTTGCTGGAAAAAGTTGACTTACACACCACGTCTAAGTAAACCCATGGTATATTAGTCAACCAGACAAAACGTGTCATCACAGGTGTTTAGCGTACCACATCGACTTCTTTTTAAAATGCATGGGTAAATTGCGGTAAGACTTAAAAAAATAACCGCTGCCAACTGAGTTAATTGTGTTCATGAGTTTTTGAGAATTTCTACTTATAGATGACTCATATTAAGAAAACTCTGCGGTCTCCCACCATGTCACGTTTGATTTAAACTAAATTTGTAAGTTTTGTGATTAACAGACATGCATATAGAGAGAAGAGAATTAACTGTGCGTTACCAGGACTTAAATATTTTTACAGTTCATACCATTCTTAATTACTACAGTATACAGAATAGTCGACCCCAACGCATTCAACTGACAACAAACAACCATTTGTTTGTCCCTTACAGATGTAACAGTTGCTGCAGGTTGTCTGCGGGTTTGTGCAAAAAAAAAAAAAATAGATACTAGTTTAATAGCTAAAAATATTGTAAACATTTTCCAACAACTAAACAAAACGGCGTGAAAAAATCACCGACCAAAGAGGGAGAAAGAGGGGAGAGAAGTGAGAGAACTACAAACAACTAGCACGCGTTGGGCCATTAAACTTTAATTTCCGCTGGTGACACTTTTTTCTCTGCACAGTTTTTTTTTTTTCAGCAGGTTGCAGGTTTTTTTTGCTCTCTCTCTCTCTTGGTTGGAGGATTGAGACATGGATGGCAAGGGCAACAGCCCGACTTACCTTAATTACTCACAGGATTTCAAGCCATGCTAATTATTTGCAGTGTGCACTATTTTGGCCCCAGACGAGGGCAGCGAACATAGCGATGATGGGCGCCAAGGATGTGAATGGTTGGTAAGAGGGAATGTGAATAAGGATGAGGACCTTGCCAGAGCATTTAATTATAATGGTGGAAAAAAAGGGACGAACATTCAGCTTAAGCATTAATGCCATTTCCGGGTGGAGAAAAGGGTATTACATTCGCGCTGTTTCTCCATTCGCTTTAAGATTCAATATGTAATTGGCAAAAGTTTTTCAAGAAATCATAAGTATGTAATTAATTATTCTATCGGCCATTAAAAGAAAAGAAAGCAAATAATTAAATACTTTTGCATCATTAAAGTAATTGTTTTAGCTCAAGTTTACAAAAACGTGATGTCCAAAAGTTAAGAAAGTTTCAATCACTTCATTTGTTTGAACTTGAATAAGAAATTCTTTTTGCCTTAACCACAAACAACTTTAAAAGGTGGTTATCAAAACTTTGACAAACTTGACTTTATACCAGCTCTAATTTAAAGAGTATTAAACAGTTTTTCAACTTTCAACTGTCTTAACTTATTTGTTTAAAATGTTAACTAATTTTGCCTCGACTGCTCAATTTGCCACGATGAAAAAACTATTCAGATAGTTAACTTTTTTAAGACCAGGTTTGCCCATTGCAACATTTTATGATCTACTTTGTGACTCTTCGTCAGCCGAACTATTTCAGTACAAGTTAGCTAAAAAGAGTCTTAATCAGTCGTCTAACTCGTCTTCTTCAACCACTTATTATAACACGAGCCCTTAAAAAAAAAAAAGAAGGAAAATGACCAAAAAGCGCAAAAGTCTGGTTACAAAAAAAAAAAATGTTGCTTTCTAATTAAAAGCATGCTAAGTCAAAGCTTTGAGTAATACTTAGCAACTTTTTTCCACCAAAAAAAAAAAAAAAACTTGCATACAAAACTTTTTGTTCTTGTAGTTAAAATTATGATTTATTAAAGTTTTTAAAGTTAAAATTTGTAATTCCTTTTTTTTTGGCTTTTCGGTTAAACCAAAAATAAAACAAATTTATAAATTTATATTTAAAATGGCAATGAATTATTTTTCATTGATTTATTGCTCAATTGGCCAATGCCTCACACACACACACACACACACACAAAATATGGTTTATATAAAAGGCATTTAAAACAAAAGCTGCCTGGCATTTCATTTCATTTTAAATTCATTCATTTTTTTTTTTGTTTATTGTTTGGGCTTTGTCTTAAAATATTTAAAGACTAGGCAAACAATAAAATTTATAGAAGCCATTTTATTATTTCATATTTCAAAGTTGAGAAATATTCTTCTATGAGAGAAAGAAATTCAGCTAAAAAATTGCATTCAAGCAAAATGTAACTAAATTTTCCATTTTATCCTATCCTTTTTTTTGTTGATTTTTGCATAAAAAGCAAAAGGGAAATAAGGAAAATGTAAAGCGAGAGTCAAGACATCTGCTTCAGTTTCTTGTGCTGTTTTCTATCTAGGGAAATATGTCTTAGAATTTGTTTAAGTAAATCTCACTTGAACGTTTTTCATTAGGCCACTCAGCAAGAGTTGTGGAGGGGGGTGGGGGTTAAGGGTGAATAGTCGAGGAGTTTATTTTGAAAAACAGAACGGAAATGTCATGACATTTGCAAATTCTAAACTCTGTACTCAAGTCACATTTCCCCATGAGAGACTGCAAAAACAAAAAAAAAAAAAGAGAAAGCATTTGGTTAGGAAATTTCAATTAACAAAAAAATTGTTTATGCAAAAGAATTTTATAAATTGTTTTTTCTTTAGAAATTAAATATTAAATAACAAATTAACCGGGTAAGGCTTTTTCTTTACACAGCAAGAAATTTGTTTAGTAAAGATGAAAAACACAGTTGGATCGACTACCACAATCCTCATTGAACCTCTATCAATCAAAGGATGGTATCCACAAAGGAGCTAAGGATGTTTGGTTAAATTCTCAACCATTTGACAATCTGTGTGAGTTGTCGTTTCTTTTTATCAATTATGCCATTAATGTAAGTCCTGGCATTCAGTTGCATGTTCAATTATGCATATTAATCATGTGTATGGAATAATGCTACCTACAAATGTATATATTACCCCCCAGTTGCAGAGACTGGCAACAGACCAAGGTAATTATTAACACATTAACAGGTCGCTTTATTCACCATTGATTTATATTTGTACAATTCATAAATATAATATTCAGTAGGGCATCACCGCGACACGTTATAATCGTATACACATACATATAAATACAAATGAATCGAAACAATTTGTTTGCCGAATGCAAACAAACCAATAAATATAAAAATATATAATATATATCATTACCAACACACACACACACCCACACAAAAACACACACACGCACTATTAAATGTTATATTAATGCCATTAAATGCAGCAACAAACACAGTTAAATAAATCACAAAAGCTATTCTAAAGATTAAATACCCTTCAAAATTATTTTTGTAATTAAAATTTTCTCATTTTTAATTTGTAAAATATATCTTTTTATAAATTCCTTACAAATAACGTTAAAAAATATAATTAAAATCTATTTTATTTATCTAACTGAGAACAATAAAGATTTAGAAAACAAAATAAACATTGTAAAAGTTACCTCTTTTAAAACTATTTAAAGCATTATAATAATATTCAAAATGTATATAAATGAGCTTGAATCCCAAAATATTTATATTAAACTCATAGTCAGAGTATAAAAATAAACTACATTTTGCATAAAATCAATGACTAAAGTGGTTCAAGGTTTTTCTGTGTCTTTCTATTTTCAACTTTTGGAATTGGAACCATAAATTTACACGACTGGCTTATGGTAAGACTAAGCTAAAGAAATACATAGAAAGGGAGCAAGAAAAAAAAAGCAGTGCCAGAGAAAGTGTGAAAGAAGAGGAAAAGTGTTCCACGAGTGTGTCTAAGAACTTCATTTGAATTGGGCCCTAAAACCAAATAAATACAGGCTAGAGACACAGAGAACTCTTTTCGGTATTTTGGGGTTTTCTCTTTTTATACTCAGCACTTAATCGATCAAAGGGTATATTAGAATGCAGTATAAGATTTCTTTTAATTTGATAAGAAGTCAAATCGAACTTGGTTTTATTTTCAGTAAACATATATTAAGTCGTATTCAATATTCAATATTTTACATTTATTTCTAGGAAACTGTTTCCAAAATGTTCTTCCTAAAAATTGATTTTTGGTTTTTTTGCTGTTTTTAAAGCTGATTCAATTCATATTACTTATCACATTACTTATTACCTTTCGAGATATCTTATTTTTGACTATATTTTGGATCTCTCTCCTTTTTTTTAAAATGGTAAAATTAAATACTACATCTCCAGTTTCAGAAATATTCTAAACGGATATTAAAATGTGCTCCATATAGGTAAAAATCTTTAAGATTATATAACCCACATACCAACAAATCAATAGAGAATGATTGATTATGAAAGTTCTTAATTTGATATCTTTTGTAAAGATTATGAACTTTCTATTTGTTTATATTCCAGTCTAGGATATCTCAACGTCCTTACTGACAAGTATGAAAGGGATTTTACTTTGAGTAGATTCGTTTTATTTAGCTACATGTTATTTACATGTAGATTTACATTCAAAAACACTTTAAATGACTGGCAATCAACGCCTAGTCCAGGTCTAGGTCCACATAGAACACAGTTAAATGACATGAAAAGACAAAAGTGTGCAATGAGGTCGAAGGACACACTCACACAAACACACACACACACGCATACAATCCCAGACAGGAGCAAACTTTGTGGTTAAAACTAAAGTGGCCTGTTTCAAAATGTGTCCAACAAAAAAATAGAAAAAAAGTTTTCCATAGAAGGAATTTTCTGCCTGCCTGCCGCTTGAATGCTCTCTTCTCTATACCCTCTCTGCTTCTGTCACTGCACTCATCTGCATTTTGGCCACAGTTTTACGTTTTTTTTGTGTTTTTCTTCTTTTTTTTTTTTTTTGGTTTGTGGCCTCTTTTTTAATATTTCAACACATTTTTCTACATTGCACCGAGAAAAGAGGCTGGACTGAACTATGCCATTCCCTCAACATTTCCCCCTCATCCTCATGCCATTCTAACCGATTCCTGGAGCTCGGTCTCGGACGTGTCTCTTTGTGATAATTTATACATGTTGTTTGCGTTCTCTTGACTTTTTGGCTTTTGTTAGTTATATGGAATAAATAAAAGATGTCATACTACACAAAAAGAACCAAAAATAAATAAGATACACTTTTTGAAAGGTTGGGTTAGTGTGTTAAAGACAAAAAAAAAAAAACAAAAACAGAAAATGCCAGAACGAAGAGAAATAAATACTTTCTATGCAAATTTTCACTTTTAAATCAGAAAATGTTTGCTAACGAATTCTAATTTAGATGCTAAGTTCTCTAATTAAGTTGGAAAACTTTCAAAAAAACGTGGTTTTTTATATAGGTACATATATAATAAATGTCCTTACTGCAATTTTAGCATTTCTTCAAAGAAGTTACCAGTAAACAGTGGGACGAAGGATTTCTTTTCATTACCAGGAATGAAACATCCAAAAAAAAAAGCTTTTTCAATTGGTTTTATTAATACTTTATTGTACCTAACATAGATTAAGATTCGGAAAATATAGTCTTAATAAGAATAATTTCTAATAAAATCATAAAAATTCAATGATTTGTTTCCGATCTGTTTCGCCTCACCTCTAGATCTTAAGATAATGGTGCCATCTTTAATTTGATTGAATTAGTATATAACATGAAAGCCTTAAAGATGGTTTTCAAAATATTAAAACTAGAATTTAACACAGGTTAAAGTTCATTCTGAATCAACGAAGAAATATATAAACTTATTATAGTCGGCATCGCTTTTTTTACACGTTACTTAAACTTCACGTAAGCATTTAATGCTTAAGTTGAAGATATAAATTATTATTAATTATAATTGGAGACACTTTCTAGTGAACTTTGCAAGGGCATACGAAATTGTCAGTACGTATTCATTACCTTTTAAATATATGTATATATTTAAATTTTACCGCATTTTAAAGCTGGTAAAGTCAAGTGGCCTTAACCTAAACGAAATATCATACCAAATGCAAATGGTCCAATACCAAGTGGTCAATTGTTCGACCATGGCCATGACCAGAGTAAAGGAGCTCTCAACAATTGAGTTTATTTTTACATTGCCTGCCTATTCAGGCTCAGATTGTTCATTTGGTTGGACGGTTGTTTGGTCGGTTGCTTTGTTGGCTAACAGTTGAAGCAGCTTATCACAGAATTGGCAGTTAGAGTTAATTGAATATTCAAATGCGTTTTTCTACTTACAATGTGCGAGCGGAGAGATGATTCCACACTCATTTCAACTAGGTTAAGCAACAAGGTTGGGCCTTAAATTCAAATGTATATGATTTAAATGCATTAAAATGCGTTTAAAAGAAATTATTTTAATTGAAAGTTACAGTTTTTTTTCTCCTTTTTTTGATATTAATGTGGTTGCTCTTTCGACATTTTGTGTGTTGTAATTTAATTATAGACTGTAGTTTTAACAGAATGAGTTCTGAGGTAAATATGGCCCATGCAAACGGAATTAATGCGAAAACTACTTTTATAGCTCATTAAATTGATTTTTAAAAATTAATGTTGTAATTTTAAAATGCACATTCATCCACTCAGGCAGAAAAATGGTAAACGATTTCTAAAGGAATAGAAACAAGCTTCATTGACACTTTTGATAAAATAAAGAAATTAGAGATAAAGTAAAGTTTTTTGTTAGATTTATTTTATTTAATTTAACAATAATAATTATTTCAGTCATTTATTTTATTTAGATTTGTTTGTTTTTTTCTAGTTTTCAATTCATACTCATAATTTTCTACTCTCAAGTTGTATAAAACATTTGCTGATTAATTTCCAATAGATGAATAAGCTAGCTTAAGTTTTAAAATGTTAAACTATTTTAACTCTTTGAGAAAATCAAGTTTTGAACAATATTTAAAAGATTTCATTTTCTTTTCAAAAAAAAATGTTGTTTTTCACCACAGTGCGTATGAGTGATAAATTTATAACTGGGTTTGTGTCTGTCAAAACTAGAGAGCTTTTAGTTCAACTAGAAAGCTTTTCAAAGCTAACCGTTTTTAAATAACTTGACTAAACTAAAATTGCAAAGCTCGGAGACCTTAAATATTTAAATAAATTCTAGAAAATAAACGGGAAAAGATAAAAACAAAATGTTTTACAACATCTAATTAACATTTTAAATTGATTTAAGGTAAGTTTACCAACATTAAGAGCTATGCCAGTTAGTGAAAGCTTAGCTATTGTTAGACCTGGCAACCCTAGTAACTAGTACAACCATTGCCAAGGAGGCGACTGACAACGACAACGAAAAGCTTTTTGGCTTCAATTCATCGTCAATTTTCCGGCACAACAGACGCAAACAACAATTTACGGTAAACGCGCGAGCTGCTCCCTATACGCCGTACCTTTCCTCTTACCTCTTCTTTGGACACACACACACCTGCGTGCACACAAAAAGAAAAGAAGAAACAAAATGTTGCAATTAAATAACTAAAAGAAAAACTACAACTAATTAAACAAATATCTAAAGTTACCTCTGAGAATTGAACAAAAAATAATAAAGTGAAATTCGTCAAGGGGACTATTTGAGAAAGGAAAAATACGTGTGTGTGTGTGTGTTTCTTTCTCTCTCTCTCTCTCTCTCTCTCTGTGCGTGTGTGTAGGTGTGAGTGTATGCAGGGAAAACTAAGTGCAATAAACTGTGATTATTACGGGAATTGAGTATTTGCATTTCCCGCTGTTCAAAATGTATCCATCATATATGTATATATATATGTATATATCTCTTTTTTTATGTGTATATATATCCATATATGAATCTGTATCTTCTATCGCTGAATGTCCAGATTTCTCGCATATTATGCAAATTAATTTCAATTAGTTTGCACTTTGGCCATTGCGGCTTGCTGTTCCTGCTCGCCATTGTAGTAAGTTGTGTTTGTTATCATAGTAGTAGTCATAGTACTAATAGTAGTCGTCGTAGTAATAGTAGTAGTAGTAGTAGTAGTGGTCGTATCTGTCGTATACATAATTTTGGCCAACGATGCTGCTTGATTCTTCCTACTACCATTTCCACATACCCACACACACACATACACACACAAACATACTTGATTTACCGGCTTTTTGCTTTCATACGTACATGAAAATTGTTTCCACAAGAATTTTTTAATCATATGAACGCAAGTGGAATGCATGAAATGTGCCACAAAAAAAGTAAAGTTTCAACTTTGCCATTAAATTAATTAAAAATTATTTAAAAATGTCAAAAGCATTTTACATAGGAAGCAAATAATATGTAATCCAATATTAAAGGCAATGGCTGAATGAAATGACTAAATTATAGAGACATTGAAACAGTCAAATAATTGTTTAAATATTATATTTAAGTTGTTTAATTTAGTAAGTTTATTAATTGATGAGTTTCAAAATTTGTCTTTAAAATTACAAAATATTTGCGAGACTTAACGAAAAAGTATATGTTAAATGTTATTTACTTCATTTGGTTGTAATTCACAACTAGTTAAAGCGTTGCATATCCTGAAGTCTTAGGCAAGCTTAAAAGATTCTTTCAGGAAATAACTAAATAGAAACTCCACTCACCTTTTATGCTGCCAAAAAATAGTTTAAACCTTAAAATTTTAAGAATCAAACTTTATTTTTGAACTTTTTTTTGTTTACTCGTGTAAAGACTTCTTTAGTTTTAAATAACAGTGAAATATTTTACACACATAATATTTAAATTATAGTTTCCTTTTCTGTTGAAAAATTAAAATACTTAAAATTCCGTAAAAATCTTATACAAAACTTTTTTAAGAAGTCTCAAGAAAAGTTTCAACTTTTTTAATTAAAATTCCATTTGAATTTAAACTTTTACTTTCCTTCTTAAGAGACGCTTGCCATTAATATGCACAAAATATATTCTTTATCAAGATTAAAAAAAAACAAACACACACACAAATGATAAACTTAATGTTCACTTTGCACTTATGTTTGTTTGGTTGTGTGTGTGTATGTATGTTTTAGGTACAAAGAGAATGCAGGGCGTTGAACAATTTTATTGAAAGCTAACTAAAAATAAAGTAACCGCATGACAATAATATCAATTACAATGCACGGACCCAACGGATCCCAGTGAATCCAACAAGACCCACAGCAAACCAACCGGCAGAGTCAGTTTCATTTCAACGAATCATAAAAATAAAATAAATAACAAAAAAAACTTGCACGAGACTCTCATTATAAAGGCAGCAAGCACAAGGAACCAAAAAAAATAAAATTCTGTAGCACTCGGAGAATATACTTAGTAATGCAGCGCTTCGTCAGCAACATAAAGGTTTAGATTAGGTAGGGTCACCGAGTTTAAGATACCCTATAAACAATTTTGAAAGTATTTTCCATACAGAAGGATATCGATAACCAGAAGAATCATTTAGTAGAAACATCTTCCTATGCATACCTTTTACCTTTCAAAGGTTAAAAAGACCTTCTCAAATTTTTGTCGGTCAATTTCTAATCTGGTCTTTAACAAATCCCATCGATACTATTGGATATGCAGGGTATTCAATGACCAAATCACAGCAATTGCTATGGCACAATGGACAGACAACAATATTTGTATATACCATGTGTGTGTTCCCGGGACAACATAGAGTCGCGTCCAGTGGTTAGTTTACTTGACTGTTGCACAATTTTGCACACACACACACACAAGCAATGAATGAATGAATGAATGAGTGAAAGAGGGAAGAAGAGAGTGTGGGAGAAAAGTTTAAAGCATAATCATGAATAATGAGCATTTGTGATAAAGTGATAAATGTCCCCAGTGGCAAATGTGGGCAACAAAAATCTATATTTCTAACAAATACAAAGTGCTTGAAAATAGAAAAGCATATTTCCAATTTGAATTTGGCCAACAAGAACAACTTTTTGGTGATAATTAATTTTACTTTCCAATTAAACCGCGCAAAGTTCAATATTATTAAATATGTAATCGCCGACATAAATGAAAACCCCAATTATAAATTAATAATGAAAAAATATAAATATCAAATTGATTTCAAAAACTCTTTAACAACTTGTGAATAACTTTTCTTTTAATTTAAAAAAGTTAAATGATTTTATTTGAAGATCCGAAAGAATAAGTCTGTACTTACTACTTATTATCTCCAGTATTTACATCTAACTTCCGACTTAACTACTTATAATTTTTGAGGATTTTATTTGCTTGCATTCATTTACGTAAGGATAAAAGACTTTAAAGCTAATAGGCGTGAGAAATTTAAACATCTCCATAAAAACTAACAAAAAACAATATTTTAAAAATAAAATATATTTTATTTCGTTATGGACTTTGTTAGTTATTGTTATTGTTTATAAGCAAAGAAGTTGGGTTTAAGATTGGTTTGGGCTAAAAATGAATTGTTATCCTTTAAAGAAAAGTCTCCGAGTATTTTACTTTAAGGAAGTCTCATTAAGTAAATACTCCTTGAAGAACTTTACTTGATTTACTTTGCTCTGAAAAAAGTATATATTTAAGACCTTAGATTCTACTTGATTATATGTTAAATGAAGCGTTATTTCGTTTGAAATACATGAGATGCAAGTGACCTCTTCTTTGAATCAAATTTAACTCTTTTTAGAGTCCCATATAAATCACTTTATTTAACTTCGATTTTAGGCATATAGAACAGTTACTTTCCAGTCTTCTCATAAGCAATCTTCCGAAATAACTTTAAACATATATTTTAGTTTACTTTTCCTAACTTGAACTTTCAGTCTTCACCTGAAAATATTAAAGTAAAAATGTCAACCATGTTTTAATGTTTAAGTCACTTACATAAAGTTCCAAATATAGACATATGTATGTACGAATGCTTTGTTCGACTAAATTCGATGACAATTGCCAGAATCCACTTGGGGCAGGATTGCACATCAAGAAAGGTTGCCAGTTAAACAGGTTTGCCTCACATGCCATGCGATTTCCTAGTGTGGCACTTAACATTGCTGCACTGAGGCAGCCAGAAACCAGTGCAAAACGGGAAGCAGTAGCCTGCAGTTCGTTGAATACCATTGAAGAAATTACAATAAAATCTTAAAGTAAAACTTTAAATTTTAACTGAAATTCAAAATATATGCAAAATAAGTGAAATTTGTATGTTCTCTTCGTTATTTACTTTTTTTTTTTTTTGATTTTGATTAGATTTAGTTTTTTGTGCTTGTGTCATACAGTTTATTTACGCCGTAGTTTTCTCCGCTCACTGGTCGGGTCGCTGTGTCTACGGCGGCTGCTGCTGCGGCCGCTGCTGTTCCCTGACTCAATTGATATTAATTGACTTTCTTCCACTTTTATATTATTCTTTTTGATCTGTGCACATGCCAGTCTCCAAACAGCCTTGTATGCGATCAGATTTTCGAGTATGAGCCACAGAGGTCAGCAAATAAACCAATTTGTGCCATAATATGATGAATTATTAGCATACAAATATATATATATATACATAAATATGTATAAATATGTATATATAAAGAAATTTATGCAAACTTTTCCACGACTATATTGGGTTTTCCCTTCTTTTTTAAATACTGCATTCAAATATGCAAATCAGAAATCGTGATGAACTCACCGAAACCATAAAAGAATGAACACAATAAGGAAATTTCATAGGGTCGGGCTATTTATAGTTATTTTACTTATAGGTATTGTTATACACTGTGCAACATAAGGGTAGTATGACTTTAATCGTTAGAATCTACTCTAAAAATTTGTTGTCTCTTTTATATATTTAAAGAATTTCAATAAGAACTCTTTAAGGTGAACTTTTGAAGGCATATTTATTTATATTCAAATCGTTTTGAAAATCTATTGAAGTATTTCTAAAATTGCAATTAAAACGAATTAAGATCTCCATTTTATTTAAACAATATTCATTTTATTCAAAATAAAAAACAGAAGGATTTTCCACAAAATTTACAAAAAAATGGTTTTAAACAATATTATAATCACTACATAAGTAAATATCAAGGAGGACAATGTAAAATTGTAATGAAAAGATACAAAATTGAAACCATTCTTTTCAGTCGGTTCAAGCAGCTTGCGAATTATTATAATATATGTATGTATATATATATTTTCTTCAGAAGAAGACTTGATAATGAAAGCAACCTTAATAACTTTAAAGGTTTGGTGGATTTTGCCTTATTTTTCACCTATTGTTCCAGGTAGCCAATTAGTACCCATCACAAAAAAAGTGTCTTCAAAAAAAGTGGCATAAAATTTGTTGGGTTACTCATATCACTATACTTTTTTTCGAAAAAAAGAACAGAGTTATTAATCTACATTTTCGACAATATATTTAGTTTTATATTTGGCCAAGCCATCTATATTTTATAGGTAAGTGACAAAATCCGAACCAGAACCGAGAAATTTCCCCTAAATTGAAAGTTGTTCGATATATTTTTTATAAAAAAATGGGAGCTCAATCTGCTTTAAGTCTTACAATTAGATCTTTTCTTATAGTTTCAAAATATAGAACCATTTCTATATGCCTATTTTCAAAATCATAGAAAATTCTAAACTAAATGATAATATTTCTGATTTCTTGAATGATTAAAATAGCAATGAATTAAGTTTATACTGACTTTTTTAAAAATTGTAAGATTAAAAGATTAAAATCTTATTTAATCTCATAGATATTTTATGATTAAAAGTGGAAAAGAGAAATGGAAAGTTGAAATACGCCAATTTCAGTAGTAGTAGTACTTTATTTAGTAGCAATGTGCGATTACTATCGTCTCTGTACTCTCTTGAACAAAATGAATAAACTCTCTTCCAAGGGTATTAAAAAACGTTAAAAAAAAACACAACTTCTATTATTCGATTTGCATACAAAACACTTTTTTAAAGCTCTTCTAGCTAGATAGAAAAAAAAAAAACGTTGCTGGAATTTTAATGAGAGAGAAGAAGAGGGAAAAAAATTTGTTTCCAAACTAATCAGATATGCCTTTGATATAATAATCTCAACTTCTCCTTTTCACTCATTCTATTTTGCCTTTCTTTCTCTCTGTCGCTGAGCAGCTTTTGGTAATTATGTAAAAAAGAGTTGAACACCAAAAACAAAAACCCACCCAAAGAGGAAAAAATGAATAAAATTGTGGTACCATAGGACGAAATAAGGAACTAAAAACTGAAAACTAAAAACAAAACTCAAAACTAACTACAAAACAAGTGTAGAAAAAAGTGCTGACAATTAAAATTAAATTTTGTGCAACAAACTAAGAAACAAACAAACAAAAAAAAAAGAAACAAGAGAACAAAATGTTGCAAGTGCCAGTGGCAAGTATTTTGCTGCTGTTGCTGAAAATTGCTGCTGCTGTTGATACTGGAAGTGGAGACTCCTCATCACCATCATCATCATCATCATCGGCGTCGTCATCATCACCAGCAACAACAACAACAACCACTTTGATTGTGGAACGTCAAATTGATGCCAGTCTAAAGAATGCCAAATTGATTGAGAGCAAAGTGTTGCCCGATTTGGTTGGCTTGCAACGCAATCAGGATGATGACAAGTGGCAGCAGATCTACCGGTTTATTGACGATGGTTTTCCTGTACTCGAATTATATGGCTATAAGGCAAAGACAGGTGAGTGACTTAAATATATACATACATTTACACTCTCAGAAAAAGCAAATAATTGGAGTTTTCATTTCACAAAAGTTATACAAGTTTAAGGATGTAATTTTTAAGTATCTCTTTATATGTAAGTGTGTCTTAGGCTTTCAAGTTTTGAGAGTTTTTTCTTCAATTGATTACCCTAGAAAGGGTCACAAGTCTTCTATTTCCCAAATGTGAGTGAGTGGGTCTAAAAGGATACACAATTCTATTTCCCTTCCTTCTTTGTTATTTGATTAACCCATTCTAAGTCAAACTCCAACAAAACGTTTCTCAAGATTATTTCGACAGTTTCTTTTTCGCCAGTGCAAAGTTATATGGGTAACAACTTATTTATTTATGAATCCTATGCATCATTCAATCAAGTTTGTCAACTAGTTGAACAGAAAAAAGGAGATTCAAATTGTTATGCATTGACATTGATAAATGACTTGAAGAGAATTGTCTCAAAAAAATGCATCATTTGTTTAAGAAAAAACAAAAATGTATGATAAATGGTAGAAAAGTGCTCAGAAAAGCAAGATATAGTATAAGTTTATAAGTGAACAAAAAGAATAATACGATTTTTTCCCATACAGGGAATAAGTTGAGAGAAATAATGCAATAAATTTTCTAGAAACTTAAATGAGACGCAAGAAGTTGCTCCTGTCACTATGAGCCTTATCCTTTATCTTTGATTTATTTATGACCACTGAATGAAAATGCCTCAGCAAATACATACATTCTTCAAATCTGTTTGCAAATTTACACAAATCTACTTCCTATGGTCAATTTTTTATCTAAGGCCAAGCAAATACTTGTCAGCCATCCAAAGCCTTTTAATCCATTGCTCCAACTCATTGACACAACTTGTCTTAAAAGAAACCAACAAAAGAGGAGTTTCCAAATGATTTAGCTTGGCATTGATTAATGGACTTGGTTAATTTTTTAAAATCTGACCCAAAAAGTAATTTGTTTTAATGCAAAATTGAAAAAGTTTAAGCATGTGGTGAATATATGATAAATGGTAAGCAAAATGTTAATGTTTGGGTTGCCTTCTTAAGTTTCTAGAGTAAATTCTTCGATATAGTTATTTACTAACATGTTTATACAAGTCGATTGATCCTTAAAAGCAAATAAAATAATCCAACCCTAGCTGTTAAAATTGGTCTTTTTTGTGCTGACTTTAAAATAATCATCTTTAGGATATTACATTCTAGCCGGCTAAAATAAATACCCAAAAATCTGTATAAGTATCTTTCGGCTTATAGGCTTCATCTGTTTAAAAAGTTACAAGTTATTAAACGGATTACATCAAGGACTTTGTGTATAAAATATATGGAAATTGATTAAAAATTGATAGTGAAACTCGAAGTCGGTGTTACATGCTGCATTCATTCAGGATGTTTTTCACCCAAGGCTTATAATTTTGATGAAAGGAAAGTCGGTAGTTAGGGGAAACGTCTTGCTTTTCCTTTGTATTTTGTCACTAATTGAAGCAACGAAAAATGTCAATGCGCAACTATTATGTGGAAAAATTATATTGATATACCTATGTATTATTAATTTTGAGTAAAGTTGTAAGAAAACTTTTCTCAGCGCTGTCCCTGTTGGCATATTATTAAAAACTTACTTACGAGAGCACTTATAAATTGAGATGAGAAGTTAAAGGAAATTTACAAAACTGATTGGTTACCAGCCAATGCATTTCTTCTTGCTATACAAAATAACCAAAGCTACTACTTACATTTTGTTACTCTAGGAATAAAAAAAAGCTCTTTTTTAAGCACTACAAGACTTTGATAAACACGTCTTCAAAAGTTACCATTTCGTTTTGAATTTTATTGTTCCTTGCTAAGAATAATTTTTCTAAATTAATGAAAATATCAAATTTATTCAGTTATGGTTTATATTGCTCTCAACATATTGAAGAATACAAGAAAAATATTTTAAGCTTATTAATGAGAAATTTTTCAATTACTGAAACTGAAAGGCAATTTGTTTGATACGAAAAAATTTGGTCTAGAATCGGAATCCGAGTCCGACAAAACACTCGGAATCTGAAATGAAAACACTTTTAAATAATTTGCTGGATGTTATTACGGTTTCATTTTTAGTACATAATCCCGAGAATAGAAAAAAAGGGTTAAATTCCAAACTCTACGAATTGATTGACCCGCTCTCCTATTACTTCAATGAAGCTCCATTATTGGGTATCCATAAATCAACCTATGACGATCCTTTAATTACGACGTTGAAATTTTTCAACCTCTTGTTAAAATAATTTAAAGAGTTTTCATATTGACTAGTTTAATTTAGTTCTGTTCTGGCTAACCTTAATATTATGTTGATTTTGGGTATCTTTAAGAAATTATTATAAATACTTTTTAATAAATCAGTGTTGTGGTGTTATTAGGCTAGCAATACTGAATAGTATAGAAACAGTTTATATCCAAGTTATGAGTAAAAATGTTTGAAATATCAATAAAAGGCTTTCTATATATTACAAGCGTCTAGTCAGAACAATATACCCTATCGAAAGGGTATTAAATGTTATTAAATATAATTTTTTTTAGACATTAAAACCTCTAGTCTCACATACACATTTCAAAATTCCTAAACACATATCATATCGTTACCTACGACTAAATGCGTGCAGCATATTAATTAGCAAAACATTCTACTGCTTACTTCATAAGCATAAGTATCCACAGTATAAAACTCACACACTCACCAAAATTAAATTGTCTCCTAACTAACTAAATCCCCAAAGTTAATTAACTGATTAAAACGAACAAGTCTAGGGAAATAGTAGATGAGAGATGTGTATATACTATCTACATACAGACACACAGACAGGGACTAGGCCAGGCCACAAATGAAATGAAAACAGTTTACATTTTTAAGTGAGCAATTTTCCTTCTAACCCAATCTATCACACATACACACACACACACACACGTATATATACCAACAGATACACCTTATACATTGATTATACCCAAAATCGATGTTAGAACCATTGAGAAGCCACGTTTAAAGGAATTCATGCTGGAGCATTTGGTGCCTGGTAAAATCTATGAGAGCTATAATAGCAATGGTAATGGTAATGGTAATGGCAACAGCAAGGAAGAGGAGGAGCTCTATGGCAATGGAAATGGACATAAAATCGTTTTTCGTAAATTGGAAAAATCCCACAACAATGTTTGGCTACTCAATGGTCAGCAAATACTCTATAAGCTACGTATCAATGAGAATTTGATGGCCATTGCAATTGATGGTTATTTGGGTGATAGAAAATCGCCGTATTCGAAGCGTAACATTCAGGAAACGAATAAGTGAGTACCACACACAAATGGACCGTAGTATGTAGTACCCTTTCCGAGTGCAATCAGTAAGACAACAGTGGTTCATTTTTATAGACAAACTATTGACACAGTGAACACTTTGAAATTAAACTTTCTTTCAACCACCTTTAGACTACCCTTAGCTCACCCTTTTTTTCCCCTATATGTCCTAGTTAAGAATTTGTTTTTCGTGAAAAAAATGCGATACCTTTATCCCAATCAAAATAATTCCTTTTAATATTTTAACATTATTCATTTTTAAGGCCAAAATAGTTTCAAGAACAAATTGAAATTGATTAGGAAACTTTTTATACGATACCTTGAACCACTGTAGATTTTTGTAGTCCTTGGTTGTTAGTCCTAGTTTGTTTGCGGTCAAAAGTGCACTCATACGAAATTTATCAGCCAACGAAAGGAAAAAAAAACTAACTTTTTGCAAACATTTCCTGCTTCTCTATCTCTTTCTCTCTCTCTCTCCAACCCTCTCCTCGCCAAAAACAGTCGCTATAATGACCCACAACCCTTGGAGCAGCCAAATATAACGAATGCTGCTGCTGCCCATGCCAAAGTTGAGCCCATTATTAAGGAGACGAAACCGAGTCCATTGATGTCCTTTCTATCCAACATGAAAACGGGCACAAAAGTTTTTCAACATTTTCTATCGAAATCAAATTTGACACGCATTATGGATGCAGATAATGCCTACACGGTATTAATACCATCCGATAATGCCTTTCAGCGTTGGCATCCCATCGATTGGGGCTTCTATCCGTTCAGTGTGCCAGAGTTCACGGAGAGTGTGTTGCGCAATCATTTCCTGCCCATGCAACGGCCGTTGCGCATGTCGGATGTTAAGAACATGGACCAAATGGTTGTTCACACCATGGGCGGTGAAAATGTGGTATTCCATGGACAACGTAAGTACCATTTACACCCACTGTGCCATGCTTGTAACTAAATTTATGACTTCCAGCCACCCCAACGGTAAATAATGTCAGCATTATGGCCGACTACACCCTCATAAATGGCAATCAGGTGTTCATTATATCGGAAGTACTGTTTGTCTCCGAGGCTGTGGTATCCAAATTGCATCAGGTAATGAGGTCGTCTGCACTCCATACTCCCCATTCTCGCTTCATCTTAAATCATTTGGCGAAAATTCTGTTCTGCTCTTTTCTGTTTGTGGCATATTGATAAATGTCGAATAATTTTCTTTTTTTTCATCGACTTGCAGATGCATAAGGACAAGGAGACGCCTCCATTGCTTGCCTTTCCCTGGTTTGGTGCCCAATTTCTATCGCATTCGTTTTTGGCATTGGAAAGGGATCCAAGATTTACACAAATTACCAGGTAATATAGAAACGTTTGACTATAAAATTATTTATTAACTAGTTCAGCCGTTAGCCATTTGGTTAATATTACTAGGTCCTTTTGTTCACGTTTAGGAATGATGAGATTACATCATAAATTGACAATTTTAAAATGGTTTTTAGACTTATCTATACAGATTATTGTACTTATCATTGAAATAAATCTTTACAAACCAATTCACACATTTGGGAATACCTTTCTAAAAAAAAAAAAAAAAAAACAGTTTATAAACTCCTTCTCTCTTTCCCTTTGTTTTTTTTTTCAGATATCTTAACAATGCCGAAATAGCTCCTCATATTTCTGGGGCTAACTATACCTTCTTTGTGCCGGAAGATAAGGCATTTGAGAAAATTGGATTCGATCGATTATCTGATGATGTTATGGTGAGTGTCCCAAAAACAATTGTTAAAATGATTTTTAATCAAATTCTTCGTTTTATTACAGGGATCACAACGTGGCATTAAAATGCTTTTAAATCACTTTGTACGCGGTCGTCTATATAATCGAGATCTACGCGATAATGAAGTCTATGAGACCATCGGCGGTGGTCATATAAAAGTCACACGTAATCCTGGTAGCAATTATACCAGTGTGAATAATGCTCAAATAACAGAAAGTGAAGTTTTTGTCTATAATTTGGGTACCATGTATTATATAGACGACATATTATATTCCCATATGCTGAGAGATCATATCATCAAGTCAACTAAAACGAGATCAAATCGAAACGGTGGCGATTCGGGTGGAGGTGGATCACGAAGTACATCAACGCGTCCCGATGTAGAGATCGTACCCAATGAGTTTGAGAGTGAGCACAGTGGCGGAGACTATGCCATACATGGTGGGGCCGATGATGATGATTTCGAGGATGAGATTATAACGCCAAAAGCGCTACCCGTCCAGATCTATGAGTTGCCCAAGTAAACAGAGACATCAAAAATAACATTGATAATGACAAAAAGAAACAGGAAGAAAAAGGAAGAGATTGACATTGGCCGAGCCGTTTTCCGTTTTTCATTTTGGTTTTTTTTTTTTTTTTTTTTTTTTGTGGGGTAAATAATTCAAAAAGAATTTTGTAGTTTGTTGCTTGTGGCGCTTAAAGCGTTTTGTATAGTTCTCAGCTAATTTTTTGCTTAAAATGTATAATTCTTGTTTCTAGTTTAGTATTTAGATTCTTCGATTTTAATTTTAGCATTGAACGAGGCGGGTGAAACGAAAGTATACTACAAACAAAAAATAAGAGAAAAAGGGCAACAACAGATATATACATAAAATATATATATAAATACATATATATATATATATATATATATACCTAATCCTGAAGCTTGTAGAAATAGCGTGAAATTTTTGCGAATACAAATTACAAATTTCCATAATATTCTAATTAGCAAAAGCAAACAACAAACACTTTGATCCCAGAAAATATATAGTTATATGTATTACGTATACTAACTAAATCTGCATCAACATATCGGCTAAAACATAAATTTAAACAGAAAGCTAACAGTCAAGTAGTTGAAGAATTTAAAAAAAATTAAATAAAGAAAAAAAACTGTAGCGCCAACAAAAACCAATCCAAGGTATATCTATAAATGCGATATATTATGATACGATACGATATACACACAATATATATATATATATGTATATCGAAATACAGATATTGTATTTTTTAATTTATAAATATATTAATAATATTTGAATGTATCTGTGTATATGAAAACAAAAAAGACAAAAACAAAAACAAAGAAACAAACAAAAAAGCAATGAGAATAACAAAACATCAAATTTTATAATAGTTTGTTAAAATAAAAAATAACAAAAAAGAAAACTACAAATCAAAAAACCCAATTATCATTATTTTATTAATTTCTTAATATATATTTTGAAATATAAATCGTTGAAAAAACGATAGAAAAAGAAAGAAGTTAAGAAGTCGAAAATGAGAAATATTTTGAGAATATTTGAAGCTAAAACTCAAAAACTCGCGCACTTATAGTAATTCTAAATTATAAACTTAAAAACAAACTTTTTAAGGATCTTTATGGCATAGCAAAGGATTTCCCATATCCCACCATCAAACAAAATGTCCTCTTTTTTCTTTATCAAAAACTAACAAAACTAATATTGTTCTAAAGAGACCACGAGAATCCAAGATCTTGGGATATAGCATCAAAAATCTATAAAATTCAACTTTATAAAATGCATCGATTACAATTTTAAATCCAAAGCTAATTCAGTTTTGTGGTCCAAAAAAATTAAGAATAATTTTAAACTTTATGTTTTCAACTAAATTGGTTTTTATTATTATGAATTAGTTTAACGTAAATACATGTAAGTATGGTTCTATATCTATATGTATATATAATATGCATGTATATATGTATGTGGAGTATTTGTATTTGTTTATGAATTTATGTTTTATGCTAATTGCATGTAAATAATACCTGTGGAAGTTCTAATTGACTTATACATTAGAGGTTTCTAAACAATTTTTCGTTTTGTTTTTCCAGTGAAATATTCGAATTTTGGAGGGCGGGCAGTGTAAGCGAACTGAAAAACTTTAACACAACTTGACAACAATAATTAATAATGTTTTCAAATCCAATATTGTTAATCTCTTTGTGAAATCGCGTTCAGAGTTACGTATGGAAGTTGAGAACACAAAGAAATATTTAAAAAGACATAATTGTATTTTCTTTTTGTAACTACCTAAGTAAGTATTTATATTATAGGTAAATATCAAATGCATATTGCTTATGGATTAACAGAAATTGGACATAATGTTTTGCTATATCTTCTAATTCTATTTATATATTGTATATATGATTATAAATGGGTGCTTGATATGGCCTTCATGTTTGAACTAACGAACACACGACACTACATGGAAGAGTATATGAAAACTAAGTGTGAAAATCTTAGACCATTATACAAATTCTATCTTGATGAAAAAAATCTTTCTTATCTATAATTATAATAATATATATATAATATATTCGGTTTGGGGTGTTAAATTTCGTTTTCAATTTTTGTTTTGTGTTTTTGCTTTGTCTTGGGCTGAGATCTAATTTTGATAGGAGGAAAAGTTTTTAAATTTGAGTTCTTACAATCAGTTTATCGAAATTTTTTTTAATAACTAAAGCTCCACACATAAATATTATTGGAGTCTTTTTCCCAAATTCGAATACAAATCGATTAAAAACTTACTACACAAAAACAATTTTTTTTTTACTCATTTTGTTCAGTATTTTGGCTATTATTTGTCTCAGTCTCGTTGTCGCTCAATGTTACAGCTGCTTCTGCAGATTCTGCATCGTTTGGTAAGTTATCTACAGGGGCGGCAGCTCCACCCACAGCTCCTTCGAAATCGTCAGACAAGTCCACAGGAGCAGGGGGTGATGCCTGCTGTTGCTGCTGCTGTTGCTTTGGTTTGAAACTATTATTCTCTACATTCAGTTTATAGTTCTTAAAAGAGTTAGACTGTGTTTGATTTTGAGTTGATGTTGTTGCTGCTGCAGCTGCTGCTGCTTGACGTTGCAAGCGTCTCTGTTGATTGCTAAATGTAGGGCTCTCCGATCTAGCACGCTGCAAAAGTGGTCGCTGGTGTTGTTGCTGTTGCTGATGCTGCTGTAGTGTATGATAGCTTGGATCATAGTCACGTGAACGACCGAATTCGAAGCCATTTTGCCATTGAACATGAACATTTTCATAAGATGGATCTTCATAACGACAGTTTGCATGATTTTGGTTTGGGCTACGTTTCTCTGCGGTTCCACCACAACGCAGACGACTCAAGGTGCTGTGCAATGGTCTGGTCGAGGGATCACGTCGCATATTTGATGCAGCAGCCGCAGCAGCACAAGAACTTTGAAAACGCATCATATCCTGTGGTAAACCCACACCCAAACGTGGTGTTCCATAGGGATTGGACATTTGTGAAGCCACCGAAGCAGTGTCACAACTGACACAATCACGTGAGAACATAAAATTGAAATCGATCACCTGGAAAAGATGTAAATGTAAAAGATCAGTTACTTCGAAATAGGAAAACCAATTTCTGACTCACCTTGCATTCTGGTCCTTGACCCATCCAAAGAGGTAGCCACTTATTGACGAGTAACCACTGCAAACTAGATTTAGATATGCGATTCAAAGCTCCATCACCAGAGGCATTCGATCGTTGAGCTGTTGTTTTTTGGCCACAGCGGCTCCCATAGAACCGCTGCTCTTCTCAAGTGTTGCAGAGGCCACAGAAGATGTCTCCTTGTTAGCTGCTTTGTTGGTGTTACTTACTTTCACCTTGGGTATGGCTCCAGTTGTGGATCTTCCAGAACTTGTTGAGGCAGCCACACTTTCCGCCTGATCTGGCTCCTGGGTAGCAGCTCCTAGGCCCACAGGACCAGCTGAGGCTGAGCGTGCTGCCCGCTCCATTGAGACATTCGGCGACAAGGGTGAAGAGCTATGACCAGCTATTCCGGCTGCTGCTCCTACAGGTCCACCTGTTTTGTATATATTTGTCATGCTTTGAGAATTCTCGCCATGCAGGCAACTAAAGAAACTCGATGCACTATTCTTTACGGGCACTTTAACTTCTACTAAACTTGGATTACCACTGCCATTCGTAGACCCACCCATATAAGCCTGACAATTGGGCACATTGCAGGTGACACTACCTGAGGTGGAACTATTGCTTGCACTGCTTGCTCCAGTACCTCCATTGGCATTGAGTCTGATGTGGCCCACAGTACCGAAATGTGAGTGACCCAATACTGCATAGTGACCACCCAGATTATAATGATCTATATTGCCACAAGATGAACTCAAATGCCTCTCAATGCGTCCAATGCCATGACCCAAGACATCGAGCCTCGTATAAAGGGGCACACGATTACCTCCCGTTGGCCTATATATGGGCTCATCACGTATTTGTTCATAGATATTCTCATAGCGCATGGTACCACCTGTGGCAGCATACGATTCTGTGGATTCCGTATCATCGAAACTACGTTGACGATGGCAATTTGTGCGACTAGTCGAACTATTGTTATTGGCATAGAGTGGAGCGCACCGTAGGCCACTGCCATAACGATTACCTAAAAGAAAGGAACACCAGTTAAAAGAGACTTTACTTAAGGTTCAAAGATCTTCTTCGCTCTTACCATTCTGCATATCAATGCGAAAATTGCGGCGATAACCCAAACCGGAGCGCACAGCTCTGGGTACATCATAGGCAGCAGCAACTCCTATTCCTCCTCCGCCTATGCCAACAGATGCAGCTGATCGATCATATAAATCATTTCTATAATTATTCATGGGAAGTATTCGTTGTTGTGGTGCTGGTGTGGGTGGTGCTAAAGACAGTTGTTGTTGTTGTTGTTGTTGTTGTTGTGGTTGTGGTTGTGGTTGATTATTATGATTTGCTTCAATTGGAGCTGGCTGTGGTTGTTGCTGTTGAGGTTCCTCAACATTGGCAGGGGCAGGGGCATTGGCGTTGTTGTTGTTGTTATTATTATTGCTAGGCTGACCAATTGGTGCATAAATATTTTCATAATGTGGATGACTTGCCTGTGGCTGAACCACAGGTTGAGCCGCAACTGGCTGGACAACTGCTTGAGGAACTGCAGCAATATTACCATAAATAACACCACCCACAGCACCTTCCATTGAGCCCTCAGCCTGACTATTCTCGTCATCCATCAATGCAATGGCCAGCGAAGCAGCTTGTCTAAAAAGCATTTGAAAAGAGTATTATAAAGAGCTTATATTTTTGAAGACTTTTAAACTCACCTTGCCAATGCACCCTGCTCTTCCATTCACATGGGCTTATCAATCATACAGACACCAGCGTAGCTGCGACCAATTGTCATCAGTGCTGGCAATATACGCCATGTATCCGTATCTGGGCAATAAACCTCCACCGAGGCTAAATTCGAAGTACCATCATCACCGCCCACTACATAGAGTAGACCATCGTGTGCCACAACTCCGGCATTGCGTCGGCAATACGACATATCCGCCACGCAACGCCATGTGTTCGATTCACAGTCATAGGCCTCCACGGATTTGCGTACCATCGGACCATCATGGCCACCCACAGCGTAGAGAATATTATTCAAAACACCAACACCGGCTCCACTTCGTCGTGACGACATCTCAGCCACCGCTGACCAAGTATCTGTTTCGGCATTATAACGTTCTACCGAAGATAAGCATTGCCTGGAGAAGCCATCATAACCGCCGACAGCATAGAGCAGACCATGAACGACACCAACTCCAACTGAACTGCGACGCGTTGACATGGAGGCAATGAAACGCCAAATTTCAGTCTTTGGATCATACATTTCCGCGCTCGAGAGGCCGGTGGTGCCATCAAAACCGCCAACAGCATAAATACAACCATTCAGCACAGCCACACCCAGAGTGGAACGTCTGGCCTCCATATTACTGCAATTGGCCCACTGATCGGTGGCCGGATCATAGACATCTACAGTCCGAACGCGAAGTGATCCATTGAATCCACCCACCGCGTAGACCTTATCGCCCAGAACACTTAAACCCGAACGACATCGACGATTTGGCATTTCAGCAGCCTGATACCATTTCTCTTCCCTCAAATCATACCACTCAACGGAACGTATTGCCTTCGGAGCTTGACCACCAATCACTAGCAATATCTTTGGCATTCCCACGGGTTTTCGGGGCACAGTTCGTGCCGATTTTGTTTCCGTTGGCAGCAGATGATAGGTTAATGCTTCGATAATTAAATTTTTACATATTATATTCCCTTCGAGCAATATTTCTTTATCCACACGCTGTGTTATATACTCTTTGGAGAGAAATGGCAAACGTACATGCTCCATAAGCGATGAGGTGAATTGTTCCCGCATCGGGACATCATACCGCAACCAAGCAATGACACACTCATAGACACGCTCCTCATTTGGCACAGAAATGCGATCATTGGCAATTAGATTTATGACCTGTTCGTGAGTAAGATTCAGAAACTCATCGAATTGAATCACTTCGCTGCAAAAGAAATATACAAAATAAAAAACAAAACATTTAGAATACACTTTAAATTTTGGCAGATATACCAGTTTCTGTTTTTTTTTTTTTTCCAAACCAGTTAGCGGTGTCTTAAAATCGTAATTTTATAATGTAATAAAAAATGAACTACCTTGAGTTGCCTGATATATAAAAATAGACATAAGTGAATGTTAAGTGCAAAAATAAGAAAAATTTTAACTGAAAATTCAGGGACTTATCTCTTAATCGGGTTTTAATTCACTTTTTAAGTTTATCTTTAGACTGAGTTTTATTAATACAAAGATTATAATATTGTTAAACCAAATGTTTAAATTCAGGTAGCTATTCTTAAGACGCAGCAACGAAAGGAAACTATAATTTTATACGCCCAATGAAATTAAATGTAGAATTATTCAAATTACACAGGAAAACGAAATCGAACTTTTTTCTGAACTTTGCATAAAGTTTATCTTCTAATGTTTCATGATTTCAGATTGTTGATATCGTAGTTATCATTTGATTTTTTTCTTTTTTTAAATTTGTAAACTGCAAAAATTCGTGGGTATATGGGTCTATATGTTTCTCCTCGCTTAACTAACTGCCTTTTTTAATTTTGATAAATTTTTATAGTACAAAATACCAAAAGCGAAAATCGTAAATTTAAAACATTTGAATATTCTAATTGGACCAAGAAGAAGAAACTGTGTTTTTTATTCACATTGGAATCATAGCTACGAGAGGACATCTCATAAATGAAAGTCAGAAATCCCAATCAAACTTCTGAGAAAATTCTCCAGTCCAGTCCAGCATTAGAAACTATTTCTAGACAACTTAAACTGCAAAGTTTTAATTATTTTTAAAAATACTTACTTAAAATGCTGTTCAATATATTGTTCAGCATAGTTGAGCAGTTCGACACAGGCATGTAAATCGGCAAATTCTCGTATGCCCAAACAATTACTGGCATCCAATTGGGTTTGTAAATAATCACAGCAGGCATCTCTCACATCGGTCAATTGCAGCAAATTGGCAGCTGTTAGCAATACTTGGACATTATCCTCATTGACCTCAACTGTTGAGGTATAGACATAGTCGATAAGTAGTTCCAAAGCACGGGCATCAACGCTCTGGAGTGTGATCCGAGTTTGCCTCGATTCCTCGAAACTGGTAAACATGGCATAGAAATATGGACTACATGAGGCCAATACCATGCGATGGGCATGAATTTCAACATCATCGGCTACCAGAATGACATCACAAAGTTGTTTTTGTCTGAAATGAATTGAAGAAAGTAAATTATTAATAAAAAACTCAACATATACTTTATTCTAGACAAAATGTCTACTAATAACTTCTCAAAATGTTATAGCCAAAGTCCGAAAACCTTTCTTTGTAATTTTCCTTAGCGTGACAATATTTAAATGCAGAATAGCTAAAATTGTTCATGAAGGCCTTCCTGAACTTTTCACCCTCAATCGGAAACGCTTACTAAGACGTTCCTGGTTCATTGACCGAAACAAACAATTCTAATGAATATATGTATGTATCTAAAAAAAAATTGTCGATCATTTGTAGTCACTTTTTTCGAATTCATGCTTATGCTGATTATGTGGTAGGGGGATTCACATTCAATTCGAAAAGCAACAGCTTACTTTACACATGTAACAAAGAGGCGAGGCGAGAGCTATGACAGAAACTTGTTTTGTGGTCTGAAAATAAAAAGGTTTCCACTGGCCAAGTAATTTTCCTATGGTCAAAAACCAAAATGCGGAAACGTAATAAAAAGCCATAAACATAAAATCTTCGATTCGTTTCTCACTCTCTGAGCGTGGTATTTCAGCGCATCCAAGTTCAAGGTTAATGCGTTTCGAATGGTTCGCTAATAAACAAAACAAAATTCATATCATTATAATGAGATTGTACAGAAATATGTATGTACATACATATATGTACATATATACACAAAACCAAAAATATATGGCACAAAAAAGCAAAAGCTGAATGCGAATGCGAATGGCCTTTTGACAAAAGCAAATATTATGTTTTGTATATAAAATGGGCAAACAAAACCCCGAAACGAAACAGAAAACGTAATGCGCAAATATGTGCAAAAGTCAACTTAGATTCGAAGATACTCTGACGTAGTACAGTGGAATAAATAGTTTAAAACAAGAAACTACTCAAAAATAATTATGGATTCGTATGATTATGTTATGTATGATGTGATTCAGGGGTGGATTTAGAAAACTGGCGAGTCAAGATACTTGTGGTTCCCCAAACCGTGATGTTTTTGGATTTTTTTCGAAAACATAAATATAGGGGGCTCCTCTTTTATGGAGGCCCCCAAAAGCAACCACAACACTTCCTCTCTTCTAAATGCGGCAATAATTTTAAGTGGAAAGTGGGAACAGTTTCACTTCGAATAAAATTCCACTTTGGTAAATAGTTTTCTGAATTCTTATACTATTGTAGTTATTTGCCCTATCTAATCAAATTGTGAGATGCGTATTCATTAATCTGACAAGCCTCGTCTACGCTTCTTATCGTCTAAACTTGATGGCTTTGTAAAGTATTGTTTACTTTTATTAGAAACGTCATTCAAATCTGATTTCTAATAACTAATCAACCTAATACTATAAATAATTAATCAACCTTTTATAAAGGTTGTATGAAACAATTCCTAATATTATCTAATATGTATCTGTGGAATTTTTCTTATTTTAAACAAAGCACCTAAAAACTGAATGAAGCTGAAGATATGCACATATAGAGATCTTATTTTAAGCAGTGAACTCTCATATGAATTCCACAGTGCACCTGATATTTGCAGACGACGAGGCCCAACAGCACAGATAATTTTTCATAATTAGTTTTTGTGTACAGATTTTTGTGTCTTCCCATATTTCGTCTAGTGCCAAAATGTATAAATAACAAATAATGATAATGATGATGATGGGTCTTACTTGCGCATTTCGTTCATGGCATCAAAGGATCGATTTGTGTGCTGTTCGTTGCTGTATTGGCCCACTGTGCCGCGATCCTTGCCATTGGGCCGTTGGATATGTTTCTGGGAGCTTTCATCGAGGGAATTTTGACTGGCATAGCGTAGCAGACAGCTGCCTCTTTCCAGGCCACTGCCCTCGGCGGCGGGATTCTGCGCCGGATGTTGTTGATTTTGCAGGATTAGCCGTGGACGCTGCTGCTGCTGTATACCCACAGCAGCACCTAGACCAGGTGCTGGCATAGCCACACCTGGTTGCAATGGTTCTATGTGGGCCAACGCTCCGCCACCGCCACCTCCTCCACCAGCAACTTCATTTCCTGCTGCTGCTGCATTTTGTTGTTGTTGTTGTTGTTGCTGCTGTTGATTTTGTTGCTGTTGATTCTGTTGACCATTGCTTAAATTGCTCATAATAATGTAATATTTTGTTAACAATGCACTCAGAGCTATCATTAACAAACACTACGAGACCGCACTCTCGCCTTAAATGAAAAACAACAAATTGTGTTTTAGCTTTTCGTTAACACTTGCTCTTTTCTTGCTCTCTCAATTTTATCAACAAAAAAAATATACTGACGAATTGGCCACTCTTTTTTCAATTCGCTTTAAAATTTCCCTCGAGCATATGATGAATTCGCTTTGCCCAAACGAAAATTCCCCACTATCGACATCAAGTTTTCTATCGATAGTTCGATGAAAAATAATTTCACTACATTTAAATTTTCAGAATTTCGTTCAATGCTAATTTTTATACCATACACCCATAGGGTGAAATGGTATATTAAAGTCGCCAAAATGTATGTAACAGGCAGAAGGAAGCTTCTCCGACCCTATAAAGTATATATATTCTTGATCAGGATGAACAGCCGAGTCGATCTAGCCATGTCCGTCTGTCCGTCCGTCCGTCCGTCCGTCCGTCCGTCCGTATGAACACGCAGATCTCGGAGACTATAAGAGCTAGAGCCACCAAATTTGGTATGTATACTCGTGTATTATGTACATATATAGAGTTAATTGGAATTTCTGCCACGCCCCCTTACGCCCCCAGGAATCACATAAAACTGTTTTTCTTAAAAAGTATAACAGCTAGAGACATCAAATTTGGTTTATATACTCGTTTAGTTGGCGCGCAGAAATTAATTGTTCAAACTTTTTGCCACGCCCCCTTACGCCTCCAGGAATCACATAAAACTGTTTTTCTTAAAAAGTATAACAGCTAGAGACATCAAATTTGGTTTATATACTCGTTTAGTTGGCGCGCAGAAACTAATTGTTTAAAATTTTTGCCACGCCCCCTTCCGCCCCCGGAATCCATATAAAACTGATTTTCTTAAAAACTATGACAGCTACCGACATCATTTGGTATGCAGACTAGTTAAATAGACGCGCAGATATTGGCTATTTAAACATTTTGCCCCGCCCACTTCCGCCCCCGCAAATTAAACAAAACTGATTTTATCAAAAACAAACAAAGCTAGAGTCACCAAATTTAGTATGTATACTGGCTTAGTATGCGCGCAGAGTATATATATTTTCATATTTTGCCACGCCCACTTCCGCCTCCATAATTAAGAAAAAACCGATTTCCTCCTGTAGTTTTTTGACTATCGCATTCCAATTCGGCAGACTAATTAATCTTATCTATTTCTACAAAACTTCCAAATTTTATTGAAATCGGACTAGAAACATGCAAAATATGCGTATGAACGTATTTTACTAAGCGGTCCACAAGGCCAGAATTGGCCGTTGGCTAGTGGCGGCGCTAGAGTGCTCGTGTGTTTGTAGAGTCAGCGAGATAGCACATAGTATGAAGCATGTAAAAACAATTTAATAGACATATGTACATTTGGTTTTCGAAATTATAAAAATTTGTTTCACCTGGTGTATGGTATACCCGAGTCGACGAGTCGACTTACTTGCTTCATTATTTTAACAATCCGTAATGCTTGTTTATGTCTATATATATATTTAAAAGAACAGATCTGTAAATGTTCCCCCCTTGTTCTCAATAATACCATAAAAAACACTTTAAATTTGTTGTTTTTTGCTAGTTTTTATCCATCAAATTTATTTGTTTGGCTTTTGTTTTAGTTTATAGATTTTGTTTTTTCTTTATTTGATTACTTATTTTTTGCTAGAATGGAACATCCATTTTCAACATACTATTTTTTGTGTTTCAGATATGTGTAAAATTTAATGTTTTGTATATATTTTTGGGAACAATTTTCTTTTTTTCTTTCTTTTCTTGCCAAAGTTGATTGAAGGATTTTATATTTTACTTCTACAAATAACAAACAGCAACCACCTAAATAAGAATACATCTGTATATATATTAAGTATATATGTATCTATATATTTGATCAATTTAATTACAAAACTAAGAAGTGAAAATTTGTTGTATAATATTTTTTATGATCCAATATATATGTATATGTATATGTACAATGTGCTAAATAATGAAACATTCAAGCAGCACTCACATGACAAATAAATAAATAAAAAATTAAGACAAATTTGAAAAAAAATTTACAATTTGGCTAATGAGAAATAATAAAAGAGTTTTCTACACTTATTTTAAGTTCTAAATATATTTAGATATATTTACAGTTTCTTTTGTTTTTAATAAATACAAGGAAAATACTTTCTTTTGTTGTTTAAATAGAAAATCAAATGCAGAATACTTATATATTTAAAGAGGAGTTGGTTTTTTTGTTTTTCATAAAGTAATACTTAGTTTAATAATTAATTAATTTTTGTTTTTTGGGAGGCTTTCTTTTTTTTTTTGTTTGTTTTTGATTTTAGAAATTTTCTACAATTATTACATGTATAACTTTTGTTTTCTAATTGGTTTATTTGTTTCCTTTTCTTTTTTTTTTTTTTTTTTTTTGGTGGCGGCACACAATGCACTGGGATTGTCTCTAGTATTTTGTTTTAAGTTAATCATTTGTTATCCTTTTGGTTTAAGACTGTTTATCAGGCACGCTTATTGAAGTTAAATGGATTTGTTGCACTCTTTCTATTGTTATTCGTCTGATAACAATTCAAATTGGCCGATAAGCGAGACAAAGCGCTGCCCAAACGTTGCGGCAAACGCCAGAGCGCATGCTGATGACGATTTTGATTATTATTATTATTTCGATTTCTTCTGGTGGCCTGTTGCAATTGAGCCACCACTTCGGCATGCTGTACATAGGAGACGTGGATATTGACAGCATCCTCATCATCATCATCATCATCATAGGCATTTGACTCGCTAACACTTTCCATATCCTCATCATAGTAGGTGAAACTAATTGGCTGCAATTGATGCTGCTGCTGCTGATTTCTGATAGTCGTAGTAGTAGTAGGAGGAGGAGCTGCTACCGCTGCTGCCACCTTATCCTTGGACTATACATTGGCATAGAATGCTCCTGGTGTATTCTGATCACATGGCTTAACTCGTAATTTTTGTTTATAATGATATTCCTTGAGATAGCTCTTCAATCGTCCAGGTAATTCCAGCTGATTAATGCCATCATAACTTGTATTCGATACAATTGTGGCACGTGCCAATTGTTGCAATGAGAATGTCTGTCTCCGATGCAATGGCATGGTTAGACATGGCTCAAAGAACATCACACAAGTGGGATCCTTATAGTGTTCTAATAATCCTGTCACTGTGCTAGCAGTAAACACGCATGGATCATGACAGTCAAAGCTGCAAAGAGAATAAAAGAAATGTTTGAATTAATAAATTATTGAAAAATTTAAACACACATTAAACTCTTGTTGCTTTCAGTTCAAAAATCTGTTCAAAAAATTTAAATTAAACCTTGACAAAAGACTTGAATTATATCCAGTTTGGGATGATTTTTTACAACTTAAGGTAACCCTAACAATATGATTATCCGCAAGATCTACAAGTGTTAGTCGAAGTCCCTAAAACAAAAGGCGTTTTTTCCTGTCTTTGGCTTTGATTAAACTGCAATTTTTACTTATTTCATTCTACTTTAGTCATCTTTAAACATTTGTCATCCCATTCTAGTTGTCAATCTATAATGACTACGTCATTGTTATTAGCATTATTAAACTTCGAGTATTTACTACATATGTACATATAGAGAGAGTCACTCAATGAACAAATTAATCCTAATGAAAAATCTTGGTAATATCTGATAAATACCGAGTTTCATTAGCTTTTAAATTAGCGATTTTATTACGATAAGGATTGAAGGTGAAGAGAACATTTATTTCCATCTCCCTCTATCTCTCTCTTGTTATCTCTTATCAATTTATAGCACCCGCAATTGAATTCCTCAATAATATTGATCAAATTGTATGATTTCCGTTAAAAAAAAAAAAAAACTGATATTTTATGACGTCGTTTTTCATTGGGAAATACACGCATGATTTTTTTTTTTCGATTTGATTTAATTTTAATTACTCACCTAAATTTATGTCCAGACTGTTCAATGCGGGCATGTAGTGATCTACCATATTTACGGAATGTGACAGAGAATAGGAATTCCTCTTGCGCTGAATCACGCAGCAGGAAAGTTCCCTCAGGTTTGCCCTCCAACAGACGTTCAGCCTCATAGCGATCCATTTTGCCCCAATAGAAGCTGCTATTGATGATTTTCTCCAAATCGGGAACCAAGCAATGCATAAAATCAATTTGCGAATGGACAGTTACCCGGAATTGATGTGTTCCTGGAACTGCAGGAACTGCCACTGTTGCTGTTCCGGCGGCTGCCGTGGCTGTTGTTGCTGGTTGTGCTTGTGGTGTGGGGGATACAATCATCTGAGATACATGAAAATGTGGGCTAACTGTGACACGAGCATTGCCTGGTGATTCGATAACGCATTGTGGTGAACTGATGTGGATAATGACCGATGGTGAGGACCAAATGGCCGCCAATTGGTTAGATTCAGCGGAGGCAGGAGCAGCGGGAGTGGGGGCCACTACTGGGGCACTTGCTGCAGAGGGTGGCACGGCCACGGAATTGCGTTTCCTTTGAGTTTGTAAACGTGAAGTCATTGTTGAACTTGTTGCCGGTGTTGAACGACGATCGACCAAAGGCCTTGTGGAGGATGATGACGATGCTGCTGATGCTGTGGATTTTCTCATAATTGCCGATTCCTTTTTATCTCTTAACGTATTACTGCCTGATTCCAAAATTCCACGTAAACCCTTTAAAGCATCGCGACATTTACATTTACAACAACGTCTTCTACTACTACTGCTACTACTCTGTGTTGTTGCTGCTGCTGCTCCTGTTGTTGTTGTGGCTGCTGCTGCTGAGATGTTTGAGGTATTAGCTCCCATTGATAAGATTTTATTGCTACGACTACGGCAGCAACTGTTTCCGTTAGCTATAACAAAAACAAATAGAAGAGAGAGAACATAAATTTTAATAAATTATATAGTGAAAATTTCACGTGAGTAATTTCATTGAGAAATAAAAATATATATGTATACATCCATATATCTATATATATATTTTTTTTTTTTTTTTTGTTTGTGTATGTGTAAAAATAGCTATTTGTGGGAGCTTACTTGATTTTGCTGTTATTTGTTGCGTTCCCGTCGACAACATTTCGCTGACTGGCAACGTTTCAAGCACCTCAACCTCACAATAGTCAACAGTTTCGGTAGGAGCATCACGCCGACGCAGCAGCGACTCATCGACTACATCGTCGTCGTCGTCGGCGTCGTGGTCGTCGTCGACATCATCATTGTGATTATCAACATCGTTATGATGTTGTTGGTGGTGGTAGTGCTCGTCGCCTTGGTCGTCGTTTTTCAATTGAAGCGTACTAATCGCCGAAGTAGTACTGGCTATTCCCGCTAAATTGTTGTTATTCATTTGCTGTCTTTCGCTTTTTTGGGCTTCTTCCGTTGTTGTTGTAGAGGAGGAACTGCCAGCAGTTCGACTGCCTCCTAAAGTAACATTTACAATTTGTTGCTGCTGCTGCTGCTGCTCATTTGCATTGAGCGTGTCCGTAGCAGACATTATGGCAGCAGCGGCAGTAACACCTTGCCGTTGGCTTTCCTCTCGTTCTAGCACCTGTCCACCATTATTACCATTTTCCATTTTGGCCAATTGTATTTTGATTATTATTTGGCGAACTTCCGCCGTTGAGTTTGTATTAATATTGGATGTTTCTTCTGTGACTGCTGCTACTCCCTCATCGACACTTTGCAAATGTATTCTTTGCTCAATTTCTAGTAGTTCTCCTTGTTTCTGATCCTCGACTTGTTTTTGATTATTTTTTATGGACTTCTGTGCAATTGTTGGCTTACTCAAATGATGACCCATTGGAAACCAATTGAAGGGATCCTGCAATAAAACCATAAATGGAAAATAAATGAATAAATATTAAAAGGGAATAAATAATGAAACAGTTATATATGTACATATACTAAATTCAATATGTTATCGCTTGTTCATCTAAATTTTAATAAAATTGCATTCCAAATTGGATGAGTAAGACGTACAATACATTCGATATCAATTTTATTAATTTTTTTTTGCAATGACGATAGTCTTAGATTGATTAATTTAAAAGGCGTAACCTCAAGGTGTGTAGTCTTCGAGACTTTACCCCCAAAAACCGTGTTTTGACGACTGAAAGAGGTCGAATTTTGATGTGGAAAATGCTCAACATGACAAACTTTCTCTTTCCAAAGAGTGTTGGGTTGATCATGAGTGCAGAAAATGCTTTCCTTTTGCCTGTTTACATATGTTTTGTTTTCTATATTCAATATGCCCAATGCCATCAGTGGGTGCAGGGTAATACGGGAGCGTTCAAAGAAAGATAAGCAGCAGCACGCATAAACTCACGTCTGCAGTTTTAAATTTTATTTTTCGCCATAATTTTTTTTTTTGGCCTCTTATCGCCAAAACAAATCGTTAAGCATAATTTTCAAAAAACAGAAAAAAGAAATTGCGTATCATTTGTTTGATTTTTCTAAAGAAAAACAAATGTAACTATAGGGGTCCAATCACATGAGTTAGTTAGTATAGATTGAATTCGTAATAATATTTCCCATTAGAGAACAGTGGAAATTTTCATTCCACTATATCTCCGATTCTTGGTAATATATTGTTCAAAAAAAAAAAAACATGAACATCTAATGGGTTTAATTAGCACTTTAGACAAAGTTACACGAACTCGGCACTTGGATGACGGCTTCTCACTTGTTCTAAATATAAAAACGTACTTCATACTATAGACAGAGGGAAAATAATGGCGTCACAATATCAGCAAGTCGGAACGGTGATCTAATTGGCAATCTATCTCTATTGAAAAAAGTAATTTAATGACACCATTTTTTCCGCAACAAGCCTCTTTTTTTCAATTTTGGGGAAGTCATGCCATAGAATGAATATCTTGTGTGTTTTTTTCATTTCATTGGTTGACTCATTAGCCAAAGGTAGGTAGACGATATATGGTTTCCACGTCTGACAGTCAGTCAGTTAGACAGTGCGTCTGCATGACGCATCTTATTAGTGAAATAAAAAAGCGTTGATTTTGTGTTTTTTTTACTTATTATTGTTGATAAGGATTCCTGGTAGTGGCCTTAACAATTACTGTAATTCCCAGGAATATAATGAAAAGAATAATTTTATCAATGAATAGAAACTCATCATGGCGCCGCCATATACATATGTATGTACATACCAACAGAGAGAGAGCGAAAGAGAAAGAGTGAGTTCTGAGAAATTTGTATTGGAGATTCCAATTACAGCGATTGCGAAATTACTTTCAGTTAAAGCGAATGAATGATAAGATGTGACCTAGAAATATATACATATGTATGTACAGATGTATGTATATTTGTATTTAAGTAGATTGTGTACATAAACACGTGTTCTCATTCGCGTTCTTTTGGCCAAGGCAAAGATTTTTGAATATATGAACATAATTCTAAAAATAGTTGAAAAACCAATTACAATTTACTTGGAACATTTGCTCATTGCTTATGCGTGGGATTGGTATGCGGGAAACAAAATACATACATAGTATATTCATTCCTTTGCATGAGTCAGTTCGTGGGGGGTGATGAGCAAAGGAGGCTGGCTCACTTAGACTTTGCCTTTGTGTCTGATCTAGTCTATGCAATTGCCCTTAATTGCCCCCTCATTTGACCGCAGACACAACTTTAACTTCAACTGCAACTCCAACTTGATCACTTGACTAAGTAATTAAAAAGGAGAGTTCGTCTCTTTGTCTGGGCCTATACAATGCCTCTTACTGTAGGTCAAGATATTTTTCACACGCTTCTTCTATGTATGTAGATTAATTTAATGATTAACATTTTATATGTACCATGAACTGACTAATACTTGGTTAAATGTGCTTAGCAACAAATGAAATGATAGCTAACGTTTTTTTTTTCTAAATTTGGTATTGATTTTTGTCGTTTGATAAAATGTCTTTGTTACTCATTGTTACCAATTCGACCCCGACCACGCTTAGTTGTCGTTTAAATTGAAATTACGAATATGATTTTTCTTGGAATCAAATTCCAATTGTCAAAGTAGTAAAATTCCAGAAAAATTTTGCAATTCGTAAGGGTTTCGGTTGAAAAAATTGCATCAATTAGAAGCAAATAAGTGACCTACCCTAAAACTGGCAGTCCCTAAAGGTGTGCCAAAGGAGGCCAAGGGACTCGCATATCATCTGCCCTTTTATGGCAATTGGACATGATCACTCATAAGTAAAAGATGGACAAGAACACAAAAAAGATCTTCAGAATTATGTACATGATCACGAATTTATGAAATTTTCAGTTTTCGAACTTTAGTTGACATTGTCTCGACTATTAAGTAATATAATAATATTTTTTTGGTTTAAGTAAGTAACTAGTTTTTATTTGTTTTAAGTTGGCGTAATTTTGTCAAGTGTTCCTTTCCCAAGGTGAGATTTAGTGAGATTTTCCACGAACTATTCGAAGCTGACGTAATTAATGACTCTGACCCCGAATACAATTTCTAGTTGATTCTTAAGTACTTCTAGAAGAAATACATACATATGTATGTACATACATACATATAAGAGCGACAAGCCTTAATACTTAAATATGCAAGCCTTAATACTTAAATATGCACTTACAAACGTAAGACCATAAAGTTTAGTTGCCATAAGGAAATTCTATGACGTTATCTCTCTTTCAGGCTTTTCATTGTGTTGGATGTAAATATTGGCGACTTAGCACACGAGTCTATTATATGGTAGCTTGAGTTTCCCAAGAAAATATGTATTTATCTACAACACATTATACACTTAGTTCTACCTGTTATCTATTACTGAGGTAATTAAAAAAATCTAAATTAAATACATAAGGTAGAATTTCATTCATGTGAAGCTACTTTAAAGACTAATTCTAATGATAATAACTTAAACAAAACTACATGCACCTGGCTAGCCACTGGCTGATCTAAGAATTTTTCACTCAGGTATTTTTAGCCAAATGATTTGATATTTATCTTTCACACAATTTGCCTGATTTCTCTCTCTCTCTAAGTAGGCAATTCTAATGAAATTTTCTGCATAAATATACAATCAATATATGAAGAAGAGGTAAATTATACTCCCAAGTTTCCAATTGTGTTTAAAATTAAAATTTAATTATAGACATGTTCTTAATGTCCAATTAAAAATTACGTCAATTGGGTAAATTTGCCATAAGTTTGTTGATTGTAAATAAAAATTTGGTTGAGAAACTTTAATTGTTTAATTAACACTTTTCTAATACAGAGTATATCCAAGTCGTTTTACATATCTATATTTGATTTTCTATTGAATTGTTTTCTACTGATTTTTTGAAAATTGCAATATTTATTAATTTTATCTAACCCTTATATTTTAAAATATATTATGAGGTTTTCCAGAAAAACTACAATCTCTAATCAAGGGTACTTAAAAGATAATTTATAATATATGTACAAACATATGTATTTTACCAAGAAATTTTGGCTTACTTTTAAAAGTTATTACTTATCGTTGATTGGAATTTATAGTTTTTGTAAGAAATAAATCAGATATACACATTTCTAGGAAATTCAATTCACATTAATATTCGAGGTTTTTGTTGTTCCACAAACTTTAAATTTTTCACTGGAATTCTCAGCCCTCCTCGCCGCAAACTCTTTTTGAAGCATGACAAACCAATTATAAACCACTTAACGAAACAACTTAGAAAGCTCATTAAGTTACCTAACAATTAGCATTGCAAACATTTTCATAAATTTTCCAGAAACTAAAAAACAAAAAAAAAAACATTATGGTGACTTCCCGGAAATGTCAACCCATCATATCATCAACGCCAACCCCAAAACCCAACGCCAAAAGTAAACAACAGTCAAAAATATACAAAAAGTACACATAAAAAAGTTGCAGCAAAATTTCTTTCTTTTTAGCGAGAATTCAAAAATTAATAATTAAATGTTTAGTTGGAATAACGACAATTTCGATTTGGCGTTGTTGAGGGGGTGTTGTCATTTTCCATTGAAAATTATAGGACTTGTGCATTGGTCCGCATGGCAATTCAATTTTATAGACACTCATTCACCCGTTCACCGTTAAATCTAACGTAATTCGTGCCGCACGTGCTACAAACTTTATACCTGTAATAATAACTGATCAATGGAGTAGAGAGCCGAGACAGACAGAGAGAGAAAGAGTGAGACAGGTGGATAAATACAGAAAGCAGTAAAACAAAAAACGTTTTATGAGTAAATGTTTTCGTTTGAATCAATCGGCCAGAAATACTTCTGACTCTGACTCTCCGTCTCTCCGATGATTTGACTTTTTTCAATTGTGATGAAATTCATCACTCGTTTATGGAGTAAATTGCTGGAGGATACAACGAAGACGACGACGACGACGAGTCAGCGACAGATTCCAAGAGACCCGCATGAGCCAGTCAGCGAGTTGTGTTCCCTTTACTACTACGAGTTTCAATGGAAATTCAAAACTGAAACACCAGATAAAATAATAATAATAAAGGAGAAAAAAACCAAAGAATTCATTTCATTTTTTATGATATCGAATTGCCTATACACTTGCAAATGTGATTGAAATGACCGAAAGTGAAAAGATTTAAAAAAAATAAAATGAACAATTATTCATTCATTTTTGTTGAAAAAATATAAAAATGTTTTAAAAAACTTGCAAAAGTAACTGAAAGTTCAATTCATTTTCAAAATAAAACATTACTTTGAAAGTAAAAAATATAATCTTCCTTATAATTTTTTAATTTTTTATTAAGAAAGAAATTAAAATTTCTTATATTTAATACAAAAACTCTAAAAAAAAATAAATAAATTTTAAATAAAGAAAAAGTCAAAAATAGAAAAACAAAAAACATTAAAAGCATGTACATATGTACATACATACATATGTATAAAAAAAATAATTTTTTTTTGTCCTTTTAAAAAACCTGTAAAAAAAACCCCAAATTAAATCAAAAAATTTTTTTTTTAATATTTATTTATTTTTTCCCCGGGGCTCTTTATTTTAACTTGTGAAGAAATATATTTTTAGCTAATACAACGGCGTTTCCCTCTTCTTCAACAACACGATTTTGTTTCTATGGAAAAGCTATCACTAGGGTTTTCCATTGATCAATTGAACTGATCTGTGACAACAATTAAACACAGCTGCTTATAAATATATACATTCAGGTACATATGTACAGTTGCGAACTTAATAATAGCACCACTTGCTGAGGTAATGTGTTCAAAGGATTCCTAGGCTTATTTTAAGGTTCTAGGAACATGTGAATACGTTTTTTGAACGTAAAATACTTTCTACTAATGGAAGCAGAAAAAAAATTCTACCAAAATCCAACGTTTTCAAAGATTTTTACAAAAAACCTTGATATACTCAAAAAATACCCGAAACTAAAAATAGCACCACTTTACAAATATTTACTCAAAATTAAAAAATAGCAGAAAAAAACAAAATTCATTAACAAGTTATGATCAGATATTAAAAATAGTATTAAATAATAAACTTTATACTTTGTTGCATTGCCCTTATTGGCAATAACCGCAGCACATCGTCCTGGTATTGAGTCAACCAGGTCTTGACAGCATTTGACCGTTATTTTTGCCCAGGACTCCTGGATTACTTCCCAACACTTCTCAATTTTTGTTGGTAATGAAACAGCAACTGCTTTTTTTAATATCAGACCAAAGATTTTCAATGAGATTTTGGTCTGGTGACTGTCCCAGCCACTCAATTAAATTCAGATAATTCGCTGAGCACCACTTCCTGGCTTTCTTACTGGTGTGCTTTGGGCTGATGTCCTGTTGAAAGGGTCATATTAGCTGTATATTATCCTCAGCGTATAGTGGCAACACCGTCTATAAGATATTTACATGAACTTGCTGATCCATAATCGATTTGTGGACTGATATGTGACCGACACCATAATAAGACTAACAGCCCCATACCAATGACACTGATTCTAGACTCTAGGGTGAATTTGGAGTTGAATTCCAGGTTCTGTGGACGCCAGACGTATGGTCTATAGCCTTTTCTACGATATTTTACAATTTTATTTTCATCAGTCCATTGTACGTTCCTCCAGTTTTGGACAAGCCAATTCTCATGATCTTTGACCAACTTAAGGCGATTGGCATTATGTCTAGCGTTCAAAAGTGGAGGCTTTCTTCGACTGGAATCTTTTGAATTGATCTTCCGGAGGTAGTTGCGAACAATTTGGACCCTAGTTTGGGGCTGAAAGTCCTTTTTAAGATCTGTTAGAGCCTTAAAAGAATCCTTATTGCTCTCTCGCATTAAGGGACCGACTTCTTGCTGCTTCAGTCTTGGCTTTCGTCTGCGAGTTTAAGGCTTCTGTTTCAAATAGATCGGTATTCGGATCACTCTGTTGGAAGTACCAACCAGTTTTCCATCTTCAAGATCCGATTTTTCTCCAAAACCTGGTTTAGGATGACGTTTCGCTTTTTTCCCGGGGCAGTGTTTTCCCCGACCCATTATATCTAAAGGTCTCGGATATTTTGTAGTACTGTTGCTTTTAAAATCGACTTTGAACCAGGGACTATTAAATATGTGTTTTTTGCTATGCAATTCTGCGAAATTTAACGGTATTTTGCAAAATACTGCAAGTGGTGCTATTTTTAGTTTCGGGTATTTTTTGAGTATATCAAGGTTTTTTGTAAAAATCTTTGAAAACGTTGGATTTTGATAGAATTTTTTTCTGCTTCCATTAGTAGAAAGTATTTTACGTTCAAAAACGTATTCACATGTTCCTAGAACCTTAAAATAAGCCTAGGAATCCTTTGAACACATTACCTCAGCAAGTGGTGCTATTTTTAAGTTCGCAGCTGTATATAATCAACAGGTGCTTCCAAATAGCAATAAACACACATATGTGCATATGTAAGTTGTATATACATACATATACGGCCATTCTTTTGCGTCAAGTGTGTGGAGACCAAAGTTCTAGTGCGTTACCAACTTCTGGCCAAAGTCAATAAACATTTCAGACAAGGGTATCATCGTCAAACCGCATGCTCATTTTAAACAGCCTTTGGGCTAAGGTATGTGTATGTAGGTAGAGGTATGTAGCTTAGCCACCGCACTCAACAAGCTGAATGACTCACTTTTTTTCTCCAGCACAGTGCGCGGGGGGAGCATGGATGAATGGATAAAGTAAAGTTTTGTATGTACAAACAAAACAACAACATAAAAAACCCTCCGCAACAACATGCATTTTCGCAGCCGGCTTGGCATTATTCAGTTCTCTTTAGTTTTTTGCAGACAATGCGAAATTTCATCAGAAATCCAAATACAGATAATGATCTAATACCTAAACTTGTTCACAAAGCTGGGGAAAAAAAACAAAACACAAAGTAAGTTAAGCCAATGTGAAGAAAGAAAGCTAACAAGCCGGAACCTTTTTTTTCTTTCTATAAGATAGTCTCTAGAGTGGGCTCGAACAAACAGTTAGGATTACTAATGTATTTACCTGAGGGACAACTAAGACAACATACTTGAGATTTTCGTGTCAGACTAGATACATACTTATGTATTGGTCATTTCTACTTTAAGACATAAGAAAAAATATTTTCGAATTGTTTAAGAAACAAAGTAAGTTTCACAGTTAGCCCAAACTCCACAAAAGTGTGACCAAATTATGTATATTTTAGTATTTACAACACTAGTTAAAAGTGTGACCATCATTTTATTTAAAGTTAAAGTACCTGGATGAATTATACAAGTTTTCCAAACACCTTTTGCGAGAAGTCATTTATTTGATTTGTTGATTTTACTTGAGTAAACATTTTGTCGCTGTGGTCTACAAGGGGTTCCATAGTGTAGCGGTTATCACGTCTGCTTTACACGCAGAAGGTCTCCGGTTCGATCCCGGATGGAACCAGGCGGATAATATAATTTTTTTGGCTATCATTTTTTTTTTTTTTTTTTTTTTTTTTTTTTTTTTTAATTTTTTTATCTTACCTTCTTACATATTTTTTAGTTTGTCACATAGAGTATTTTATGAGTAAAAAAAAAATTCTTTAAAACCTTTTTCAATGTCATCACATTGCTACGCTATAAACTGACGTCACTACAAAAAAAAAAAAAAAAACTTTGTAAAATCCCTAAATCTAATAAGCATTATTGAAATAAGAGAAGAAAATAAAAACACCTATTCTAAAAATAAAATAAACACACTTATGCCATAATAACGCAGTGTGTGTTAGGTCAAAATACTTTGGGAACTACCCAAAAGTGGAGGTACTTCAGTTGGAAACAATAATGACGCCACCCACCGAGCAACAAATGACGAACAACTCACAACCAACCAAACAACCAACATAATTAAGCAAAGTCCGTTATTAAAAAGGCATTTTAAGCACACATACAAGAAGTTCGTAGTACAAAAGCTAGCTAGTAGCTACACACAATATACATTCATACATGAGAGATACATAGAGTTGGTCTCATAAGTATTCGTCTTTAGATGTGCTGTGAGGAACAGAAACTTGATTATTAGAATGATTTTGGTTTCGCAGTTCTCGCTCATTAAAAAGCAATTGACACAAGGAAAATTCCTTGATATTAAAATAACATCTGCTTAAATTCGTTGATGGTGTAAGAATTAAAGATAAGACACAATCGATGATATGTAACATTTAGTGGCAATTTGGTTTGGAATATCTCTCTATGACGACATAATACAAGAATTTGCTGACAATTTTTTGTATTATATGACAAAAAGTTATCTTTTGATATATTGAAACGAAATTCCGTATTTTCTATAAACGATTCCTAGACCCCTGACCCCATGGGTCAGGTGTAGTTATCTTTTTTACGTATCTTCTGTCTTTGGTATATTTTACATTACAAAATTTTGAAAGCTCAATAGGTACGCTTTTTTTCCAGGATCTATTTTCCAAAGGACAGATACTTCTGAGACTGACTGTACGCACATACATAGATACAAAAGCAACCTTCTTCTAGTCAGAATGGTGGAATGCTTTGCGTTTTACGCAGAAATTGTCACAACACAGCAAAATGAATTGCGGTCAGTGGCAGAGGCAGAGCCAGTGGACTTACTGACTGACTATCTGTCTGTGTTGCCAACAAAAAGTCTTTCGAGTATAGGATATTTCTTTTTTTACTCTTTCTTTACATTTATTATTATATACCCTATAGACAAATACAACCTTAATGGGTATATTAAAGTCGTGAAAGTGTATTGTCATATAGACTGACGTAATTTGTTATAATTTGAAGGCTTTTCATGGTTACGACGCGGAGGAGATGGAGATATCATTATCCAAAAAATATTCTTAGTTCATCGAAAAGAAGTCGTCATTGTGCTTTGGAAAAATCATGAATGAAACATTGGCGCCAGGGCGTTATGCGATGGTTGTGGGTGCTGGTTGGGTAAATTTATATGGAAATTCTGTAGACTAGAGTTTTCAAGTGAGTGGTGATGCATTTTAAGTTGCAGCAACTCCCCCAACCCAATGAATGAACCGTGGGACGGGGTATCTGAAAGTCGGGCGGATTGTCTTTATGGGCGGAATTTATTTCTTGTTGTTTTTTGCTTGTTTTAAAGCGAATTCAATTACTTTTTGTAGCTGCCGACGACAGCGACGTCGCTTCTTTATTTTCCCTTTTTTTTGCCTCTCTTCTTCTCTGCATTTACTTGGAATTTTGCAAATGAACTTCGCTTGAAAACGAAAATCACATGCAAAAAACAAAAAAAAAAACTCGCAGCGTAAAGTGCCAAAGACGGAGAGTGAGTGAGTGAGACAGACAGAGACAGGGAGTGAAGGTAGTTGAGTTGGGGGAGTTGCTTTTGGGGGGAGGGACGTCTGTTGGGGGAGCTGAGAAAGTGTATTTCATTTTGATATTTTTCGCAGGAAAATTGAAATGAGATTTATTTATTACGTTTTGTATTTTTTTTTTTTTTTCGTTGTTTTCGACTTGACTTTGGATTCAGATTCAAACGAATGAAAGGACGGATGGACAGGCAAATTCTCAGCTCAATTTTATTTTTTCGTTGTAGTTACTTTAATTAACAGTTCCAGTGAATTTGGGCCCAAAAAAATGAAGCTTCGCCGTCTCAGTCGCACACCAAAGACCAAAGTAGTAGCCGGTCGTAGTAGTCGGTGGCTCGTGGTGGCTTCTCTTATCATAAGGTTCGTGACTGATTATGTTAGAGAAATCTTCAATTGACGTAGATACAAATACAAATTCATACATACATATGTATGTGTACATATACTTAATGTCTGTATGTGTTGTACATAAATATTTTGTTTATATTTCAGTTGAAATTTAGTTATCGCAAAAAAAAAAAAAGAAAATAAAAAAGTATTGTATCTGTGTTTGTTGTTGTTGGTTTTTTTTTTTTGTACTACCTTTTTGGGTTTCGTATGATTATTATTATCGGGTAAGAAAGAGAGACTGCGTGTCGTGTCCGGAGAAACCATTTTCTAGGTGTGTGTGTGAGAGTGTTTTAGTGCTGCCAATTTAGCAATTTAGTTGCTAAAACTAGCAACTCCCAAAAAAGTAAGTAAATACTTTTAGCCATAAGTCTAGCAATTTAAAATCTTTCATTATCAACTTTCTTACTAAACTAGCAAATTATTATTTTTTTGCATAGTTTATGAAAGAAGCTAAGGAGTAAAAGAGATGATAGATATTATTAAATACAAAGCTCGTGCAGTTTTTGCTAAATTTTAATCCATAATTTGTCACTAACGATTAGTTAAAATTGAACAAATCAAAAAGATACAGAAAAAAGGACACATACATATGTATGTATATCTTGTAAAGGTAATTGTTTAAATTATAAAGATAGAGATTCGTGTTTTTATTCAAATTTTTTAAACAATTTGCACTTTTTATTGCTAAGTTTTGGCAACTTGTTTTCCGCCAAAACCTAGGACCTTTCCCCTTTGAGAATTTGGACATCACTGGTGGTGGGTTTGTGTGTGTTGGTGTTGGTTTTAATCATAATAATAATAATAATATTATTAACATTAATTTCAAAAGAGGCGATTTCTTGGAAATTGTGCACACGGTTATATGGGGCTCTTCTCTCCAAAATAGCGCCTCTTCTACGTACAAATGAACGTATGTATGTACATACATAAGTATCTACAAACATCCATACATACATTTGGATGAATATACATACATATGTATGTACATATATATGTATGTTACACACATTTTACACACAGCCTTTGCTAGGCTGACTGACGGCTCTCCTTCAGCAACAATATGGGAAAACAAATTCTCAGAAAATATGTAGTATGCACACGGTACTCATACACTCACTCTCTCTTCACATGGTTTTTCGTAGTTGGTGAAGTCATGAAGTTGCCTAAAGGTAGACACACAGAAACACACACACACGAACACAACACACAATGGTTTTTTTCTCTTGCTGTTTTTCTGATTAAACTGAAAGCATTAACAAAACAAAATTTCATTTTAATTTTGCCATACTTGGTCCACCCCGTGAGGTATGTATGTATGCACACACACACGAACACAATACATGGGCTCATTAGATACTTTTGTATCTCAATTTAAGCAGAAATTATGAGCAGCAAACAGAAGAAGCAGCAGCAACTCTATAATAAGATATTGTTGAGAGGAATAAAAAAATGTTGCCGTTAACCATCGCCGAGAAGACTTAATCCGCCTTATTGGGTTGAAAATGGTTAACAAGTTCTCAAAAAAAAGTTCAAAAGGCGGTTACAATATCTTCTAACAGAACTTCTATTCATATTCTCGCAGACAAGCAAAGTCAAGTTTCGTAAATTAGGAATATCAACTGGTTTGAGAAAGAGCCTTAACTTTACATATGTATATGAAATATTGAACTAATTTTCTTGTAAAAGCAATGAAAATGGTCAGTTTCGATTTTGGTAGCACTCGAAAATGTCCTTATTATAGAATTCTCGCATACTGATCAATTACAATATTAATATGTCGGTGATAATATTAGGGAGAAGTCCGAGTCCCTCGTTAGAACCAACAAAATTGTAAAATATAATTTTGAAAGTGCCAAGTCCACTGGCCCGATGGTGTCTTATCCTCCAAAAGTAATAAAACTCATCCAAAGATTGTAAAAGTTTGTCTCTTCATCTTTTATATAGGCAAGGATATGTCTCAAAACATTGATAAAGATGCTGGATGGTCACAAGGGTCGGTCTTTCCTTTCACCGCTCCTATATAACACTTCAGAAATCCCAATACCAATTGGTTGCGCCATTCTGCACCATGATTCTTGAGGAAGCTTTTGATGCATTTGCTAATTGTTTTTCAACAAGCAGAGAAAACGTTAGAATCAAAATACCACGGCAATTTCGGGAAGTCATATCAGGCTAAGCCAAGAAAGAAAAGGTCCGTTTAAACAACCGAAATATTCATTTAAGAAACCGGAAGATGAATTGAACAATGACCAAGACATAAGGTTTTTTCGATAGAACGATCGGTCACATAAAGTGGATTATGTTTCTAGAAGATTCCATAACATAAGTATTCCAGGAAACTCATTAGATTTGATAAGTGATATCGGTTGCGATTAGCCATGACTAATAGCTCGATAAGCCATATACATAATAATGATTTAAACATTACTAATATGTTCGACTTCCAGTTGAGTATTCTTCGTTGCCATTTGTTGTTAGATTTTTACTGCCCTTTCACTTGAATTTCACTAAATATAAACAATTTTGTTATCTTTCGAAAGATTGAGGTAGGTTTTTTTTTTAAGTATTTTCGCAAATTAATGGTTACCTGTTGAGGTCTTCAATCAACTGACGACTGGCTGACTATATTAAACAATTTGTCGCTCATATTGATATTATTGTGATTATACTTAAAGATCAGCGGTTTTTTTGTGGTTTGATTAAATTAAACGATTAAATTTTTAAATTTAGCGATTACTTGCCTTGAATGCACCAATGTAAATACCTCTGTACTTGCTCTTTCTCTCTCTCCCTCACTATCAATTTTACTCTATCTATCTTTCTATTTGAATACCATGCAGTTGGTTAGAGTGAAATGGTATATTAGATCAATAATTGTAACCACGAAATAGATAATTATTAGATATTAGATATTTTAACTACTTTCTATATTGTTGTGACGTGAAATAAAGCAAAAGGTTTAACAGCTTAAGGCATTTAATATTTTTTAGGCCCATTGCACTTGTTTTACTTGCAATTGAATGGTATACCAAAGTCGATTAAGTAGTTTAAGATTCTTTATTTAAAATTTCATTGATAAAAGTACTACGAAAAATATACACAAACATATAAAACGAACTTAAAACAATAACCCAACGCCCACTGGAGATAGCACACACACATACACACACACACACGCCGCTTATCAGCACATACGCAGACACACATCATTTGCAAAGTTGAAATTCTAAGAAGAACAATCAAAAAGCATTTCATATTTCCAAGTAAAGGCAAATATATTTATGTGTCTATATGTATGAGGGGACAAGCGCAAACGGTTTAGTAGATAATATTCTTTTTCCTAAGGTCACTTATGCCATGCCAGGAGGGGGCTACGAGGGGGCTGCTATAACTAATGGTAATGATAATGATGATGATGTTCAGGTGTGTCTGGTGGGAGGAGGGAGGAGAGACTACCAATTACGCAAAGTCGCAACGCTCTGACAACAGAAGCAACAACAGCCAAAAACAGTGACCCAAATGGAAATTCAACTAAAACAACAATAATCAGCAAACCAAGTTAAATTGAACTGGTTTTATTTTCTTTTCGTTTTTGTGTAACAATTTTAGATTCAAAGAGGGTTTATTATGATTTTTTCAAAAGAAAATCACATTAAGCTATTCATGAGAAAACGCTTTGAACTTTTACATACACTCTTCTTAGCAAACAATTGCAAATTTGCATAAAGCAGATTCAATTGAAAAACTAAAAAGTTAGATGAGATGAGAAGATATTTTTATCGATTTTTTTGAGTTTTCCCTGTAAATATTAGCACCTTTACAGGGTTTCAGTGTCTAAGTAGTTCCTAACACTAATCAGTAGTATTTCTTCCAATTTAAAGTGTAATTTTCTGTACGACATCTTTTTCCTGAAACTGATCAAGATTGTTTCTTTTTATATTTTTTTATAATTGCAATCTATCCTAAATGGACAATAAGCAAATGTTATCAAAGGTAAACATGGCATAAGGGGAATCACCAGTGCGTCTCTGATCTAAACGGCAGGTCAAGTGGGTGACATCTTTTTAGACGTCTGGTCTGTTTGAGCGCCAGTGCAATATCATAGGTTTCTAACCGGGAGAGGTACCGAATGTCATACCTCCGGATCTCGGACTTAAACGAAGGAATGTTAAGGTCTTTGTGGACGCACTTCCACAATCCTGCCTAAAAGCTTGTTCTGGAATCGCTGCAGATTGAAATTCTGAGTTTGAGTTTGACTCGTACATTTCATATTATTTAGAAATAAAAATTACAGGAAGAAGAATTAATGAAGATAAGAATTTCAAAAACAAGATCTTCTTATTCAAGAAATTTAACAAAGACAAAACTGAAACTTATGTCTCAATATAAATAAAGGTACACACAAACTTCCTGTAATTAAGTCGTTCTTAAATTATAAAAGAATCTCTGATTGCCATACACCTAAACCTTTAAAGGCCTCAATTTCAAAATGACAAAACAGAAAGGGTATTTATGAGATGTATAAGACTTACATAGGTATATACAGTAGATTCCTATGTACAATGTATTGTTGTAAATCAAAAGGTAGATTATAATATGTACCTACTCGAGTTGCCCTCTTGTCATCACACACACACACACGCACACACATTTTGGATACTGGGAAACAATTGAGTGTTTTGCCCACATTTCACTTTTTGGCATTGCGTTTCAATTGAACAAATTCACGCGAACAATTAACAATAAAAATGAAACGAACAAACCCTAGAGAGAACGACAAAGAGGGAGAGAGAGAGCTGGCGGAGAAGCACACAAAATCAAATTTCCAATGAAATCTGTTTGTAAAAATCGAAAAAGCAAATAACAAAATAAAAATACAATAGGTTAACAAACCAGGGATGGATACAAAGGTGAGTGCCACAAGGTGAAGAGGAGCAGCAGCGGCAGCTGAAACACTTAACAAATATTTTTGTTTCGTTGTTGCTGGGCAGACAATTTGGCATTTTCGCATACAATTTCTTTGCATCTTTTGCTTGTTTATTTGGTTTTCTTTCTTTCTGGTTCGATTCTGTGTTGTGTATAGACAAACCAATTAAGTAACATCACTTTGGTGGAACACCATTCCTTCACTTTCCTTGTATTTATCCTGACTACCTCATCCTCTTCCTCCTACTTCTTTTCCTTCTCCTTGGCGAAAACAAAAATTTCACATGAAAAGCTATTAAAAACCACAAAAACAGAATTGAGAACGCGTTGAGTCGCCGCACTGTGGTTAAAAAGTGATTGATAGAAACTTGAATTAAAAAGTATGAGACCTATTTTTTTGAAATATTTTATTAAAATAAAATTTCTTTAACTTTGTTTAGTTGTAATTCTCAACCAGTTTTAGTTTTAAACATATAAACTGTTAAACAATAAGACAAGTCCTTTTATTAAAACTTTTGCTTGAATAATTTTCTATATTTTCTTATGAAATATTTATTTCTGAAATCCTTTTTTCATTAAAGAAGATATTTTTCCGTTTTTTACTGAAAAAAATCCCCTTTACACCTTAATTCGAAAATTGATAATTTTTTAGTTGGAAATTGACCACTATGCGCGTCCGTCTGGTGTCTTGTTTGGTGTTTGGCCTCCTCAAGTTTAATACAAATTTCAAGGAAATGAGCGGAAGAAGATGGTAAAAGCGGGTTTTTACCAAGAATAATCAAAAAAAAAAAAAGAAGAGAGAAGAAAAGTGCACACACACACCATCAAAATATCTACTCGTCGTCGCACAAGAACAATTTGACGCATTACAAACGAAGTTAATAACACCTTTTCTTATGAAGGGTATGCGACCGACTTCCCCGACCATCTCTGCGTTCCTCCCCATCTCCATCTCCTTCTCTTCTTTTGGCTTCGTCTTCTTCTACGGCTTCAGCCGAATTCATTGCGGCAACGGCAACTGACTACACACACCTTTACCTCTTTAGCCAAAACCCAATAACCAGGTATCTCTATCTATCTCTGTTCCACTCTTTCGACCACTAACCTCTCGCTCTCACATACTCTTTGAGTTTTTTGGACTACAGTGGAGACTCTTAGTAGGTTTAGGTACACATACATACATACATACATATGTATACAGAAATATGCAAATAATATTCAATTAATCATTTCCTATTTTCTTTCGCTTTAAATAAATTTCAGGGAAATTCCGTTTGTTCCATTACATATATTTTTTCACATGTTTTTTTAAATATGTATACATATTTTCATAGAATTGTTTTTATTTTTCTTTTTGACACATTTTTGTGTGAGATTTATGAGAAATTGCAAAATGTTTACCAACTAATAAAAATTTTATTAAAGAGAAGCATTTTCATTACTTAGTAGAAGCAATAAATGTTCAGTTTTCCAATTAAATAAGGTTAATGGACTTTTTGATCTCTGTCCAATTGTTAATTAATAAAATAATATTTATGAATTTTCTAAAGAAAAAATATCTCATTTTAATTTAAATTCAAATTTTCAAAAAAAACACAAAAATGGTAATTTTGGGATACATTTTTCCATAGTTTCTCAAATATTTTTTTTTTTTTTGAATACAAAATATAAAAACCAAATTTTTTACATATAGTTTTGTGTTGGAAAAGCCGCTAATATAATTTTTTTTTATAATTTAAATTTGCATTATTTTTAACGCGAAAAAAGAGTTAAAAGTTGTAAAGCACAAAGACAGGACACAAAAATTTTTGCATTTTCCTACAGAGTTTTTTTATATTTATAAGACTAAGAATTATAATGGTCAATAATAATTTATGCATGTGAGCTATAGGACCGTAAAAGATAGTCTTCATGTAGATTGTCCAATGAAAAGAAGATATAAACAGGTAAAATATGTAGTTAAAATGCCTCTGTAGGAGCTATAGACGAAATACATATGTACATACATATATGTATGTATATTAAATCAGATCAAATATCGGAAATGGTGTGGTCAGACCAGAGCTAAAGATTTCAAAAATCAGTTACAAAGGACTAAAAATTTTGGTTTAAGCATTAACTAACTTAAAGATTGAATTAACTCTGAAAGTCAATTGAATAAGTTATCAATATCTTTGTATATTCGTCATTCGTCAACAAAACAATTCTTACGAAAGAAAACAAATTGTATCTTAAGACGACAGATGGAATTGTCGTATAATTTCCATTTTAATACGAAAAATTTCGCAGACTTTTAAAAAGGAAAATCGTTTTGTTACACTTGCACTAAATTTTTTTGAAACGGAAGAAGCAGAGCAGACTTCCGATTCCAATCGGAACAAATTGAATTCATGAATTTATTTTCAAGTTGTTTAAACTATCTTAGAAATTAAAATATTTTTGGGCCAAGTTTTTTTCAATCTAATTTTTGATTTGAAAAAGAATTAATTAAAAAAAGTAAACAAATGGGAATATTAAATTTGATTCAGAGGTACTTCTAGTTGTTCTCTTTTACTAAATGAAATGAAAGTTTATAAATTTTTTATATTGCAAAATATTTTTTTTTTAATTGAAATATAAATTTGATTGGAATTGTTGGTGGATTATTCTAGGAATTAGTTTCCAGTTTTAAATACAGGGGGAACCCCTTTTCTGTGGACAGCCGGCGATTACCGTTATCCAGCCAAAGAGTGTCATATAAAGGTAAACCGTTATGAAACTTTCTCTCTATCTCAAAATCTATCTTATTTTTTTCACTCTAGATCTTGGATTATAATTCCAAATCAAGCTTTGAAAATTCTGTCAGTATTGCGAATCTTCACTGTAGATGCATTTGTATGCGACTTAAGTGTGTGCGTGTGTGTTTATGTGTGAGGGCCAACTTCAGCTTGGCTTGTGGTGTTGAATGTTTGCAGCCGCAGCAGCAGCAGAATTTTCATTCAATAGCTCAATGAGAGAAACAACAACAACAACATGAGAGCAAAAACAGCAGCAGCTGCCAACATCATCACACACACACACACAAGCCACCCGCCGTTTGTGTGAGTGAGAAGTGTAGCTGACTCTGTGTGTGTGTGCTCATTGTTGTTGGTGCTTGTTAAGCTGCTTGGCTGCTGTTGTCTCTGCCGCTGCCTTTGCCTCTGCTACGGCCGCCGCTGCTATGTGTTGTCTCCTCTCGTCACTTCTCAGAAATCGGTCTAAATTAGAAAATGCGTTTCTGGGAATTTTTCGTATCTCTCTTTTGGGTACACAGAAAAAATACGAAATAAAAACTCAAAGGGGACGACATTCAATATAATATACATATTATATACAGATATATATATATATATATATATATAAATACATATAGCTTTTGTAACCCCAATTACCCAGAATCGTAGATAATTTATCAATGATAATAATGATCATATTTTTGCCACATAGTTTATTTACCTTGCTGCTGCACAATTTTTTTTTTGCTTTTGAAGCTTCTTCTTTTTCTGCTAGTTGGCACTTTCTATATGGATAAATTGTTGATTAAGCATAATCTAGTTTGGCTTCATTGAATTGAATTAAGTTATAGTATTATATTGATGAACGAGCATAAATACACACACACAGATACACGAACACACAAGCACAAGCACAATTAGTTGAGATTTTTGTTGTTGCTACTTTGTTGTTGATGGCTTTCACACACAAATATACACAATTGCATACATATACATAGATATTTCCAATTATTCAATTAATATGAATTCTTTGCATCCATTTATTGAAACGCACGTACACGTCCACGTCGAGATTGTGCAAAATGTATCTTAAAAATTAAACACTAAAAAACTATCTCTTAGATAGATTATCTCATCCGTACGTGGAATTCGAGAAGCGCACACACGTCCATGCAAATCGAAAACAACAACAACAATGGCAAAACATCAAACCACTATTTCCCACGAAAAAATCCCACTATTTGTCAGTGTGAAAAAATAACAAAATAATGGGGGCCGGATCAAAAAAAATCGTTTTTCAACATGATCAATGTATCGGTAATCGATAAGAAAGTACGTGTAAAATTAAAAAAAAAAAAAAAATTAATTTTTTTATTCCCAGTTTAATTTTTTCAGAATAGAAACTAAGCTTTGAGCATATAATATTTCCTATATTATATTATTGTTAAACCTAAAAACCCGTTTTTCTCAGAAAAATATAATATTATATTTTTCATAATTGGTGGGCGTTTAAATCAATCTCCTTGAATTTTGTTCCAATCTTAAAAAAACATAAATTAACAAAATATGTAAAACCATCTTGATAATAAAAGTTTTAAAAGTGTGTCTAAGCTTAAGAATTCTGAACCTTTTATAAATATTTTAAAATAAAATTGGTAATTTCAAGAATAAAAATGTCCTTGAATGAACTAGGTTAACGATGACTTTTATCGAACTTGGGCGGGATAAGTTTAAAATCGAGTAATGTAAGTTACTCTCTTCCTGCTTGAAAATGACTCTGATAAGAAGGTCAGCTGACATTATTTTTGCATTATCAATATTTGCAGATTCTTAAAATAAATATCTGTAGGATAGCAAACTTAGTTATACAATAAATAAAGTAAAACCATTTTGACGAACTAATCTCAGTCCAGTCAGTAGACAAACACTGACAACAGATTCCGAGATGAAAGATAATAAATACTTGAATTCAGAGAGAGAGACACACACTGAGAATAGACCGAGACCGAGATCCATCTTTTTGAGAAGAGAATCTCAGCTGCAGCAGCCTAACCTAATTCAATTAAAATTAAAACGCAAAATCTACACGACTAAACCTAAATTGTCCCAATTATACATACATATCATCTCGCATCTCGCATCTTGTTGGTCGTGGTGGTCATTCGCGTGGGCAGACAGTCACTAGAATGAGTTCAGCTGGAGCAGTAGTACCATTAGCAGCAGGTGATGCATCATTAGGTGGCGAAACTATAGAAATGCATCGCTCTAGCTCGATGCCCGTGAAGCCCAAGCCCTTGGAATCGAAACCATTGGCACGCTCATTGGAAAAAGAAACGGTCAATGAGGTGGATTACTATCCAGAGAGTCCTGGCTTTCGACGACGTCGTCATAAATCCAATCATTTGGAAACGCGTAGTGAACAAAAGTGTGTCAATTGCAATTTATTTAAAATTTTCGAAGTTTGTTAAATTACATTTTAATTTTTCCAATTAATTAGCTTTCCCTATACCAATGACTGGGCTGGTAGCACTATTGAATTAGCCCCTGATGCTGCTGGTCCATCTGGAGCTCCCGTCGATTCGGATGGCCTGCGTCGTAGTATGCATCGGGTTATGGAGAAAAATGGTCGGGAAAATGTTGTCTTTCGCCGTATACCAGAGAAATCCTGGCGTTATATGCGTGATGTTATCACCACTCTGGTAAGATCCCTATTTGGCCACAACACAAATAACAACAACAGCAACAACAAAACTAAATTGCCATCGGATGTCTATAGCATAACGCCCAGTATACAAAGCAAATTAGATGAATTAGCCAATGAGGCGCCAACCAAAACCACGTCAAATTCACATCATCAAAGTGAACGTGTCACCTTTACCATTGAATAACTAACAACAATTAGAAGAATTTTAAACATGACAATACTAATAAGAATAATAAATATCATTGATTTTAACACGAAACATTTATGGAATGGCATCTTTCATTTCTCTAATTAATAACATTTTTCTAATTAATTAGCTAAAGTTATTCAAACATTTTCGTTTACAGAAAGTTTCAAATAGATAAATTAGTTAGTTTGGTATGGTTCTATTTAGACACAAATTTATGAGGTTCCCCCGTAATTAATAGATATCTCTAAACAATTTTGATCTGTCTATAAATTGTGTTTTTTTTTTTTTTTGTTGAATCGTTTCAGTTGTAAAACTTCTTTGTCTGTTCAAACACATACAACACAACACTCAGTTTCTATTGCATAATTTAGGGAGCAAAGTTCTTCTAATCATTATAGAATGGATTTTTCGACTTTAAATATTCAGTAATGATTTAAATTTTAAAGTCTGAATAGTATTTTGTGTTTCCGATTCATTGAAAAATTGATTCTCAAAGAAAAAGATAATTTTGTAGTAGTGATTCGAAAGTTCATATAGGTATTTATTTTTATTAAATTAACTCCTAATAGATATAGATTCTTTAACTACTTGAAAGGGGAAGTAAAGATGGAATTGTCTGATCTCTGTTTGGAGATTCAACACATTTATATTGTTTTTAAAATTTCAAGAACATTTATAGCTTAACGATTCAAAATATAACCATTTAATCATATTTCATTAAATTTAACTAACAATAATTTAAACAATGAAATCTTATTGTAAGAATGAGATTGGAATGTAAGATTTTCAATATTAGCAAAATTTGAAAAATAGGTTGAAGATAGGTTTTTTTTGTCATTTTGGCTCCGGAACAAACTGAAATATGGTTTTGATGTCCTCCCAAGCTTTGTAACCTGTCAAATTTTGAGAAGTTAAAGAAAGTTTGTAAAAAAATTAATATACTAGAAGTTAGAATGACAATGAAATTTAAGCCTTTTATCAAACTATCGTGATAACTTTCAAAAAACTAATGATGCAGTTCAATTCAAAAGACGCAAAATATGTTGGTCATGTCCTTTTTTCCCGATTATCACAGTGTTATCAATCTAGGATTTACTCATTTATGAATCTTTTAGAATCAGAACATGCCACTTAGTTTTTATGTGGACTGTTTTCAATCCACAATTTCACTGCTATTCCGGGATGGATAGAAAAGACCCTTCTCACATAAGTAACATTTATTTAAGGACAATTTACGGGCTTGTCATTAATTTGAATCATTTCTTAAATGTTATATTCAATTTAGCGCTTAGTTATAAGTATTTCTTATAGATCCAGAGGAGCGGGAATTGCCTTCAAAACTATAATTCCCGCTCTCCCCACCTATATTGAAAGCCATTGAAACCCAATATCTATACAAAAATATCAAAGAAGTTTATATACCCTTGCAGTCCTTGACAATAATAATTTCACATGTTCAAAATTTGTTTTCTGCAACTCAATTCATTAATATACAAACAAAACAATTTTACTCTTCATACTATGTACAATTTGTTCTTCTTCTTCTCTCATTCCCTAAGCAAAGCAACGCACGCATACACATACAGTTTATGTAGCGTTGCGTCTGTGTGTGTATGCATGTGCTCTGTTGATTTGATGATGACGTAGTAGGCAGCAAGCAGAGCTGCCGGCAGCGATTGAACCGATTTATATAGACTGTAACTTGTGTTCTATTTATCCGATCAGGGTCAAATTTTGGGATCTGAGATTTTATATCAAATTCTATTATATTGGTAAATTTCATGGGGATACTCCAATTTTTGCAAAAATTTTTGTTCCAGAGTTATATGATATAGTAGTCCGATCCCAAAGATTTTCATACTTTATCTCACCCGGGTAAAAAAAAAGCTCCCAAAAAAAAATTTCATCCCGATAGCTCTTAAGATGGCTGAGTAAAACGCGTACGCACCGACGGACAGACGGACAGACGGACATGGCTATATCGACTTAGCTTCTCATGCTGATCAAGAATATATATACTTTATGGGGTCGGAAACGTCTCCTTCTGTGCGTTACAAACATCTGACCAATTTTATAATACCCTCTGCAAGGGTATAATAAGAATGGTTAATGTTTAATTCATATTAAAACTCTTCTGGAATCTTAAGTCTTATTTAAGTCCAAGGCAAATCTCGTTTGATTATGATTTTGCTTCACAATAACCAAGCAATATCATAATATTGGTTCAAAAATTAATTAATTATTGATCTTTAACATGTTTTCAGAAACGAATTTCAAATTATAAAACCTTTAACCTATGACTCTTTTAAGGTTGAAACGGATTGGAAGTATATGCTGACCTTATTCTTGGGCAGCTATTTTGCCAGTTGGATATTTTTTGCCATACTCTGTTATGTTGTGGCTTACTATCATGGGGATTTCCTTTTCGATACGATAACCGGCGATCGCTTGGGAGAGGGCAAAGATCCTTGTATCTTTGGGGTACGGACTTTTGTGGCCATGTTAATCTATTCGATTGAGACACAAACTACTTTGGGTTTCGGCGAGAAATACGCCAGCGAGGAATGCCCCGAAACAATATTTCTATTTGTCATGCAAATGCTGTGCGCCGTGGCCATTGAGGGAAGTATGGTGAGTGTTATCTATGCCAAGACGGCACGGCCAGCCAAACAGATGACGAAGCTCAAGTTCAGTGATAAGGCAGTGGTAAGTCAAGAGGCACACACGCCCATTTAATAATCATAAAAGTAAGTACTACTATAGCTATATTTATTTATACAGATTTGTTATCGCGATGGGAAATTATGTTTATTATTCCGTGTCTGTGATCCCAGGGAACAGCAAACAATCGAGTCCAAGATTCGAGTCTATATGATTGTGGATAAAAAGTGAGTTCACTTCCTACTATTTAAAATTTAAAATATAACTCTATTTGTTTCTAGAACCATTGAGGGTGAAGTCATTAAAACCCATACGGAACTTAAACTGGAAGGCAATGGCGAACAGTTGATAGTTTGGCCCGATCTTGTGTGTCATTATATTGACGAATCGAGTCCATTGTATCGTTTCAAGAATGCAAAACAATTCAATGCTGGTCAATTTGAGTTATATGTATCCATTGTTGGCACTTCTCCGGCCACAGCTCAAATGACCGAGGCGAAAACATCCTTTGTTCCACGTGAAATCTTTTGGGGTCAACGTTTTGTCAATATTATCCATTATGATGCCCTACAAGAGCACTATATAGTGGATTATGAGAATTTCAATACAACCATTTCGGTTGACATGCCCATGAAGATTGCACAGCAAATAGAATTGCCCAAAAGCATTGAAAACGCAAAATTGGAATCAAAAGAATGAAATCAAAACGAAAATAAATTGTTTAAAATATTAAAAGAAAAGTGCATACATAAAGTTATAGTTAAATATTTAAGTTAAATTTTCGAAAACCTTTTTTTAAAGTGTTGATATGGGAAATAAAATTCGCCATATCAGGACCAACTTTTGTACCACTGTACATGTTTACGCATAAATAAACTTACTAGTTAAAGTTTGTTCGTGCTTAAATTACTGTGTGCATCAATCAAAGTCAAACATTGTAAGATTATTTATTGAATTTCCAATTTCATTGAGAAATTGACATTAGAAATTAGTTTTCAACAAACTTTTACTTTACTATTAATTGAAAATTTTAAATAATAGTTACACAAAGATAATAATAAGAATAATCATAATATGTAAAAATAAGGGTAGACTTTAATACAAGACAAATAGTTTCATTTTGGTTCAGATTTCTCACGTAGTTGGGCAACTTGTGCCTTTAACTTTGCATTCTCATATTGTAGACGAGAAAATTCATTGACAAATGGATCACCGTGAATTAGTATGGCCAAGGCATTGCGTATCTGTTGGGTGCTATCCACTTGATGATTAAAGTAATTGGCTACTTGAGTGAAAATATGCCATTTGTTTTGTTCGCCAATAACTTTCATTTCCTTTTCCAAATGCTCAAAACGCTGATCGACAAAATCACGCAGATTATTCAATTCTTTGGACACATCCAAGAGTTGTTGGGACGAGGCGGCTGATAGACCACTTGATGTTTGGGCTAGCAATTGTTGTGGTTTTAGTTGGGAGCTTGAAGATTGCACTGTAGGATGATGTGGCGTACTATTCCTACTGGCCGAGAGCATGCGAAGGCGTCGCTGCAGCTCTTGATCGACCATTTGGGGATTCTCTTTGTCGCTGCTGCTGCTAGAGGAATTTACAGATTGTTGCTCTTCGGCCAGATGTTCATCTGTTTCAGCGATTTGTTTTAATTTAATTTCACCCGACACATTGCTACGATCACGCAAAGGGCCACTGAGAGTTTCTGTAAATGAATGAGATTGGTTAAGATTGCGGAAAGGAATCAAGTTAACGGGAAATACAAACGTTGTAATGATTCCGGTACTGGACTCTCCAAGAGTTTGGACTGATCATCGTTTGAACTTCGCTTACGTTCACCCAAAGTTTCCCAATCGAAACTATCTCTTCGATTCATGGATAAACGTGTTGACATACGATCCACAGGCTTTGGAGCATGCTGACCATCTAGAAAATCACAAAAGGAATCACGATGTGGCCGGAGAGTCATTGTGGATGCAGTGGGCGTGGCCATAACACCACTATTAATGCTATCCAATTGTAATTGTGTGCTTAGAAGATTTGCAGCAATGGATTTGCGCAATTCATCACTGGAAGCAGGTTTGACAGTGGGTAAACCTGCATCCATGGTTACATTATGAGCACTCGAGAAACTAGAACTCTGCTGCTCATCATTGGGCACGGGTACAAATGCAACACGAACGACACCACCTTCGTGAACTTTACGCACGGCCAGTGGTTGTTTGGTGCTTCTCATATCATAGGCTATCAATTCCCCTTTAAGATTCCCGGCACAAAAGTACATGCCGCATTCGCTTAGTGCAACAGTTGAAAGGGGAGTTGTATATTTCAGACGATCCGTTGATGGCTGACCCCGTTGCCTACGTATATCAAAGATATTGATCTTACAATCATAGCCCACACTGACCAGCAATGAGGGCTGAGATGAGCACATGCTTAGATCACGACATGGTGCATCATGGGCATCGGTAACGTGAAAAGTTTTACGCTTGCTCTGTATATCATAGACAGTGACTGCCCCTTTATAGGAAGCCACACCTAGCTGCAATCGTTTGGTCGGATGAAAGCGGGCCAAAGAGGATCTAAAAGGGAAGCAATGTAAAGCCATTTATGGGTTTGTCAAATTAATCACCCTTCCTCTCTTCTTACTGCTCATCGATGTGAATTGTATCAATTTTGCGTTGTGTTTTCGTTCCATAGATATTTGTGCTTCCCGATTCGGTTACAGCGGCTATATACTCATCGTTGGCGTTATAATCCACATATAATATAGCAGAGCGAGAACTATCTGCTGGAAAGCGATGAATCAATTGAGCAGTACGATAATTATAGAGTTTCACATAGCCAGTGGATTGTCCTACAGCAATCTCCTCGGTGGATTGTTTGGCACAACAAACGCAGAAGGCATTATCGATGGTTAGTTTGCGTACTCTTTGAATTTCAGGAGCTAAAAAACAAGGATACATTTACATACATATATGTATATAGAAATGGCGCCCAAAAACTCTGGTTACCCTTATCCTCCTTCTCCTTTATACGCATCACAGCAAGGCCCGCCTTTTTGTCCACCTCCACAAAGAGGCGCCTTTGATTGAATTGAAAATCCGATGTTTCTCCATTGGCGTGAACAAATGTAGATTTTGTTTCTAGATCGGCAAAATCTGATAAGACAGTTATTTTTGATGTGGATATTAAATGCATTCTTTATATATTTTTGCAAAATTTTCTACGTTCTATTTCAAATTCGAATTTTCTTGGGGGCCAAATGCGTCTGTCTTGTGAGATATAACAGTGTTGCCAGACTGCTGCTAAATGTTTACACGATGGAAAATGAATTCGTTTTTCTTGAATTTAAATTGTAATATTATTTGTGTCCAATAGTAAAATTTAGCCCGAATACAGCATGGCCTAAAATGCAGAATTGTTTTTTAATTTAAATTTCAAAAATGTCAAATCATAATTTAAAAAAAAAATGTACTTACCTAATTCACTATTAAATGATTTACTCTTTTTATTTTAATTGAGTTTAATCTTTCCACATGAATATTAGAACAATTTAAGTATAAATACGACGCGTAAACTAGATGAGAAAAAATTTCAAAACTTTTTGAAGAAACTTTTTGTTTTCGTCAATTCGTCAATTTCTTTTAACTAGTAACTTTTGCTTTAAATGTTATGACCTAACTTAATATTTTTTTTTAAATTGAAACCATAAATTAGCTTTATAACAAGAATAAAGAAATGTGCATCTGTTGCCGTTTGCAACCGCACCTTATTAACGCAACGCAGTGTAAACGTTTCTAAGTGTGAACGGCAACAGAAAATATCAAAATTTTGACAAGAGCAGAGAGGCAGTAAGCGCAACGAAAAGAGAATCATACGGAAAAGAAGGAAATCAAAAAAAGTCTACTTGCAAATTCAAATATAAGGAAATTCAGCCGCTGCTGACCGAGAAATGTTCATAAGTGTGTTAAATTCTTTTAAATGGCATTTATATGACATATAAATTCAATTAACATATATTCCTTTTTGTTGCGTTTTTGCGTTTCTTCCTGGACAAAGGCCAACTAGAGCAGCAACATTAAATTGTGACACACACACACACGCGCATACACTTATATATGTATATACATATATATATAAACCAACACGCACGCACATTGTAAGCAACCCACCAGAAACGGCAAACGAATAGCAGTGTGAAAGAGGAGGAGGAGGAAGAAGAAGAAGCAACAAACAACAACAATTACCAGCTGCAAAAATGGAAGCAGACGGACTAACAAATGAACAAACAGAAAAAGTCCTGCAATTTCAGGATCTAACTGGAATAGATGACATGAACAGATGTAGAGATGTTCTAATCAGACATAGCTGGGATATTGAGGTAAGGTGGAGTACCTAAATGATGTGAGCGGGAAAGTGTCGGAAACTGTTCATATACAAATTAGTATGAACTTTGTTTTAGTGTTTATTGGCTACCCATCGTCCACTGAATCTGGCAGAGTATTACCGGTCCTGAAGCAGTTCATCTGCTCTGCTCTTTCTCAGAAGTGTGGACACAATTATTTTTTAATTCTTCGCGCCAATTTAAAGTTTCATATTTCTAACAGAAATTTATGCTCCTTGCCAAAAGTCGTTACAACGTCCTCTAGGCGCAACGCGTCAAGTAATTATAATTGAAGAAGTTTTCTTATATAGGCCCGATATGGTTCCTGCTATATATCAGAAAGCTGTATACACATGTCCATCTACAGGACTTGACCTTTTCATAGTTTTAAATAGTTATATTTCTTCCGCCCGGGTAAAGTGTCTCTCCCGATCCCATCAAGATCCGGTAACGTTTTTAGGCACTTTGTTAGTATACTTGATTAGTTTGGGGCAATTTTAGAGGCAGCAGCGAACCTAGCTAGCAATTATACAAGACAACAACGGGAAATTGAGGAAGGTTTTCCTGCATTATTCTAACATTTATCATGTGTAATTCCTGACCTTGACTAATTTACAAATTTCGATCCTTTCAGGTGGCGTTTCAGGAACATTTAAATATACGCGAAGGCCGTCCCACAATGTTTGCTGCCTCAACGGATGTAAGAGCACCGACTGTCATCAATGATCGTTTCCTGCAGCAGGTATTCTCAGCAAATATGCCTGGTGGACGGGCGATTAGTCGTGTTGGTCCCGCTGGTCCAGTTCCCCGCAATTTTACCGGCTTTGTCGGCTATGTGATTAATTTTGTATTCCAATATTTCTATTCGACGTTCTCGAGCATAGTTAGTGCATTTGTGAATTTCGGCGGTAGTAATGAGCAACGAATAGTGACAGATCCATTGGGTGATGTTATGAAATTTATACGCGAATATTATGAAAGATATCCGGAACATCCGGTATTCTATCAGGGCACCTATGCCCAGGCGTTAAATGATGCTAAACAGGAATTGCGCTTCCTTATTGTCTACCTGCATAAGGATCCCACAAAGAATCCCGATGTGGATACATTTTGTCGTGAAACATTGGCAACACCATCTGTAATCGAATACATTAATACACATACACTACTTTGGGGCTGTGATGTATCCTCACCGGAGGGCTATCGAGTGATGCAATCAATAACTGTACGAAATTTCCCATTGATGGCCATGATCTCGTTGCGTGCCAATCGTATGACAGTTGTTGGTCGATTCGAAGGAGATTGTACTGCCGAAGGACTCTTGCGTCGGCTGAGGGCAGTTGTTGCCGCTAATGAGGTGTGGCTTAGTCAGGCTCGTGCCGATCGCTTGGAGAGAAATTTCACACAGACACTGCGCCGGCAACAGGATCTGGCCTACGAACAAAGTTTATTGGCCGACGAGGAGAAAGAACGTCAAAAGCAGCGTGAACTTGACGCTATCAGGCAACAACAAGAGGCTGTGGAACAAGAGCGAAGGGCAGCTGAACAGCGTAAAGAGAATATAGCTAGGCAAAAGATTGAATTATCTCGTTTTGTGCCGACAGAGCCCTCAGTGGACGCCATGGGTTCAATAGCTGTTGTATTCAAACTGCCAAGTGGCAAAAGGCTTGAACGGCGTTTCCGCGAAACGGATTCGGTTTTGGTAAGGTTATCTCTCAATCAGTTAGTAGTGATTGTTAACATTTAATTTCTTACGCATCTCTTTCAGGAGGTTTACTATTTCCTCTTTTGTCATCCCGATTCGCCTGATGAGTTTGAAATCACAACGAATTTCCCAAAACGTGTTCTCTATTCAAATGCTGATTGTAATCCCGCCGAGGGTTGTTTTACTAATGAAAATATTAACAAAACATTACACGATGTTGGCCTTAAAAATCGTGAAGTGCTCTTTGTCAATGATCTGGAGGCGTAACATCCCCTCCTCCCCCCTTACCACATCGCTGGTGTGGTAATAATACCCCCATACATGGCAAGAAGCTGAAACGCATTACCAAAACTTGAACCAAGTTTTAAGTAGTCTATAGTCCCGGAACGTCCAATTTTTGGAGGTTAAACAAAAAGTGAAGCAAACAAAAAAAAAAAAACAAACAATTCCTAATTTTAATCAAGAGAATAATAATAGAAATTTAAAAAATAATTGTTTAACAATGTTCTCTTTTAGGTTAATTATCTCGCTATATCTCAATTAATTTCCCTTAAGTAACCAAACCACTTGATTCCTGATTCCTTTGATTTTCCATACTTTGAAAGAAATGTTTAGATTTTGTTTAAAACAATTTGATTTAGCTGTACTTATGTTTTCGATAATTAAAAACAAAAAATTTAGAAATGAAATCATTTTTGTTATTTGTTTTCAAATGGAATTGGATTTAAGTTTTCACGGAGTCCATAATGGCATAGTAAAGTATATTTTATCGTTGATAATTATATCTTTATTGATATTAGTAAGTATTAAAAACGAAATAAAGAAAATGGCATAAATATTTCTCATTTTTAAATGTTGTTATTAAGTTATGTAAATGCCCATATGTTTAGTATGTAATATAGAGCCCTAATAGCTAGTCCACTTAACTAAACTAGTCGAGAATTTTGTATTTATTCTAATAAATAATAAAAATTGTAGAGAAAAATTCTTGCAAAGCTTTATGGTCTTAAAAAGTCTATATATGTGTCTACAAATTTAAATTTAACTACATTAAAGAAGAAAAATAGAAATATTTGCCATTTGAAATCTTTAAATAAATTATTGAATAATACATTTGAATTGAATAATTTGAATATAATAAAAATTCGAAACAAAAATAATCGAATGGAAAATTTTTTTTGCCTGTGCCATCTCTAATGATGACGTTCCATGTCATCGTGACATATCGATTTATGACAAAACCATATTGCAACACTACAAACACAAACCAAATCTTAGCAACACTGTTGCTGACTAACAATCCAAAATTAAGGGAAAAGTAAAAAAAAATTACACTGGACGCACTAGACCATTTTAGTGACACTGAAAACGATTGGACAAGTGCAGACGAGCGAACACATCTTTTGCCGAAAAGCAACGGTTCGAGCTCCAATAGGCTCCAACTGCGGACGAAATTAAAGCAGCTGACAACTCAGCTGTTTAATTTTAATAACGTGGACGTAGCTCACCATTGGAACCGGGCCAATAATAATAACTATCAGAAGCTCAGCACCGAATTCGACAAGTACGCAACAGTGAAAACCAGCAGCAAAAGGATGTCAGGATCAGGATCAACGGTGGGTGACGCAGCGGCGGCTTTGTCTGGAAATTTGCAGCTGCCGCCACTACGCAGTTTGGATGACTTCATTCTGGGTTCGGCTCGCTTTCAATTGCCCAATCTCAAGGATTTCGATAAGTGGGGCAATCGTGTGGTAAAGAATTTACTTTACTACCAAACCAATTATTTCCTACTCTTCCTTACCATCTATGCCCTGATGATTTTCTTCAATCCCACGAAAATTCTGAGTGGTCTCATAGTTCAGGCTCTGATCATTGCCGTAATTTGGCAATTTTTCAGTGTGAAAACAAAGAAAAATTTCATTGCCAGTCGTCTGGGTGGTGGCAATGCTCAGGCAGCTGAACAGATTGCCCAACAGAAATGGTATGTTCTAGCCGGTGCCCTAATTGGTGGCTATCTATTCTTGCATTTGATCAGCGCTGTTCTTTTGACCATTTTTACTCTATTGCTACCAATCTCGGTGACATTCATCCACGCCTCGTTGAGATTAAGGAACTTGAAGAACAAAGTGGTTAATACATTCGATGGCACCCTGATTAGTGCCTCCACACCGATGGGTGCTCTCTTGGATGCTGTCAATGTTCGTGCCGAGGGATTGGGAAATTAAAGATTGAGATGATGATGATGAAAGAGAAATTGTGTAGAATGCAAGGAAATGAAATGTTATACATATACCTTAATCAAGTTCTGTACATTATTATTATTTTTATGAACAATTTTGATCTTTTTTTATATTGTATTTGAAATATGATTTTATATATATTAAAACACGCATGTATTTCTTTTTTTTTAACTTTTGAATCTAAATAATAAAGTTGTCCCTATAAAGTAAATTATGCGTTTGCTTTTGAAGCTCTCACAGACAAAGGATGTAAATTTAAAAAATAGGAGTTTCTTTTATTTCATTAAATCACATGTAATAATCGGTTAAATTTACTAAATTTCTCTTACTTATTCATCAATTCATTTCATCAGATAAGATAATGCGCTATACTGATATGGTACAATTTATTGATTAATTATGAAATCTAAGAGAAAGATATAGATATACCAGTGAATTTTTAATCAAAGACATTCCATTTAGTCGCGCTATATATAAATTTCTTTCAATATCAAGACACCAAACGCCAGAGAGATTTTATCATTTAATAACTTGAATGTAAGACGTAATCTTAGTTCAAAAATATGTTAAATTTTTCTTCGGAGTATCAAGAATATCGTCCTAACAGGATTTTTCGGAGCACTTTAGAAAATATTATGTTTTTTGTGAGGCAAACCTGAAACCAGATACAGATTCAGCCCGTAATTCTGATCCGATTTGATTGAAACAAATTGCAATCGGCGCAGAATAGTTAATATTCTATTTGAGATTTTCTTTCCCCTTTTCGTTTAATATAAACTAAAAAAATGGCCAATTCTGAATGTAAACCGTAGGTAAAAATATGTAAATTCATAAAGAAAATATTGCCCCTATTCGATTGCATACACTGTCAATTAAAACTGGACTTGTTATATTTTTGTTTTTTATTAAAAAAAAAAAAGATTTAAAACTAAAATGTTATAATTTTTCATATAAAACACACAGTTTACACAAAAAAAAAAAAAAAAAAAAACCTTGCAAACGAGAGTTTAGTTTAATTTTTTTCAATCACATTCAAAACCATTATTGGCTCTCTCGGTTTTACCATCATCCAGCTCATTCTCCGAATCCCTTTCCTCACTTTCATCATTTTTGTATAATGTAGTAAATTTTGAGTTCCATGCATAGCCCATTTTTAAAATATAATTCTCTACATTCTGAGCATATTGTTTGCGATAATTTTCAATGAAATGAAAATGATCATGATTTGGTTTCATGAATGTATAATGACTGAATTCCAATGGATACGGGCGGGCCAAAGTTTTCAAAACTTTTACATAAACGCAACGTCCTTTCATATGATGTGATAGACTCTGATAGGGACAGAATGTATTGATAACAAATTGATAGATCGTTGAGGTACTTTGAGCCAGAAAAATAATGACTGATAAATTTGATAAAATTACATTATAAGAGACATCCTCTTCGGGCAGTATAACTTGAAGCTCTAGAGTTCGTACTGTTTGATAGTACATTACCTCAGGTTGTACAACATTTTGAGGTAGACACATGCTGCTTTTAACGGATTTGTTTGAAATGTTGGTTGATTCGTTTTTACTTTTTCTCGTTTTAAAGGTAATCGTGTTATTCTCTTTGGGTAGTAAATACTCAAAGAACTTTTCATGATCGGCCATAGATTCTAGATCATCATCAGCAGCAGCAGTGGCACAGTTCATCATGCATTTCAAAAGATCCCCAATGCTATCCACTGGTGGTGTAGAATTAGGAATTTCCACAACTTTTTGACTTTCATCTTGTAGTTTCTTTTTTTTGGAAATCTCAAAAGCTAAATTGAACAATTTGTTATATCTGTTCATGGACTTAGACTGACTTTCAGTTGCAACTGGAGCAAGTTTTTCTTCAACAATTGAATTCCCTTTATCAATAGGTGTTTCTTCAGTAATTGGTTTATCATTTTGGACCACCACCGCCTCCTGTCTGTCCTGCCTGATATGATCTTTGAAAAATTCCAATATCTTATTGACAGCAGTTTCACTCCTCTCCACATGCATCTTCTGGAGTTCGTTAACTAATCGTAAATGACGAACATGCTTTTTAAATGTTGGTACATACGTTACAACGACCAGATCATTAATGAAGATCGTATGGGTCATGGCAAATTTAATATTAGCTTGCAAGAAAAATGATTCACCTGCTGCTGAATTGGTTAACCAGGATTTTACTTCTCTGACAACGGCTTCATCATCTGGATGCCAGCTTAATTCCCCGGATGAGGGTACTACACCCAATAGACGCATGTCCACAGACATGCGTGGCTCTTTTTTAAGCTCATCGGGGCATTCATAAAGTTGACCACATCGCGTTGAGAAAAGTCTTGTGTCTACATCTAAAGCTTGTACCTCTATTTTCAAGTCCGAGTTGTAGATATTTATATGCTTGATTTTTGGCACACAAAGGATTTGTACCCTTTCGAAACTGTTTGTTTGTGGAGTAAGATATACGCATATATCACGTGCACGTGGTGGCCAATAACGTGCCTTTTCCTTATTGGCCTGAAGCAATTGCAAACGTAGATCAAGTGTGGAATTAAGCGGAAGCTTTTGCCAAGATCCTTGAATGGACAAATACTCCAGAAGACGCACACAAAGGTGTGAGGGAGAATATACCTTAACAAGTTGCACCTTTAGGTTGACGCCCTCCAATAGGGGTGAGTCCAATGGCAGTCGATCCGCTTCATTTAACTGATGACGTTCATTGCACATGGTATCCCGGCATTCTCCATGTGTTAGTAACAAAGGGCATAAAGCTGGTTCATTCGACTTGTCCAAATTCAACTCATCTCGTATGCTACGAACAATTTGTTTAAGATTTTGATCCACCTCTTGGTGCATTTCCAGAAAATCCACCAAACGTGGTAATTGCCGATCACTTTGATCATCCAATAAAGTTAGAGAAAGGAGTGTCTTAGCTTCTGGTAATGCTTCCTGTGATAATCGTTGCATTATTCCTTGGGATAAACACAAATAACGCATTTTAAATTTACTCCACGATGTGCTCATGCTATAGTTTATTAATGTTTCAATATTACGTATATCCAGTTCGGGACAGTTGTCGGTGCAAACGAATATTAATCCATGACTATTTAATAACCATTTGTTCACCTCAATTTGCTTATCCAAGCCGTCATCTTGATAAAATGCCAAACATTCATATTTATGTTTCATCCAAAGAGCTTTTATTAGCTCTTTTATTTCCACATCATCCTGACAATAAATAAAAGTGCGAAAGGTTTGAGGAGGACGCTGCTTTAGGATTTTTAAAACTTGTTCCAACTTTGATTCCTTTTTAACCAAAGATAAACGCATCAAGGTGCCACCATAGAGAGCTGCTTCCAAGAGATCGCCAAAGATCACTAAGGATCTTTCACTTGAAAAGTCGTCCATTAATTTTTTTAGATAATGTTTTCTAAATGTTAGACTTATAATTACTGATTGTGGTGCGATTTTTAGACCCTTGATTAAAGTTTTAACATAATGATGACCTTGCTCCAATTGCTTCCTATCCATAAGGTCAATGTCATCGTAGACCACGAAACGTAAATTGGGAAATTGCATTTGACCATCATCCTGTTCGCAAAGCCAATTAAACTGAGATATTGTGGCTACCAGGCATCCAGCACCATTGAGCAAACGATGATAGAAATCGCTAGTTTTTGGATTTGACGGTACCGTCAGTGTAAGTGTTAACCATTCTTCGTTTCTAGACTTGCGTAGAAAACGATGGCATAGATACGCAATCTGCTGAGCGCGTTTTAAATCCGAAACAATAACCAAAGCCACGGCTCCTTGATAATTCACATCGTTCTGCAATATCATAAGTTTTGCCTCTCGTTTAGCCTTTAATTCTTCTCCAATAGCCTGACACATGGGCGGTATATAACATAGGGAGCGACCACTACGTGGTGCACTCACTATAATGGCTCCATGGCCGGATCCTTGATTTAAATGCGGCCAGGCATAGCTTTGCAGGCGTAGCAAATTATTAAAACCCATCTTCCTCATTGTTTCCAAAATATAGGGTAGAAATAAAACCTCGCTAAAGTCCCGAATGGCCTGTGGAGGCTCCTTTGACGATTGCCCCGTTGAAGACACGTGCGCCACCACATATTCCGAGCAATTTGGGGCCTCCAATGGATGAATATTGGCTACGGGAAAACTTTCCTGAACTTCGTAGTCATACATCTGTTTTCGCAAACTGTTGTTTCTGTCTTGATTTAGCTGCATATTGTTAAACATCGTGGATGGGACCTACAAAACTTTATCCTCGGCGTTATATTAACTTAGAAATGGACAAATGCAAAGCTTATTTAAATATCGATAACTTTTGGGCGGCAGAAATTCTCAAATTCTCCAACTGAAAACGATAAACCAATTCGCTGTAATTTATTTAATTAAAACAAAGCAAATATTTTGTTTAAGAGTAATTTTGTGATTATTTTAATTAACCCGCATTAACTTATAAACACTAATAATTCAATGTCTTACAACTGTCATCTCTAAGAATCATCAGTGTTGCAAAAGCAATTTCCAATGTTAGAAAGTAATGGGTAGAAAGGCGGTATTTCTGAATCAATTTTTTTCTTGCAAATGGTACATTTTTGGATAATTTTCATTATGTTGAAACATGATTTTAACTGATTGTAAGAAATTTATCTAAATATGAAAATTCAGCTTCTAAAATCGAAGATAGAGAATACTGATTGTAACTATTAAAGAAATATAATATATAAAAATATTTACAAATGAAAATTATGCATACGAATTATATGACAGTTATATGACATTTTATCTGTTTCGAATAATATTCGTAATCTTTTTAAAACCCAAATGGTCATATAAAAATGTATATGCAAAGAAACTGAGAAATGTTTTGGGGAGAAGGTAGATAAAATCCTTCCTGTTTAAAAAAAAGATACCCAAATTTGTCAAATAATTATAGATTGATTAAAATATGAATCTAATTTTGAAGGTGTTATTTATTGAATACTTGATTTAAACCAGTTTAAGATATATTGAATGGCTATTTAAATTTAGTTAAAGCTCGAATATTTGAAGTTGAAATCCAAAGGAACACACAACTGAAATCTAGAACTGTGTTTTGAACATTTTATGAATGTCTTTCTATTTGCCCCGCTTGAGGAAGGCAATCAAATCAGCTCGGTCCTCGGCTTTCTTCAGTCCAACAAAAACCATTTTAGTTCCAGGAATATATTTCTTAGGATCCTTGAGATATTCATCCAAATTTGATTCTGTCCATGTAACGCCCCTACTTATATTTGCATCAGTATATTTGTAGCCCGGAGCAGTGCCGCATTTACGTCCAACAACTCCGCTCAGATTAGGTCCAACTTTATGCTTGCCACCCGCTTCAATGGTATGACATTGGGCGCATTTCTGAACGAAAATCTTTTTGCCATTATCTGCATCGCCGGCCCCCATATTGGACCACCGTCAACAACTTCTGCAAGAAAAATGAGAATGAGAAGGAACAAACAGAGAGAGAAAGCATCTGGCACTGCCGCCTTAGTTTGAGAGCTTTACGTATTACACGGAGCCTTCAACGCATTTGTGCCTCAAGGACGTTAGTGACATAAAGTGGGTGGGGCTGGCTGACTGGCTGGCATGTTGGCGGGAGGTGGAAGGTGGGAGGGGTGGCTCATACTAGCTCTTATGTCATACAACAAAAGCCTACATGCCAAGAGCTCCCAGAAGCCACGCAGTCTGCCAAGTTAATTGCCCAACAACATGACTTTGACTATATGGGTCTACTTTGTGTCTATTGCGTGACTTTCGACTTGGCGCTGGGCATGCGTGTGATGTCTTTCCTCCTTCTTCCCCTCTGTCTCCTTTGCCAAAATCAAAATCGAAAATCGGCATAAATATATATCATATCAAAAATAGTCTCGAATCGTCATAGCCACAGGAATGTCTATGAATAATATTTTTTGAGATTCTCGTCAACTATTTTTAGAAATAATTTGTCTGGGCTTCTTTTCATGGGCATCATTTTTTTTGTTTGTGAATTATATTTGAGCAAAATAATATTTGAATATATTTTATGAGTTTTTCATATTTATTTAATGTTTACTCATAATTTTTCAAATTAATTAACCGTTAAATACATATTCTGTCCGATTTTTTAAAAAGAGCCAAAAATAAAAAATGAGGAAATCGAAATAAAATCGGAAGAAAAAAAGGATGTCTCCTCTTATTGGTAACACAAAAGAAATAAAAAATAATATGTTTTGAAAATTAGTTGAACAATGAACAAAATAAATTATTTGTGAGGAATCGTAAAGTTTCAAATGTTCAAATCAATTTTAATTTCTGCTTAAGTATAGAGACAGATTTTGTCTCTAAACATTTGAACTAAAAACAAAAACAAGCGCAAATCAAAATGTATTTTTATTAGTCCAAAAACATTTGTCATTTAATGGATGAATGTATTTTTTTTCTGGCAAATGTTAAAAAGGTTTCTAATTAAAACTGTTACCATATTTCCCTACCTCCTCCCCCAGCTCTCTCTCTCTGACGGCTATCTAAACACCATAAATTTATTTTTTGCGCTGATTAATTTAATTGGTAATACAAACTTTGATGACAACTGCTATGAGAGGTGGTTCGGTTAGAGGGGGTGGAGGAGTGTGGGCAAAAAAGAATGACAAGCGAACGTCAGCAGCCGCTGCTGCTGCTGCTACGCGCATTTCTCTCACTCTCTGTTCCTCTTTCTTGCTCTCTTTTTCTATCTGTGCATGTGCATCTATGCTCTTTGGCTCTGGGGCTGCACAGTAAAGATAAACAGAGATAGAAAGAGTATTGCATATGCCACAGGAAGAGCATAGAAAGTCAACTGCAAAACGCCAAAATTGGGTCAAGTAAAAAAAAAAACACCAACCAAATAAAAAGGGAAAATGAAAACTGAATAAAAATGGTATTAATAAAGAAAGCAAGACGCACACACACACACACACACATTGCACTCGAGAACTTGGCGGCATTTTTGAAATATGTAGTAAAAAGGAAATGTTAGGTAATTCAATTAGCAGATAGCGGGTAGCCTCCCTCACGCCCATCCAGTATTTTCCACAGGCCCCATCACCCACCACATGGTCTTTCAAACATTCGATACCCTAGAATCCAGTTAAATAGGGGATATTGGATAACAGAACAAAAATAATTATTTCCCCAAGTTAATCAGTAATTAAATATTAATATTTTCAGAAAAATATTCTAACAGGGTATTCTTAAAGTCATTAACTTGCCTTATCAAACATTTCCTTTCAATTAAAACGCATTTTACGCACGATTCTGCTGCCATTGGTGGCAAAAACAGATGCCACACAAACAAAAACACAAAGCGAGAGGGCACGTAAAATCCAAAAGGAAAGTTACAAGAGAGTGAGCGAGAAAGAGAGAGAGGGGAAAAACGAAATTGGGAGATGGAAGGCATTCGCATCAGGTGTCCATATCCTGCTGCTGACCTAACCTAATTTGTGCCCGTCGAGCTTCATAAATTATCTGCAGCCAAACAACAACTAAGACAGAGTTTACCCCTTCTTCTCTTTTGGGTAGTAGTTCCCCCACTACTCCATCATGGCTGACCCCCTTGACCACTATAAATAAATGGCGCACAAAATTAAATTACGCTTGAGCTGACCACACTAAGAGGACAAGGAAAAAAGGAGACAGAGGGGAAGATTTGTATGTGGATATGGCCAGAGGTAAATGAGGTTATGTAGGAATTATTGTTTGTTAGATCTATTGCTGCGGAAGTCCATAAAAAAGGTATGGATGTACATACATACATATGTACATATGTATGTATGCGGAATTGAGGTCAATGGGTTCAAAAAACAGACCTTTAGAATAGAATAAAGGATATGTATAGGACGAGATACACAAAAGCAGAAAAAGGATTGAGATTTTTGGATAAGCTATCTAAATAATTAAATACATTTTAAAAGATTTATGCATTTTGGTTGAAAGAGTTATGTAAACTTTACCAATTAGATCAATTATTTCACAGGATACTATGGTCACCGAGAGTAAAAAAGGAACAGTCTTGGAATTTGTTCTATTTTCCTGTCTAGGAGAATGATCCCAAAAGCATTGCTCAAGTGTTCGAATAAATGAAAAGGAGGATAATGAAAAGGAGAAAATTGAGAGAAAATAAATATGTATATTCGTACTAATGGATATTGATTCTTTTTAATTAAATGTAAATACATATGTATGTACATAAATCCGTACAAAAAAGTCCACATGTACGTATCTAACCTTAAAAATCTAATTTCTCCTACCTATGTACATATGTATGAAACAGTCTCTCCTACCGCCTTTTCATATTACATATACAAAAATGTGTGCCAAAAAAGGAGACAAGAATATCGTGAAAAACGAAAGTTTACGGCAAGAGAGAAATAGTACGAGAAAGAGAGATAAGAATCAACCATTTTTAGCAGCTGAAGAAAAGAGAAAATACGTGAAGATGAAATGGTTAAAAAATGTGCTAATTTATAACGGTCACTTTAACAGTTATATGTAGGTACCGTTACATGATGGAAAAACTAACGAAGCCAATGAACGAATTTTCAATTTGTTTTATGCAACCACTTCAAACTGCTCCTGCCACCAAGCCACTTTCGCAGGGTTACTATAGTGATAGATGAAACGGTTTTTATTGCCTCTCTAATTCTCCAACTAACCCCCCTCTCTCTCTCTCTCTCTCCCCGGAATTCAAATTGACCACTAGAATTCCAGTTTAATCAAGCAGCCATAACTTTCGCATTTGTCCCCTTTATCCATCCTCCTCCTTCTTGCTTTCCTCAGCGGTCACGTCAAAATTTGTGCTTTGGCTGTTGCGCAATTCGATTTGGCTTTGATGTGATGCCGGAATAACCCATCACAAGGGCTCCACAACCCCTCCTCCAACTAACCCCCACCCACCCACTGCCATCAGTATTTTCATTATGTGGCCTGCATAGAAATAACAGAATGGTGGGGGGTAGAGGAGGGTAAGCCCCCTAAATTCTTTTTCTTTCATTCATTTTGTGTTTCTCTCATTTCTCTTTCGATTTTATTATTGTGTGTGTTTCCAAAATGTTTATTCTACGCGCTTTCTCAGAGGGTGCTGCTGCTGCTGTTGCCTTTTTTTCAGTTTTTCTAGAACGAGGTCGCTGACTGCCCTTCAATGTGTGAGACAAGCTAACACTACCCCTAGCACACTATACCTCCCCCGCCAGCCCCCTGTCAAACTATATATGCCCTCCTTGCCCAAATGCTGGTATCCTTCAGTACAAGTTACATAAGCAGGGAAAAAGTAACAGACATAGCGAAAAGAGAGAGAGAAATCAAGAGAGCAAATTGTGAATGAATAACGGTGTCCCCCCCTACGCATTGGAACAAATGCATTGCTCTGTAGTACAGTGGGCATTCGATAAACATGCATATACAGAACAACCTGTAATGTTGAATACATAAATTGGTAAGTCGAAAACCAGATAATCCTTAAATTGAATTATTCAAATTGATGCCAATAACGCAACTGAAGTTAATATTAAAATGAAAACTAATAGAAGTCTTCTTGTGTCCACTGTTATGTTAAGTGTGCGTGTGTGTGTGTGTGGAGCTAGTTTTACCAAGGGGAGACTATGCTTACCTTTGCTTGCTCTCTTTAGCTCTGCTTGTTGCTTTGCTCTCACTCGTTCTCTCTCTCTGTTAACGCTCAGAGCGACGAATGGACAATTCTGCTATCGGGGAGCACCACAAAACAGCGGCGAAATGCTTCAACGATTCAAAAGCAAATTGGAGCTCGCGGTGTACCGTTCGTTCTTTCTTGGTTGTCCTCCTCCGTGTTGTAAATTATTTCGCGTCTTTGCCGATTGTTGGTCTTCTCCGATATAACGAAAAAATATAAGCGACGTCCAACGAGTTTTAGCGACAATTAAACAAGTATATATATAATACAATATATATATATTGTATATGTCTGTAGAGGAACACAACGTTTTTGTTGAACGTTCAATTTGTTAGAAGCGTTACACGTACACCTTCGGAAATTTTCTGTCTTCTGAATCAAAAAATTGAACGACAGCTGACTGCTGGAAAAATATTCAACAACAAATTGTCAAGGCCTACTTGAAATCGAATAAAAATAAATTCAACGTCTTAATAAAAGCTATCACAAAACAAAAAAAACGGGCTGCCAACTTGCAGTTGAAGGTAAGTTCAGTGTTGTGTAACGACGCTAAAATGCGTGTCCTTGTCCGGATGTAGAGGGTGTCCTTGAAAAAAGCAAAGCAAAAAACCACACACACACACACGCAAAAAGAGATGCCAAGAGTAATAGAACGAGACAGCAATAGACATGGCTCTCTTTCACACAATTTTACGTAATCTGTGCAAAGAGTTTTAGTTTTCCTCCTCTCAACTGGTTTTCCTTCCATTTGTTTTTATGGTCCGAAGTTCTCATCTTATTTTTTTTTGTGTGTGGATTTGAATTTCTTTCTATTTTTTTTGTAATAAATTAAAAAAAAAAAAAAAAGCTTTTGAGACTTTCACTTTTATGGCTTAGGATAAGCTGCATTTTCCACAATGGATGTGGGGGGTAGGTAGGTGGGTCAGGGTTGTGGGTGGAAAAGAAAAATGGCAATTGTTGCTTTTGTTAGGGGAAAAAGTAAAGAGAAATTGATTTTCTATGAGCCAGATAAGTGCCAGAAGATGCTTCATGTGCAACTTCATTTTCATTTCATTTATTTTTTGGTCTGAGAATATTATATAAGTAGGAAAAACTTTTCCCACAAGCTAATCTATAATGAAATCTTTAAATTGAGTTTTAAGGAATGTAAATATAGTAAGCCTGTTGACTTTGTGCAAACTTCAATTTCTTCATTTGAAAATTTATCAGAGTTCTTAAAAGAACCTTTAATTATATTATGCAATCTTTTCTTAAAAACTTTTCTTGAATAGATAAGTTAGAAAAACAATTTTTAATGGTGTTTTTAGGAATCTCTTTATATAGATAATCCTTGAATTTGTTATGCATATCTTGAAAAACAATTAAAATATTTTAATTAATATTTTAAGAAGTGGCTTTGGTTTTAGTTCAAGGTGATTAAAACAGAAGACAAATTTTATATAAAGTTGACTTAAAGACAAAAAGATTTTTCAAGCTGTAATAAGTTTAAATTAACATATATTGTTGTTGTTTTCCCTTTAAAAGGAAAAGAAAAACATAAAAAGATTATCGTATTTTTTGTTTTAGTTCTCAGGATTATTTCCATATTTTTTTCCTTTGAAGTTTTATTCAAGTTTATACACAATATGTTTGTATTTGTTGTTGTTGTTTTGCGTTTCTTTTGTTTACTTTGTTTTTCCCTTTTGTAATAAAAGATAATCTAATTCTACAGCAAAGTTTATAAAAGGTTTTTCACATCGGTCCATATATACATATGTATGGACTCCAATTATGTCACTCCAGATACACAAGCAAACATATGATAATATATATGTATGTATGTATATATATTCTCCTTCTATTCATACTTCTTTCAATACAGAAAAGTTTCCTTTGAGCTTCAATTTTCCATTGTTTGTTGAAAATTGCTTTTTTTCCTCCTTATTGTTAATTTATCTTTTTTTTGTTGTGTGTACTATATATATGTAGTATATGCAGTTATAATATAGGCCGACACGCCTGTTGTCGGCTATCAATTTAATTAATTTGCTTAATGCAATTAAATTTATAATTAATATTCATCAAACGTTATTTTGAGTGAGTACTCAAATTAAATTTAATGACGAAACTGACCATTTAATGGTCGCATTAAAAACAATAAACGCATCTTAAGTTGGCCATCAATCAGCACATATACATATATATATATACATATTTATATTGTATATGGGACATGCTCTATATATATAGGTCAAACTTTTATCATATCATAAAATGCACTTGCTGTGCTTAATAAATTCCATATGTTCAACCAACAAAAAACAAAAACGTAGGACGAGAGACAAGTTATCAGAACTTGTTGTCGTTTTCATATCAACAGTTAGAAAAACTCCACGAAAAAAAGTTGCAATTCAAAGGAACGACCTAAAGATACCCTGTAAACTTCTTAGGAATAAAGTAATAACGGACACAGGTCTTAAGTAGGATCTAAGGAAGTAAAATGGGGGATAAATGCCCTGTAAAGTATGTAATAGTATTCGCTGTTCTCAATCTCATAGATTCGACACTTCACTAATATACCCATTTCATTATTAACTACAGGGTATAAGAAGGGAAATCAATATTTACAGGTCAAATAAAGAAAACGAAGAAAAAGAAAAACAGATTAGAGCAAATATTGTACGAGATACGGGGAAAGCAGAGGCGTATAACTATTTTCTGATAAGCGCACTCCCCCCCCAGCCTTCCCTTCCCATTCATCTCTGCCCCTGCTGTGGTGCTTATGAAAAAGAAAGGAAAAATAAAGAACAAAAATTGACTAAAATAAATTGCCGGAAAAGTGAAAACCCCAGATGGGCGTAAGCATTATGATAACTGATAAATAAAGTGGGAAGAATAAAACATCATCGAACAGTGGGAAGGAGTGGGGCCAGGGGAACAGAGTTCAGGCTAATGTGTGATATCTATTTGAGTGTATATTGTTATATGTTGAGTGCCTTGAAGTATCTGTCATTATTATTATTTTCTTTCGTACAAATGGTTTTGTGTTTTTATTGCCTTCGGTTTGTTCTTTTTGTGGATGAGAAGTTTTTGATAAATTAACGAAATAAAACAGAAGGGAGAAACTTTTATTAAGGCAAAGAAATCAGTAAGTTTTATTAAAAAGTTTTTTTGTTATATAAATGTTTTAAAAACTTTCATAAATTCATTATTTACAAACCCATGGCCAATGCCAGACGTGAACTTACAATTTGGGTAAGTCCTTATATCAGTTATTTGTGTAAGAAAAGTCAAAAAAGAACCAAGTTTCTTGATTAAATTTAAGTATTTTTGGAAACCAAGATAATCTTTAATATAATTTTGAGATTAGTAAGGATTTTTCAGAACTTTTAAATCAATTACTTTGATGAAATTAAATATGAAAATTAATAAGAAGGCCGCCTGAGAAGTCGGATACATCGGTTTTTCGAAGAATTTCGTGACTTTCATTTCTCTTTACGCCTATTTAGTGAGTCTTCTAGTATTTTTATAAATATTTATACATACAAAATGGCCAGCATCGAAAGTGTGTTAAATTTTAAATATAAAAATGCCTGAAACCTTCTCCTCCTCCGCCTAGGATCAATGTTATTCGTCTTTAGACAATTTCTTCTACGGCTAATTTGATATATTTTGTATTCGCAATCTATAAATTCAGGAATATGAAGAAAAAGATCTTACAAATAGTCAAAAATGCAAAAAAAAAAGGAAATAATTATGTCGCCTTTTCTTATTTAAGTCAAAAATTTGATTTTCAAATAAATAAATTCCAAAAATCAAAAAAAAATTTGAGCAAAAATTTGTAAGCCAAACCATGCAATAGAATTTGTTAACTTTAACTAGTATAAACAATTGTCCAAACTTTAGTAAACAACTTTTGTATGTACATATACATATATGTATATACATATATAAATCTATATATCCTACATTTTGTCCTCTAAATCTTATTCCTACGCTTAAATAATAAAAATGAATTTACCCACTTGAAAAAACGTATAAAAATATTATAGCATTTGAGATTTTTATATAAAACCCTTTTCATTTTCCTTTTTAAATCATTATAATGAGTTACAGCCATATCTTAATACCAAATATTTGCACAGGAAAATCAATTGAAAACCACTCAATCTTAACGAGCCTTGGTTGTCACTCAAATCTTGATCAAATTTTCTGCTGTTATGTTTGAGCTTAGTTACAGAAAGGAAGACTGTCAAAGGGTGGGGGGGGAGGGCTCAAAGGTCTCTACCATTTGATGGCTTTGACTGATTGCGATTAGCTGAAAATTAATGACTAGACATTAGTTAAGGCTTTCAATAAGCTCAAAACAGAGAGAGAGAACAGAAAGGGAAGAATGAACCTTTAAAACAAACAAATGGAACACAAGGATGGGGCATAAATTATGCACAGAAATTTACACATTCAGCTAAAAGAAACAAGCAAACAAACAAACGTAAAGTAAAAATAAGGATAAAGAAACAAAATGTATAATGTATGGAGAGGGATGGGCAGGGGTAAGAAGTATGAAGGAAAATTCATTAAATTCCAGAAGCGTGTCAAAATGGAGTAAATGGAAATGGTTTTAGGAGACGAGAGACGAGAAGTCAGTACATCTCAACTCTTGACAGACAGCATGAAGTAGGCGTGGCAATGGGCGTGTGCTTGGCATGTCAATTAGATATAATCGAAAATCGATAGACCAGAGGTCAACCAGCAGCAAAAAAACAAAAAAAAAACCCCAAAAGGAAAAAGCAGTTTTCATCTAATATGCAAAAAAAAAACCAAATCAAATGAAAATTGAGGCCCCAACTGCGTGTGGCCATAAAATTATACGAAGTCATCATTGTTTACTCATTTGCACTTGAAATGAAAAGAATTTTTCCACCTAAATTATGCATTTGCCATGAAAACACTCGAGTGAGAGAAACAAGAAGAGAAACGAATTTTCCACCTCCTCACAACAAACACACACACGGTTTGAAAATGGGGAAAAGTCATTGAGATATTCAAATAGTTTTTATGGCAAATCATTTGAAATGCATAATAAATAAATGATTTATGAATAATTTAAAAGATTTCATTTTAAAAAAAACCTGAAAATTAACCGTTTTATAACGGTATCGATCAATAATTAGAAGAGAATCAAATTCACTTTTGTATTTATCATTATTTTTTTAAATACAAATATAAGTAGATAACCTTTAGACCTCTAGACTAGTTTTTTTTTTTTTTTTTTTTGATAAATTATCAATAAAAATAACGAAATACCGAAATGATTATGGTTTCGCTTGCCTTTCTTATGAACTAATTTAAAAACCACTAATTATAATTATTAAAACTTAATTATAAGCCGCAAGAAACTTGTTTTAAATATAATTTCTGGTGTTGCTTTTCCAATTTCATTTCCATTTGTGTTGTTGTTTTTTTTGTTCGTCTATGGCCTTTTCTTTGTCTTTATTGACTCATTTAAATATTCATTAGGTTTGGTTTTAATTTATTTAAAACAATTTTACGCCCGGTCATAAAAAAGGCGGCCTAAAATTGTGGCCATTAGTTAAGCTGCCGAACTGCGACATGGCCGCAATTTCTTATCAAGGCAAAGGAAACGAAACAACAACTCAAGAAACACTTGAAAAAAACACAACAACAACAACATTTTCCCATCATTATGTAAGCGATTGTAAGTTGAACTATAAAATCATGAAGTTGCCCTTTCTTAACACCCGTCCCCTTTATCTCTCTCTCTCTCTCTCTCTCTCTCTCTCCCTCTCTCTTTCTCCCTCTTTCTTTAAGCCCTATACACAAATCTAGTTCTTTTCTTTTCCTGCTAATGAGCCGCTGGCCAAGCAATTTGAAGTGAAGTTCATTTAGCTTGCTATACCCTAACATAATTAGGGTACCTATCATTAATTATAAAAGCAAGTTGTCAAATGCAAAGTTAATAAGCATCGATTTACCACAGTAGTAAAAATTTATCTTAACAGAAGAGAAAAATCGTTTAAATCATATATATTGTTAAATATAATGAATATCTTAGATTCAGCTGGATCGGACTACTATACTTGAGCTACTTTTATCAATAACTTCCTGCGATTATTCTAAAAGTTAATATTTTTTGGCAATTTAGGGCTGGAGAATTCCTCAAGATTGAGGGACTATCATATACATAGATCCCATTCGAAAGATTATTCGAAATAGCGATCAATGACTTCCCTATTAATAATGCCCATTATCGTAAGAATTGATATTTCTATGTTTTATAAAGACGCAAATGTCTGTGCCAAGTTTCATAAAGATCGAGTGACGTTACCATATAGTTCCTAAAGAAACGAATAGTAGAAAACAACGACCTTAACAATAATTTTCTACTTTTAAGCAAGTATCCAAATAAATTTTGTAATATTATAAGACAAAATGTTGTATAAATGTGCCAAAATTTTATCAAGATCGGACTCGATATAAAGCGCTTAACCAACAAATTATTTTGTTTAGAAAAACTGTTTTAGTTCTTTAGCGATTATCTCCAAACTTAACTCTTAACTTATCCAAGTAATAATCTATAAATCTGGTACAATTATTCAAAAACCAATTACCATATAATTATATTGTCAATCAGATGTGAAAGGCTATATATTAAACTGTTATGACAGAATTTCGACTCTGTAGATCAAACAATTTTTTTCCTAAATTACTGTTTACCTTTCAAATTTTGGTATTCAAAAAACTTATTTAATAATGTGTTTTGGACAAAAATTTGGCATTTTGGCGGTAAACTCGTTCTGAGGAAAAAAATTGTACCAGTTTTAAAAGTAAAATCTCGGTTTTTGGATGGGTAATTTTCCTATTTCGACCACCAAGTAGAAGTAGAGTTGACAGAACAAATTAAAGTACAATTCGATTACAGTAAAGTACACTTTAAAACTATAATCTATATACTAAAAGAATCTTTACATATTTCTGATGTTACTCCTAATAATAATACTGAAACTTCTCTTATACACAATATCGTGGAACATTTCCGTCTATAAAGCGAATTCGGAATAGGCTTTGTTTACTGTAATTGGATGTAATAAAAATCAAATTGGTTTTAATTTTCGGATTCCTTTGTCCCTTTAGGGAGAAGGGAGATTAAAAAGGTTTAAAAACATTCCCAAGATATCGAATTCTCTCTCCGTTTTCTGGATCTTATTTGACTTTTGTAAGAGTACAAAACTTTCATTACTGGTAAAATTAATTGGTTGGTCTCACTGTTTATGTTGTTGTGTGGCCTTTTTTTTTTGGTTTTTTTGTGGTTATTGTTTATTGGTTTTTTTTCTTCTCTTTGCTTCCCTAATTGTTTATTATTATTGCTATCTCTCTGTGTGTTTATGTGTGCGTGTCTGTGCAATAATGATTTACTATTTGCATTTGTATTTGCTCTTAGTATGTTGCGTATACGTAATATTTGCTATGTGTGTCTTAGGTCAAACATGAATGGCAGGAAATGGATATGGCTGTGGGCAAATGAATGTCTGGAAAATGCTAAAATATACAAATAAAATACAAATACAATAAATTAGTAAAAGTACCTTACATATATCGAGGGGGAAGGACTGTTTGTATGTGAGGTATGAGTGTGTGTGTGTGTGTGATTGAGATAATTTTGTGAAAATTTGATTATTCCCGTGTCCATAATGTTTTTCAAATTAAATGCAATTCCATTAAACTAAAGACATAATATTTTATTTAACATGTTTATTTATATGTGTCTTCTCCATGTGTTTGTACATATTTGGACAATAAATTAAATAGTTTATATTATATCTTCCAGCAAATGTAGAAGATAAAAGTTATTCAATAAAATGTATTGTCGTTTGTATTTAATTGTTGACCTCTATGCCAAAATATTATACATTTAACATTAAATTTGGCTTATCAGAAATAGAATTATTTAAATAATTGTATGTTTAAATTCTTTTAACCTAATTTCTGAAACGAGTTATAAAAACATTTGAATTTTATTAGCTTTATTAACGTTTTCATGAGTAGTTTATTGTCCAATTGTTTATTGCTGAAATTCATTAACTTCTTGAACTAACTTAACTTACAATGAAGTACTTATAAAATTCTAATAAAACAAATGTTATTGGTTTATATTCATTTCTTCTTGAAGAAATTTTATAACTCCAAAATTAAGAGACTGTTTTTTGAAAAGAGTTATCAGAATTAAGATTTTGTCAATAAGAACAAATTGAAATTTAAAAAATTTTTTTTTAAATGTTTACCCTGTAAAAAAGCAAATATTTAAATAGATAAATTACTATTGGTTTTTCCTTTGGACATCATTTAATTCTGTTTTCATGTAGCTAAATTATACATTTCTCTCTAGGCCAGCTGACAGTTGGACCAACAGCTGTTGGACACGATCAACTTAACCTGTCTCTGTCTCCGTCTCCGTCTTTGTCTATGTCTGACCCCACTTGTCTAGCTCCTCTTGCTCCCCTGCTTATCCACCCAGTTTTGTTGTTTGTTTTTCTCAGGCTTTTTTTTCTACTGTTTGTTTTTGTTTTCTGTCTTGTGTCTTCTCTTTACGAAAAGCTACCTAAAGCCGCAGAGCAAGGTAACAATTTTTTTTCTTTTTTTTGTCGTTGTAGTTGTTGCTATTTTCAGGTAATTTACATGACAACACACGTTTCTAAAGTCAGTCAAGAAGAAGAAGACGACGATGTTGTAAAAGTAGAAGAAAAAAAAAAGCAAACTATAGAGGCAAAAAAATAGTAGCAACAACAACCACATAGCCATTGTAAAGTAACTTGTAGATACAATTCATTTGTAGATGCAAGTTAACTAGACTGTTACAATGTCGCAGTTACAAAAACGAGTGGCATGGCGGTGGGGGGGAGGGGGAAAGAAAGGTGTGCAGAGAAAAAGGGCACTTGCTATATACTTATATACTCTATGCCCTACATAGAGAGAGTATATTATCTTTGATCCAAATAAAAGCCAAGAAACTGCATCTTAAATTTATATGACATACAAAGTGGTTTCCCCCTTTACGGATTTAGTTCATTGATATTGAATTGGATTATTTATAGATTTGGCTAGATAAATCACATCCTTTTGGATTCATATGAGGTCATTTTGATGGAGTTCGATTTTTGATTTCGTTAGGATTCTGTTCTGGACTAAAACATTTTTCTTTAGTTCGATTTTTTATTGGTTTCTACATTTGGCTGGAATTTTCAAATACCTATATTTGTTTTTTACTCGTGCCATGTCATAATACATATATTTCATCTGAATCTAAACAATCTAACAATTATATAGACACTCTTTATATATCCTTGGAGAACTTGTTATACAATTAGTAAGATCTTTGTAAAACAGAAAAGAAGGCGTTTCCGAAATCCTATTTTAAATTCCATATTCAAAATATTTATTAACAATAGTCATTGCTTTTAAGCCGCCTAGAAATTAACCATTAAAAGATGATTCTTTCAAATGTAACACTAACAAGATTGACCTCGACCCGGCTTAAATGTTAAGGTTGACAAAAATTTTCAAAACTTTATATTTTTCAACTTTTTATTTTTTCAACAATATTGAAGCAATTTATAGAAAAAATGTTTGAAATGTTTTTTGATTATATTATTCTTTCGATTCTACGATTTTATTTTTTTTTTTTACATTAAGAGCTATACTCTTTTTATCACTCTAATATAGAAGTTAAGTATAATTTCATTTTTAAATTTGGTTTTAGAAAAATTTTGAAATTGCCTGGAGAGAGAGGTAAGCCATAAGGTATTCCAAGTTAATACGCAAACCCCTATAATTCAATTGAAAATCTTTGAAAAAGAATTCAATATTACCTACTACATATTTCAATAAATTTCCCCTTAAAATGGTCCAACTTTCTTATGGTAATCTTTTCTAAATTTACATTTTTCGTATCATTAATTCATTTTAAAGTCACAGCTTTCTCATTTTATTCTAGTATAAATAACTATTTGGGAAACTTTTAGTTCGAACTGTTCCGATCCCATAATCTGACATAGATTTTGGTTCTGAATTGTTTATAAAATAAAAGCAAAAAGTTTGATTTTTTTTTGAGTATTTTTAATTTATACTTTATTAAAATATTAAGATTCTGGGATTTGAAATTCTTTCTAGATAATAATCATTATTAAAAGTTTAAATAATTGTTTTAAGGGTATTCAAAAAGAAACCCTATTCGTAAAAATTAAGACAAAATTGAGAAAATTGATATAATTTTCACTTTTTTATTATATACGAAAAAAAAATTTGGATTAAATTCGAATGTTAATACAAAATAAATATTTTCCCTTTATTTTTAAAGCCATTTCAGGGAATGTTAAGCTTCTTTCTACTCCCTTTCAAAGACATTTCAAAAAAGTTAAAAATATATGTATTCCTAATATCTATTTAATGATCTGTTGAGAGAAAGTAAATATGAAAATTTGTGTTTAAAGTTTGCCATAGACAAATGTGGCATTTAAATTGTGAAAAATCCTTAAATACATATTTACTTTTCTACCGTAAACCATATCGTATGGCTCTCTTAAGTTTTAACTGCCTACAAACCTTGGGTTTAATAGGAAAATCTTGTAAACAAAACCCCTTGGTATTTTATGGGTTTCAGTTCGATTGACTGCTACTGCTACTGCTTGGTCGAATGCGTGAATGAATGACTGAGTGAGTCAATGAGTGGTTGAGTGAGTGTCTGAGTGAGTGAGTGGTGTAAGTGCGAAACCGATAGGGCATAGAAACTTCATTGCAACCGCAGTACTTTGTGGTTTCGTTTTGTAAAATTGACTTAGGTTTGGGATTGGGACTGGTACTGGGTTTGGGCTTGGGCTTGGGTCTGGGCCTTTTTAGTATGTTGCTTTGCTTGACTGCAATTCTGGGCCAAGACAATGCTGTTTACTCTTCGCTTTGCGACTTTTCACAGCCTCTGCTGCTGGTTCGTTTACTGTTACAACTGAAAAGACTGAAAATTAGCATTCTTATAAATATTTATGCCATAGGAAAACATTAAAGTCGTCTCTCACATCATGATGTAACTGAAAACTGGAAAAAAGAAGGAAAAAAAAAACAAATTGTTAATATTCATAGCCTTCTAATTGCCATTCAAGTTGAACAAGTCTCTCTTGAAAGCCGATTTTTCATGCTCTCTGATGTCATTTCAGATAGATTTGTTGTTTTTCGTGATCTCGTGGCACACCCAAGAGATAGATCTTCAAGGTTTCATAGACAATTGACGAAAAATAAAAACAAATGCGTCTCGAGTGTGACCTAAAATTATAAACTATTTGTTGTTATCGAAAGAGTTCAGGGGGCCCGCTTGTGGAGTATTGTCATCTGATTATTATCTCGGTGTCTCTCGGGTTTAGGTCGTTTACTAGGCATGACAAGTGATATTGAAGCCTCATTAAAGACGGATGTTTGCTGTTAAAAGTGGGTTGAACCGTTTGTCCGTTTGTCGCCCATTCTCTCGAGAGGTGGCTGCAGTTGTGGTCTGTGGTCATATGTCAGTCAGCGGAGCGCTCAACTGGCACGCGCTAGTTGATGCCTGATAACGTTGCATTTGAAATGCAATTGAAACCGCCAGAGAGAACAACAACAACAACCAGAGTCAGAGGAGATGAGACGACAATGTCGTTGACGGTGACGATGACGATGATGATGATGATGACTATGGAAGACAAGTGACATGGCAGGAAGATAGCAATGAGAGTTGGGCAATAAAATGGGGCAGCCCGTCGGACAGACAGACTCCCTGCAATAATAATAATAATAAATAACAAGCCACAACAATGAACGGTGATAATAACAACAAACGGGTGGAAAGATGCAAATACTAAACTTAAGCATCAGTTAGGCGCAGCGGGTCTAATGAGAATTGCCATTAGCGTTAGTCGAGCGGTACTTTTTAAATACGCTTTCAATGGCTTGTGGGATAGGTCAGAACGTAGGAAAATTTAAAATCAGATCTACTCTAGTTTCAGAAATTCATTTAATTTTCAAGCTTTTTTGGAATTTTTATATAAAAGTTCAAGCATTTTTGAAATTAAACATTGTGTTGGAGCAAGTTAACAAATTTAGTTAGAAACGAATTGAATTTGAAAATAAGGATATGCCTTATATATTGGCTTAAATTTTAAACACAATTTTCTAAACTAACTTTTAATATAATAATGTGGGAGTGTTTATGAAAAATTCCTGTGTAGACAAATCAAACAAAAACAAATTTCGGGTGTTCTTATTCAAGTGGCTGGCAGTGTATGTATAAAAAGGAATCTTATAGTTTTGATTTAAAGTTATATATTAAAATATAAAATAAAATATACCGAAACACAAATGTTTTTTTTATATTTATTCACAAAGGCAAAGCAATTTACAAATAACTTAAAGGTCTCTAAATATTTTTCTAAAATCAACAAAGTGTAAATTATTTAATTCGTTTCTTTAAGTAAACCTAACTACAATATTTTGACAATTACATATACAATTTATCAAAATTAACAAGCTATTTCTTCTATAAATACAGGGACATATAAGGGACAGGGTAAGACACTGTATAAACGGTATTTGAAAGCATTCCATTCCCTTCTAACACTTTGATAATGTACTTTATTATTTTAATCAATCAAAAAATATCATGAAAATAGACTTGAAAATGACTTAAATTCTTGGCCGGGCTGCAAAAGTAATTGATTTTGAGAAGTGACAAATCTTCTTTATTAAATAACTCCCCCTTAAATAAAATAACAGTTACTAAGAAGAAAACCAACAAAACATTTTCTCAGACGAGGTATTCCGACGATCCTGATCTCGACTTAAAACAATATAAAGAAATGATCAAAATAAGTCATTACACATTTTTTTTTTGTGAAGACTAATCGAAGGCGAATAAGTTTGCTTGATAATTTATTAACTATATTTACATATATTTAGAATTTGACCGATGTCTTAAACGGCTTATTTATAGTCTGATTTGGCTTACACGGTTTTCCCATATACAAATTTTTAGTTCGACTTACATGATTTTGTCGGAAACTTATGTATATACATACCTTGTAAAGCGAGCTGCAATTGTATATATTTATCTTATCTAAATAATTTTGCCTAATTGTGTATATAAATTCAAATTGTTTACTGCATGGTATACCAAAGTCGAGGCGACATCAGAATCGAATGGATATTGGCTTTAAATAAATACAAAAATGTACAGAAAATTCTTGGAATTTTATTTATGAGATCATTCGGAAAAGATTTGGATGATACTTATAATTTCGTTGAGCATTAGATAAAAATCATGTCAATGTGTAAGTGTTTTGGTTGTGTAGTTCCTTTCAAAAATAGCCGCATACATATATTTGTCTGTATTTCCATGAAAGTGTGGAAAAACTCATTAACAATTTGTGAAAGTCATAAAAAGTGATGTTCTACAATTGTGTAAAATGTATATATGAATAAATATTTCATTCGATTTCATTCACAAGAGTTGTTCGACGCCCTCCACAACGTGTCAACAACATTTTGTCCCCTTTCACCACACCCCTTTATCCCCTTTGCCACCTTTCCAGTTCTGTTCTGGCTGACGATTCTGATGATGTAAAGAGTTGAAAAAGTAAAGAGAAACAACAAAACTTTTTAGTAAATGTGTGTGAAAAGGTGGAATGAATAGCAGAAATTGATAATTGAATTTGGCACAGGCTCAAACTGCATTCAATTTTGTTGTTGTTGTTGTCGTTGTTGTTGCACACACAGTGTGAGTAGCCAAGTGGGTCAATGTGAGCGGCTGTTCGTTCATTCCGCTGTTCGGTGTCGAGCAAAAAGTTATACAAAATTGATGCCAATTAGAAATTAGAATTGCCAATTGTAGAAAACCACAGAATGAATAATAATAATACAAAAAAAAGTCATCAAATTGATTTGTGTGCTCAAGAAAACCCAAAAGTTCATCTCATCATCAAAAAGACTTGATGAAATTCGATGCCCTTAGGATAAGGGGCGCCATACGCCATCTAACTCACCGTATAATCCTCAAGATACTCTTAATTTAAGGCCAATAAAAACATCACGTATACGCCCCGTTGGCCATGGCAATAAAATAAATGTATCTCCAGGAATTTTTTTTGTCATCGATCCGCATAGACCTCGAGACACTAAAGAGAAGAGCGAGCACAAACACAGAGGAAGGGTAGGAAGGGAAGGGGAAAAGTTCAATCATTAGTTTTAGTTGCTGGTAGAAGGAGAAGAAGCAGGAGGAGGAGAACACACATGACACACAAAAATGAAAATGGAAATGGCTACAAAGTGTCGCTCACTCGCTCGGGGGGGAGAGGTGACAACGTGGGCTGCTTTTTGTGGCGCCCACGTTTAACAGCAGCTGCATCCGTCGTCTCCATAAAAGATTAAAGCGCAGCGGCAAAACCAAGAAACATTTTTCTTTTCTTTTGGAGCAAGTCAAATGGAACGACCTCGAGATACCCGTCGCAAAGAAACATTCAAACTTCCATTATTTTAGGGACTTTGCAGTCACAAGTCCCCTTGTTAAGAAGTTTAAGAAGTTTTGAGAATATTTCAATGGCTTCACTCAACAATCAAATGATGTCCTTTATGCAAATCCTTTATCAACTCACGATTTTCACATCATCAACATCACTTTAAGAGGATCCACTTTCATATCATAACTTCAAAATATTTCAACCGATGATAATTTAAAACATTGCTTCAAAACAAATATATACATATTAAAGAAATGTCACAAATATTTCTAGTCGTGCATGTGCCCCCCTTTAAGCAATGGTTTTATGCAGGGTATATGCAGGAAAATATTCTCTCGTCATTCCATTCCAGTCTCGAATCCCGAATCCATGCCATTCCCAAAATGTTTCTGTCAAAGGAAACGAAAAGGAAAAGCCGAAAACGAAATAGAAAACCAATGTAGTAGAAGACAGAGGAATGTGAAATGAGTTTTTTTTAGTTTCCAGAAAGTCGACAGATAATTTACATACGAAAAATGTAATTTTATTTTTTAAATAGACAATTTAATGCTCTTTGCAAAACTTATTTCAATTACTTTTGTGATTTTCGAATCTGGTAGATAGGACTTTGTTTATTTGCCATAAATACCATCAGCTGATTTATAAAGTTTTTGGGAATTTTGCGTCCTGGGAAAGAGTTAGGAAGAATCGCGTTGATTTCGGATTCGTTATTGATCTTTTATCTTGGGTATGAATTATCCACATATACTGCTATCTACAAACACTTTAATTACTTACTTACAAAAAGTACTTAAACTTAAATTTCGAAGAATATAAGATCGTTTTACTTCTTTTCTTTTCTTTGGTAAAGAGCACTGAAAGTAAAAATGCGTGGGCGTTTCTTCTTAGAACAAATCATTTTTTTGTTGCCGACTTTGTTTTTCTGATTTTGTTGAACTAAAAGCTGTCGCGTGGTCTGTGAGTATCGTGGCATATATATGTACATATGTACGATATATGAATTTATTTATGAGCTGACTGCACTTTTTGGGCAACGACAACTGCAAATGGCAAAGAAAACAACAAAAAAAACAAAAACCTAAAACGCTGAGATTGTAAAATTGAAATGGAAATGGAAATTGAAATTAATTGGTAGCTCATTTCTATTGCACAATTACAAATGAAATGGGACATTTGTTCGGGGAATGACGAGAAGACAGGATTTCATTCAATTAAACGAAACATCAATTTTGTTTTTTGACAGATACATTTGTATCTTTATCTCATACCCCCCTCTATATATACATATCTCTCTGTCTCTGTGTCTCTCTTTTTCTCCCTGTCTCTCTCTCTATGTGTTTGTGTTTCTATGTAACGAAGCGTTAAGTTTGTCATTGAAGCGCATTTTTCTGGCTAGTTTTGGTTAGGCACACATTAGATCAAACTTAAACTGGAGCAACAATTTTCGATACGGTTTCATTTTTTTGTATTTTTTTGGCATATGAGGCAAGGTCATCTTAGTATGTATGAATGTGTGTGTGTGTTTAGCTTGAATGGGTGTGGGAGTTTTGTTGTTGGGGGCGGAACCATTAGAGTTGAGCAACGAAATTCTCAAATTGAAACTAGTTCCACTTTTTTGTCACAAGAAAGATAAACAAAGTAAATGATATGAATCTGAAATGAAATGGAAATACAATTGAAATGAAGTTGAAATTGAATTGAATGAAGTTGAATTAAAATAAAATTGAAATATGATTGAAATAAATTTAAAATACATATGATTGCAATGAAATTGAAATAAAGTTGATATATGTAAAACTGAAATACAATGCATCAAAATTTAATGACATGCAAATGAATTAAAAATGTCATGAAAATGATATTGAAATGAAAAGTAAAGAAATTGAAATGAAATGGAATTGATACTAAACAGAAATGAGAAAGAATGAAAATGAAATAGAAATCAAATGAAAATAAATCGGAAACGAAATTGAAATAATTTTGAAATCAAACGGAACTGAAATTGAAATAGAAATATATTCTTACCATGTTTTGTGTATCATCAAATTTGATACATCGATTTTTTATTTCTAAGATATGATTTTATATATTAAAAAGCTTTAATTTATAGCTAATAACCATAATTAACTATCATTTAAAGCTTTTAGTTGATTATTATATTGTGATTATAAGTTTTCAACCCTAAATTTTGAAATAACATAAAGAAGACACATGTTTCAAACAAATTTATAATTGCCAATATGTTAAGGACCTTTAGGTCAAGTTAAACTAGGAGAACCTCAATTGAAATTTTACTTTATATACCATAAATACAATTTCCCTGTTGGAAGAGGTGAATAGAATAAGTTTTATTAAGTTATTTTAATATTAAGTGGATTTTCTCTGGATTAGGAGCAAGTAGAAATTGCTTTCGATTTAAGTTGTGGGAAGTTGCAATAAGTGCAAGTTTATGGGTTCGGGCAAGGATGTTTTTTGGATGTACAATAAGTGTTTTATAATTGGTTATTTCATTTTAGACAAGTAAAAGTAATTAATACTATAAATTTATTGATTAAATACTTTAACTAAACTTATAAAATTTAATATGAGGACTAACTTTTCCCCACGTCTACATCCGAGGAAATTGTTGTTTATTTTGTTGCCAGTCAGCAAGTCGTTCAAGTCCTTGGGGAGATTTCCGGGGATTTGCTGACTGTCGTTCAAATGTCACGATTGTTCAAGGCATGGGCTAGGGCATGGGCAACCACTTCTACGCATCAAGTGTATGTGAATGATGCTTGGAGCATAAACTCATTGAGAGTGCCAGTGGCCACTTGAATAATCTCATTCTCCCTTTCTCTCTCTCTCTTGTTTTCATTTCAGGCAATTTTTGGTAGATACTTGTTGTCGGTTCTTTGTTTCACCCTTACTTACCACACGTAGCACACGCCCACAATTTGTGGCGTGCGCAACCAAAAAAGGCATCAAAACGACTTACTCCATAATGAAGATGAGCTCGCCGAGGATCATGCAGCAGCAGCAGCATCAGAAACGGAGTAGTAAATCCTCAAATTCCTCACGGGTCTCAATGACCACCTCAACGGCTGAGGAGAATCTAATCGAATCGAAACTCTTCAGTTGGATGAGACTTTTCCGTTTCGCCTCATTGCTATGTCGTGCCGAGTAGATGGACAAAATCCAGGAAAAAAACGGGATGCATATCCCAAAAAAAAAAAAAAAATAAATAAAATCATTCAAAAAAAGAGAAAACAAAAATTAACACTATATTAGATACTCGTACTAGTTGCTGCTTTTCCATAACACTTTCTCAATTTTTTCCCAGCAATGTAGTTCTTAAGTCAAACACACAAGAAAATTACACTTTACATACATAAACAATTACATACATATATGTACATACATATGTATGTATGTATGAATGGAAAAAACAAAAACACAATCTGTTAAAATTTAATTTCAAAATTTTCACAATTAAGTCAATTTTTAGTGTAAATTCTTCTTTCAAGAGGGGAATTTCTCGCGCCTTTCGTACCTTTTGTATTGTAATAAGTCAGAGAAAACAAAAACCAACATTGAATAGAAATCATAAATGAAACATAATGAAATTACAATAAAAGCAAAAACAAAATACTTATGTAGTTTACTTATTTTCAATTTCATTTATTTGTTTTTTGCGGTTCTTTTTTTTTTTTTGGTTTTCTAAGTTTTAAAAATGGAATAATTGAAATACCAATCATAATTGCGAGGAGGATCGCGAGCGCAAGCTTCGAACTTGTATGATAAATATATATTTTTGTAATTTACCACTGTTTTTTGCGTGTCACAACAGAAAATGGCAATTAAATAGATAAATCTACAAAAACATACATATACATAAATAAAAACAAATATACATATATATGTAATAACTAAAAATGCAAACTGCAATACCTAAACAATAATAATACCATGTATACATATACATACATACATATTAGAGGAATATATTTACCATATACATACATTATATATATATATATAAATAAATAAAAAAAATAGTGTCAAGGAAAACGCTTCAACACAAATCAAATTTAACATTCACTCTCAGCATCTGCAATAGTTAATGAATAAATTGCATTTATTATAAAACCCCCCCCAAACAATGTTGCCAATAAATCTGCAATATGCAATAAAAATTTATTTGACAAGCCCTCCTCCACCCCAAAGAAGAACAAAGAACAACAACTAGTAGAACAACAAGAAAATTTTAATTATTAATTAGTTAGTAAGCGAATCCTGTACTAAAAAAATACAACAAAAAACCAAAAGAAAGCCAACAACAACTACTACAACACACACACACACACAAACACATCATACATAGAGCAAAAAATGTTGAAGTCTATGCAATAAATTGATATCGAGCAATAAATAAAGTCTTTAAACTGTTGAGTGTTCAATGCAATTAAAAAAAAAAGAAATGAAGTGTGTATTTTTGTCATTAATAAGCAAAAAAGTAAGTTTAGGTTACTTTCAAATTTGTCATTACGTTGTTTTCAGTATCAATCCTAATTGTTGGCCATATCAGCAAATGAAGCTAAAATTTTTAAATTTGCCGGCTTTGCTATCTTCAACAGCTGTTACAATCGATATCGATACCTATAAACCAGCTGTTGCCATAAAAAGAACTGGCCATACTAGCATTGCCGCGCCCACTATTTTGTTTACCAGTATTTTTAGTTTAGCCGCATGTGCTTAGAATAAACAAATATAAACAAAACACGCAAAGCATGGAACAAACAAAACCATTTTACGACTTTTGCATACCATTCAACAAAGATGAGAAGATTATGAGAGCCATACTCAAGGAATTAGTAGAGCGTAAGTCATATTAGAATTTATTAAAAAAAAATTCAAATAATGTCCTTTTAGTTGGCTACAAAACAATTGCCATTGATCAAAGCTTTGATCACAGCAAGAAGGAGGCCGGCAAACGTGGATCTGAAATGTTTCCCGAACCACATGCGATTGAACACTTACGCAAAGAATTTAACGATAAATTGAAAATATTGCAACGTATTACAATTCTTTATGTGGATGTAAATGTTTCCCATGCCATGGTGAGGACAAAACTTAAAGAAGAATTTACAATTATATGTAGATTCAAAATATCCTTTTTCATTTAGAGTGTATCCTTGAATTTGCGCAAATTTAACATAATCGCTGGTCAACCTAAAACAGATGCAGCATTGACAGTAAGTCGGTTTTATTATTAATCACATTATGTCTGCTAATTGGTAAAATATTTTCTAAGCATTGTTGCACTACTTTTAATGGTGATATTGTCACCTTCGATTCTGTGGCTGGCTCCCGTTTGCTGGTGAACCGGAAAGCGTATCAGGTGGGCGTACGACGTGGTCTCTATTTTGAAATCAAATATTCTCCAGCCATAGCCGACTCGAATAATCGAAAGGATATGATTAAGATAGCTCAAAACTATTGCACCAAGGGGAAATCAAAAAATATCATATTCAGCAGCGGGGCTTTAGATGATTTTCAACTTCGTGGGCCCTATGATGTGGCCAATTTGTAAGTAAGGAGCATAATCTTGATGAAGATTTATTAATTTAAATGTATTTTGCAGAGCATTCATTTTTGGCCTGTCTGAGGATCAGGGTAAAAATGCTATTAATCGAAATTGTAGACAATTATTTTTGCGTGCCGAATCTCGTCGGTTGGGTAAAACCATAATGTTCGTCAAAAGTCAAGGACCAGTAGTTTTTTCAGAAACTTCCGAAGAAGATATGAGTGAACCGGATGTGGAAATTAAAAATGTAAATGAAAATAATCAGCCAAAACCAAATAAAAGACTGAAACTTGGTTAATGTATAAAATAGATATGAATTTTTATTAACAATTTAATATATGTATATTTTGTATTTAAACTTCGTTCAATTTATCATATGTTTGAATTGAAAATATATTGTACTGCAATCATTTTTAACATTTCTGAAAATGCATACATAAATTGATTTGATTTAGCAATTCAATCATTTCTTGTATCGATAATATTAGCTATTGGTGAACCAATGAGTTATCGATATGACTTAAGACTATTACTCGCACCCTTAGGACTTTTACTCTCACCCTTAGGAGTGGAGAATTGGCAATTTACTATCGAAAATCTATCGAAAACAAAATGGAGGTCTTTGATGTGGTGCGTTGTCTGTGAAAATTGCTGCTAGAATTTTAATGTTAAACGGTAACTTAATGTGCAAATTAATTAATAAAAATATGAAAAAAATGCAATTAAAGTTGCCGGCAACTAAATGCATATGAAATTCCCAAACAAATTAAACGTATTTAAGGCAGAAAATGCATTTGAAAACTCTTCTCAAAGAAGAGAGGCGACACTTGAAAAAAATGTGAAAATGTAAAGAAGAAGAGAGCGAACGAAAAGACGACGAAAAGCGACGAGAAAAGAAAAAAACGGCAACGGCCAAAAGAAATAAGTGTATTTCGCGAGACCGAGCGAGGAGAGTGTGAGAAAGAGAGAGAGAGGATATCAAACGACCAACAACGACTAAGGCGAAAAAGCAGCAGCAGCAGCCAATGTTCAATTTCAATTGTTGTTTTTCCTCTGCGGCTGTGTTTGTGTGGTGTATTTGTGTGTGTTAATTAATTGGCAAACAAAAAGAAAAAATTTCTAAATCAAATGAGAAATACGTATAATAAAGCGAGTGTCAGCAGCAGTGCATTTAAAACACATTACAGATTTTTGTTGTCGCTAATCTCACTTGTGTGTTCTGGTGTGTGTGTGTGGGCGAAAATTTCTCTTGTTGTTCAATATAATTGATATGGAAAAAATTAGCATTTTTTCTTTATGTAGTGTTTTTGCTAGCGCGTCGCATAAATTTTGTGTATGTGTTGGTCTCACTCTCGTGCAGTAGAGTTGCCAACCATCAAAGATGCAAGCCCGAGCCACACAAACGCACGCATACGTACGCACTTAACAATTTTGCACCTGTGTAAAAGAAAAACTTACATGCAATAGCATGTCATTTGGGCAAAGTGGTGCAAAGAAAATTCTTAAGATATTGAAAATTTCATCTAGTACTGTTATTCCTTTTATATTATGGCTTGCATAATTTGTGGCAAAATGTTTGCGTAGGTGTGTTTGACTGTGTGAGTGCAAACGGCATATTTTTGCATCTTTAGAGATGCAACGGTATCGGTATCTCCTGCCCTCTCTCTCTCACACTGGTTTCACAGCAGAGTTGAGATCCATTGTCTTTTAGGCTTTTTCATCCATTTGGATGATTGCTTGCTTTTCTTCTTTTTTTTTTTTTTTTTTTTGCTACTCGCCATCGGCCGTCAAACTCATACTCATCTGTCTGCCTGTGTGCCCTCTTCTTCCTCACACACACATTTTTCTAGCCATAGCCGGGGCCCAATACTCGCTGACTCTTGCTCTCTCACACTATAACACAAAAACAAGAACAACAACACGCGCAATTGATGATGAGAGAGAGCGTGAATTTAACGCTCTCTCTCTTGCTCGGTACGTCTGGCTGTGACGATGTCGGCGGCTGTAACAATTTTTTCCAATTTTTTTTTTTGTTCCGTTTCATGACTTCTTTTTAGTAGTAGCTGATGTCTCCGCTGTTGTTGCGACTGCTGCTACTATTGCCGTGGCTGCTGCGCCGCTGTTCATGCAATTATATTCAAACTGAAAAAAGAGCAAAAATGTATTAAATAAAAAAAAAAAACAGGCAGAAAAGTTTCCAGCAATATCTATCGATTTCTTTGTTTGGCTGCTGCTTGGCCCCAGCTCATGTTCAATTGTAATTAGTGTGCGAGTGTATATATGTGACTGTGTATGTGCGCGAACAAGTTGAAGAAGCAAAACCAGCGGCATTAGTCGCGGCAGCAATTGCAATCGTCATCGGCTCTCTTCACTCTGCTTAAAATACATATCCCTCTCAGTCAGTTGTCGTTGTTACAGTTATTAATTCCCATGTGTGTGTGTGTGTGTATCTACACTTGAATTAGCATTCTTCTTAGCCCGCCCCGTACGTCATTGTCATCTGTCAAAACTCATTTATCGAATAAAGGGGAAAAAATTAAATCTATCGGCTTGTGTGTTTCGTGATGTGACCAAAAATGGATTAGCAGAAAATGTATAATTTTTAAAGGTAAGTAAAATTTACTACATTAATTAGTGTGTAACATTATGTGTTTAAGATAATGGTGAAATTTCCAAAAACGTACAACAATGCTAAGGCAGAAAATGATTTTAATATAATTATGTATCTTTTTATACAAACGTAGATACACATACATACATATACAAGCAAAGACAGACACACTCAAAAAAAAAAAACTCACAAACACACATACACACAGATATGAATTTGAGCGAAAACACGACGGCGGCGAAGCACACGAAATAATTTCAATCAACTCTTTGGTGGGGCAACCCACAGAGAGAGGGGAAGAAGCAGAAGAAGAAGCGTCACACGTCAAAAACGACTCCCCCATAATAATGTATACCTTCCCACCCCTCCATCCTTCCATCAACATCTCCCACAGCCCTTCGTTAACCTCTCTCTTGTTTTCACTGTCTACCAACCAGCCAGCCACTCGCCGACACTCTCTCACTCACTCTCATTTGAACGTTAATATGCGGGAATAAAGCAAATGGAGCTGCGGCGAAATTAAAGTAATAAAAAAAGCCAAGAAATGAGAAAAAAAAACAACTTACGTGACGTGCAAACGAGAACAACGACAAGAAAAACTGAAGCAAAACCAACAACAACAACAAATATTTCAATGCAAAGAGCCATACAGACACACACACATACAGAAAGAAGTGATGAGAGCGTGTGAGAGCGATGTGATGGTGGGAGGAGAGGTAGAGACCAGAGCAGACCAGGCAAAGCCAAAACCATATCACATCCATCCCAAAAACCGAATCAAAACCGACCAAACAACAAGGCAGGCAGAGGCAAACATATGAACAGCGACGCAGCCAACGACGGCGACGACGACCCCACCAATACTTACAGATACATACAAACAAAGGCCCACGATATGCGAATGCGAATAAAATAGCAGCAGGGCACCAACAACTATGCGGCGAATTTGCACGAATCATGCGAATCTCCTCCAATACCCATACATGCATACATTCAAACACACACAAACAAACATATATGCATACATAAATACATGTTTTTTTTGTCGCCATCATGGCTTTGCTTTGCGTTTGTTGTATTGTTGTATGTGGTTGTATCTCTACTTTCCGATTTTGCCTTGGTTGACCACCCATCATCATCATAGTCGTCGTCATAAACTCTACAATAAAATTTGTTGTTAAATCTTTTTTTTTTTCATCTTTATTACACTCGGTGCTCCAGTCATTCTTTCTCTTTCCTACAGTTCATTCGCATTTTTGTTTTGACTGTGTCTGCCTACTCGCGCCTCGCTCTCATTTTCTTCGTCTCCCTCTCGTGTCATTTTATCGTTGTTTCTCCTTTGGCCTGCTCTTTCTATACGAAAAACCATGCTGCTGCCGCCACCCGCTGTTTCCGCCGCCGTTGCCTTCTCTCTGCCGCTAAAGGCCGGCATTTCCCCCAATACACCTCTTCCCTCGTCTTGCACTTCTCTTTTATTCATCCTACTACCCAACGTGGCCCCCCCCTTTTGTCTGCCATAGCAGCACGTGATATACTCGTCGCCGTTTGCTTTTGTAATTTTGCTTTCGGTTTGCTCTTTAGCCTATGCTATGCTTTGCTCCATGGTTTTTTGTTGTTTTTTTTTTATTTTTATATTTGTTCGTTGTTTCATTCCTCCTACATACATTCACTTGTTGGGCTGTTTTTTTTTCTTCTTTTCGCTCTCTCAACCGGCAAGAGAGACTAACAGAGCGCGCGCTCTCTGCCTCTCTTTCATTTCGGAAACGCTCTCGTGTTGGTACTCGCAACGGCTGATTGTTGTTGTTTTTGCTGCTGCTGCTGCACACACAATCACATTGACAATGGGCACCCCATCCGGTTTAGGGTCCAGGTGCAAATTTTTATACAACAGTTTAACTCGATAATCGGGTCAGGCCTTATTCTTACACATTGTAGATTTTTACTCGTTTCGTTTTTTCCCATTTTTCTTAATTCTAGCGGGAACATGGCGTCCGTATTTTGTCACATGCTGCCATTGCTGTTGTTAGGTTTGTCTACCGCTCTTTCATCGCTTTGCCTAGGCTGCTCCTAGTGTGTTTTGCATAATTTCACAACACTGGTCACATTAAATGTACTCATTATTGCAACGTCATCAGTAACTTGCTCCACTTTGCCGATATAATTGAAATTGTCTGTTAGCGATGCGCGCGCTAAATCATAAAGTATAACTGAATTCATAGGATTTTGTACGAAAGAATGTCTATCTTTTAAATTAATTACTAAATAAAACACGCTTAACCTCTTCTATATATTAAACATAGCCTTAATTTAGGATTTTTCTTAAAAATTTTTTGGCTGACCTACTGGTTTCTAAAACTGTTAAAGTTAAGCCTTCCCCACGAAGGACTTGAAAACATTCTAACATTTGTGCTTCCTAATCTTATATCAATAATTCCATGGAGCCTTTAGGTTTGAAATGTTTTTATATTTCAATTTATTTTGTTTAAGATGTCTAGAGTTCTAATATCTTTAGATGTTTTTAAATAGAATGAATCATAAGCTGTAATATGCAACTTGCTAGTTGCTATCATAAAGGTAATATCAAATCGTTTAAACCGGCATTTAAAAAGAGATTGAATTAAACATTGTAAATAGAGGGAGCGAAAAAGACATGCAACAATTATAATAAATGTAAATGTGCTAAAGTAGTTTTTTCAATAGTAGAAAAAAAATTAGTGTTTAGTCTATTTTAAGATTAACTCTCATCTCTAATGGCAATTGGGCATGTCATAAATGTACCGTTCTACATTTAAAAGCACCGACGTGTTTGTAATTTTTGCCCAAGTCGAAATACATTTCTTCTCAAATGTGTGTGTTTGTGTGTGCTGGGTTGCTCTTTGGCTTTTCCAAAAACCTCTGTGTTAGTGATATTTGTGTCTGTATATTTGTGTGTTGAGTGTTTGTATGACTGGGGCGGTCGCTGACTTTGGGTGCGCGCTGTTGTGTTACTTTACCTATTTTATTACCATTTTTTATGTCTTTGTATGTGTGGTAAGCCAAGCCACCCATCTGCCTTTGCTTCGACCTGCTCTTTGGTTTTGCTACTACCACTCGTACATTTTCTTACAAATATCAAAACTGTACTTTTAGCCACTTGTGATTGTGACAAAAACGTTTAGTCTTCTTCTATCTTCTCTCTGTGTTTTGCATTATTATTTATGTATTGCGGGTCAATTATACTTTACATTGCAAACAAGTCTGAAAGAATGATACACACAAAAGCAAAGTACACACATACATAAAAACGAGAAGAAAAGAGAAACAACAATTGTGTGTGGACTGGACAGCAGAAAAAAAGAATATAAAAAAATTTGTGAGCTAACTAAACACAAAATTTTGTTGTTGTTAAAGCCGGTAAAAGGTGAATGAACCTCCAAATTTGTTGTTGTTTGTTATTTTCAACGTTCACTCAATCGCCACCGTCTTTGACTACCTTGTTGACCATTGTGATTGCAAAATTTTTTTGTGTTATTATTGTTGTTGTTGGTTCCCTCATCATTCGAGGTAGTAGTAGTAGTTTCTATTGTGAAGGGAGTCTGCAAGAGCTCCAAGGCTATGATGAAATGTTTTTAGTTCGAAAGTAGCTTGCACTTCATTTGAATTCTGTTTTAATTTTTGCCTTTGGTTTTTGGAAGTATTTTAACAACACTCTGTTCGCAAACGTTTTCATGGATCATAAAAAGGCAAAAAAGACAAACATAAAGAGAAGAGAAAATGGAAAAGCTAATGCGGGACATACAACATTTTCCGCAACATCGCCGCGACATCCATTTGGTCGTTTTTTCGTTGGGTGTTTGCCTGCCTGTGCCTGTTTGTTGCTTTGTTGTTATTGTCATCGGTCTCGGGTCATACACAGAGTCACTCAGAGTCGTCTCTTCTCAAAGTCGTCGTCGTCGTCATCATCATCGTCGTCTCGTACTCTTCTTGTAGTCGTAGTCGTTATTGTTGTTTTTGTTGCCGTCACCAAAGAAATGGACACACACACAGAAAATTTGCTTGTTGTCTATTATCACCTTTAATCGATTTTTCGCTTATTTAAAACAAAAGTACAGTTGTGCTCACACAATAAGTAAAATATAATTTCACAATACAAACACGCACATACACACACACACACACATACTCACTCGGAAAGACTCATTACTATTGCTTTTAGTTTATTGTTTTGTTTTTCTTTTTTGCAATTACTAAAGCCAAAAAGCACAAAAAAGAAAAAGTAAACTCGAATGACATAGACTAGAGAGACCGACAGAGCGACCCATCTACTACATGCATATAAAATATATATACATACCTACGATATATGTATAGATATCTGACAGATACAGCTACAAACAATCATGGAGAAAGAAAGACGAAGAAAAAAAAACCAAACAGCTGAAACTAAAATAAATAAATAGCTGAAATTGCAACAAAAACAAGGCAACAGCAACAACAAAACAAAAAGCGAAAATGTAATTGATTATAGACCACGGCTAAACAACAACAAAATCTTGATAAGTTAATTTTACAGTAACGACTCTATAGATACCCATTCAATAAAAATGTACACTTAAAGAAATGTACCCTTTAAAAAGTGTTCCACATTTTATTAAAATGTCAGGAGAATTTATATTTCAATTAAGAATTTTCATAATTTTTATCAATGTAATATACTCTTTGGATAAAGGGTATTATAAATTGAGAGACGTCGACGACTGACTGGCTAAATGATTGTCCAATGAGCGCGCGAACAAAACTAACTCACACACACACAGACACACGGCAAGAAGGTGATGGTGGAATTGGGGGTGGGAGGTTGGAGGTTGGTAGCCACCAGTCGCTCTCTAACGCTGACTGCCTGCCTGCTTAGCCCGTGTCACATAGTACTCCATACATAAGTTTTCTCTGTCCATACGTATGTGTGTTGTGTCCGCTTGTGTGTGTGTGTGAGTGTGAGGTGGGTTGACTGACTGGCAAACAAAATATGTGCGCACGTATTTATAACAGTACACACAAAACGAGAGCTTCGCAATTATGTCTCTATAAAGGTGTGTGTATGTGTTTATACTAACTGCATATCTCTTCTTCTCCATGTTGTTGTTGTTTTATCTTCAACTCTCCACTTTCCATTTGCTGCGCGCACACCTTTTACCGCCTGCCTCTACTCCCTCCACCGTTTTTTTTTTTTTTTTTTTTTGGCATTTGCATATCTTTGACTCTTACAGCATCCCCTTCCCCAATTTTACTCACTCTCCTACTCACTCACTCTTTCGTTATCCTCAAAAAAACCACCCGCAGTCCGACCGCGTCCAAACACTGTTTTTCTTCTTCTCCATCTGCTTTGCTACTTTAGATTTTATGTTGTTGTATCATTTTTTTGTTTTGTTGCTTTTTTTTCGGCTAAATGTGCAGGAGACAATGCGAAAAATCGATAGAGTTTTTCCTTTTGTTTCGCTATATCAAGATGTCGCCCAAATTCAACGCATCCCTTCACCAACCAGCCTTTGCCCCTCTCCCTTCCTTTATTTTCCAGTAAAACCTACGAATAAGAAAAACATAGAAAAGAGAAAGACTTTTAGGCTTTTTTTTTCCCTTGAATCATTAATTATTTTCCAGAAATTTTCACAACTTTTTATCTAGACAAAAGTACAGTTAATGTTAAGTTGAGAATAAAAAGATTATGTAATAAATTTAAGATTTAATTTTACACAACATTTATGGGGTTAAACTGTACGTTATATGTGCAAATCTTAAGAAATCCATAAGCGTATAGCTTTTCCCCTTAAAAGTTGATGTTAAATCAACAATGCAAACTAAAATTTTGATGTAAACATCTATTTTAACATCTTAAACATTTGCTAATTTATTTTGAAATCTTGTTTCTTTACAGATTTGCTAAATACGTTGGGGAAAAATATGCACAAAACTTACCGTTTAACCTTAAAACATAAAAGTCACCTTTTAAATATCTTAACGATTTGTTTAATTTTTTTTTTTTTTAGCTGTGAATATGTCAAAGGTCGACCATGAAGTGCGAGAATTTAGTGAAACAATTAATAATAACTATACTATATAGAACACGAACAATTGCACATCAGTTGTAATTAAGTTTTAGTAGTTAGAATCAAAAAGAAAAACACAATTTAAACTAAAACAAGAAGAAGAAAAAAGAAACAATATAATTTATTTAAGAGTTACTTAAGATTAGATGACTCTACGCCAACAACAACATCAACCTGCTGTGAGACATTTGATGTGGTAAACACAGGGCACTAGCAATCAGCAGCATAGAAATTAGAACTTGTAGTCAACCCTTTTAAGAACACATCCTCCAAAACCAGCACCTCCACCACCATCTCCAGCAGGAATAGTTGTCGGCAAGGACAACGGAACGAAAGAGGAGAAGGAACCTTTTGACAACGGCCACGCGCAGAGAGCAGCATCAAAATTAAGCCAATAGCCGGACCAAAATCTAGAAAACGCAGCGTCGCGTCGCATTTGACGACGCGTAACGGACATTTCTGTATGCGCTGCGTTTCAAAAATCTGATGGATGGAAATGCACAAAATATGTTTCACGGAAATCATCAAGGGTGAGTTTTCCAAATGATATCCAAGCTACAAACAGATAGAGAGGGAGAGAGAGAGAGCCAGCCAGACTGTTCGCGGAGTGCGTAAGAGAAATATGTAGGGGGGGATGGAATCATCATCATCATCAAAGTCTTTGTTAGAAATAATAATGATTTTCTTTTAGCATTATTTTTGGCCTACATACAAAAAGGGTTAAAATACATGAAATCATGGGCAGATCCAAAAGGTACTTTCCGAAATAGCAGTCTAGAATGACAAAGCGCAACCCCCCCAAAAAAGTATTACCGAATTAAATATTTCCATCCATTATTTCTTTCTAAGGCTTACATATTATATTTTAACACCCATTTGAGTGTAAAAATGTAATGGGCCATCTGCTTTAATAAAACTAATGGTTAACATCATATTTACATGCTTAGATTTATTTTTAAAATTCGTTCTATTAAACTGAAGTAATTTAGTTGGAATTATTTTTCACGCCACGAGAAGTTGCATCAAAGCTTTTCTTATAACCAGAATTATGTACTGACATTAACTGAATATAATTATTCAGTTATATGCGTTAAGTATTGAGTAATAACAAAAAAGAACGCTTATTTAAAATCAGAAAGATCTTTGCAATCACAGTTTTTAAACATTCAGCCGTTTTTACAGAATCACAAAAATTAGTTTCTTGATACGTGGGTTTCATCGTTTGTGTTACGGTTTTATTTTTAAATCAATAAATTTGACGATGTCTCTATATGATGTGTGTGTTTTTCTTCTTTTACCATTTCAGAGATCCCTATTATCGTTATGATGCGGCTGCCGCAGCTGCAGCCGCCGCAGCGGCAAATCCCAGAGCAATGGGACCACCCGGTGGCTATCCGCCGCGTCACCGGGCGCCGCATCCGTTACAGCAACAACCACAATATCCATCGTACCAGCCAACGGCGGAGAACCTGTATGGGTTGGGAGCCGCCGATCAGCATGCGGCCAGCATGGGTGTCGGCTTAGGTGTTGGCATGGGCGATCTAAGCGGTTGGGGAGCAGCACCCACCGTTCCTGGTCAAGCGTCCGCCTATCCAGGTGCTGGTCTCTCTGCTTATGGTCATCCACAGGCAGCTCCACCGGGGCAGCAGCAGCGACAAAGTCAAGCCAGTGCCTATCGTCAGCATATGCCCGCCTATGGACAACAGGATCAGCAGAAACTGGCACCATATGGGGCACAGCAGAGTATGATGGCGGGCTATGGTGGTTTGGCGCCGCAGCAACAGCAGCAACAACAACAACAGCAACAACCACCCACAGCCCAGCAGCAGCAGCAACAACAGCAACAACAGCAGCAGCAACAGAGTCAGCAGCAGGCTCGATTGCCGCAGCATTATCCTCAAGCGCCTGGCCAGCATCCATTATATCCAGGTGCACCCACACAGCCTGGCCAGCCGGCTGCACCGCAGGCATATGCCCATAGTCCTTATGGCAGTCCAATGCAACATCAACCCGGTCGAGGAGCACCTCAACATGTTGGCTATGGTCATGCGGCCTTGGATCAGGCCTCTGCGTATAGTCAGCATGTACCTAGTGCAGCACCACCCACACATCACTTAACTGCGCAGCAGCAGCAGGCTGCGCAGCAACAGCATCAGCAACAACTACAAACCCAGCAACAACAACAGCAGCAGCAACAACAGCAACCCAATCATGTGGCTCTCATGCAGCAACAGCAACAACAACAGCAGCAGCAACAGCAACTGCCTGGAGCTGGCCTGCCGCCACCTCATATGGGTATGCCGCCCAGCTACGGCAGTCACCATCAGCAGCAACAGCAGCAGGCCCAACAACAGCAGCAGGCTGTAGCACCACCCTACATGTCGTCGAGCAAACATCAACAGGCCGCAGCGGCAGCAGCAGCAGCTGCGGCTGCAGCACAACTCAATTCCTCACCACAGTATAGGGCACCATTCCCCCAGCTTTCGCCACAAATGTCACCACGGCCACCAACAATGTCGCCTCATCCACAAATGTCGCCCAGGCCGGTGGGAGTGTCACCTGCCAAACCGCCGCCAACACAGGCTAGCCAAGCTCAGCAACAGCAGCAACAAGTGAACACCCAACCGACCCAGCACAGTATACAGGGAATGGTGGGTTTGCCATCACCGCGACCACAACCACCCACAAGCGTTTCTAGTGGTGGAGTTGGTGGCGTCGTTGGGGGTGGCGGTGGTGGAGCAGCGTCCAAGGTGCAAGTACCTGTCGTGCCGCCACCAAGCAGTGTTGTTCCCACAGCTGTTAATACTCTGCAAGCTCTCGAACAAATGGTAATGCCCAGTCAGGCACATGGTTTGCCACCAATGGATTATCCTTCGGCCTATCGTAGTGTGGGCCCACGAATGCCAGCCGTTTCACCCTCACCCCAGCAGCAGCAACAACAACAACAACAGCAGCAGCAGCAACATCATCAGCAATGGGGTCAACCACAGCATATGGCGGCCATGCAACAACAACAGCAGCCAGCTCCTGCTCAGCAACAACAACAGCAGGCAGCCTTGATGCAACAACATCATCAACAACAGCAGCAGCAGCAACAACAACAACAACAGTTGATGTATGGTCAGACAATGGGACAGCAACAACAGCAGCCAGTGGTGCCACCTGTTGTTGTGCCACAGCAGCCACAGCCGCCGCCAGTAGTGCAACAAACGCCACAGCAGCAGCAGCAGCAGGCACAACAGCAGCAGCAGCAGCAGCAACATCAACAACAACAATCAATTAATGATCAACTGCAGCATTCCATAAATGATATTGTAGGAGGAGGCAACAATAATAGCAATAACAGTCAGCAGCAACAACAACCTCAATCTATGTCAGCCATGTCTTCATCTCCTTTGCATCAACAGAGTTTGCCTGGCATGCATCACTTAATGCAGCAACCTACTCTGGAAGCGACTACAACACCACAACAACAACAGCAGCAGCAGCAACAACAACAATCGCAGCCAACGTTGTCATCGCCGCATCACCAATTACAACATCAATCGCCTATACATCAACAACAACAATCGCCGCATCATCAACAGCAACAACAACATTTGCCAACTTATAATCAATCACAAGCTCAGACTCATCAGCAACAATTTGATCCATTTGCAAATATACTAAATGATAGTCAAGCATCGCCAGCCCAGCAAGTTAGTTCACCTGTACCGCCGCCACAGCAGCAGCAACAACAACAGCAGCTGCAACAGCAGCAGGCTCCACCGCAGCAACAACAACAACCACAACAGCAACCTGCACCACCTTTACAACAACAGCAGCAGCCACAACAACCACCACCCGCCCAACAGCAGCAGCAGCAAGTTGCACCTACAACACCTTCCCATCATTTGAGTAGCATCCTCAATGAAACGGCAAATTCCAATGATTCATCCACATTGGCTGTAGCTGCCAATGATAGTAATAACAGTAGCAGCAATAGCAGCACGAATAGCATTGTCAATAATCAACCAACCTCAGTGCATGACAGCAATTCACAAAGTAGCATCAATAGCAACAATCAACAGCAATTGCTAATGGATAACACATCGCATGGTGCCAATTCCGAGTCGGGACAGCATGTGGGCAGTGTCGGTGGTGTTGTTACTGGTGGCACTGGAAACAGCAATGATGTGGGTGCTCTGTTTGATAATAATTCCATGTCTTCGACAAGTGCCGCAGTAGCGGCTGTTGCCTCCAATGCTGCCTCAGCAGCAGCAGCCCTATTGGATAGTAATTCACAATCGTCGAATACAGAATTCGAAAAGAATGCTGAAACTAGTGCCGGTGGTGAGCTTGAGTCCAACAACACCCCATCCTTGGCCGATGCGGTCTTGGGGGCAGTGGAAGCGTCAGTCACTACAGTGCAAGCAGAAAAAGAATTGCCCGAAGATGATAAAACTCAAGAGGCTTTACTTTCGACACATCCGACGGAAGTATTGCCATCAACTGAGGAATTGGAGCAGAAGCAAGCGGCTGCAGATGATCTAGAGCAAACTCAATTGAGTGACGCAACTCCGGATGATTCGAAAATGATGACAGATGATATTATGCCAGAGGATAAATCGCAACAACCACAGCCAATTGTTGATGGGGCCACTAATCCCAGTTTGACACCACAGACTCTTCCTCCACAGCTTCAACAGCAGCAGATTCCTCCCATTGGTGGTATGCCCATGCAGCATCCTGGCATGACAACTGGTAGCAGTGGATATGATCAGACCCAATCACAGGCAGCCGGTCAACAAGGTCATCCATCTATGCCACCCATGATGCCACCATATTCTGGTGCTCCTCCAGGCGCTGGCATGTATCCACCATATCCAATGCTGCATCAGCAAGAGATTGCCGCATTGCAGCAACAAATACAGGAACTCTATTGCATGCCACCGGGGCATGAGCATCAGGAGAAGCTAATGCGTCTGCAAGAACGGCTTAATTTACTGCAACAGCACGAGATGGCCGAACAATGTGCTGGAGGCCATGCACAATGTTCACTCTTCCAGGGTTCAGGCGGTTTGCCGCCAATGTATGGTGGCAACTCGGCCATGCATAATCAGCAGATGGTAGAGAGTCCTCAGGTGTCCAGCACAACTGGACGAGGCCGTGGAAAGGGGGCGAATAAGCCAAGAAAGCCTCGAACGAAAAAGGGCGAAAAGGCCCAAGCCCAAGAACTAATGGACATCAGTGGCAACGTGGTCGTCGGTGCTAGTAGTGCCAGCCAGAGTATTCCAACCACACAGCTACCCGTTTCGGAGGATTGTGTGACCCAAGGGGCTGGCGACACCAGTGTTGTTGGCATGCTGGAGTATAACGAAGGAATGGGTGATTTATCGCAAGATGTTCATTCGGCGAATGAGCTGGATACCTCCACCGATGGCAGTGGAAAGAAGAAAAAACCACGCAAACCTCGCACACCCAAAGATCCCAACAAGCCACCCAGAGATCGAACACCGAAGGTGAAGAAGACTCCACGCGATCCAAATGATCCTAATTCTACCGAATCACCCGGTGGTCCGGCACGGAAGAAGGGAGGAGGGGCCGTTAATAAACGCCGCAAACAGTTTGGTGAAGATGGCACCGAACAAACTGGCGAGGGCAGCGAATTGGAGGACAACAAACCGCTTATGACCACCACCAAATCTGGATCATCTGGAGAGGCCGGAGGTGAAGGTGAAGCTGAAACCACATCCGGCGCTGGCACAGGTGTCGAAGGCGAGTCTCCTGACTACGATGATATACCCGTTTCCAAAATACCACGTAGCTCCAATGAAGACGACAAAGACGCCGAAGTGGGCGATGAAACCGTGGACTCTGTTCCCGACTCAGCTGGCGATGCTGGCACCTCAACCCCCAGTCGTCGCGATCGTAAACGTTCGAACACACGCAGTCGCCGGAATGCCACATCAGAGGAAGGCGGTAGCTCTCGGCGCAACCGCGGCTCACTGTCGGCCAAGGCTCTGAAGAAGAGACGCAACCGTGGACGAATAGTTCCCGAATCTGATGGCGAGGATGATACACTGGATCGCACGCCACCGCCTTCACCTCCACCAGATTCTGAACTTGACTCCAACAAGCGACGATCGTCGCGTAATACTCAGCGTAAGAAGTATATTGATGATGTTATGCTAAGATTCTCAGACGATGAGAACTCTTTGCTGGTCGCATCACCAGTGAAAAAGGATAAAAAGTCTTCAGGATCATCGGCGAATGCCGCCAATTCCTCCAATGCTAATGATGGCAGTGATTTAGAGAAAACCGAACCACAATCTGGAGCCGAGGGTGAATTGGGCGCTGGCGGTGGTACCTCAGGTGGTGAGGAGAAATCATCGGTGAATCAGGACGAGAGTAGTCAAATTGAGGCTAGTTCAAGCAGTACAGCAGCCGCCACTGAGAAAGAACGACAAAGCTCTAGCGAAGCAGCCAGCCAAGCAGCAGCTGCTGCTGCCATGTCCTCGAAACCCAATTATGTGTACATCAATACGGGCGATGAGGATAGTATGGTCGTCCAACTCGTTTTAGCTGTGAGAATGGGAAAGCGTGAACTAATCCCCGAGGTGCCCAAGGTAAAGACACCAGAACCGCCCAAGGTAGAGGAAGAAACCAAAACCGAGGAGGAAAAGTCTGAGGTGGAGAAACCTAAAGAAGCAGAAACAGAAAAGCTTGAGGGTGGTGCTGCTGATGCAGAATCCAGCGAACCCGCCAAGACAGAGGCAACAGAAGAGTCTAAAACAGATGAAAAACCATCTGAATCAGAGGAGAAAATGGAAGTTGACAACAAAGATCAAAAAGAAGAAGGAGCTACTAAAGAAACTGAAACTGAGAAGGACTCGGAAGAGAAAGCATCGACCGAAAAAAGTGAAGAAAAAATGGATGTTGAGGAAAATAACCAAAAAGAAGAAGAGAATAAAGAACCTGAACAAGTTAAAACTGAGGAAAAAGTTGAGGCAGAGGCTGAAACACCAGAGGAAACTAAAACCAAGGAGGAGGAAGAGAAGGAGGAGCAAATGATGGACATTCCCGAAAAGGAATCGGAAGCAAAAGATGCAGAGAAAATGGAAATTGATGATGAAGAGCAGGCGGAAAAATCTCATAAACCAGAATCCAAGGACGAAACAGAAGAAAAACCCAGCGAAGAAGGTGAAGAAGCAAAAGAAACAGCAAAAACAGAGTCGACCGATGCCAATGAAGAGAAGTCAACGGAAAATGAGAATGAGGAAAGTGGCAAGGATAAGACAGACAAAGATGACGATGACGCCGATTCGAAGGACAGCGATAGCGAAAAAGAAAATAAGCCAGAACCCGTTTTCATCGATGTCGAAGAGTACTTTGTTAAATATCGTAATTTCAGTTATCTGCATTGCGAATGGCGTACAGAGGAGGAGCTACTCAAAGGCGATCGTCGTGTGGCTGCCAAGGTCAGACGTTTCCAGCAAAAGCAATCGCAACAGTTAAATATTTTCGAGAATATCGAAGAGGAACCCTTTAATCCTGACTTCGTTGAGGTTGATCGTGTGCTCGATATGTCTGTGCATACGGATGAGACAAGTGGTGAGACAACAAAGCACTATCTAGTGAAATGGAAATCACTGCCCTACGAGGATTGCACTTGGGAGCTGGAAGAAGATGTCGATAATGACAAAATTGAGCAATATTTGCGATTCAACAAAATACCCTTGAGGTGCGAATGGAAAAGTCGAAAGCGTCCACATCCTGAGCAATGGAAGAAGCTGGAGAAGACCCCAGTTTACAAGGGTGGCAACAGTTTGCGTCCATATCAGTTGGAAGGTCTCAATTGGCTGAAATTCTCTTGGTATAACTCACACAATTGTATACTTGCCGATGAGATGGGTCTTGGCAAGACTATTCAGAGCTTAACATTTGTCCATTCCGTATATGAGTACGGCATACGTGGCCCTTTCCTGGTCATAGCACCACTTTCTACCATACCCAATTGGCAGAGAGAATTCGAGGGTTGGACCGACATGAATGTGGTTGTTTATCACGGTTCTGTCACCAGCAAGCAAATGATTCAAGATTATGAATTCTACTACAAAACAGATAGCGGCAAAGTCCTAAAGGAACCCATAAAGTTTAATGTCCTAATTACTACATTTGAAATGATCGTCACCGATTATATGGATTTAAAGACCTTCAATTGGCGTCTCTGTGTGATTGATGAGGCGCATCGTCTAAAGAATCGTAATTGCAAACTGCTCGAGGGTTTGAGGCAACTTAATCTGGAGCATCGTGTTCTACTCTCTGGTACACCATTGCAGAATAATATCAGCGAATTGTTCTCTTTGCTCAATTTCCTAGAACCTTCACAGTTCGGGTCACAAGAAGAGTTCATGTCTGAATTTGGTAGTCTACGAACCGAGGAGGAAGTCAATAAGTTACAAGCTCTCCTTAAGCCCATGATGTTGCGACGTCTCAAAGACGATGTTGAGAAATCATTGGCACCCAAAGAGGAAACGATTATCGAAGTGGAGTTAACGAATATCCAAAAGAAATATTATCGTGGCATATTGGAGCAGAATTTCAGTTTCCTCAAGAAAGGTACAACATCTGCAAATATACCCAATCTAATGAATACCATGATGGAATTGCGTAAATGTTGCATACATCCGTATCTATTGAATGGTGCCGAAGAGCAGATTCAATATGATTTCAAGTCACAACACGGCGAAGATCCCGAGTCGTATTACAAGAATTTAATATTATCAGCTGGTAAAATGGTTTTGATTGACAAACTTCTGCCCAAATTGAAGGCAAATGGTCATCGTGTATTAATCTTCAGTCAGATGGTGCGTTGTCTAGATATATTGGAAGATTATTTGGTCTATCGTAAATATCCCTTTGAGCGTATCGATGGACGTATTCGTGGCAATTTGCGTCAAGAGGCCATAGATCGTTACTCCAAACCGGGTTCTGATCGCTTCGTTTTCTTACTTTGCACAAAAGCTGGCGGTTTGGGTATTAATTTAACTGCAGCCGATACGGTAATCATTTATGATTCCGATTGGAATCCTCAGAATGATTTGCAGGCTCAAGCCCGTTGTCATCGTATTGGTCAACGTAAAATGGTGAAAATCTATAGATTGCTATGCCGTAATACCTACGAACGTGAAATGTTTGATAAGGCCTCAATGAAATTGGGCTTGGATAAGGCTGTATTGCAATCAATGAATACTCAAGGCTCAAAAGATGGCAATAATAAGCAATTGACTAAAAAAGAAATTGAAGATCTACTCAAAAAGGGAGCCTACGGTGCTGTTATGGATGATGATAATGCTGGCGATAAATTTTGTGAAGAGGATATTGATTCTATATTGAAGCGGCGTACTCAAGTTATTACCATGGAATCGGAGAAGGGATCAACTTTCTCAAAAGCATCATTTGCCGCATCGGGCAATCGTTCGGATATTACCATAGATGATCCCGATTTCTGGACAAAATGGGCCAAACGTGTCGACATTGACCCGGATGCATGTGAGCGTGATGAAACGGAAGATTTGGTACTTTCCGAACCACGTAGACGTACGCAAATTAAACGCTATGGACACGAAGATGTTATGGAAATCAATTCGGAAGATTCATCAAATGAGAATAGCGATGAGGAGGGTGGCATAGGTAAGAATTGAAAAGATTTAAGTCACATGAATACCAATATTTTATTTACTTTAGGCCTACGCTCACGCCGCCGCAAAGAGAAACGCGATCGTGCCCGCGAGAAGAAGGCAAATAATGATGAGTATATACCCCGCGAACGAGATGCCTTGGCAGCATTGGGCCTGGAAGAGATTCAATATGGCAATTGGGCTAAATCGGAATGTTTTAAGGTCGAAAAGGGTCTACTATCATTTGGGTAAGTTTATCTCTTTTATATTTTGGTATCAGAAGTCAGTTCCGCGATGTTTTCGACGCATGGCATTATTCAATTTCATATTGAGTATATAGATCTTGCGTTGCAGCATTTTCTCCTCCTTTTCTAACATTATGGCCTCTTCTTTGCGTTCAATATACTCGGTGACACTTGGTGCCTCATATTCAAATAATTGTGCCCTTAAATCATTCAGAATCTTGAAATCCTTTTGATTGTTGACTTGAACGATAGCAACTTCTTTCTCTAGTTTGGCTATGGCACGTGTTACCTCTTCGGTTTTATTTAAAACTGACCGCATCTCAGCCTCCAGATTCATCATGGCTTGTTTTTCTTCGGTCATGGCCAATGATGTTTTGCCCGTTACACCTTTTAGACCAGCCATGTGGGTATTCTTCTCTTCCAGTTGATTTGTTAGCTCTGTACGTTTTATGATTAGTTTCTCAAAATCTACAGCTGTGAGGATGCCACTCAAATCTGCTTTGGTTATCAAATCAGCTCGATGCTGTTGACAAGTCTCTTGCAATGAAACAATGGTCAATCTCATGGTGCCAAGCAAAGCGCGAGCATTTTTAAACCAATTGGTTGTAAATTTACGCAATTTACGCTCAATTTGTCGTTCGGTGGCCGATTCAAGGAATGCCACATCATTTTCGTCCCGCAGAAAGTGCAACATGAAATTCTTTTCCGTTTCAATTGTTTCCTCACTACGATAACGTAATTCCTCTATTTTAGCGCGCAATTGCTTAATTTCCACCATGGCTAAGGATTTATAGATTAGATATTAGCATTGGACTCAAATTATTTTCACTTCATTTACTCACCATTTTTTTCAATATCCGTGACACGTTTCTCAACTTCAGCCGCCCTTTTCTCGGCCATTTCTGCCTTGGCCTTGTAATTCAATTTATAATCGGTTTTACGTTTCTCACCCGATACCGTGTAAATACTATGGGAAACTGACATGGCCATAGAACGTTTTGAACCCGATTGACGACTACCATACACCGCCTGGCTGCCGACGCGACCTGAGCTTCGACTTTTGTTTTGCAAACGTTTCAATATCGAAGTACGTCTCTGACGCAAGCCTAGCAATAGCTTTGGATCATTTTTCTCGAGAAATTCAACAAGTATATGATTCTCCAAGCGTAATGTGGCCACCTCATTATTAACCTGTTCAATCGTTCGCAACATATCCAAGGCATCCAAACCGGCCAAACGTTGCTCACGCTCTTCTTCCGTAAATGTACGAAAATCTTCCAAATAATATTTATACATAATTGCCGAAATATCTAATTCTGGGGCTATATCCAATTGCGATTTACTGGGATGCGATTTCAAAGACTTTCGGGAACGCTCATCCATTTGCGTGCTATACGCTGATAAGCTCGTTGTATCCATTGCAGAAAATAAAAGCTACTAAGCTAAATATACACCAAATCGAAAACTAAATAATTGAAAAATTTTCAAGCGATAATGATGATAATCCTTGTTGGTTAGTTGGTTATTGGGTTTGGGGGTATAAAGTATTTTTTCGATTGAATTTGTGTATATGAGAGAAACAAAGAGACGATTTATGTTGAACTATGATGCAAATACAATAGCCTACTATTATCTATATATGAATGTATCTATAGATATAGCATTGGATTTCTATTAGGGGTAAAGGTAACATATTTACGAAGAAGATTGTCACCAAGTCAAAGTTTTTAATATCTTAAAAAGTAAAGTAATTTTTGTACTTAGTCTTTAATTACTTCCAAGTTAAATAGAATGCATTAAAATAAGGTTTATTCCTTAAACAAATACCAAAAGGAAGAAAAAAAACTTTGTAAGAAAGGTCTGCTGATAAATATATAGGGTAACCGTGACTCGACATTGGCTAACTAGTCTAGTCTGTTGTGCATTAGGTTGGATAATTATAAACTAATCAATTTGTAACTTTCTTTTTACATTTTCAGCTGGGGACGTTGGACCGAACTTTTGGAATTGGGACAATTTAAACGCGGCTGGCGCGATATTGATATTGAGGATTGTGCTCGCATCATTGTAAGTTTTGCGTTAGACAACGATTAGACAGAAGGCGGCGACCACATTTATATCGAATGATGACCAACCATGCTAATATTGAGGAAACTTCAGGTTTTCGCTGAGTAAAAACAAAACTTCTCAACCTGCTGACTAGATAACATAACAAAAAAGAATATTCAATTGTGAATTAAATTTTACTTGAACAATATTAATTAAACCAAATTCTTGTTTTTCATGCAATTTCTTCTAGCTACTTTACTGTCTCCAAGTTTACAAAGGCGATGAGAAAATCAAGACATTCATTTGGGATCTAATAACACCCACTGAGGATGGTGAAGTGCAGAAAATTAGCAGGGATCATAGTGGCCTACATAATTTGGTGCCACGAGGTAGGAACGCCAAAGGTATGGTAAAATATACATTCACGCACTTTAACTGCTGCACGGACGTAGAGAGTTTTCCAACAACTACCTAGAAAATACAAATCAAAAACCAAAACAAAAAAAAAAATCAAAACTCAAACAAAACAATTTTGTACAAAACTTTAACTACTATTACTACACACTTACATACTACTTATACTATACTACTTATATATACCTATATATTCTCACCTTTTGGTTCTGGACAAATCTACCACAAAAAAATACCATGTATAGTCACATTGTAAAAACCTTTCTATCTCTCCGCCATCTTATGAGTCAGCGGATTCCTGAATTCGTGTAGTATGTACCTAAGTATTGTTAAAACTCGTACTTTTCGGTCTATTAATTTGGCCCACTTACTATACTAAGTAAAAGTTCAATTATTGGGACTGACTTTTGACATTTAAACGACACAATGACTACGTGTACAACAAACAAACAAAAAAAGTGTGTGTGTATGTTTTGTTGCCATGCAATTTGTATGCCTTTTACTATTACATATAATTGTTATCATTTATTATCATTTGTAACTATATACATACATATATATATATACATAAATATCTATAAATATTCATATATTAACTTACAAATATATTGACAATTTCATTACTAATATATATTTGCTTTTGCTAAAGACTTTATGAGGTTTTATAGGTATATTCTGATTGAATTAGATGCCCAATTTGAATATAGGAACCATACTTTTAACAAAATTTCTTTAATATTCAAAAAAATGTTATTATTTATGTACTCCTATGAAACCTCTATAGAAACAAAGTAAAACAAAATTTTGGCTTCATTTCCTTTCGGTTGTTTGTTTGTAGTTAACCAATCATATAGCTTATAGAAAAATTGGAAAATTTTTAGCTAAAACTCATTATATCGCACATCAAAAGTTGTTGTCAGTTTGATATACTGAGATCAATTTTCGCTTCATTAATATGAAAATTGTACAAATTTTAATGTAATTTTCTTTCATTTTTCCTTAATTACCCAACATATAGGACGCAATGGTGGTAAATCGAATACAAAGGATTGCCCAGGAACCTCAACACCTGCTCCTGGTACTGCATCTGGTAGTAATAGTGGCAATACAACACCAGCTCATAAATCGAGTGCTTTAGAAATCGCTGGAGATGGAAAGGATGGTGTGGGCGTTAGTGCCAGTGCTGTGGCTGCTGCAGTCAATATACCACCGCCACCGCCGACAAGTATTCATGATCCCAATCATTGGAGTAAGAAGGAGAAATATGATGCAGATGCCTACCTGGAGGGGGCCTATAAGAAACATTTGGGCCGACACGCGAATAAGTGAGTCGTGTGGAATCGAATTTGTTTAAACTAACCAGAATTACATTTAGACTGACTATTGCTAACAAAATGATTTCTTTTCTTTTTTCGCACCCACTTTTCTTTCGTTTGCTTAACTTATGTTTTTCTGTTTTGATTTTATTTAATATTTTCGTTTCGCAGGGTTTTGTTACGCGTACGCATGTTGTACTATATCCAACACGAAGTGATTGGCGACATAGTGCAGCAAATAAAGGATAACACACCGATCAGGTAGGCATTATATTGAGCTACTTGTTTTATATACATATATTATTTTTATAATGCTAATGATATTCTTCATATTTGTTGTTGTTGATTGAATTGATTGATTGTGGTTGATTGATTTTAATTTATCTCTTTTTTGGACATAATCATTAACTATTTTAGTCTTTATTTTGTTTTTAATTTACTAAAAAATGCCAATTTGTAAATATATAAAAAATATCTTATATATTTTACGTTTTCAAAAAAATGCTTTTAACTTTTGGCCCTCTAGCCTCTAAAGTTGTCAAGCTCTTTCTCGCTGTCTCCTCTCGTTACTATTCACACTATAACTTTTAGCGCTCTATTCCTCTCGTTCGTTCGTTTGTTCGATCATTCGCTACTCGCCACATTTTACAAATTGCATTCTCGTTACACATTAAACATCTTTACAATTAACTAATATTAACTCATTCATACATATGTATTTCCTTTTTTATGTGTCTTAAAATTTTAACTCTAACATAATTGCCGAAAATAAACTAACTTAAGTATATTTGGCTTAATATAAACAATTAATATACACTTTTCTATTTGCTGTGTGTGTGTGTGTTATTTTTTGTTTTTGTTTCTCTTAAACAATACAATTTCATAACGAATAATTGCTAATAATCGTTAAAAATATATATAAAAATCTATATATATAAATACATAAAAAACACACAATTTTAATGGACAACAAAACTGCAGCAGCTCAAAAGTTAAACAGCAGCAGCTTGCACTCAATTTGGAAAGGTAATATCTATCTCCCCCCATCAATCAACTATCGATCGATCGCACGCACGCACGCACGCTCGCTCGCTTGTTCTCTCTCTCTCGCTCCATTTTAACCAAAAAAAAAAGCAGGCGAATAGGGATAAACCCGCTACCCTCATAAATAATAAGAAACTACTCCATAAAAAAAATAAACAAAAGTTATTAAAAATTAAAGAAAGAAAACTTTCTGCAAAACATTTGATTTTGTCCAAATTCCAAATTTTATAAAGACGACGGCAAATTGAAAATAATTTTTTTTTTTTTTTAGTTTTCATTATTCTCTTTTTAAGTTTTTGCATTTTGTAGACCGTAATCTGTAGTACAAATTGGCTAATTAACAAAACATATATATTCTATACAAAAATTTGTTATTTTTTTATATTATTTTTAATTTTTTTTTGTTTTTATTTTAATTTTTATATTAAAAGATCATAATTATAATATTATAAAATGAAACAAAATTTTGTTTACTAAAAAATGCATTTCAAATTTTATCCCAAACAAAAAAAAAAAAAAAACCCAAAATCATCCTATGCCCTACTACTTCATCATGTGTAGCGAGCTCCCCATTCGCCCGCCGCCAACGCCAGATCAAGTGCCATCATCATGGTGGAATCCCATTTGTTGTGATAAAAGTCTATTGGTTGGAACCTACAAGCATGGCTGTGAAATGTATCGTCAAATGCGCGCTGATCCGAACTTGTGTTTTGTTACTCATGTGGGCGCCGGTGCCGGTGACGATTTGGCCGTCACGAATTTGCCCATGTAAGTGCAAACGAAAACAAAAGAGAAAAAACAAATTTTTTTTTAAATTCTACCCCCCGTCCGCCCCCATTAAAAAGTCATAAACCTAAACCATTTCTTAACCACACATATAAATCATAAGTACTAAAACAAAATATTGAAAAATTTGAAAGCTCCAGACTCCAGCCAGAGAATGGTGAAATACAGGAAATGCTTACTTTTTTTCCAAGAAATTCATTCTATATCATTCTTAAATTTTGAATCACACACATTCTATCTTAAGCTTCATTAAGAAGAAATAAACAGCTCTGAGCATTTTACGATCAGGAAATCAATAGAAAATATATATTCCATAAGCTTAACCATTCTCACACATGGCCATTTTTCGAAAAACTTTGTGTACTTGTGTGTGTAGGTGTGTGTTTTTTGCCCCCCTTTTATAATTCTCTCTCTCAGTGTGCAGTTTAGCATGTGTCCCCTCCAATTGAAACCTTATCGGTTTGCAGATAAAACGCTTTAATCAATTACTCACAAATTACACAATGTTTGAAAACTTTGTTCAGAGATAAAATAATTTTGTATTTCATAAATTTGAGCTATCTGCATTCCAAAAGGATTTCACTTTGCATTTGGTGGCAAATTCGTTAAATCTTTGCATTGTTCTTTTCTGCAGAAATGAAGATGATGCAAATTCCAAGCACGATGACGGTGATGAGGTGGACGATGATGGCACTACCACAACCAAGGATTCAGATTCTACAAAATTAACTGCTGGCGATAATAAGGACTCGCTTGATCCGGAGCGTCCCAGTTCGTCGGGTAAGAAGAAGACCGAAATCGTCGAAAGCGGAACTGGCGCCACAAAAGCTAATAATAATAATAAAAAAGCCAATGAGGACCTGAGCTCGTCGACTGTGGGCAATGGCAGCGCCGTCGAGGCTGGTGCATCAGTTGGCAATGAAACTCTCGCCGAATCGGCAGAAAATGAAAACGAAGAAAAATCTAAAGACGACGTGGCAGTGGCAAGTTCTCCAAAATCAAATGAAGCTGCCGCCTCCACGGCAACTGATGCTGACTCCAGTTCAGTTGCCAGTGGAGCTGGTGCTACTGATGGTGAGGGATTACCCACTGCAACGGCTGAATCATCATCATCATTGGATAAAGAAAAAACGGAAAAGAGCGATGAGAAAGCTATCATCAGTAACGGCGATGAAGAATCGGCTAAGCCGACAACTGCTGTGGCCACCGATGATGCCGCTGCCAATGCTCAGGTCGATGCCTCTGGCTCCCCCATCGATTCATGCACTAACGCTACCACAAACATCACCACCACCACTACTACTACTACTACCTCCATTACCAATCCATCCAATACCACAACCACTACCACCACCACAACCACCACCACCACCAATTCAACAACATCAGCTGCCCCTGGTGGGGGCGGCGAAGCTGCTGCTCAAAACACCGAAAATGCTAACTCAACCTCAACAAATTTAGGCTTGGACGAAGAAGAGAGCGTTGCTGGCAGTTATCCACCCACTGTGGCAGCCGCTGAAGATGCCACCATGTGGCCATCAATGCAGGATCTAAATACACGTCTACGTCGCGTTATAACCGCCTATCAACGTAATTACAAGAAAGAAGAGCTTAAACAGCAGCAAAAGGCCAAGGTAAGTCGAAATAAAAATAAAGATTTCAAATGACAACCATCCCAAATGAACCTACAACCAACATCTCAACATCCATACCTCTGGCCATATTCATTCGTCCTACAATCGAATTTATTTTACCCATTATTATTCGTTTTTTCTTTCATTTTTTATTTCGTTCATTATCTGTCGTCAAAAAACTGTGTGATATTATTATTGTCTTTGTGAAAAATTTCATGAATATTTATTTGGGGGACGTAACGAAAATTGGATATGATTATCTTCTTTGATTACAACTGTTTTATGATATGAGAATGATGAAAGAAGAAGAGATAGAGGGACAACTGGGCTCTTAATAGTTATAAATTAAACTTAAGAAAAATCATTACCTAAAACGTTTGATTTTTCGATTCGATCCTTTGTGGACAAGTGTTGCCTATAGACCGTTAACCAGGCTAATTAAGACCTCAAAACGTGTTTTGGTTATTATTTATAAGTAGTCCTTCGAATAATACTGTGTAACTTCAAAAACTTTTAAATAATTTTCAATTCCAATTTTAATTGTGATCAAATGGTTTGATAATATCATCTATCATTATAGTTAAAACAAGTTTTTTCTCTCTATTAGATGTGGGTCAAAGTTTTTTGATTCAATTTACACTCTGTATAATATTGAATAGAAAATTAGAAATTATTAAATCTTTCATCATTCTTATGAGTCCTTTTTGTCCTTTTTTGTTTTGTTGTTATTTTTTAACAAAATTTCTGTTTTATTTTTGAACTAAACCTAAGTAAAATTTATTCAAAATTAAAATAAAGTACGTAGTTTTGTTGCTTAGCTGTTGGCCCGTAGTCTATATAGATTGGCTTAGAATTTGCGTACCGTACACATTTAGTAGTAAATATAAATCGGACATGAACGACGCGCAGACTTGAGACAACAACTGACATAAACAACCAACAGCTGATTAACAAAACTGTGTACCAAAAGAAAAAAGGGACATCAACCAACAAATTTCCTCACCCACTCACTCACTGAGAGAACGAACTGGCTCTTTCCACCCATCTCCATTACCCCAAGCTATCCCTCCTCTCACCCACTTGTGATGAAGTTTTTGTTTAACCGAGTTCTTACTCCCTTACTTCCCTAACTTTCCCTACTTTGCCAACAGCTACAGGCATTGGTATCATCCACTCCACCATTATCAGTGCCCACTACACCGACTCTGCAATCGATGCAAATGCAATTGCAAAGCAGCACTGGCGCTGCTGGCAATGTTACCAACATTGGTGTCGTCGGTGTTGGAGTCGGCAGCAGCGGCACTGGTGTCGGCGGCGGCACGAGCAGTCAACTACAGCAACAACTTGACTCGAGTAATCGCAGCCTGCAGGCTCTAATGCAATCGCAGGGTGCTAGCACATCAGCTCAAGCCGCTGCGGCAGCCGCCTCCGGCTCAGGAACGGGGATGCAACAGCATGGCGGCGTCGGCGGATTGAGTCAGCATGGTGGGCAACAGCAGCAACAGGCGGTTGGCGGAACAACCGGAGTACCAGCCATGCCAACTGCTGCCGATATTAGCCTAATGCTAAGCATCCTCAACACAACTGATGTCAGTCAATTGGCCAATTTGGATATCAACAAACTGGCCATGTATTTGGTCAGTATGAACAATGTACGTAAAAAGTCCATATCACAACCTACTATATAGCAAATAATTAGAATTATAGTCCAAAAACATATTCCTGAAATTTTTTTACTCACTCAATTCAGATACATAACTCATAACTCTGAAAAATTCAGTCCCTTCCTTCCGCCCAACTCTAATATATCTAAGCCTTTGTGGCGTGTTAATAGACCATGAACCGTTTCCCACTCAAACCCCTTTAAGCCTTCACTCACTCACACTGACAACAAAACACTTACACATACTACTACACTCACACATACATTTGTCTATGTTGAACTAATCCCAGTAATTAGCATATCATTAGTATTACTAACTTGCATGATTCCAACTCAAATCTATATAAAGTATTTATATATTCAATAACATTAAGATATTTGACGATTTTCTTACAATTTTTATCATAATTTTTTCTCTTTAACTGATTTTTAATCAGTTTTTACAAATAATACGATATCAGTTTGTCGACAAATATATTCATACTATCTTTGAACGTTGGTGAGGGGCGTAAAAGCGAAACCACCGTCGAATTGCTCGAACGAACTTTATATACCCTAGTCGCAGTGTGTTTAGGTTTAAATAGAATTAATTCCTATTCTCGAAGCGATTCTCCGATATATGGAGGGCTATTAATTTACTCATTCAAAAAGCATTAAAGGAAACTGATAAATTGAAATTCTACATTCAGAAAATTTATTTTCCTACTCAAGTTCCGTATATACAAGGAATTCACGTGCCAAATTGAACTTGTCCATTTAAAAACCATTACAAATATGTATAATATGATACTCCTAACTCTCTGACAAACAACATATGAAAGCTGTAATACTTTCTTATCAAGGGTGTGTAAAAATGAAAAAAATATCTGTCTGAAACAATAATAAGTAAAGTTACACCCAATCGACCGACCTACCGACCACCAACCTGGAGTTTGAGTGGCGTGGTGGTGGTGTGGTGTCGATTGTAGATAGCACACCCCTTCAATGCCCAATTTCAATGTTTTAAGATATATTTCGTATATATTATATATATTATGTGTGTGTGTGTGTGTGTGTGTGTGTGTATGTATGCATTAGTCTGTGTACTTCCGAATAAGCTACCCAAAAGCAACGAAAACGACGAAGCACAGAGTCTCGCAATCCAAGCAACCAATCCAACCCAACCAAACCAAACCAAAGCACAGGCCAACCAACGAACGAACAACGAGCGCAAATACACTTATGCTTAATTTATGCAAAATAAAAGAAAATACATACAACACTCCAAATTTGAACCCGAAATGGTGCACACGATGGAAATGACGAAGTCTACGACGATGCTACGAGATGATGATGCTCTCCAGCTCTAGCTGCTTCCCAGCTCCAGATGCTGCCGCGAATGAGCAACCCAATACAAGAAAGCAAAGAAAAAATAGGAGAAAATGTCAAACCATTTTGCACACATTCTCTGGCCCAATACATACACCTCGTTGCTTTCGTTTTGGGTTTGCATTGAGTTTTTTTTTTTTGTTTTTGTGGGGTGGTGAGAGGCCACCTCAAGAGGAAGGCAACAACAGTAAAACCCATCGAGTGTTGGCCCCGACACAAAGCGACTTGGTCGTTTGGGGTCACAAAATTATGAGAAGTGAGTGGAGTCAATTGTATCTAGAAAGCAACCTGACTTGATGGTGGTTTTTGGTATTTTCACTGTACCCAAAAGAAGACGACGATGGCGACGACGATGACGAAGTCGAAGTCGACGTCAACGTTCGCCTCCGCCGCCATTATCAAAAAGGCAAACCCAACAGCAGCGCCATCAATCAAACCAGCAACAACAACAGGAACAACAGCAGCAATGTCGACAACGGGCATCAAGAAGAACAAAGTCGCTGTTCCTGTTAATGTTGTTCTTGTTGTTGTTCTTGTTGTATTGACGAAGTGAAGTTCTTCTTTGGTGACGATGATTGTATTGCGGCGGCGTTGGTGGACGTCGTTGTCGGGTATTAGTATTGGGCATATCGGGTGGTTGTTGCTTCTGCTGCCTGCTTGCCTGCCTGCCTGGCCTAGCTACTACGTTGGCTGTACTTATGTATGGACTCTTGGCTTGACTCTGTTGTATGTATTAGTTTTTCATGCGAGTATTTGTCTCTGCTGTTGCCGCCGCTGCTGCTGCTTGCCTCTATGAATGTGTGTGTATCTGTGTAATTTTACATTTTCTGGATTTATCCAATGTTTAATTTTTTTTTTTCGTTTTTTGTATGGGAGGAGGTATATGGTATGCGCCCACCCAAAAGGCATTCTCGCTCTCATCGTTGGTTGCTCTCACGAACTGAATTATTGAGCGAGGAATATATGTGACTTGGCGACGACGACAACGACGACGACGGTGATGATGTTGACGGTGACGCTGACTTGTTCCTGTTCTGCATGCCCTTTGCCGCCGCAGGCTAGCGTATTTCTTCTTTTTTTTTTTTTCCTTCATCGATAAAGCCGAGGCACCAGCCAGGCAGCCAGCCTAATTGTGCTCATTTGAGCTGGTGGTTGGCAGTCATCTCCATTTCCTCTTTTCATTCTGTTTCTTTTCTCAGGTTGCTGCTGCTGCTGCATCAGCTTAAAACCGATTTTGCTTCTTTTTTTGTGTGTTCGTTGATTCCTTTTTGCATTCGCGCAACGTGTATTTAGAACACACGCATACACACAGGCACACATATAGAGCCGAGTCGTTGTCGTAGAGTTAAAGTCTGTTTCTCGAATGTATTTGCCATTCTTTTTGTGCCAATCTTTGGCTGGTCCCCCACCTAAAAACTACCTTTTTGCTTGGATGCTCTTGTTGTTGTTGTTGTTGATGGTTATGCTGGCAACTGACCATTTGCTGTGGCATCTACTTTTACAAAATATATATGTATGTACACATATGTCTATGTATGTATGTATGTATGCATGTATGGGTACGGTTAGTTGCGGCTGCTATTCTTCGATTTATTATTTTATTACCATTTTGCCACTGCCTGGGCCTGTATGGAGATACAGTGGTACGAGAGTTTTTAATCGCATGATGAAAATATTTTGAGTCAAAGCGAAGTCCAGCAAGAAATTCTGAAGCTGTCAACTTATGAACAAAACAAACATTCAAACGAATAATTTTAAAAACGTAATTTTTTTCTCATTTCGTTTCCATAATGTTAAATGTCATCAAAAGCGAGAAATAATCTCAGATTATTGTTAATAATGTAGAGATTTTGGTCTCGATTTTCCGGAAACTTTGATTTTCTGTGATGATTCTGATCCAGAACGTCCCAGATAATCGAGGGTGTAACTTTTAGTCTGCTAAAATACCCATTTTGTGGCAAAAGCAAATAGTTAATTTCTTTTTTTAAAATTGCTGCAACTTTGACTTGATTTTGGACAGCGCTTTTGTAAAGGTTTAACATTCCAAGGACCGCATTCAGTTTCCGCATTAGACTAATGAGTTTATGGACAGTCCTGTCAAAAATTATCATCAACGTAACGCATTCTGGTTGATCTACATGAAATAATTTGAACTATGGATTTTCTAAATACTTTCTAACATCTGCTTTCCACTGTACGCGTGCGCATCACGTGTTGCTGCTGCTTCGTTCCCAGAGTTGCAGCTGCTACTCGCTCCTGCTGCTGCATCGGCGCATTTTGCTTCACTTCACACCTGTCAGTCATAAAGCATTGTAACTTCTTCGATGCATTGCCAAACCAATGTACCCAATGTTGTGTACACCATCGAAATGGTCAGTTTCAGTTCATCCAATATATATATATGTATATACATCTACATATGTATGTACATTGTTGTTGGACGACGTGTCTGAATGAGCTGCGGCTTTTGGCTTTTTGTCTACCTGCGCTGACTCTTCTTTTTGATTTAGTTTGTGTTACGCTTTAGTCAAATTTACGATAGAGAAACCAAATCTCTCGTCGTTTTGCGTTCACTCTCTTCTCTCCCTTTGCTCTTTTCTATATATCTCTTGGTCGATCATCAGACATGCATGCATGGGTGTATGGGTTTCGGTCTGCGTGTATGTGTGTGTGTGTGTGTGTGTGTGTGAGTAAGTGCATTTGCTGAAGATGTGTCGCCATTGCATCGATTATTGTATACTATAATGGTGGTGGGATATATTGTATATACATAAATACGTACTACTTATGCACACATGTTTGCATGTGTGTGTGTATACACACATATACATATATATATTTATACATTTCTGTATCTTGCGGATTGATTAATAATCTCGTTTCGTTTTTACTCTGACTACGTGCTTATCGCACTTTAGCCACGTTTCTATCTTTCGTTTTATATATGTACATTGTTTATTCCCATGCCCCCAAAAGGTCGTATTAATTAGACAATTGCAAAATGCCTAAGCTCTGCTGCTGCCCATCAGAATATGTGGAAGAATAAGGAGATCAAAGGGAACACTAAAATAAGAACAAGCTGTGTTTTGACTGACGACTATAACTTGTCGTTCTCCAATCAACAGACTGAGCGCTTCAAGAAGATGAGAAGAGAGATTCCAAGAAGAGGGATTTATACCTGGGATATGTGTGGTTTAATCCCATTTTTGCCTACTCTCCATTTTGCCGCTGTATTTTTATTTTTTTTGGTTGCTGTTGCTTTTACTTCTTTCTGCTGCTCTGTTATTATTTTATCCCTTTTTCTGTTCCGTTGTCCTGTGTGTCCGTCATTACCGAGCATATCTTCCCCTCCCACCCTCACCCTCTCCCCATCTAGTTCTACAACCCATCCAATGGTTTATCCTTTTCAGGCTCTACGTGTGAGTGTGTGTGTGTTTCGTTCTCTCTTAGTCTCTCTCGTCAACAATTTTTGTGGTACATTTGTTTCATTGCCTTGGCTTTTTTGCCTTGCCGTGTGTTTTTCTCTCACCCTCACCCTCTCGGGCCCCCACCCCCTTCCTCTAAAAACCATCACATGTATGTACGTGTATTTCGTGTGTGTGTGTGTGTGACAGGCTGGTTCTGTCGTTTGCCTTCTTTGCTTACATTACACAGTTGACACAATGTGGTGCTGGCTGTCTCCTGTGCCTTCCTGCCTGCTGCTTCTGCCTCCTCATTCTTCAACTCGTCCATCCAGTGCACATTCAGAGACTCGAAATTTTATGCTCTCTCTCTCACTTATTTTGTCTTTATACGCTCTCTTTTACTTACTCTCTGTCTCCCCGGCTCCGGCTTACTTACTCTCGTCGGCTCTCACTGTTGTGCACTCTCTCTCTATCTTTCTCTCGTTCTCTGGCTCTGTCTATCTCTCTCATTGTGGCAGTTGCAAGTGACGCCGCTCATTCACCTCAGACGACATACAGCCAGCCAGCCAGCCAGCCTGTGACTCTGCCCCGTGCCCATCTCATTCATATTCACATTCACCCAAAACGGCGTTTGGCTTAATCTCACGATTGTTTGGTTTCGTTTTGGCTCCCTCGCTCAATACTTTTGAGTCTGACTGGCTGGCTGGCTAGCTAGCTAGCGGCGGTGGCTCTCCGCTTGGTATCGTTACGTTACGTTCTGTTCGTCTCCGCCGTTTGGCTGATTCGCATTCGATTTTAGCTGCTGCTGCTGCCTCTGCTGAGGCGACGCGGGTTGTGTGCGAGTTGATGGTGATATATATGTGTGTGTGTGTGTTTATATGTTTGTCTGCATGAGTGTGTGTGTGAGGAGTGTTTCTTGTATTTAGTCCGCAATGCGCTGCTCTGCTCATTATTTGTTTGAGCGCCGCGGTGTAAAGTTGTAAAAACGTTCAAGTGCTGCCTGCGACGATGACTCTGCCTGCTCCTCCTCGATTGTAGAGCGGGCAATGAGAACAACAACAATAACGCGAAATATTTGTTGTCCGCGTGTGTGTGTTTGTGAGAAATAATAATAATCAAATGGAATAAATGGGGGAGGAAGGGGGAACACACAACGAAACGAAATTGTAATTGCCGAGACTGAATGACTGACTGACAACACCACACAAAACGACGTGCAAATGGCGAAATGTGTCTCTGTCGACGCGAAATACATGATATATGATAATTAGTGCTTAATTAAAATCAATAATAATGACGAAATCATAATTCGTAAATAGATATTGTATTGAAATAGATAGATAGAAAAGAGCAAGAATAGAATCTATTTTCAATATCAATTTCAAGTGTTCAAGCAACTACTGTGTATGTGATAATTGAGAAGGAGAACGAGAAGAAGAATATTTGTGTTTGTATGAGCTGCCGCCGCCTGCCACAGCAACTAAAACAAAATGGAGGTTATTAAACCCATGGATTTTAGCAGCTTCTCTGCCTTTTGCGAGCATCTAAATAAATCATCGTCATCAGTAGCAGCAGCAGCAGCACCACCGACACCACCAACTCTAAGTCCTTCGCCACCAGCAATAGAGACTGCTGCTCCAATAGCAGCAGTTCCTTTAACAACATCTCTAAACAATGGCAACTACTTGGAGGTAAAACAAACCATTCACCTAACTAAACTTCAGGGATGACAATTTATTGCATTGCAAAAAGAAACTTAATTAAAATGTGAAAAAGTAAAACGAAATGGTTTTGCATGGCGCAAAGAATGCGAATGGTGGAAGGAGCTAAAGCAGGCCAAGCAAAAATGACAAGAAAATGTAGAAATGTAACAACAACAACACAAACCATAAGAGTAACAGTAACAACAACAACAACAACTCCAACCAACTTAACGAGTAGTCAGCGAAAATAAAAAAAAAAAACACAAAACAATAAATTTATGCCTATAGATTTCATGTAGAGTCGTCGTAGTCTCTGTCGTTGTCGTCGTCGTCGTCGAAGACTTCGTCGTTGTCGTTGTTACCACTTTGCCACACAACCAACCAACACACGAGGCACACACACACACACACACACCAACACATCTACAGAATGAAGAGAAGGAGAGAGAGACAAACAAACAAACGTAAAGTTACCCGTGTGGCGCGCTCATTTAAATTCGTTTTTCCCATTGCTGCTGCTTGCCTCCTTCCCCCACCCCCTCCTTACCTTCTCCTCTATATTTTCTTCTTTTCCATCTTCCTTTTACTCATTTTCTTTTGGCCATTACACTACTAGTCCAAGTATCGAAGTCTAACCGTATTTGTTGTTGTTGTTGTTGCCGCTGCCCTCCTGCGCCACCATCGTCGTCGATATCTGTTGTTGTTGTTGTTGTTGCTACTAATAATCATAATCAATCGCTCGCACTTGTATCGTCATGTAACGTGGGTGAATGGGCTGGAGCTACATTTTTTGGTTGGGGGTAAGAAGTGCGGACTATGTGCGCGCAAGTCAATATGATATAAAGAATGTTAAGGAGCAGAATGAGGAGAGGGGGAGAATAGACATTCTAGCAGGCAGTTGGTTCGTTCTGGCCTCTGGTTTTTCTTTCTCTCTACACATTTCGGAAACTCTTTATCTTTTCTGCGCTTTGTCGTTTGTGTTTTTGTTTGTCCCCCTTTATTTTGCTCAGTGGGAAGGGGAGATTTAAAAAAAAGAAAAGCAAAACGAAAAACCGTTAGTTGTATAAACAGAAACAAATAACAGCAACTAGCAGCAGGGTTGCCAGCCTACGGCAAACTACGACATCCTTTTCAAATTGCAAAACGGTTAAGTAACATATGCAAGAAAAAGTGGGCTTAGTAGGTGAAGTGGGTTTTAATATGTTGCAGATATGAGACGTAAAGTTTTTTTTTTCATACTTTTCAAGTGGCTTAAAAAGTAGGCAACAGGACACATTTTTATAGCTAAATCCCTATTTCTAGTTCTAGTTTTAGAAAAAACTAAGATAATGTATTTGGCTCCATAAGATTGTGTGTGAGATTGTACGTACTCTTGCTTTAAACATTCTGAAGATAAATTAAAAACGTAGATAATCGAAATTAATATCAGAAATAAAAGATCTTAGCTTTGTATTTTTGTAATAAGAGTAACCACCTCGAACTGAAAATAATTACAGTTGGACCCCGGTTATTCGGGCTCCCGAAAATTTTGTTGCCCTGTTTCGGTTAGCCGCGATTAGCTCTATTACACGGGATAGCAAAAGATATATAAAGTTATTAAAATAGCAAAACTAAATCGGGGACTCCCCTTTTTATCAGCAAATAATAAACAATACACAAAGAAGTATTTTTTAGTGAACTGACTGATTCTAGTATTATACAATGTTGTGTAACAAATACATAACAATATTTTCCAAGGATAATCGAGATCAAACTTTAATTACAACTAATAAATGTATACTCAAAAATGATTCAGCTATCAATAAACTACTTTGTCAATTAGAAATTTTTCCTCCTCAATTTTGAAAGAAACTCGAATTTTATCAGATTTGGGTATTATCATTTTCCCCCTATTAAGAAGTGATTGTCGTCAAACATTTTAATTAAATACCCACAATTAATTACCATAATAATCAAGAAATATAACGTTTTAATTTATATGTATGTACATATTCATATTTGTTTGTGAGGTAATCAAGTGATTTCCATATCATACATTCTAGTCCATGATTTTTGCCTAGGAATATCATAGCATGGCAACACTTATACCCCTTACACACACACATGTGACATACATATGTGTGTAATACACTTGCCACAAAGCCTTCTCCCTACAACGAGACGACATACAAAATACTTGAAGTTGTGTCTATCTACCTCCATGCAGTTTTCTGTATTTGTTGAGATGCTACGTTCGTTCCCATTATTATCATAACTAACTAAGAGAAGAGGGTCTTAACCCCCTCTTCTTATACTCTCTCTCTCGCTTACACAGACTCAGCCACACACATGGAGTGACATATGCATGTGAGCTGGCTTGCTCACTCGCTCTAGCTCCTTTTGATACCCATGCAATTGGTCTCGCCGGATTCATTTGTTTGTCTCTGCGCCGTTTGCTTGTTTTTGCCTCGTGCTGGTGCTTGCGTTTGCTCTTTCGCCTCCTGTCTCCTCCTCGTTCTCTTCCTCCCTGTCCTCTCCGCCGCCTTTCTTGCCTTGTTATTAGGGGGGTGTAAAATGGATTTTTTACTTTTATTTATTATGATTTTATTGTATTTGCCAGTATTTTGTACGTTTCGTATATTTAGTCGACATCGTTGTCCTCGTCCTCATCGTCGTCGTCCTCGTGCATTGTCTCCCGTTTTACTTGTTTTGCTTTGTGTTTGCTATTCGCATGAGTTTTAGGTTTTTTTTTTCGCAAATATTGTAATATAACAGTTGGGATAGACGATGATGATAATAATAAGGACGAAGAGTGTCTACTGCCACCACCACCACCATCATCCACCACCACCACCGCCACCACCATTAACTAACAATCCATTTCGATGGGCCAAGCACCCACCCCTCTAGGATCTCGCATTACTTGAATCTGGGGGAGAAAAAAGTAAAAAGGGGTCGCTTTTTAATTTCTCTCTTTTTTTGTGTAAATATTCGGAATAAATTTGCGCACAACAAACCTGTGGTTGGGGGTAGGGCGAAACGATGTCGCTGAGTAACTGATTAAACAGAGCAAATAATTTGATTTTTTAATTTATCAGGCCTATGTTATCGGTTTTGAGTCGATTTCAAATGAAAACGCGAGCCATTTCGCACCGTTTTTGAACTTGCTGTTTTCAATTACTATCGCTTTCGTAAAATATGCTCTTTTGTTTCGCCTACTATGTATGTATATCAGCTTACAGGATGGGCAAGCTTTATAATTATTTAGGTAAAAACTTCTATTTCGGTGCCAATATTGACAAAAATAAGTCAGGTTTTATGTATACAATCGTTATTAAAATGAATTTTAAATATTACACAATTTCAAACATTTTTAATCAATTTCATTGTTATTTCGGAAACGAGAAAAACAGGTCAATTAAAATTCACGTAAAGCAGCTGATTTATACATATTTCAATAAATTCTAATACTGTGAAACTATAATCAATAATATAATTCTACTATCGATTAGCATCCTTTTTGTTTTGCCGGCGTAAAATCGTAGTAATAATAAATGTATATTATTATACCTTAAGAAAAACAAAATTAACATTATAACAATTCACTTCTTTCAATTTACAGAAAATGGAACGACAGGGCAAAATGGAACTTGCGGCCAAAGAACGTGAAGCTCAGCGTTTACAATTGATACCCAAGAAATGGAATCGTCGCGAGGAATATGAATTCTTGCGTGTCCTAACCGGTTATGGTGTGGATTTACATATGGTTGCCACAACGACGACACCCTTGGGTGGACAAGGTCAGAATTCTGGCCTCAATAACACTGGCGTCAATGGCACTAGCCTATCACCCGATTGGACCAAGTTCAAACAGATGGCACATTTGGAACGTAAAAGTGATGAAACCCTTACGGATTACTACAAAGTCTTTGTAACAATGTGCAAACGTCAGGCGGGTCTAAAATTGAATGAATCTGAACGCGGCCTTGAGGGTATAATCGAGGAAATTGAGAAAGAGCATGCGAAATTGATATTAGATCGTTTGGAAATGTTGTCCAAGCTGCGTGATGTTCAACGTCATCCACAATTGGAGGATCGTTTGAAACTGTGCACCATGAATGCCGATACACCCGATTGGTGGGAGCCAGGACGGCACGATAAGGAACTTATTGCTGCTGTACTTAAACACGGTCTATATCGATCGGAAACGTTCATTTTCAATGATCCTAACTTTAGTTTCTGCGAGTCGGAGAAACGTTTTATCCGAGAATTAGAGGCTCAGATACAGAGGACAATTAAACTGGAGGCTTTTAATGCCGAGAAGGCTGAGAAATTGGCTGCAGCCGAAAAGGCAGCGGCTGCTGCTGCCGCCGCCGCTGCAGCTGCTGCTGCTGCAGTAAAGCATGAAGTGATAGATCTAGACGATGAGCTCCTTACCACTGAGAGTGTGATTAAAAAGGAGTCACCTGTCGTCACGCCTATGAAAGATGAAGTTAAGGAAGAAAGTAGTCCTGAGAAAAAGACAAGTGAAAGCAGCGCCGCAGCCGACGAATCCAATGAAGACGCCGCTAAAGATGAGGACGAAGCCACAAAGGCGAAGAAATCTCTAACGGAAGATTTGGACGACGCTGAAACAAAATCAAAGAGCGGCGATGATGAGAAGAACGACAAGAGCGAAAATGCTGAGAAGGATGTGGAAAAAGATCTCTCTGAAAATGCTGAAAAGGAGACTTCTTCAGATGAGCAGCAACCCAAAGCCAAGGTTGTAGATGCTGATGATAATGATCAGGAGGAGAAGATGGATGTAGATAAAAGCATAGCCGAAAATGGTGATGACAAGAAGTCCTCAGATATTGTTTCGACACCCGATCCTGATGCGCCTTCTGATGACTTGGAGGAAAAGAAGAAATCCGAAGATGAAGTTAAAGAAAAACCATCGGAGGAAGAAGAAACATGCAAAATGGATGTGGACGATGAAACAGCCACAGCTAAGGATGCGGAAAAGAAAGAGAGCAGTCCTGAGAAGGATGTAAAAGCCACCACAGATAAGGCTGATGTAGAAGAATCTCCGGAGGAAACTAAAAAGTCCGCCGAAACATCAGATGACAAAGAGGAGGAAAAAGAGACGAAACTCGACGAAAGTGAGGATAAGAAATCTCTAACCGAAGAGAAGGCTGAGGTAACTGAGAAACCCTCAGAAGCAACAACAGCAACAACAACTGTTGAGCCAACTACCGAATCTGCTGCCAAGAAGGCGGGAGACAAATCCAGTGACCAGGAAATACTTGATCTCGTTGCTGCACCTCCCACTGATCCCGACGATGATGAGGTAATGAAAGAGAAAGAAAAAGCGGTTGAAGAGGAATGCAAAAAGCAAGCAGCCGAATTAAAGGCTCGCTTCCCCGATCTTGAAGTGATTCAACCAGCCACCGTCAAGCAACAGAAATTGGAGAAACCCAAACTGGAGATGTGCATGATCCGTTGGTTCAAGGATTTCGCCCTCGAACGTCGCATGGCCCACATTGTTAGCTGTGTCGAGCACAACAAATGGCCTGTGGATTCAAAATATAGCGCCTTTGCCAGCTGCAAAGGAGCAACCGATCTTAACATTGCCTTGCACGAGTCAATACCCCATTTGAATAGCATTGAGCGGCGATCCACCACGCCAGATGTAATCACCATTACAACCGATCAGGGTGTAACCAAACATTTGCAGGCCTCGCAGATGCAGCAAGTGGCAAGCACAGCCAATGTATCGGCCAACTCATCAACAGTGAATTCCGTTGTCACTCCAACGGGCCTGATGGGTTTGCCAACACCTAGCACCAAGATGGCACCCAATGTGGTGGGAGCACCAACATTACCAGGACTCGATGCCAATAGCATCAATGCGGCAGTTGCTGCTGCTGTGGCAGCTGCTGCAGCTGGTGGCAATGCCACATCGCTATCATCCCTCCTGCCAGGCATGTCTCTAAGTGCGGCCAGTGGATCAGCAGGAAATAGCGTGGTGGGTCTTAATGTGCCCAATGCCGCTGGTGGATCCAATGCCAGCAAAAAGCGTAAGCGTCACATTGCCATCGATGTGGAAACCGAACGAGCCAAATTGCATGCCCTGCTCAATAATTCAACAAGTAAGTCTACCCGGGGATGAGAATCTCCTTCTTCGTCCTTTCTTTACACATTTTTTACATTATCTGTCCTTTATTCTGTTTTTGCAGTGGCCCCCAAAGATTGGGAAAGTGAAATAGCCAATATGGAAGCATTGACTGGTGGTTCAGTCGGGACGCCGTGGTGGTGGTGGCTCAACCACTTCATCAGCTCTTAGTGGCATGCAACCACCGCCAGCGCATCAACATCCCTCACTCTCCAGACAATCGTCTGGACAATTTAGTAAACCAGCTGTACCAGCTCTTAAAACACCTCCACCATCAATGGGTGCACCCATGGATCTGTCCTCAAGGTGGGTGTGATGGGAATACATCTTTTTATTGCGCACATCTAAAATGTTTATTACTTTTAAATACATTCTACAGCAGCTTACCTAAGATGAATATGACGGAAATGTTGAAATCGGCCTCCTCAGCGGGTGCCATTGATCTAAGTGAAGTTCAGGACTTTTCTATGCCATCCAAGAAATCGAGTGTTCATGCTGCATTAAGCTCTGCCTTTCCCTCAATGGGCAGTAAAAGCAAATTGGATGATACTCTCAATAAGCTAATGAAGAAAAACAATTGCGTAAGTTAAAATCATTAGAAAGCTATACCAAGGAAGTAGTCTACAATATATCTCTTTTTTTACAGACAATTGAAGAGCCTGTTATTGGCAAGGAAAAGAAACGTAAGAAGCTGGATGAAATTGTATTGGGTCTATCGGCGGCTAAAGAGCAAAAGACCTTCCCGGATCCATCATTGCCATCGTCAAAGAAACCACAAATACCGCCAAGTGTGTCCGTGACACCAGCTAATCTTCAGTCATCGTCCAGTCAAATGCAATCGAATCAGAAACCATTTACAATCACTGTTACGACAGTGCCCGGAAGTGAGTTTGAGTCTCTGCGCTTTGATTTTTTAATAGCCCAAGATGCTACTTTCCCTAAAAGAACAGAAACTAATCAAACGTCCATTTTCTCTCTTTCTATTCCTCTCGCAGAGTCGAAGAGCTCCTCGTCCAACAGCGGAGGCGGCGGCGTGGGCTCAATGGGAGCCAGTTCTTCGGGAGGCAGCGGAGCCGGCGGCTTAAGCGCTCTACAAAACATGACCATGGGCGGCAGCGGCGGGTTATCGTCAAAGGACAGTCTCAATGCCCTGCTCGCCCAGACCATGTCGACGGATCCACAAACGTTCCTCAAGCAACAGCAAAAGATGATGCAATTCCTGCCACCAGCTCAACGCAAGGCATACGAGAATATGTTAGCCGAAATGGAGCAAGCCATGAAGCTCGGCTCCAAATATTCCAATTCACCACACGATGTCAAGGTGAACAAATGGCTCTCGGATATGACCAGTCCGTTGAGTGATCAATTGAGCATTGATTATGTAGCAGGAGGTGGAGGTGGCGGTTCTTCTGGTGGTCAGTCCAGTGTGACTAGTCGTCGAGGCAATCGTCAACAGGGTAATTCCAGTTCGCAACAATCGGCGGCCCAGCTACAAAAACAACAACAGCAGCAACACCAACAGCAGCAACAACAACAGCAACAGCAGCAGCAACAACAACAGCAGCAACAGTCAATGAGTGGACCCCAGGGTCTAACTGGAGAGGAACCCGTTCCTGTCATTAATAAACAGACAGGCAAACGTTTGGGTGGCAATAAGGCGCCCCAATTGAAACGCCTGATGCAATGGCTAACCGAGAATCCAAATTACGAAGTTGATCCCAAGTGGTTGGAACAAATGCAGAATCCTATGTCGGCCCCATCTCCCAAACCCAGTCCCATGGACAATAGCAGTTATGGTGGCTCCAAATCTCATGGGGGACGACCATCATCAAACTCTAGTAACACCTCATCCAACTCTCACAGCCAGCAACAGCAGCAGCAACAACAACAATCATCGAGTTCCCTGCAATCATCTGTTGGCGGCGGCAATTCGAGTAGCTCAAAGAAATCTTCACGACAACAACAATCCGCTGCGGCCTTGGATCAGGCAGCATTGCAATTTGGATCCCTAGCGGGACTAAATCCCAGTCTATTGGCCAATTTACCTGGCTTGGGTGCTTTCGATCCAAAGAATCCGCTCGCGGCCTTCGATCCGAAAAATCCATTGCTCTCAATGCCATTTGGCGGCATGCCCGGTATGGGTAATCTACCAGGATTGGGAAATTTGAACAATATGAATCTGTTTGCCAGTTTGGCGGGCATGGGAGGATTGGGTAATCTGGCTGGTATGGATGCCCAGTCGCTGGCTGCGCTCATGGCTGCTGCCGGGCCAACATTGGGTGGCCTAACGGGCAACTCTGGTGCTGGATCCGGCAAGAGCCAGTCGCAGGGCGGCGGCGGTGCATCTTCATCCACTTCGTCGTCTTCATCGAGCAAAAAGAAGCAACAGCAACAACAACAGCAGCAGCAACAACAACAACAAAACGAAGCTGCCCAGTTGGCCGCAGTGGCAGCTGCTGCTGCGGCAAGTGCTGGCAGCAGTTCATCAAATGCCGGTGGTGGCGGTGGAGGTAAAAATTCTGCTGCATCCGCGTCACAGTTAGCAGCCGGTTTTCCGTTCCTCTTTCCAAATCCCTCACTGCTATATCCGCCCATGGGTTTGGGATCTCTGAACCCCTATTCTCTGGGTTCCAGTGGCCTGGGCTCGGCTTATGATCAATTGGCACAACAATATAATCTACTAAATGGAGCCGCAACATCCTCTGCGTCCAGTACCACCTCGACACAATCCAAATCCCATCAATCGCAATCGAAATCGAGTAATTCGCGATCCTCCAATGCCAATTCGGCAGCCAATCTAATGAATGCCATGGCCAGCATGACAGGAGTCCAGAGTGTGGCTAGCACGGCCACAACGCCGTCTTCTTCGTCGTCATCAGGACGTGGTCGCCAGTCGAGTAGTCGCAATTCTGCTTCCTCCGTAACACCCAGTGCTGCGGACATGGCCCAGTTAAGTAGTCTGCTAATGCCCGGAGCTGATCCTCATCTGCTTGAATCGCTAAGTCGTATGAGCAGCATGGACCTGGCCCAAGCTACACGGCTGATGAGTTCCCTAGGCATGCCACCCTTGCCCACGCCATCGTCCAGTTCTGTCTCGAACACAAGCAGCAGCAGTAGCAAACGGGCGGCGGCGGCGGCGGCGGCCAATGAGGCATCCCAGGCAGCTGCACAAGCAGAGAAATTGGCCGCCAAGGAGCAGCAGAAATGGTTTGAAAGCTTGGCACGTGGTGCCCTACCAACAGATTTGGCTGCTTTGCAGGCATTCTCGCAGGGCAAAATGCCATCGACGTCTGTTGGTGGATCCAATGCAGGAACTTCCTCATCCTCATCCAGTAAGAGCTCCAAGTCGGCATCTTCTGCGGCAGCTGCTGCTGCAGCGGCAGCCGCGGCGGCAGCGGCCCAATTGCCACAAATTCCCGGCATGTCCAGTGACTTCTCGCAGGCTTTGCTCGCGGAGATGGCTGCCCAGGCAATGGCCGCGGCAGGTGGATCATTACCACTCAGCGGTCCAGGGTCAATAGCCAGTCTGGCTGGCCTAACAGGCGGAGCATCCTCATCGTCCACCTCGACTACCAATAGCAGCAGCAATAGCTCCGCTTCCAAGAGACAACGAGAGCAGGATGCGTTCAAGCAGCAAATGGATTACTATACCAAGACATTGGGTCTGGGATCGGGTATATCTTTGATACCCACATCCTCAGCCAGCAGCAGTTCCAGTGCTGCGGCTGCAGCCTATGCAGCCGCCTTAGATGCAGAGCAACAACATCACCAACAACAGCAACAGAAATCGAAGAGATCCCGCAGTGAAATGCATCCCACCAAGGATGAGTTAGCTGCTGCCGCCTTGGCTGCCGGTTTGCCTCTTAATCTAGGCTCGAGCATGAGTAGCATTGAGAAAAGTCTGCGTGGGGCAGGTAGCTCCTCAAGCAGCAGTTCGACGCCCGCTCCTATGTTAGCAGCCGAACAGGATAAGGTAACCCTCACGCCGCTAAATGCAGGATCTTCTTCCTCCTCTTCTGGCGGTGGTGGCGGCGGCAATTCATCCTCCTCAGCTTCGGCAGCTGCTGGCATAGCCGCGAATCTGCCATCGCAGACCACCATCACAATTGCTCCGCCCATTAGCAGTGGAGCCAGCACAAGCAGCGAACGTTCCGAGCGCAGTGAATCGCGAATTTCACTGACCATCACAAATGCCGCAGACGCCGCAAAACTACCGCCACCATACGAAGAGGCCGATGAGCTAATAATCCAGCCAATACTCAAGAAACCAACACCGGCTCCTGGCAGCAGCCACGGTGGCAGTGTTGAGGATTTGGATGCGACCGGCGGTAATACATCAGCTGCTAATCTCAGCGGTTCATCAACATCATCGTCGGCTGCGGCAGCAGCTGCAGCAGCAGCGGCGGCGGCGGCTGAAGAGAATCGCCGTTCCAGCAACCGTCTAAAGCGTCCAAGATCTGGCAATGATCAGGTGTCGGGTGCGGGCATTGAACAGCCGCCTGAAAAGCGACGTGAACTCCGTTCCACACGTCATACGCGGCAATCGGCCGATGCGGCCACGCTAAATCTATCGGCGGGAAGTGAATCGGAAGACCGGAATGAATGAGTATTGCGTAGCTCCAGGCAAGATGATCAGAATAGGGAGCCGCCTTCACACGCTGTAACCAAGACCAGACAAAATATTAATAATAATAATAGCAACAGCAACAACAACAATAATAATAATAACAACGACAACAAGAAGAAGGGGAAGAAGGCGACGACAACAACAACAACGGGAACGACAAGGGCAAAGGCAGCACATGTTAAAGCAAAAGCTGTTGCTTCCGATGATCGACTGCGTCGCTCGCGCCGCAAATTGAATTCTAAGCTAACTGTTACGACTAGATCCCTTAAGCTTAAAGTTGGGTAAAATATAAGAAAAACACCGAATTAACGTATATATATTATATATAGAAATTAGACAGAAAGAAGAGAAACGATGAGGAAAAGGAACAGCCTCCACTCACCACTCGCACGCTCCGTTGCTTAATTTCCCTTTCACTAGATTCAGTTTCGTCCAGTGAACACTGCTGCTTAAATCGTTTTGCTGGCACACATAGACTGTTATCTTGATGAACGAGTGGAGAATGAGAAGAAGGAGGGGATATGTCAAAGCTATCGTTTGATTGTGACACCAATGATTAGACTATCTGCTCCAACTGCTGCACAAATGGAGTCAACTAGTTTACATCATTGCTGGAGCAAATCAATTCATAGGAATGTGACATTCTATAAGGAGGAGGAGAAGTAAGTCGGAGGTTGTTCCTTTTCTGATTGGCAAAATATTCATAAATTTACGAAAGAGAATATTGAAATGCGCTTATAATTTAATTATTAACAAGAAGTGAGAAGAGAAAAGAGGAGCAAAGCTAGCGCCCTGCTGAAAGAAGAGTAAAATACGAAAATTATGCGTTTAAATTATTGCAAAAAACAAAAACTAAACAAAAGAATAATACTTTTTAAGCAAAAAAAAAAAAAAAAAAATGAAAAAAAACTAACAAAATGAATTCTTATATAGACACACACAAACACACTCACACACATCTATTATATATACACCATGTAGTTTACTTGGGTTTCCTGCTGTCTCTGTCCTTTACTGATTACGATGATGATACCTGTACATAGCATAAAATTCGACAAAAAACAACGACACCACAACAAAACTAAACAACAACTGAAAAACAACAACCAAAAGGCTTTCGCATTGCTTAAAAAAGTTTTCTTTTATATATACTTATATATATATATCTAAACATATAAATAAGTCCCATGTGTATTCTCATTTGAATCATTTAAACCCCTAGCCACCCCGCACCTCTCCTATTTACTCTACTACTTTACTATGTTGTGTATGAGTCCCTTACCCGCCCACCCACCATCCCCCAAAACCTTCAGTCTATGTAATTTGCTTTTAATATTATTTTAAATTTGTAATTAGTAAAAACGAAAAAGCAGTTTTCATTATAGGTCTTAAATTTTATATTTGTGTAATTTGTATGCGCGTTTAATTTTTTTTTAAGTAATTGTATTGTATTTCCTTTGTAATGCAATTCGTTTGACAACATTATGTGCGCGAAACTTGATAAATCAGGAATGAGAAATGTTTATTGAAAAATAGAATTTTTTAATTAAATCAATTTTAAATGTAATTGAAAGAAATAAGAAAACAATATGCACGTTTAATTATTGAGGTGGTGACTGCTGACAAAGCAATGCATTGCATAATTAAAAATAAAATATTTACTAAAACAAAAAGGAATTAAAATTTGAATGATTCATTGAAAAGAAACACACACACAAGAAAGAATTAAACAAAAAAACGACAAAAAACACAAAATCATATATTGCATACTTAAGTTGTAAGTAATAAATCTTAATTACAAATTATAATACATAAAAATAAAATATATATATAAATAACAACTGCAACACAACAACACACAACTACTGCAACAACAACAACAAAACAAATAACAACCATCAACTATTGATATTGATGATAAATAAAATAAATATATAAAAAGTAAATTTCAAAAATTACAATTGAAAATTGCATTTTTATTTTTAAATATTTTGGTGTTTCAGAAATTTTCAGATAAAACTTCTAGAATTAATTTTGAAACTCAGTCAGGCTCCATAAAACTGCGAAAAAAAATTTCAATATTGTTGGGTAAATTTCAAATTTTGCTGATTTATGATAGTAGATAATTTTTGTGGTCAACACGATTACGACGGACTGAGTCTTCTAAAATCGACAATAAATTGAATTTGCCTAGCCATAGCTATGAGAAACAGAATATTTTGAAAATATTAGAACGACTATGAAAAAATGTTTTACTGGTAAATGACTTAATGATATCTACTTTTGATGACTTCTGATCGCTGGTTTTATTTTTTAGTATCGTAGATTTTCCATTTGTAGTTGATGAATGAAGATGACAATAGATCGTATTTTCGTCTTTTAATAACGCCAGATGACTCCAATCACCTTGGTATTAATTCATATTACCAAATTGTATTAACTGTTATGAACTTCTTTTGGAATGTCTAAAAGTAGTTTGCAGGATATTCTGTTACCATCCATCCAACATTCAAATATCTAGGTCCTCGGAGGATAGAATTTACACTAGATTTAATAGGTCTATATAAGAAAATACTGCAGGGTAATAGAGATTACGGCACCATCGAAATAACTCTGTTCACACACCCCAAAACTATTCCCATGGGAACACTATTTTCATGTTAAATAAATCAATGTGTTTGGTTATATGTTTGCATGGACAATTTAGCGCTCTTTACTACGCAATTGAAATGGTATATATTAGTTTTGTGTTTATGCATGTATGATATATATATATTCACAGTAATTGAGTAAACTTAGAAAAAGGCAACAAAAAGCTGCACGCTGAATTGCGATAGAAAACAGAAAGTAATTTGTGTTTTTTTTGTTCCATTGAATTCGACATACAAGACGTAATCTTAATTGATATATAAAATTTTTGTTTCTTTTTTTTTTCTGATAATTATTCCCATAAATAATTGAAACTTTTTTGTTTGTTTTGGTACACTTAAATGGATTAATTGCTCTAGCCAATATATGAAAAGTTGTGGGGATGAAGAGGAGGAGGAGAGGAGGTGGGTTGAGGAATAAACTTACAATAAATACAAAAAGTACAAATATATGTATAATATTCAATATATATGTATATATAAATTTGAATCTGTGTGTGTGTATCAGCAATTAAAGCACTTCACTTTGATTGGTAAACTTTGAGTCTTAAAGGCTAAATAATTTGCGCATGCATTTTGCCTAGGGCGTTTTGGCTTCGTTGTTCCAATATCAATCAATATCCGATTTAGATATATTGCAGGAATAAAGAACGCTCACAGGCTTCCTCTAACAGCGCTTGCTGTCGCGATTTCTCCTCTGGTGTGAGTTCTCGCACCAGCTCATCAAAACCATCATCGGAATAGGCAGTCTCCTGCTCCTCATCATCCGCGATGCCTTCACCATTAAGAGGTGGCAACAAGGGTTCTCCAATTATCTGACGTATATCATTAGGTAAAGTCTCGGAAGCCTTTAGCTGCAAATAGATTGCCTCGGCTATTTCCAAAGTGCGTTGAACATCGATGTTACCTGACAATTCATTGACATGTTTCAATATTTCGGTGAACTCGTATTTGCTATCGATAATAATATTTGTCTCCTGATCCAGAATTGCAACCGAGAAGAGTAAATGGAAATTTGGGCAAGGCAGGCGTGTCCATAGGCATTCCCACAATTTAAGCACATCCTCATTGCTTAGCTCCCGCTTATACCAGACAAGGAGCCAACGGAAACAGAAGTACATGTTATCCGAATCGTGGGTACGCATATAACCAAACAGTGGAGCATTGGCAAACTCGATAAGTCGTCGCAGTTGAGCAAATTGAGATTTCATGCCAGCCTGATCCATATCGAAATTGGTGACAACCAAATTCATGAAACCTGCACAATAATTATAAAAATTAAAATAAAACTAAACAGTAGAAGCTAAATTTCATATCCTATACTCACCCACAAAACACCAAAACGCATCCACCTCATTAACTTGTATTTCCAGAATTGGTGCCAATAAATCGGACATGCCTTGAACATAGCCCAAATCAAAGTTATACATCACATAGGTCATAAGAATGCCCTGCAATAGGGCTATATTAGGATTATCGTCGCCGGCATAGAATTTCTGTGAACGATCAGTTCGCTTTACGTCCTTTTCAATTTGGCACTTGCGATCTCTGTAGCCAACAAAATTTGCTTCTTGTGTGGGAGTCATGGCCAGCCACTGGGCTTTCATGTTGTAGTATTCCATAGACTTTTGTTTTCTACGCTCAATCCTTTCCTCTTGGCTATCCGACCAGTTATAGTAGTTTAGCAAATATTTCCAAACCTCACAACGTAAATTCTCAGTAATGCCGCCCCGAAAGATTAGCTCTTTAATTCGATCACTATCCGAAATGCGACCTTCTGGTGTCTGAAACTCCAGCCACTGGGTTAAAGAAAGCGGCAGGCCTGAAAAAAGGAAATCCATTGATCCAATGCAAAATGGAATGTAAAATATTGAGGGCCAACTAACCTCTTTGCACCCTCTGACGATCGGGTAAATTGTTAACTATTTTCTCATCTTGAGCATTTAGGTTCTCTAGCTCGCTGTCAGCTGGAGATTTATCAGCACTCTCGCCTCGACTTTGGCCATTGGAGGAACAGGCACTATTGGTACTGCCACTCAGTCCTATAATCTGATAGTTATCGGGTGACGTTTGGCGATCACCAGTTATTAAAGTGCTAGGTCGTGATTTGGGTGAACGTTGGAACGGCGGCTGAACATAATCTGGTATATTGCCTAAGAAGCCAGCCAGTTTATTAGGTAGCCAGCTCTCACGGGGTAATTTACTGGACTTGATCTCACCAATGTCAAGTTCGGCAAAGGTTTTCTTAAGCCTCTGCGTTTCGGTGGTTAGTATGGTATACTCTTCTCCACCGCCGCGTCCAGAATCGGAACTATCAATGCAGTGCTGGTCCCGCATGGAGCGAACAAAAAGATCGGCATTGCCATGTTGGAAAAAGAATTCACTGTGGATGCCGCCATCGGATTTACGCAAGAAACGTATTGTTTGGCCCCGATGGCGCACCTCGACCTTAGCCAAGTCCTCCAACTGGACGCGCATACTCTTTGCACGCCCTGGGCCGGTTCCACCGCCCACACCACCACCATTGCTTGTTTCACTGGGTTTCGTATTGAATACACGGCACTCGGAGATGGTGCGAGTTCTTCCCGATATTCTATCAACTAGTGCCCAATCGCCCTGATCCTGACTATCGTCGGCAATCATGATGCTATCATTTGGCTGCCATTCCAGAAAAAGGCGACGTCGTGGCACTTCTGTATTAATTGTTTTATATTCCACCAAAGAGAGTGATCCACTGGTATTTAGCTCCGTGATATGCTCGGCGCTGGCCTTTTTTAATAAGACACCGTCGTGGGTGAAAACAAGCTGTGAAAAACAATGAATGAAGGGGTGTGCATGAGTCAGTCAAATTTCGTAGTTCAAATAAAAAAAAAAAAAAAAAAAAAAACAAAGCTTACATGACCAGCGCCTTGCGGCGGCTGCTCTTCTGTTGACGATGACGACGATGCCACCATGCCTCCAACGCCTTCTTGGGACTTTGATAGGACTCCCAATTGTATTTGGCCGCGTTCAAAACGCACAGATTCGTTCATATCCCAACTTTCTGCTTATCCGATTCTATTACGTTCTAATAAACAATTACACAGTGGCAAAGCGAGCAGCGTTGCCAGAGATTCAAACATTTTAAAAATGGTCACACCTCAATTAGAGCTAAACTGACTGGCTAGCCTTTTTCAAGCTAAGGCTAGATCTTTACACATTCAAATGAATTAAGTTGTAACGTCTTTTTTCAATAACTCACAAAACCGAAAGCTTTGCAAAATTTGTAGCAATGCTTAAGCGACTTTCCAAATTGAATTATCAATTAAATAATTTAATTATTTATTAATTAAAAATAGTTTTGAAAGTTTACAAAATTTTCGAATTAACTCTATTAATAATAGAAAATTAAAAGTTATTTAACTTGTTTCTTCAGGCTCTATTTTAGCCAACTCATTCATATCATTTTATATTTTGTGTCTGGTCATCCTAGTTTTCGACGTTTTTCTACAAATGCAATTATAAAAGTCTCCCATTTTGGCTGGCTAAATCTTTGAAACATATCTTTAATATTATCTATTATTTATATAAAGCATACAAAAATAGAATATTGTAAATAGCCTCACAAATTAAAGGATTTTTAGGCAAATTAAAAGGCACGATCTTTGAGAATCTTGAATTGCTTTTTCTGCTAATTATCTTACTGGTTTTACTTACTGGTATGTTGCGATCGCAAAAAATAAATTATATCATGTTTTAAATTAACAGATACATATATACAATTTTATTTTATTCATAGGGACTTCAAATTCTAAACTCAACCCGAAAAGGTAGTGTCCAAATGATAATTATTTAATATAAATAAAAAACTATTTGAATTTAGATACCAATTCTAAAAATTATAATAACACAATTCATCTAAGTTCGTGCTTTCCCGGTTTAACATTCGTTTAACAATCAAAGAGTTTGAAATTTAAAAGAAATCACTCAACATGCGATTGATAATGCTCAGTAAACACACGTGTTCTTTGGGGTCAAAACATATTTAAACCAAGACGGAGACTGACAAAAGACACTTGCACTTGCAACTTCAATTGGGAAAGATGAAAGTTCAGCTTGTAGCTATTCTTGTTTTGGTCAATTACTTTACCCTCAGCTCCGCCCTTGTGGAGCAGGGCATTGACGAATGGTTGAAACAGGCGGCCGAGGAACTGGGTGAAACCAACAATCTCCTGAAGCACATTGACACAGTTAACGGCCAGATCAAGTCGAATCTCGAAGAGCAGAGGAAGGCTCTGGATGCAGTCGCACAGATCGAAGAACTACTTGCCAAACAGATTGCCTTTGAGGATGCCAAGTCAGAGGTGTTACTTGAAGCGTTCAAAAAGATTTCGGTGAACGGAGAAGCCCATGCCGAGATCACTGGCAAGGAATTGAGAGGATTGGCCCAACTCCAAGAAGGTACTAAGCAGTTGATTGTAAGCCTTGAACAAAAACTACAAGGTTTTCAACGTCATGTGGTGAACAGTGCTCGTGGCATTGACCAAAGCATTGATCAGTTGACCAGACTGGTAACCCGAGCCATTCTCCCCCAGCTTAATGGTCTCCAGTGTTCCTTTGATAGCCTTGAGACGTCTCAAATCAATATTGAAGTAGAACTGAAGAACTTGGGCCGCATCAAGGATGTCAGTGAGAATACGAATGCCAAGTTGAGTATCTTGGAGCATCAATTAAAGGATTTAAATAACACTCAGACGATCGGCCTGGACAGACTGACATCAGCAGTGAAACATCTGAAACCTTTAAACACTTGGGAGATTGAAGGAGCTCTAAAGGAACTGATCATCTCACAAAAACGCATAGAGCTTGATTTGGAATCCCAAGAGAAGCGTCCACAATATTCTCCAGAACCAGATTATTATCCTGAGATCTACGAGCCCAAGAGTCACAATTCCCCTCCCCAGGCAGAGGTCTACCCCCAGCATCAATTGAAACCACAAGCCGTCCCAAACCCACCAAAACAATCGCATCCTCAATCCTACAGCCACCAGACATCTCACGCTCAGCCTCATATTAAACCTGTGGACTTAGTTCAGGTTTGGAGCATCGCGGAACCCCAAAAAGGTAAGAACACTCATACTCACCATAAAACTGAAATTAAGGTCAATTTTATTCCAGGTGAAGTTCGTCGTGTTAGTGCCTATGCCGAGTCGCCTGAACCCAAACCGAAATCCAACAAACCATATCAACCCGTTGAGAAAAACCCGGTCTCTTGGCGGGAACCTCTACCCTGGCAAACAGTGTCTCCATATCAATCCGTTCCAGCTCCAGCACCTAAGCACCAGCCGGAAGACTATCGATCCATCCCCCATGAATCTCGTCCTGCCCCTCCTCAGAAAAGCGAACATCAGTCTAATATTCAACATCAAAATTGGAACGTCGCACCACACCAACAATACAAACCAGAAGCTCACGGTTATTCAGAAAATCATGGTCATTTAGGACCTCATCTGCCTAGACCCAAGCAATCTGCTCCCGTGCATCCAGGACCTAGACATTCATCCCCAACGCAAAAAGCTTGTAAGCACAAGAAGCCTCAAAATATACCCCACCATCCTGCTCCTAGATCGTACTTACCTACACCGCCATCATCACAACAACAAAGATACCAAGATTCTCCCCCAAATCACCAAATTCCCCGTGAAGAAGAATCTTGGAGAGTCTGGAATGGAGCTGTCCCGCAATTAGAGGCTTATTGATATATTTAAAGATTTCATATTTTAATATTAAATAACTCTATTTGCATCCAACAATTTAATTATTATCGATTCTTTTTTGTTGCTTCACGAGTACGAGCACGATACTTAAAGAGTATGATTCTGTTGTAGATCTCTGACTTACCAATAGTATGAGGAGATGTACACCTAGAGAAATAATTTATGTCATGCCCAAAATATCTTCAATATCATCCTGTACATAAAGCGATCCGATTTATCGTACAATCCTTTAGAACTCAATCTGTTCAAATCCTCTTTACAAGCATAACTGAATATCCCGCTCAGTCAATGGCCAACCCCCGGCCGATTTGCAAAATGGTTGGTATGTCAAATTTAAGTGTGCCAAATTTGATGACATAAGGTAGAAAACGACCGGAGATAATAGCATTTTTTCAAATTACGGCGGCAGATGGAGGCGTGGCACTTACAAAATCCGCGCATTTAACAAGCAAATGTACATACCAAATATAGTGTCTCTAGCTAGAATAGTCTTTAAGATAAATGCTTTTTTAAATTGCGGGGGGCCGAAATGGGCGGGACAAAAATTTTTAAATTAATTTGTAAATAAACTCGATCACTATACATACTTAACGAGCCTACATGCGAAATTTGGTGGCTCTATCTCTTTTAGTCTCTGAAATCTAGGCTCTCATACGGACGGACAGACAGATGGACATATCTAGATCGACTCGGCAGTTGATACTGATCAAGAATACATACGGAATACGGAAAAACTTCCTTCTGCCTGTCACATAGGCAAGCGTAGCTTCTCGTTTTGTTCACCTCCTCCAAGGAACTAATCCGTGTTTACAATCACAAGCCGATTTAAACACTTGTTAGCATGTCAGAAAGTGCTTAAAATTATTAAATTTTATTCATTGAATAAAGCCTTTTAGATAGTACTCATATTTGAGTATCACTAATCACTAAACATTATAAGGGCGGTCCACTGAGTTTGATTATTCCAAACATGCTATTAAACAATCACATACACATGTCAATCCTCTCATATACATTATTAACTCTTAGAATCGTAGAACTATTTGGAAATTAAGACAAAGATGGCCAGTGCATTTGGGGGGGATGCAATATATCTATATGTAAATATATAATCCTATAATCTGTAAAATCAACAGAAAACGTTACTCTTTACAGAGTCTTAACAATAAATAAACATGGAATATACTTTATTGAATTTACCTATTTGCGGAAGTCAAACCACCGACAACTACAAATGCCATTGTAGTTTTAAACAAAGAAATGCATACCAAACATGGGAACTTATCCGCCAAGAAGTCGGTCAACCAAGCGTAGTTTAAAGACACTTTTTAGAAGTCATGCCAATGTTTGAGATTATGATTAAACTTAAACGTTTTTTTAAAAACTTCTGAATAGTAGTCCCATCAATAAACACAAGCATTATCTTCTTCGTTTTTCGTTGTTTCTTCACTTTGTGGTAGATAATATTAAGACCAAAACAGAAACACGTGCCAGGTGTGAGAATCTGAAACTATTTATACCGCAGTTAACAATTTTACTCATAACATATTTAGGTTGACACTCTACCAAAACACTTCACACACATTCACCATGAGGATCCCAATCGTCCTGTCGATTCTGTGCATCTCTGCTGCTCTGACCTTAGCTGAGGACAAGGCGCAAAAGAAGGATCACGAAATCCTTGAGCTTCTTAAGAAGGGCGATGAGGAGTTGAGGAAACTAAACCACAAAGTTCATGATTTAAGCAACTCCCAAAAGGGCATTGAAGTGAAAATCAAGCAGCAGCGCGAACAGTTGGAGGGTATCACCCGTCTCGAGGAGGGCTTGGTTAAGATTCAAAACGACACTGCCCACAGCTTCCAACTGACTGCAAGTGGGGTGAAGAACCTCACCGCTAATATACGTTCCTTCGAAGCAAAAAACGATAAGGCACTACAAAATCTGGGCAAGGTTGAACTCCAGATCAAGGAAGTAATTGGAAAAGTGGATGCCAATCAAAACAAATATGAAAACGACATCAAGGGCGTATCCAAGTCGGTGGAAAAGCGTTTAGACGATCTCAACAAGTTGCTTAAGCAATCCATTATAGAGAAATTGGTTTCACTAGATCGGACGGCGAAGAAACTGGAATCGACCCAGAAGAACATTGAACAGAAGGCTTTATATTTGGATGAACTGAATGAATTGGCTGGCAGAGCCAACTACAAGGTAGACCACTTGGAGCAGAGTCTTCAACAACTGAACTACACCCAAAATCAACGATTGACTGGCATCTCAGTGTCCGTGCATGAGGTTGAAGTGGGCGTGGGACATCTCGACAAGAAACTGGCTGAGTTGCTGGGCAACCAGCAAATTATTGAAAGGATTCTCAAGGACTGCAACAAATGGAAACATCCCAACAAACCATCCAAACCGGAGAACATATGGACACCACCCCAACCAGATTATGGACAATCCTTCGGGTGAGTTTTCTATTTTGAAATAAACAAGTAGTTGCTAACGTATTCTTTCAGTTTCCAACAGGAGCAGGTCAGCTACGCATCTGCTGAAGAAGCTGCCCAACTTCACAAATTGCTGTATGGCAAGGACGAAAACTGATGAAAACATTTCTAAAACCTAAATAAAGATATGATAATGATTTAAAATTTGTTTATTTTATTTTTAATCTGTAACATTTAAAGAAATGAAATTATTATTTCATGCATTACAACCTGCTTTGAAAAATCGCCATAAAGTATATGTATTCTTGATCAGCATCCAGAGCCGAGTCGATCTAGTCATGCCCGTTCGTCTGTCCGTCCGTATGAACACCTAAATCTCGGAGACTATAAAAGCTAGAGCCACCAAGTTTGGTACGTAGACTTGTGTAGTATGTGCAGCGATCAAGTTTACTTCCAATTTTCGCTACGCCCCTTTCCGTCTACTCAAATAAGATTGAACCGATTTTTATACAGATTTAATACCGAGAATCATCTATTTTCATCGGGGAATGGGCCGTACCCACCACTGATATAAAGAATTCCACATATTTTCAATGATACTTAAGAATTTAAATATTAATTAACAACATGTTTATTTACAGATTATTCATATCGTCACAAAAAATGTTTGAAAATTTTATTATTTTTGGGCTTTGAAACCTTGACCCGCCTTTATAAATTCACCCGTAGCCATAAGACAAACTGTGAAAGGACGTTTTCGATTTTGGTTATCGTAGACGTCAATTTTCACTTCGGCCTTATAACGCCCATTAAAGGGTAATCCTTGGGAAGTTATATTAAAACGAAAATCATAGGGTTCGAAGAAATACTTTGTCTAAAATGAAATTAATTCAAAATTTGAAATTCGACCTTTGTATATTTGTGTATGAAAACTTACACCAGGATAATAGACACATTTTTCCTTCATTGTGTCCTTGTTGATTATGTGTTTGGTAAAGTAAATGTAAAAATAATTTTCTGGATTGTTAGACGCCTCGCACAGATCTGAAATGATTATGTTGTAGATCGTTGGTTGCCATACCCCTACTTCCCAATGGTACGCAGAGATGTGTCCCTAAATAAATCATTTATTATTTGTAGAATAAAAATTTGTTAACTTTTTCCTACCTCTAAGCGATCAGTTGGCTCAATATTCCATGTAGAGGCAACGGATAAATTGCCTGATAAATTTACAATATCATTGTCCATTATTCCATGAAACTCCGAAAAATTAAACATGGCTTCTGGAGCTAAAACGTTTTTGGGTTGTTTCTCACATTTTCGTATAACTTCCGGATCATCCAGTAAAAATTCAAAAATTGTTCCTTGCAAATCACGAACGAAAATCAGGACGAAAAGAACTACTAAAATGTGAAACATTTTTAATGCGTTAACTTTTCAATTGGAATAATTTCTATTAACAGTCGACATCGGCTTATATATATATATAGAAAACAATTGAAATAATTACATTTATGTTAATTGCTATCAGCAGAGTCCAATTAACATTATTGGGGAGTGGTGTTGAGTTATTTATGTAACGGCAAGCATATAATTAATAATTAAACCTTTGGCAAGATTTTAGATATTTTAGACGTAAATAGATTAAGGTAATAGACACTCCCCTTTGACCGATTCGCTTCAATTCTTTCATTTCAAATACAACATCAATAGCACACAAACTGATAAGAATAAATAAATCACATCGTTGGTAATCTTGATGTTTTTTGGGTCCAAAAATAATAACCCACAAAGTGACAAAAAAAATAAAAGGTTATACAAGAATGAAATGACACAGCCAAGAATATTATTCAGGGAGTATTACTGCGAGGACACAAATTTTCAAAACTTGTTTAATCTTGGTAACAAATGGTACAAAATAGTTTAGGGGACACTGCGTATACGTAATCATGGAGCTGCATGAAGCATTTAAATACAACTACGAGCTAAAAATACCACCAAAACAATTTTGCACGAATTCCACTTTAGTTAAACCTATTTGCATTAAATCTTGAGTAAATCTGCAAAAAATTAGTTACGGTATACCAAATACAATACACTTATTCACTCACTAAGAAACTTCAAGCGCACAAAGCTTTTAAAAATCGGTCAAACCACTGACACAACAGATCAAAATGGCTGGGCTTAAATAATTAAATAATAATTGATTCATTGCTTAAATCTACTATAAACCTTTACAGCCATTGAAAATAAGTAATGTCACAATGAAATTCTCGGCTTGATGCCAAATAATCTGCGATTGGCGATGTAAATCATTCTTCAACTTTATCATTGCTTTTGGTGTTTCAATTTCGAGAATTATAATAATAATTATAATAACACAATTCATCTAAGTTCGTGCTTTCCCGGTTTAACATTCGTTTAACAATCAAAGAGTTTGAAATTTAAAAGAAATCACTCAACATGCGATTGATAATGCTCAGTAAACACACGTGTTCTTTGGGGTCAAAACATATTTAAACCAAGACGGAGACTGACAAAAGACACTTGCACTTGCAACTTCAATTGGGAAAGATGAAAGTTCAGCTTGTAGCTATTCTTGTTTTGGTCAATTACTTTACCCTCAGCTCCGCCCTTGTGGAGCAGGGCATTGACGAATGGTTGAAACAGGCGGCCGAGGAACTGGGTGAAACCAACAATCTCCTGAAGCACATTGACACAGTTAACGGCCAGATCAAGTCGAATCTCGAAGAGCAGAGGAAGGCTCTGGATGCAGTCGCACAGATCGAAGAACTACTTGCCAAACAGATTGCCTTTGAGGATGCCAAGTCAGAGGTGTTACTTGAAGCGTTCAAAAAGATTTCGGTGAACGGAGAAGCCCATGCCGAGATCACTGGCAAGGAATTGAGAGGATTGGCCCAACTCCAAGAAGGTACTAAGCAGTTGATTGTAAGCCTTGAACAAAAACTACAAGGTTTTCAACGTCATGTGGTGAACAGTGCTCGTGGCATTGACCAAAGCATTGATCAGTTGACCAGACTGGTAACCCGAGCCATTCTCCCCCAGCTAAATGGTCTCCAGTGTTCCTTTGATAGCCTTGAGACGTCTCAAATCAATATTGAAGTAGAACTGAAGAACTTGGGCCGGATCAAGGATGTCAGTGATAATACGAATGCCAAGTTGAGTATCTTGGAGCATCAATTAAAGGATTTAAATAACACTCAGACGATCGGCCTGGACAGACTGACAGCAGCAGTGAAACATCTGAAACCATTAAACACTTGGGAGATTGAAGGAGCTCTAAAGGAACTGATCATCTCACAAAAACGCATAGAGCTTGATTTGGAATCCCAAGAGAAGCGTCCACAATATTCTCCAGAACCAGATTATTATCCTGAGATCTACGAGCCCAAGAGTCACAATTCCCCTCCCCAGGCAGAGGTCTACCCCCAGCATCAATTGAAACCACAAGCCGTCCCAAACCCACCAAAACAATCGCATCCTCAATCCTACAGCCACCAGACATCTCACGCTCAGCCTCATATTAAACCTGTGGACTTAGTTCAGGTTTGGAGCATCGCGGAACCCCAAAAAGGTAAGAACACTCATACTCACCATAAATTTGAAATTAAGGTCAATTTTATTCCAGGTGAAGTTCGTCGTGTTAGTGCCTATGCCGAGTCGCCTGAACCCAAACCGAAATCCAACAAACCATATCAACCCGTTGAGAAAAACCCGGTCTCTTGGCGGGAACCTCTACCCTGGCAAACAGTGTCTCCATATCAATCCGTTCCAGCTCCAGCACCTAAGCACCAGCCGGAAGACTATCGATCCATCCCCCATGAATCTCGTCCTGCCCCTCCTCAGAAAAGCGAACATCAGTCTAATATTCAACATCAAAATTGGAACGTCGCACCACACCAACAATACAAACCAGAAGCTCACGGTTATTCAGAAAATCATGGTCATTTAGGACCTCATCTGCATAGTCCCAAGCAATCTGCTCCCGTGCATCCAGGACCTAGACATTCATCCCCAACGCAAAAAGCTTGTAAGCACAAGAAGCCTCAAAATATACCCCACCATCCTGCTCCTAGATCGTACTTACCTACACCGCCATCATCACAACAACAAAGATACCAAGATTCTCCACCAAATCATCAAATTCCCCGTGAAGAAGAATCTTGGAGAGTCTGGAATGGAGCTGTCCCGCAATTAGAGGCTTACTGAAGTATTTCTGTTTTTATTGCCTAATAAGTTCTCCCGTACAAATAAATCAAACTGCGATTGGACGTTTTCGATTTTTCTTGTCGTAGACTTCATATTTAAATTCGGCTTTATAACGACCATTTAAGGGCAGTCCATGCGAATTTAATTTAAAACAAAAATCATAGGGCTCCAAGAAATACTTTGTCTAAAATGAAATTAATTCAAAATTTGAAATTCGACCTTTAAATATTTGATTACGGATGCTTACACCAGGATAATAGACACATTTTTCCTTCATTGTGTCCTTGTTGATTATGTGTTTGGTGAAGTAAGTGTAAAAACAATTTTGTGGGTCATTAAACGCCTCGTATAGATCTGAAATTATGATGTTGTAGATCGTTGGTTGCCATACCCCCACTTCCCAATGGTACGCAGAGACATATGCCTAAATAAATAATAAATTATACATAGGTGGAATGGAAATATCCTTAATTTTTGGAATTACTTTATTTGCGATATTGTCTTACCTTTATGCGATCAGTTGGCTCAATTTTCCATGTAGAGGCTATGGAAAAATTGCCTGATATATTTACAATATCATTGTCCATTACTCTAGTAAGGTCCGATAAGTCATACAATTCGATAAGTCATACAATTCGTCTATAGGCAAAATGTATTCGGGTTGATGAGAACATTTACCGAAAATTTCTGGATCATCTAAGATAAATTCGTAAGTATATCCTTGTAGTTCTTTAACGAAAATCACAATGAAAATAACAACCCACAATAGATCCATTTCCGATGCGTTAACTTGTTTAAAAGAACATATCCAAATTGTCAATCGCAATCCGTTTTATACTGTGATTTAACACATCAGAAAGAGCTGAAAATTCTGATATGTTCTGATAGTAATCAAGAATAACCAATGAACATTATAAGGGCGTGTCGCTAAGTTATATAAAGCTTAGTATATAAAAGTAAATAAAAATATAAAATCTTTTTTATCGCTGATTTGACGATAAGAGTAGAGCAACCTTATGGGCAAGGGGGGTTCTGAAATTGAATGAAAGCAGAAGGAAGTTTATATATTCCTGATCAGCATCAACAGCTGAGTCGATCCAGCCATGTCCGTCTGCCGTCTGTCCGCTTGAATTGTGAAGAAAATAAGAACGAATAAGGACGAAGCCTACTTTTGGGGAGAAAGAAAAAGTTTTATGAAAGAAACAGCCTCAGATTTGGTTCTCTATCCTGAAAACCTATCTAAAGAATACACGGCAACAAGAACTGAAATCCGGACATAGTTATATTTCCCTTAACTTACGGTCTAACAAGTAAACATTGCTATGTGTACCATTAGTAATTAAGATTAAATAGTTTAGTATACTGACCCACATACACTTAGTCACGTTTTATGAAATGTTTCCGAAAATAGCTCAACGACAATCAAACACCTTCGAAAAGAAATAAACAAAGAAGTACCCACCAGATATGGGAACTCAACTGCCAAGAAGTCGTTGAACCAAACGTAGTTTAAGAAACTTTTGAGATATGTTAAAAAACTAAATAAAAAATATAGAAAATGTTTCTACCTTCTGTGGTTTCTTCATTTTGTAGTAGATAATATTAAAACCAAAACAGAAACACGTGCCAGGTGTGAGAATCTGAAACTATTTATACCGCAGTTAACAATTTTACTCATAACATATTTAGGTTGACACTCGACCAAAACACTTCACACACATTCACCATGAGGATCCCAATCGTCCTGTCGATTCTGTGCATCTCTGCTGCTCTGACCTTAGCTGAGGATAAGGCGCAAAAGAAGGATCACGAAATCCTTGAGCTTCTTAAGAAGGGCGATGAGGAGTTGAGGAAACTAAACCACAAAGTTCATGATTTAAGCAACTCCCAAAAGGGCATTGAAGTGAAAATCAAGCAGCAGCGCGAACAGTTGGAGGGTATCACCCGTCTCGAGGAGGGTTTGGTTAAGATTCAAAACGACACTGCCCACAGCTTCCAACTGACTGCAAGTGGGGTGAAGAACCTCACCGCCAATATACGTTCCTTCGAAGCAAAGAACGATAAGGCACTACAAAATCTGGGCAAGGTTGAACTCCAGATCAAGGAAGTAATTGGAAAAGTGGATGCCAATCAAAACAAATATGAAAACGACATCAAGGGCGTATCCAAGTCGGTGGAAAAGCGTTTAGACGATCTCAACAAGTTGCTTAAGCAATCCATTATAGAGAAATTGGTTTCACTAGATCGGACGGCGAAGAAACTGGAATCGACCCAGAAGAACATTGAACAGAAGGCTTTATATTTGGATGAACTGAATGAATTGGCTGGCAGAGCCAACTACAAGGTAGACCACTTGGAGCAGAGTCTTCAACAACTGAACTACACCCAAAATCAACGATTGACTGGCATCTCAGTGTCCGTGCATGAGGTTGAAGTGGGCGTGGGACATCTCGACAAGAAACTGGCTGAGTTGCTGGGCAACCAGCAAATTATTGAAAGGATTCTCAAGGACTGCAACAAATGGAAACATCCCAACAAACCATCCAAACCGGAGAACATATGGACACCACCCCAACCAGATTATGGACAATCCTTCGGGTGAGTTTTCTATTTTGAAATAAACAAGTAGTTGCTAACGTATTCTTTCAGTTTCCAACAGGAGCAGGTCAGCTACGCATCTGCTGAAGAAGCTGCCCAACTTCACAAATTGCTGTATGGCAAGGACGAAAACTGATGAAAACATTTCTAAAACCTAAATAAAGATATGATAATGATTTAAAATTTGTTTATTTTATTTTTAATCTGTAACATTTAAAGAAATGAAATTATTATTTCATGCATTACAACCTGCTTTGAAAAATCGCCATAAAGTATATGTATTCTTGATCAGCATCCAGAGCCGAGTCGATCTAGTCATGCCCGTTCGTCTGTCCGTCCGTATGAACACCTAAATCTCGGAGACTATAAAAGCTAGAGCCACCAAGTTTGGTACGTAGACTTGTGTAGTATGTGCAGCGATCAAGTTTACTTCCAATTTTCGCTACGCCCCTTTCCGTCTACTCAAATAAGATTGAACCGATTTTTATACAGATTTAATACCGAGAATCATCTATTTTCATCGGGGAATGGGCCGTACCCACCACTGATATAAAGAATTCCACATATTTTCAATGATACTTAAGAATTTAAATATTAATTAACAACATGTTTATTTACAGATTATTCATATCGTCACAAAAAATGTTTGAAAATTTTATTATTTTTGGGCTTTGAAACCTTGACCCGCCTTTATAAATTCACCCGTAGCCATAAGACAAACTGTGAAAGGACGTTTTCGATTTTGGTTATCGTAGACGTCAATTTTCACTTCGGCCTTATAACGCCCATTAAAGGGTAATCCTTGGGAAGTTATATTAAAACGAAAATCATAGGGTTCGAAGAAATACTTTGTCTAAAATGAAATTAATTCAAAATTTGAAATTCGACCTTTGTATATTTGTGTATGAAAACTTACACCAGGATAATAGACACATTTTTCCTTCATTGTGTCCTTGTTGATTATGTGTTTGGTAAAGTAAATGTAAAAATAATTTTCTGGATTGTTAGACGCCTCGCACAGATCTGAAATGATTATGTTGTAGATCGTTGGTTGCCATACCCCTACTTCCCAATGGTACGCAGAGATGTGTCCCTAAATAAATCATTTATTATTTGTAGAATAAAAATTTGTTAACTTTTTCCTACCTCTAAGCGATCAGTTGGCTCAATATTCCATGTAGAGGCAACGGATAAATTGCCTGATAAATTTACAATATCATTGTCCATTATTCCATGAAACTCCGAAAAATTAAACATGGCTTCTGGAGCTAAAACGTTTTTGGGTTGTTTCTCACATTTTCGTATAACTTCCGGATCATCCAGTAAAAATTCAAAAATTGTTCCTTGCAAATCACGAACGAAAATCAGGACGAAAAGAACTACTAAAATGTGAAACATTTTTAATGCGTTAACTTTTCAATTGGAATAATTTCTATTAACAGTCGACATCGGCTTATATATATATATAGAAAACAATTGAAATAATTACATTTATGTTAATTGCTATCAGCAGAGTCCAATTAACATTATTGGGGAGTGGTGTTGAGTTATTTATGTAACGGCAAGCATATAATTAATAATTAAACCTTTGGCAAGATTTTAGATATTTTAGACGTAAATAGATTAAGGTAATAGACACTCCCCTTTGACCGATTCGCTTCAATTCTTTCATTTCAAATACAACATCAATAGCACACAAACTGATAAGAATAAATAAATCACATCGTTGGTAATCTTGATGTTTTTTGGGTCCAAAAATAATAACCCACAAAGTGACAAAAAAAATAAAAGGTTATACAAGAATGAAATGACACAGCCAAGAATATTATTCAGGGAGTATTACTGCGAGGACACAAATTTTCAAAACTTGTTTAATCTTGGTAACAAATGGTACAAAATAGTTTAGGGGACACTGCGTATACGTAATCATGGAGCTGCATGAAGCATTTAAATACAACTACGAGCTAAAAATACCACCAAAACAATTTTGCACGAATTCCACTTTAGTTAAACCTATTTGCATTAAATCTTGAGTAAATCTGCAAAAAATTAGTTACGGTATACCAAATACAATACACTTATTCACTCACTAAGAAACTTCAAGCGCACAAAGCTTTTAAAAATCGGTCAAACCACTGACACAACAGATCAAAATGGCTGGGCTTAAATAATTAAATAATAATTGATTCATTGCTTAAATCTACTATAAACCTTTACAGCCATTGAAAATAAGTAATGTCACAATGAAATTCTCGGCTTGATGCCAAATAATCTGCGATTGGCGATGTAAATCATTCTTCAACTTTATCATTGCTTTTGGTGTTTCAATTTCGAGAATTATAATAATAATTATAATAACACAATTCATCTAAGTTCGTGCTTTCCCGGTTTAACATTCGTTTAACAATCAAAGAGTTTGAAATTTAAAAGAAATCACTCAACATGCGATTGATAATGCTCAGTAAACACACGTGTTCTTTGGGGTCAAAACATATTTAAACCAAGACGGAGACTGACAAAAGACACTTGCACTTGCAACTTCAATTGGGAAAGATGAAAGTTCAGCTTGTAGCTATTCTTGTTTTGGTCAATTACTTTACCCTCAGCTCCGCCCTTGTGGAGCAGGGCATTGACGAATGGTTGAAACAGGCGGCCGAGGAACTGGGTGAAACCAACAATCTCCTGAAGCACATTGACACAGTTAACGGCCAGATCAAGTCGAATCTCGAAGAGCAGAGGAAGGCTCTGGATGCAGTCGCACAGATCGAAGAACTACTTGCCAAACAGATTGCCTTTGAGGATGCCAAGTCAGAGGTGTTACTTGAAGCGTTCAAAAAGATTTCGGTGAACGGAGAAGCCCATGCCGAGATCACTGGCAAGGAATTGAGAGGATTGGCCCAACTCCAAGAAGGTACTAAGCAGTTGATTGTAAGCCTTGAACAAAAACTACAAGGTTTTCAACGTCATGTGGTGAACAGTGCTCGTGGCATTGACCAAAGCATTGATCAGTTGACCAGACTGGTAACCCGAGCCATTCTCCCCCAGCTAAATGGTCTCCAGTGTTCCTTTGATAGCCTTGAGACGTCTCAAATCAATATTGAAGTAGAACTGAAGAACTTGGGCCGGATCAAGGATGTCAGTGATAATACGAATGCCAAGTTGAGTATCTTGGAGCATCAATTAAAGGATTTAAATAACACTCAGACGATCGGCCTGGACAGACTGACAGCAGCAGTGAAACATCTGAAACCATTAAACACTTGGGAGATTGAAGGAGCTCTAAAGGAACTGATCATCTCACAAAAACGCATAGAGCTTGATTTGGAATCCCAAGAGAAGCGTCCACAATATTCTCCAGAACCAGATTATTATCCTGAGATCTACGAGCCCAAGAGTCACAATTCCCCTCCCCAGGCAGAGGTCTACCCCCAGCATCAATTGAAACCACAAGCCGTCCCAAACCCACCAAAACAATCGCATCCTCAATCCTACAGCCACCAGACATCTCACGCTCAGCCTCATATTAAACCTGTGGACTTAGTTCAGGTTTGGAGCATCGCGGAACCCCAAAAAGGTAAGAACACTCATACTCACCATAAATTTGAAATTAAGGTCAATTTTATTCCAGGTGAAGTTCGTCGTGTTAGTGCCTATGCCGAGTCGCCTGAACCCAAACCGAAATCCAACAAACCATATCAACCCGTTGAGAAAAACCCGGTCTCTTGGCGGGAACCTCTACCCTGGCAAACAGTGTCTCCATATCAATCCGTTCCAGCTCCAGCACCTAAGCACCAGCCGGAAGACTATCGATCCATCCCCCATGAATCTCGTCCTGCCCCTCCTCAGAAAAGCGAACATCAGTCTAATATTCAACATCAAAATTGGAACGTCGCACCACACCAACAATACAAACCAGAAGCTCACGGTTATTCAGAAAATCATGGTCATTTAGGACCTCATCTGCATAGTCCCAAGCAATCTGCTCCCGTGCATCCAGGACCTAGACATTCATCCCCAACGCAAAAAGCTTGTAAGCACAAGAAGCCTCAAAATATACCCCACCATCCTGCTCCTAGATCGTACTTACCTACACCGCCATCATCACAACAACAAAGATACCAAGATTCTCCACCAAATCATCAAATTCCCCGTGAAGAAGAATCTTGGAGAGTCTGGAATGGAGCTGTCCCGCAATTAGAGGCTTACTGAAGTATTTCTGTTTTTATTGCCTAATAAGTTCTCCCGTACAAATAAATCAAACTGCGATTGGACGTTTTCGATTTTTCTTGTCGTAGACTTCATATTTAAATTCGGCTTTATAACGACCATTTAAGGGCAGTCCATGCGAATTTAATTTAAAACAAAAATCATAGGGCTCCAAGAAATACTTTGTCTAAAATGAAATTAATTCAAAATTTGAAATTCGACCTTTAAATATTTGATTACGGATGCTTACACCAGGATAATAGACACATTTTTCCTTCATTGTGTCCTTGTTGATTATGTGTTTGGTGAAGTAAGTGTAAAAACAATTTTGTGGGTCATTAAACGCCTCGTATAGATCTGAAATTATGATGTTGTAGATCGTTGGTTGCCATACCCCCACTTCCCAATGGTACGCAGAGACATATGCCTAAATAAATAATAAATTATACATAGGTGGAATGGAAATATCCTTAATTTTTGGAATTACTTTATTTGCGATATTGTCTTACCTTTATGCGATCAGTTGGCTCAATTTTCCATGTAGAGGCTATGGAAAAATTGCCTGATATATTTACAATATCATTGTCCATTACTCTAGTAAGGTCCGATAAGTCATACAATTCGATAAGTCATACAATTCGTCTATAGGCAAAATGTATTCGGGTTGATGAGAACATTTACCGAAAATTTCTGGATCATCTAAGATAAATTCGTAAGTATATCCTTGTAGTTCTTTAACGAAAATCACAATGAAAATAACAACCCACAATAGATCCATTTCTGATGCGTTAACTTGTTTAAAAGAACATATCCAAATTGTCAATCGCAATCCGTTTTATACTGTGATTTAACACATCAGAAAGAGCTGAAAATTCTGATATGTTCTGATAGTAATCAAGAATAACCAATGAACATTATAAGGGCGTGTCGCTAAGTTATATAAAGCTTAGTATATAAAAGTAAATAAAAATATAAAATCTTTTTTATCGCTGATTTGACGATAAGAGTAGAGCAACCTTATGGGCAAGGGGGGGGTTCTGAAATTGAATGAAAGCAGAAGGAAGTTTATATATTCCTGATCAGCATCAACAGCTGAGTCGATCCAGCCATGTCCGTCTGCCGTCTGTCCGCTTGAATTGTGAAGAAAATAAGAACGAATAAGGACGAAGCCTACTTTTGGGGAGAAAGAAAAAGTTTTATGAAAGAAACAGCCTCAGATTTGGTTCTCTATCCTGAAAACCTATCTAAAGAATACACGGCAACAAGAACTGAAATCCGGACATAGTTATATTTCCCTTAACTTACGGTCTAACAAGTAAACATTGCTATGTGTACCATTAGTAATTAAGATTAAATAGTTTAGTATACTGACCCACATACACTTAGTCACGTTTTATGAAATGTTTCCGAAAATAGCTCAACGACAATCAAACACCTTCGAAAAGAAATAAACAAAGAAGTACCCACCAGATATGGGAACTCAACTGCCAAGAAGTCGTTGAACCAAACGTAGTTTAAGAAACTTTTGAGATATGTTAAAAAACTAAATAAAAAATATAGAAAATGTTTCTACCTTCTGTGGTTTCTTCATTTTGTAGTAGATAATATTAAAACCAAAACAGAAACACGTGCCAGGTGTGAGAATCTGAAACTATTTATACCGCAGTTAACAATTTTACTCATAACATATTTAGGTTGACACTCGACCAAAACACTTCACACACATTCACCATGAGGATCCCAATCGTCCTGTCGATTCTGTGCATCTCTGCTGCTCTGACCTTAGCTGAGGATAAGGCGCAAAAAGAAGGATCACGAAATCCTTGAGCTTCTTAAGAAGGGCGATGAGGAGTTGAGGAAACTAAACCACAAAGTTCATGATTTAAGCAACTCCCAAAAGGGCATTGAAGTGAAAATCAAGCAGCAGCGCGAACAGTTGGAGGGTATCACCCGTCTCGAGGAGGGTTTGGTTAAGATTCAAAACGACACTGCCCACAGCTTCCAACTGACTGCAAGTGGGGTGAAGAACCTCACCGCCAATATACGTTCCTTCGAAGCAAAGAACGATAAGGCACTACAAAATCTGGGCAAGGTTGAACTCCAGATCAAGGAAGTAATTGGAAAAGTGGATGCCAATCAAAACAAATATGAAAACGACATCAAGGGCGTATCCAAGTCGGTGGAAAAGCGTTTAGACGATCTCAACAAGTTGCTTAAGCAATCCATTATAGAGAAATTGGTTTCACTAGATCGGACGGCGAAGAAACTGGAATCGACCCAGAAGAACATTGAACAGAAGGCTTTATATTTGGATGAACTGAATGAATTGGCTGGCAGAGCCAACTACAAGGTAGACCACTTGGAGCAGAGTCTTCAACAACTGAACTACACCCAAAATCAACGATTGACTGGCATCTCAGTGTCCGTGCATGAGGTTGAAGTGGGCGTGGGACATCTCGACAAGAAACTGGCTGAGTTGCTGGGCAACCAGCAAATTATTGAAAGGATTCTCAAGGACTGCAACAAATGGAAACATCCCAACAAACCATCCAATCCGCAGAACATATGGACACCACCCCAACCAGATTATGGACAATCCTTCGGGTGAGTTTTCTATTTGGAAATAAACAAGTAGTTGCTAACGTATTCTTTCAGTTTCCAACAGGAGCAGGTCAGCTACGCATCTGCCGAAGAAGCTGCCTATCTCCACAAGCTTTGGTATGGAAAGGACTGAAAAGTATAATGAATCAAACACTCAAGACACTTTCAAATTTTATTTTTGTATCAACATTAACCCTCAACAAATAAATAAACGAAAAAAACACATAAATGGTAAATCACAGATTAAAAATTCGCATATAATATGGATATTGTGGTAAATTTAGGAACAAGTTTTTATAGGATTTTGTCATTGTAAGTATAAAGATAAAAATCTTTTATAAAGAAGTAAGTAAAAGAAGTAATTGGGAATTTCAAAAATGAGTTACTTATTTAAGAATTAATTTAATGACAAAATCTTTTATCATAATAACAATGAAACATTGTTTTTTTTTGTTTTGAGAAATGAAATTTTATAATCTCTAATTGAATAAAAAAATGCAATCAAATATTTAGTGAAAGAATTGAGTTATACATACAAATACATATATTATAAATACAAAACAGGATTGAAGAAGATTGTCGTCCTCAAAAACATAAAAAATTTTCAAATCATTTAAATTCTGGTCAAAAATTTCAGAAAAAAAACAGTTTAACAGTGGACGAGGAAAGTACCAATACATATCTGTCCGTCTTTCTAGAGTCTAGATTCTAGAATATAGGTCAACGCAAACTCTCCATAAACCTCAAAGCGATCGGACAACTATATTATAAAGTTTCAATATTAAAGACAAAAATGTTTTTATTGTAATTTGTATTAAATTGAATATTGGTTAGTTTAATCTAATTATTAGCATCTGCGAATCACCATCAAATAGCTCCGATTGAAACAATCAATTGTCTGGCTGGACCAGATCGACACTCAATTTATATAGGTATAAATGAATAAAGTATAAATGAATGTAACAATATAAAAATTAAAAAATGAATGATTGAATATAAAACCATAACTCGGTATTACATGATTGTGAATTTGCGATCTACTATCCATTAATATCCATTGTCCTAAATTTCAATAGCAAAATATTGAAATTATTGAGTTTATGTGAAGTAAACTATCAAATGTTTTCAACTCTCTAGGAATTGTTTACATTATTAGTTTTTACTCTATGTAAATGAATGAATGACATTTGATTATATATACATATATAGGTATATATATGTGGGAAATGGTATTGAGAGAGAGCAATCAAAAGTGATAGAAGAGAGGAGACAAACGCGTAGTGGCCGAACATTCTAGTAGTAGTAGAGAGAGCAGGGCATAGGATCATTATATAAGTTGAGAGAGAGCTTGTAAAAGAGGCCGTGGTTCATTCGCAGAGAGACTGTCAACTGAGTCGCACGTCAAGGTCCATAATTCGTTTAGTGTTATTTCAATAAGTATGTTTAAATTCTATCAATATATTGAACTAAATTGTCATCAAGCAATTAAAATATTAATAAATAAATAAATACGTAACGATCGCTAAATGAACGCTACATTTTTGGGGGCTCAACCGGGATATTGTTTAAAGAAATTAACATACAAACATATAACACTGCGTGAGTGAAAGAGACAACAAATAAAGTTCTTCGAAGTGACAAAGGATAAACTTTTTGTGTCGGCATCATTGTGTAAGAGCAAGCGAGATAGGCTGTGCTAAATTTGTTGCATTAAATCGTTGGTGTCCAAATACGTTACGACGCAAAACTACACGCACGAGCATGTTTGGTAACGGACGGCGATCAGTGAATCTTTCTAGAACAGTCTAGAAATATTTGGACAGAGCGAATCAAGAGGTAAAACGTCAGCAGAGGCAGAGGCAACCCGTTGGCAGAGGCGAACCGTTGGCAGAGGCAACCCGTTGGCAGAGGCAAAGCTGGACGTAGCGTGAGGCAAAACGTCAGCAGAGGCAGAGGCAACCCGTTGGCAGAGGCGAACCGTTGGCAGAGGCAACCCGTTGGCAGAGGCAAAGCTGGACGTAGTGTGAGACAAAACGTCAGCAGAGGCAGAGGCAACCCGTTGGCAGAGGCGAACCGTTGGCAGAGGCAACCCGTTGGCAGAGGCAAAGCTGGACGTAGCAGAGGCAAAACGTCAGCAGAGGCAACCCGTTGGCAGAGGCGACCCGTTGGCAGAGGCAGAAGCTGGACGCGGCAAGAGACAAAACGTTAGAAGAAGACAGACAACCTGCTGGCAGAAATTAAACGAAGACTTCGTGGGACAGGAGCGGACTTGGGTAAATTTTTTGGGGACTATATGTATATACATAGTTCTAACCTTAATTGAATTTACTAAAACTAACCTTAGCATTAATTATTGGTATTGAACAAAGAAAATATTGTAATATGGAGCTTGACGAGGTTATGGCATTGCGAGTCGCAGATTTGCGAAATAAGTTGGCCGAATTGAACCTAAGCACAGTGGGAAGAAAACGTGATCTACAGAATAGACTTCTTACTCATTACGATATTCAAGACCAAGATAGCGAGGATGAAGAAGTAGAATCAGTAGTTACAGCTAGAGACGAATTGCCCATAAACAATTGTAGTCGATCTTGGTACACCTTAAAAGATGTTGAGGGCAGTGTATCCTATTTTTCCGGCACAGGTAGTCCCGACATTGATTCGTGGGTACAAGAGATAGAAGAGTGTGCTATTACAGTACAATGGGACAAGTTACAGACCTTTATATACGCCAAACAGTTGTTAGCTGCGGCAGCTAAATCATTTATTCGGAGTCAACATGGTATAAACAATTGGGAGATATTAAAAGCAGCACTGCGCAAAGAATTTGGTTCGAAACGATCAGCAGCTGAGATTCATAGAATATTATCGCAACGTTCTCAGAAAAGAGAGGAGACTTTGCATGAATATTTGTATGCGTTAATGGAAATTGCCAAACCAGTGAATTTGGACGATGAGAGCTTGATAGAATACTTTGTAAAGGGCATTCCAGACTCACAAGTAAATAAAGCTATTCTATTTCAAGCCAGGAATCTACAAGAACTGAAGTTTCAAATAGAAACGTATCAGAAAGTTCGTGTTTCACACAAGTCGTTAAACAAGTTTGAGGCTCAGTCAGGAGGAAAGATTAATCAGGGTAAAATAATTGATACATCTAAGAATCGGAAATGCTATAGTTGCGGTGATACATCACATATCAGACGAGACTGTCCGAAGAACGACCAAAAGTGTTTCAAATGTGGTAAAGTAGGACATCGAATGGCACAGTGCAAACTAGAAAATCCAATTAAATACGAGAGAAATACAAACGTGGTAGAAAATGAAGATGTAGTAATACAGCCGTCAAGCGAATTTACTCCGTCAGGGTTAGAACTTAAAAACATCGTATATTCTAACGTTATATTTAAAGGACTCGTAGATACTGGCGCTGGATTATGTCTTATGCGAAGAAATATTTATTTTATGATTGGATCGAAACCGTTATTAGGCGGAGCTAGACACTTAACAGGAATTGGCGACAGTAAAGTGTTGACTTTCGGTAGTTTTATCATACCAGTGAAAGTGGATGGTTTAGTTATGAACATAGAATTCCATGTAGTGCCAGATCAGGATATAAGTTTTGATGCTATACTGGGTCGAACGATATTGAACACTGTCAATATAAATGTAACAGCAAATGGATCTAGGTTTGCTATGCGCAACGATATAGAAGTTTGTCACACCTATAGTATGTCGAAGAGAGAACAAAATGAGTCAGATATTCAGTGGGCAGGAGATATTGGAAATATCTTCATCACAAATATTGAAGACAGGGATAAGAGTCCAGACATAAATCTTTCGCATTTAAACCATTTGATAAAAGGGGAAGTAGAGAAATTAATTCGGAACTACCAGCCAAAAAGAAATGCAAACGCACCAGTAAGCATGAAAATTATATTGAGCGACGAAATACCTGTGTATCAGCACCCGAGGCGTTTAGCCCTTTGTGATCAGGAAATTGTTGATAAACAAATTCAAGAATGGCTAGCAGAGAAAATAATTAAAACCAGTACTTCTGAGTACGCGTCGCCAGTTGTCTTAGTCTCGAAAAAGAATGGTCAAAAGCGTTTATGCTGTGACTACAGGAAATTAAACGAAAAGATTCTTCGTGATAACTTTCCCATGGCTCATATGGACAGCGTTTTAGAAAAGTTGCAAGGTGCCAATATGTTTTCAACTTTAGACTTAACAAACGGATTTTTCCATGTACCGGTAGTAGAAAGCTCTCAGAAATACACTTCTTTTGTTACTCAGAGTGGACAATATGAATTCCTGTATGTCCCTTTTGGTATTTCAAATTCACCAGCTGTATTTACAAGATTCATAATGGTTGTGTTACGAGATTTGATTAAAGCAAACGATTGTGTAGTATACATGGACGACATCATCATTCCAAGTACAGGTATCGATGATGGGTTGGCCAAGCTAAAACGCGTACTAGACGTGTCAGCCAAAAACGGTTTACGAATTAATTGGAGTAAATGTCAGATGCTACAACGAAAAGTCCTATTTTTAGGGTATGATGTGGAAAATGGTACCATAACGCCGAGCAAAGAAAAGATTAGAGCTGTTTCGAATTTTCCTATCCCAAATAGCAAAAAGGGGTTACAAAGATTTTTGGGTCTAACTTCCTATTTTAGAAAGTTTATTGAAAGGTATGCAGTAATTGCGAAACCGTTGTCCGATTTAATGCGTAAGGATTCTAAGTTTGAATTCAAAGATATACACAAACTCGCTTTCGAGGAACTAAGAGCTGCGTTGACTAAAGAACCTGTCCTTAAATTGTTTAACCCGAAATTGCAAACTGAAATACATGCGGACGCTTCAAAATACGGATTTGGGGCAGCTTTGTTACAAAAGCATCCAGAGGATAATTCATTTCATCCCGTTGAATATATGAGTCGTAAGACAAAATTGTGCGAAGAAAGGTATCATTCTTACGAACTCGAAGTGCTTGCTATAATTGGAGCACTAACCAAATGGCGTGTTTATGTCCTAGGATCTCGATTCACCATAGTTACTGATTGTAACGCATTTGCTATGACCATGAAAAAGAAAGATGTTCCTTTGAGAGTTGCTCGTTGGGCTATGTATCTTCAAGATTTCGATTATGTTATCGTACATCGATCAGGTACTCAAATGAGGCACGTCGATGCGTTGAGTCGTTTTGCATGTTGTATGCTTGTTGAGGACACTATTAAACATCGATTAAAAGAAGCTCAGTTGGAAGATGAGTGGACCAAGGCAGTAAGGACGCTAGTCGAAAAAGAAAGTTATAAAGACTTCTATATAGAGAACGAGATTCTCTTTAAAGACCCTAATTGTGAGTTGATTGTAGTGCCTTCGGCAATGGAACATGAGATTATTAGACTTGCACATACCCAGGGTCACTTTTCCGTCAAGAAAACGCAAGATTTAATCGAGAAATCATACTATATTCCAGAATTGAGAGATAAGGTTATTCGTGTGGTACATAGTTGTGTGGAGTGTATTGTTGTTAACGCAAAGGCTGGCAAAAGAGAGGGATATCTAACTTCGATAGAAAAGGGTGACAAACCACTTTGTTCTTACCATATTGATCACGTCGGACCAATGGAACTTACAAATAAACGGTATAATTACTTGTTGGTTATTATAGATGGTTTTTCTAAGTACGTTTGGTTGTATCCCACTAGGAGCACAGGCGTAGATGAAGTGATACGGTGTTTAGAAGTTCAAGCAACAAATTTTGGGAACCCAGTACGATTGATATCTGATAGAGGCGCGGCTTTTACATCGCATATTTTCAAAAAGTATTGCGAGGATCACGACATCGTGCATTTATTGATTACCACCGGAGTACCGCGAGGAAATGGGCAGGTTGAAAGGATTCACAAGATTGTTATTCCAATGCTAGCTAAAATGAGTTTAGATAATCCAGCTTCATGGTATAAATACGTTGGGAAAGTTCAGCAAATCATCAACGATACGGCACCTAGAAGTACTAAGATAGCTCCTTTTAGGATCCTAACCGGTATTGACATGCGTAGATCAGAGGATGTAAACCTTAAAGAACTACTCGATGATCTTCTAATCGAAGAACTAGCAGAACACAGAAAGAAAATACGAATGGAGGCAGTTGAAAATATAAAACAAATTCAGGAGGAGAACAAGAAGTCAGCTAATCTAAAGAGAAAAGAGGGAAAACGATTCAAAATAAATGATTTGGTTGCTATTAAGCGTACCCAATATGGCGTTGGTCTGAAACTCAAAGGAAAGTATTTAGGACCCTATAAAGTAACGGCAATTAAAAATCATGGTAGATATGAAGTAGAGAAAGTTGGACAGGCGGAAGGGCCTAATAGGACATCAACTGTATCGGAATATATGAAATTGTGGGGACCGTCATTCGGGTCGAATGTACAGTCAGGAGGGCCGAATGTGGGAAATGGTATTGAGAGAGAGCAATCAAAAGTGATAGAAGAGAGGAGACAAACGCGTAGTGGCCGAACATTCTAGTAGTAGTAGAGAGAGCAGGGCATAGGATCATTATATAAGTTGAGAGAGAGCTTGTAAAAGAGGCCGTGGTTCATTCGCAGAGAGACTGTCAACTGAGTCGCACGTCAAGGTCCATAATTCGTTTAGTGTTATTTCAATAAGTATGTTTAAATTCTATCAATATATTGAACTAAATTGTCATCAAGCAATTAAAATATTAATAAATAAATAAATACGTAACGATCGCTAAATGAACGCTACATATATATAGTTGAAATTGATACAAATAAACCGAGGAATTCAAAATCACATTCAACTAATAGAAATAATGCCAGAACAAACAGTTTGAAATCGTCTGCTTTATAACAACAGTGAAATTTACACAATAAAAGGTTTTCTTGATCCTCTTATGGAATACTAGAGCCCTTCAACCCTTCGTGTGAAATATGAAACCCAAGATCAGGAACGTACCGTCTTGTTAAGCAAGGCCCAGGTGCACCTATAAGCAAATACTTAGTTGTAGATTTTGGAACAAAACAATCGAAAACGTTGCTTATCACTGCCACAACTGACTTTTTTTGAATTTAAATTCGTGCTTCAACGTTTCTAGAGATAAACAGAATGATGGTCAAAAGCAGCAAGAAGAAACTTAACATTAGATTACCTTCACTTAGCACACGTGTTCATTGGTTTAAAACATATTTAAACCAAGACGGAGACCAATGAGAGACACTTGCACTTGCAACTTCAATTGGGAAAGATGAAAGTTCAGCTTGTAGCTATTCTTGTTTTGGTCAATTACTTTACCCTCAGCTCCGCCCTTGTGGAGCAGGGCATTGACGAATGGTTAAAACAGGCCTCCGAGGAACTGGGTGAAACCAACAATCTCCTGAAGCACATTGACTTTGTTAACGGCCAGATCAAGTCGAATCTCGAAGAGCAGAGGAAGGCCCTGGATGCAGTTGTGCAGATCGAAGAACTACTTGCCAAACAGATTGCCTTTGAGGATGCTAAGTCAGAGGTGTTACTTGAAGCGTTCAAAAAGATCTCGGTGAACGGAGAAGCCTATGCCGAGATCACAGGCAAGGAGTTGAGGGGATTAGCCCAACTCCAAGAAGGTACTAGGCAGTTGATTGTAAGCCTTGAACAAAAACTAGGAGGTTTTCAACGTCATGTGGTGAACAGTGCTCGTGCCATTGATCAAAGCATCGATCAGTTGACCAGACTGGTAACCCGAGCCATTCTCCCCCAGCTTAATGGTCTCCAGTGTTCCTTTGATAGCCTTGAGACTTCTCAGATAAACATTGAAGTAGAATTGAAGAACTTGGGCCGCATCAAGGATGTCAGTGAGAATACGAATGCAAAGTTGAGTATCTTGGAGCATCAATTAAAGGATTTAAATAACACTCAGACGATCGGCCTGGACAGACTGACAGCAGCAGTGAAACATCTGAAACCATTAAACACTTGGGAGATTGAAGGAGCTCTAAAGGAACTGATCATCTCACAAAAACGCATAGAGCTTGATTTGGAATCCCGCGAGAAGCGTCCAAATTATTCCCCAGAACCAGATTATTATCCTGAGATCTACGAACCCAAGAATCACAATTCCCCTCCCCAGGCAGAGGTCTACCCCCAGCATCAATTAAAACCACAAGCCATTCCAAACCCACCAAAACAATCCCATCCTCAATCCTACAGCCACCAGAAATCTCACGCTCAGCCTCATATTAAACCTGTGGACTTAGTTCAGGTTTGGAGCATCGCGGAACCCCAAAAAGGTAAGAACACTCATACTCACCATAAAACTGAAATTAAGGTCAATTTTATTCCAGGTGAAGTTCGTCGTGTTAGTGCCTATGCCGAGTCGCCTGAACCCAAACCGAAATCCAACAAACCATATCTACCCGTTGGGAAAAACCCGGTCTCTTGGCGGGAACCTCTACCCTGGCAAACAGTATCTCCATATCAATCCGTTCCAGCTCCAGCACCTAAGCACCTGCCAGAAAATTATCGATCCATCCCCCATGAATCTCGTCCTGCCCCTCCTCAGAAAAGCGAACATCAACATAATATTCAACATCAAAATTGGAACGTCGCACCACACCAACAATACAAGCCAGAAGCTCACGGTTATTCAGAAAATCATGGTCATTTAGGACCTCATCTGCCTAGACCCAAACAATCTGCTCCTGTACATCCAGGACCTAGTCAGTCACCTTCAACGCAAAATCAAAGGAAACAACAAAACGGACCTTACCATTCTGTTCCCAGCACCAACCTACCTTCACCACTGCCACCCCAATCTTATCCACACCAGGATGCTACACCAAATCAGCATATTCCCCGCGAAGAAGAATCTTGGAGAGTCTGGTATGGAGCTGAACCTCAATAGCAAGGTTACTAGTAAAGAAGAATCGTAGAAAGAATTTAAAATACCATTGTAGACAACGAAAATAAAATGTATAAAACAAATCTTAATATTTCTTTATCTGATTGTGAGAATTATTTATGTACATACATGAACTACAATTTCTCTTAAACATTTTTTAAATTGCTCTTTTCGACTTAAAAACTAAATAAATCCATTAAAAAAAAGAACAACAACTGTGAATTATCAGAGCAATGTAGCATCCAAAGGATTCACCTGTCCATCCGCAGGTTTAAAATTGATTATTAATTCAGATTGATGTTGATTTTTGTGCTCGGAGCGGTGTAAATTTTTTGTGGCGAGGTCTCGAAAATCTTTCATAGAGAGACCTGTTTCAATTTTTTCTGGACAGGCATCGGGATCACTGGGATAGACATCATCCCCGGGTAAAAGATGAACTGAACCATCTAAGCACTTAAACATGACTGGGTGAAATAAAGTTAATCCCTTCTCTGACCTCTGCTTGGCGAATTCGTAGAGTGAAGTCAGTTCCTTGAAATTTAGACATCGCGATAGCTCATAAAACTGTGGAGGAGGTAGCCAAATTTGTTTATCCAATGCCAATTTGATATATTCCAAGGGAGAATGCCACTACAATGACAATAAAAATTAAGTACAAAATTTCCAAACATACAAATAATGATTCGTAGTTACTGCACAATCTTTCACTTCATTGGGTTCTATATGCAAATTGGGTTTTGAATCCAAAGCAGTCAAGAAGAAGGCGGTCTCAAAACGTTTTTTGAATGTCGATGGTGTCCGCCATGCTGACCATTCGTGCAGTGACCAAATATCAGGTAAAACATCCAAGAACTGACAAAGCTCTAAAAATTTACTGGCATTATTATGGACCAAGTGCTGCCAATGGTGGCGATCGAATTGTTCATAGAACTTGGCAAAATCTCCAAGGGATGTCAACGATTTGCGGTCTCGGCAAAGTAAGATGCCCATTTCCTCAAAGGTTTCACGGATGGCTGTGAGACGCAGAGAAAGTGGACTGGACATTGACAAAGTTAATCAATTAATCTTTAAATGATTCAATTATAAAAAGTTGTACCTAGTTTCTCCTTCAAAAAGAAGAGGCCTTGGTTCCGACGAAGCATTTCCAAATTTGTCAAATTTATCTGCGGCTACATCATAACGACGGAAATGTTGTTGCCAAGCAGGTGAACTATCCGCAGCATCACATACTCCACCAGGAAATACCGAAGAGTCGGGCATAAAACTGGACTTCGAGTGACGGGTAAGAAGCAGGGCCTGTAAAAATGAGCCAATTGAATGTCGATGGGGTCTAAAGATTCATTTATTGATGCCACTTACATTATAGTCATATGGTTGTCGAGCAACTACGTGGTCTTTGGCGAGCACTATTAGGCTAGAGGATCGCCTTATTTTGGAAGCTACTTGTTTTGACATTTAGTTGGTTTAGGTAACAGGTGGAAGTGATATCGATAACATAGACGATAACTTGGCCAGCTGTTTTGGAATTCAACCTGGAGGTCAAAGGTTCAACCAAATCCCACATCGTCATCATCATCATGGTGGCTCCAGTTGCTAAGAAAGATATATACAGACCATCTGCGAGTCTAATTCTAGCCGCTCGAGATGATTCTAGGAAAGCATATGACTTCAACGTAGGTAAATGATGCAATGGAGGAATTAAAAAAAAAAAAAGTAAAACCATCTCTCATTATTTTTAGTTGCTTCTCATCAAGCGTTCGGAGAGGACTTCATATACTTTAAATCATTGTGTTTTTCCTGGTGGTGGTTTTGATGTTAAATCAGATGAATCTTCGGACTGGTTGAATTATTTTCAATCCTTTGGTATTCACCAAGACCATTTGGACCAACTGAGATGCAAAGATCAGGTCTCTGGTAGGCCAAATTTAATGACTGATGGGAAAAATTTTTCTAGAGATATTTCTCTTAGGATAACTGCATTGCGAGAAGCGTTTGAGGAAGTGGGAATATTATTATGTCGGCAGAGAGGTAACCTATGGCATGGATCCCCATCTCTTGTCCATCCAGCGGAGCATTCGGAATGGCAGCAAAAAGTTCACAATGATGCAAGTCAGTTTCTAGAATTGTGTAGGCACTTGGATGTCATACCCGATCTATGGACATTACACGAGTGGTCCATCTGGCGTTCAGGAGCAACTTCTAGTAGAAAATTTGACACTGTCTACTATATAACCGTCTTGGAGCAACCAGCAAGCCAAGTGGAGTTGCTTCTCGAACCCCAGGAAGTCATCTCAGCCCATTGGTTAAATCCTAGCGAAGCTTGGTCAAGTTATCAGAAGGAAATTATTTGGCTACCTTTTATATTGATGTACGAAATTGGCAAGCTAATGAATTTTCACCAGGCCAAAGATCTATTTGATTTTGCGAGTAAACGTAATGCTTTAGGATCTACGCTAATCCAGCCGATTTTCTATAGTTGCGATGATGGCATGCTTGGTGTGTTCGCTGGAGATGATCTCTATCTGCCGGATCCGCACAAATACACGAAAAGTATTATTCTAAAAGGATCCTTAAGAGATTACAATCGACAGGCTAAACATTATAATCGTATGATATTCCAAGATTTTCATCAAGTCAAATTGGCTTCAAATGTTGCACCTTTAGACGGACATCTGCCACTCCAGTCGCAGGTCAATTACCAATTGGCAAAATTATAATTATTCAATTTTTGGACGGGTATAATTAAAATAAAATATATATTTTTGTTTATGTTTTATAAATATTCGTCTTGAACGTTCCGACAAGCATGACAGAGTCTATCATCTTTGTTTAGCCGTTGCATAGCCAAACGCTCCAGGTCATTATTGTGATTTGATAGTTTTGATCCCTCGAGAGATACCACTCTAGAGTATTCGATGGCCAGAAGAGTGTCGGAGAGTAGGGAATCCAGCGGAGATTGGCACTGTTCGCACATATCTTGGTCGACATGACGATTCGGTGCTATCTTGTTACCCGTCCGAAACACCGTCGATACTGTGGCTGCATAGTTTTCCTGAAGATTCTTTACAAAGGCGGCCGTAAGGTTTTGTAAACTAGCCGTTTCTCCTTTTTCTTGGCCATAGGCTGCGATACTTGGTCCCAATTTCAGATCCTCCAGATTCCGGGCACGTACATATAATTGTACTTCCTGCTCATTAAGATCTTTTAGAGGTCGCAGGAGTTTAATGTCATGGTCCAGGCGATCGTCGCAGAGAGCCACATCCAGGGCAGCGCTACCGCCACGACCCAGAGCTATAGAAGTTAGGAATTGAGTTGCCAAATCTTTGCTTATAGAGGGAACAAAGACATGAGTACAATTTAATTTATAAGCCACAGATGCTAGAAATCTCTTTCGCTGCTGTTGCAGATAGTCCTGGCGAGCACTCAGGGTCTTAAGATTGTCCAACTTAAGCTTTAAACCATTTTCTTCTCTGCTGGTCTCCGGTGTGTAATTTTTGAGCAGTCTAAGATTACTCAGATCTGATCCCAATTCCAAAACAAATACATCAAAGGGTATATAGCGGGCTTGTAGTTTCTGTAGGCAATCTTTATCTAAGGATTGCTGTTCCTGTACCACAGATTCATCCAAATACAACACTTTAGCCTGGCAATGTAAGCGTTTGAAAGTGTTTTGCGTCTGGGCATAGTGAAGCATGTCCAGCAGGACTACAGATTCTATTGAGCCATCCAGCAGGAGTAACACGTCGCTGTCACGTGGCAGTGCCTTGGCCGCTCCTAAAGCAGCGCGGAACTTGTGCCTGGCATAGTTCAAGAAGCAATCGCGACACTCTTCTGACCGGAAATTTACTTTAAACAAGTCGTCCGTGTGCTGGCCACATTTCTGACAATCGCCAGCCCCGCCAGTGGAGACCTGGACAGGCCCACCGGCTGTCATCGCATGGAGACCGCCCGTGTCACCAAAGTCATCCTCGCCTATGCTGCACATGGTCCCAATTTAATTAAGTAAAATTAAACAATCTAATGAAATTAAATAATCGGCTATCGAGTGTGCCCAATACCGATAAACTATCGGTTAAGCAACCTTGCCCCGAAAGCAGCGAAAAAAAAGTTTAGTGAAAAATACAAAAATCAAGTAATTAAAACGTTTATTTATTTAAAAAGATATGTTATATATTTAATTTAGGCCTTAAGACAGGTGAGAATCAAAAGAAACCCAGGAAAACTGTGGCGAATGTTACAGAAATCCGAGCACAAAAATCAGAGTGCACCAGAAATAATGTGTGTGTGTGAGTGTGTATTCGTGTGCATATGTGTGTGTGTGGCAAAAAAAAAAGGAATGGAACTTTCTTAAATTTGCCTATTTAACGAGAGCCAAACAGATAAAAGTGCAAAAACTTTATTGTGCTCCACTTAATAATAAAAATTAATTAATTTATTCCCATAGAATTAAAAGCAAAACAAAACTAACGCCTATCGACAAGCAATAAGGCACAGACAGAGCGAGAGAGAGAGAGAGAGAGACAGAGGTCATATTAAAAATATATTTTCTTGGCCCCTCCGAGCTGAAGACCAACGCAATCACGCTTACCTTCCTTAACATAAATAATGATATTGGAAAACTCGGATAAGCTCAAGGATTGGCTAAGTGTTGTCTTGGAGCCACTGTAAGTACATAGATTGAATATGCAACTTTTTGTGCTCAATTTTCTTGACGTATTGTTTGTCGTTTGTGTTTTTTTTTGGCCAGCTGCGATGCGGATTCTTCTGCCCTGGCGCGGTATGTCATCGCGCTGCTTAAAAAAGACAAATCGGATAAGGATCTCAAGCGGATCATGATAGAGCAACTGGATGTCTTCCTATCCGAGGAAACAACGCGCTTTGTTGAGCGCCTTTTTGATGCCATTGCCAGTGAGGAATATCTCACAATGCCCCATCCTCTGCCAACCCTGCCAGCAGGTCCAGCCGCCACTAGTGTCTCGGAATTGGACTTGGGCGATGAACTGGCATTGGCCATAGATGGAGCAGCTGATATAGAGGCTGTATTGGCAGCTGCCTCGCCCCCGCCGGCAAAAGAAAATGTGATAAAAGTGGAAAAGCAGCAGTTCACTGACGAGCAGCGTCCAGATGCAGTCGCTCAGGAATCCATGAACATAGCCTCAGATAGCACCACAGATGCCACAACTTCAACTAAGCCTCCCCTTGATGTAGGTCCCAACACATTTTTAATTATTTCCAGTTCCACCAATTCTTCACGTTTTTTGTCGGTTTATTGCAGCACAAAACCAAAGATCCCTCCTGTCCCCAACCACAAAGCCAAATGGGTTCAGCTCCGTATCATCATCATCCTCCTTCTCATCATCACCACCACCAGGTGCCACGTAGTGCCAGTCCACCAAGTCGAAGCAGTGGAGGTGGCGTTGGTGGAGGACCCGGACCCGCAACAGGCTACGCAGACAAGGAAAATCAGCCACGTGACGGTCGCCGACGTCGTGCCTCATTGCGTTCCCGGTCACGCTCGCGTTCACGTTCTAATGAAAGGAATTTCAGGCGTTCACGTTCTCGAGATCGTCGCATCAATGAACGGGAGAAGAGTCAACGTCAGTTCCGTAATAAATCGCCTCCAGGTCATGGGAGTAATCACGGACGGCGGAATTTCGATCGTCGGCGGATTGGTGGAGGAGGCGGCTCTGGTGGCATTGGTGGAGGAGGAGGCAGTGGTGGTGGGAACAACATGGAAGAGCGTCAGCGCTTTGGCCAAAAAAGTCGTCGCTCTCATAGTCGTTCTTTGTCGCCGGAGCGAAATTCGAGACGTCCCCAAAGCTCACCAGAGCGGGGCGGAGGCTTGTCTTCGATTGCGACCGGTAATTCTATGGAACCCCAGCATCCAGCAGCTATTGTGACGACTCACATACGCCAGCGTTGTCGCGACTTCGATGAGAAGGGCTATTGTGTTAGGGGCGAGACATGCCCCTGGGATCATGGCATTAATCCCGTGGTCTTTGAAGGCATCAATAATTCAGCGTTAATGATGTCTATGCGTGAGTACAATCCAGATGCGCCAGAGATTTGGGCACGAGGTGGTGGTGGCGTTCCAGGAGGACCCCCTGGACAAGGACCTGGTGTGGCTGGACCCACGCCCAGTGGTGTACAAGGTGTGCCTGTCAGCATCAATCCTTTCAGTGGTAATGTGCGTCCAAATGCTTTAATGACTCCCAATCATCCCATGGGTGTGCCCAATCCTTCAGATTATGCCCGACCCCCGGGACCACCCGGACCACAAGGTCCTGCTGCAATGATGCCATTCCCTTTTAATCCCACGGCTGTGACAACACCTCTCCAGCGTCAGCTCATCCCAATTCCTGTTGTAGATGCCGGAGGCGGCATTGCTGGAGGTGCTGGCGGCGGTGGTGCTCCTCCCTCCGGTGCCCCCGAAATGGGAAAACGTCGATTTGAGCTGGAAGATACGGTGGCCATAGCCGATGTGCCAACGAAACGAAAAGTGCCCATTAATAGTCGACTGGGACCAAGGGTTAATCCCAACATGCAACAGCATAACAGCTCACTGGAGTTAAGAAAGGTTCCGCGTGGCCTTAATACCATAGCGCATCTGAACAATCACTTTGCCAAGTTCGGCAAAATTGTTAACATTCAAGTTTCATATGAGGGCGATCCGGAAGCGGCCATTGTTACCTTCTCGACGCATGCGGAGGCCAATGTGGCTTACAGGAGTACCGAAGCCGTTCTCAATAATCGCTTTATCAAGGTCTTTTGGCACAATGGAGTTGCTGCTGGCGGCTTGGATGAAAGCCAAGGCAACGCTTTAACCAGTGGCGTTGGTAGCAATGCGCCAGGTGGTCGAAAGAATGCCAGCCAATATCATTTGCATAATGTACCCGCTGTACCTACACCGATTGCGGATGGAGCTAAAATATCTAATGCTGCCTCAATGGCGGGGACAACGCCCCTCGCAGAGCATGCTGGAGCCGGTGGTAATCAAGCAACAGCTCCGACTGAGCAAGCTCTTGCGGTAGCGCCTGCCTCGATGCGACTCAAGCTAAATACAACGACAGCGACAACAAGTCCGAATGGTGGAAACGCTGGATTGGCTGCACCGGGTACGGGAAATGCGGCCACTCCACGAGCTAATGCCGCCACATTACGTAAAAAGCAAGAGGAACAACAAAAGGCCATGCATCAATTGGCCAACGGATTACGCAAACGTAAGCAGGAACTGCTCCAAAGTTATGTAAAGCAAATGAAAACTGCATTAGAGCTGGTCGAGCGCATGGACCAACAGGATGCGCAGCGGGCTCCAACACTAGAGACTATTAAGGTACTGCAGGAGACCATCGACAAATTGCGAAAGGATGTACATGCCGATCAGGATCAATTGCAGGCTCAAATCCAACAGCAACAACAGCCATCTGTCAAAAAGTCCAAAGAGCAACAAAAAAAAGAACTTCTGGACATGGAACTTGAATTATTTGCCCAACAGCAAGAGGGAAATGATACCACAGCCCTGCAGAAGCGTCTCGAAGAGCTACAGCGTACTCTGTCTGCTGGCGGCGGTGGCGGGGTCATTAGTGGAGTCCTCAACTCGAATAATCCAAAAGCTAGTGGACCAGCTGGTGGCAATGCCGCAGCCCGTAAACGAGCTAATTTTCCCGAAGGTTCAACTCGTGTTGATAGACGTCCTAAAGCGATTGTGGTCACTGGCTTTGCCGCCGAGGAAGCTGACTTTGTCCTGGGACACTTTAAGGTGAGAAATAAAATCAAAAAAATCAGAATGAACATTTTTATTCAAGTTCATTTTCTTTAGAACTTTGGTGAGATTTTGAAACATGATGTGGATCGTGAGATTCCTCAATTGATACTCTCCTATGCCACTCGAATCAATGCCGAACAGGCAGTGCTCCGTGGCAAAATGTACAAAGAAAAGCGCCTTCAGGTGAGTCGAGGGACTTTTTTTTTAATATCCGAATTATCTGCCTAAAAAGGAAAACAAAACCAAACATTATCTTATGCTACATATTTGAATTCTACTATTTGTTCCATATTTTATACAACTAAAAATTACATTTTTCTATGCTAAATTAGATATCCTGGGCGCCCGTTGTGACGACGACAACGGCAATTGCACCTTCTATGGCAGCCCCCGCCGACAAGTCACCTGCAGTAGCTACAGTAGACAACAATCTGAATAGCACCACCAATCCCAAACAGTTAATTCAATCCGTTAGCGAAAGTGAAAGCCTGCTGGGCAGCGATACTTTGCCCGAACTGCGTCTGGAGGATGAGGAAGAGGACGAGGAATCTGAGGATCGTTCTTGGCGTCGTTGATGGCTCATATTGTGTTAGGTCTCTAAACCTACACTCTGTATTTGTTGTTATTTCTAAAACTAAAAAAAAAAAAAAACAAACAAACAAAAAACAATAATAATTACTGAAAACTGATGACGGCTACGTCCCCATCATTTATACAATTAAACGCTCTATAAATTACTAATATTTTAATATTAGTTATAAATCAAATTGCATATATATACAAATGAGTTTACGCTAAGCCTAAGTACAGAAGAACAGTAAAAAACAAAACTCCAATTGTGCACGGAACATTGTGTACTCTACTTTGTATTTACAGACACATTTTCACACTATCCTTTTTCTTATACTATATATATATAAATATATATATAATTGTTAAGATTTTATGTTCAGTTAAAACAAAAACACAAAAAAAAAAAAAAAAAAAAAAGCAAAACAATTTACAAAAATACTAAAAAGAACGCAACAAAAAAAATTGCAAAAACAAAAAGGAATCAACTCCAAAAAATCCCCAAAAACAAGCGCAATGAAAATGAAAAGTTAAAAACAGTAAAAAAAAAAAAAAAGAAAAAGAGAACAACGTTAGCAACGTGGATACAAACAGCAAGTTATAGAGAGATGATATATAAATAAATAAAATAACTAGTTTCGTATTTCCGCATGGTAATTGAGTTTTATTATACAGTTAAAATTAAAAGACAAAAAGGATTGGGTCAAAAGTAAAGTGGTGAGTGCGACTTGGAATAAAATAAGTTAACACTCTAGCAATTCACGGTATTTATTCAAATAGCCCGCCAATAATTTACGATATTGAGTAATTTCGATAACGACCATTTTGCTCCGATAATGTTGATTACGATAACTTTGCTCCGATAATGTCGATTACGATAAGTTTGCTATGGATAATATGTCGATAAATCAATGTTGTTGTTATCGATGAATCCCGCGAATTAGGTGCGATTTTTTTCAACACTTTTTAATTTTTGTTTATTAATTTTTTTAATGAATGCTTGGTGTTTTGAGATGTTGCCGTTGGGCCAATTGTGGATTAAATCGTCGTCATTACGCTAACCAATTGAAAGAGATGAAGTATTTAAATGTAGCCGAGAAAAATGATGCCGCCAAGACCATATCCAGACTCTTGGCAAATGGATCTGAGCACCGCGTAAGTTGGAACTGATTAACTTGAAAAGTATTTCAGATAATCTATAATCAGAATGTGTTATTTTTATGGCAGCGCGAAGGCTATTCCGTGTATAACAAGGTCTTCGACTTTGAAGCTCAAGTACGGGGACAGAACGCTAAAATGGTGATGACTTCCGTCTCTGGCCATTTGATGCAACTGGAATTCCAAGTCTCCTATAGAAACTGGCGCACTGTGGATCCACGCTCTCTGTTCGATGCACCAATTAAGAAATCGGTTGGCGAGAGCTATGCGCCCATTAAGCGAACGTTAGAGCGAGAGATTCGTGGCTGTCAGGGTTTAATCATCTGGACAGATTGCGATCGCGAGGGAGAGAATATTGGCTTTGAGATCATCGAGGTATGCCGTGGCATTAAACCAAATCTAAAGGTTTATAGAGCCAGCTTCTCGGAAATTACATCGGCTGCAGTGCGTCGCGCGTTGCAACAATTGGGTGAGCCGGACAAACGTCAAAGCGATGCAGTGGATGTACGCTCCGAGTTGGATTTAAGGACAGGAGCATCTATAACACGCTTTCAGACAATGCGTTTGCAGCGTTTATTTCCCGAGAATATAGCGGACAAACTGATTTCCTATGGCAGCTGTCAGATACCCACACTGGGATTTGTTGCCGAAAGGTACAAAGAGGTTGAGGCTTTTGTTTCCGAACCATTTTGGAAGGTTAAGGGTATGTGATCTACGAGGACGAAAACTTTTGACCATTAAAACTACTCTTTTAAATTTCAGTTCTTCATACCATTGAGGATTTGACAGTGGAATTTAATTGGGCCCGGAATCGTTTGTTTAACAAGGAAGAGTGCGAAAACTATTTGATGCTTTGTCTGGCCGAACCAGCACCACGGGCCCTGGTGGAGAATGTGACTGTGAAGCCAAAGCACAAATGGCGTCCCACTCCCATGGATACGGTGGAAATGGAAAAAATGGGTTCCAGGAAATTAAAGCTGTCCGCGAAGGAAACTATGACCATAGCTGAGAAACTCTATTCCAAAGGTTTCATTAGCTATCCACGTACGGAGACAAATCAATTTACAAAGGAATTCAATTTGGTGCCATTAGTAGAGTTGCATAGAGATCATAGCGATTGGGGGGCATTTGCGCAACGTGTGCTTGACTGGGGACCCAATCCACGAAATGGCAACAAATCCGATCAGGCCCATCCTCCCATTCATCCCATTAAGGCAGCTATCAGTAAGTGTATAAAGCTAACAAAAGGAGAGTCTAAATAAAACTTTTAATATTTTGCCTTTGTTGCAGATCTTCAAGGGAATGAAGCTCGCGTCTATGAGATGGTGGTTCGTCACTTCCTAGCGTGTGTGAGTAAAGATGCTGTTGGCTCGGAGACCATTGTCAATATCGATATAGCCGGTGAGAAGTTTAGTGCCAATGGTTTGGTCATCCATGAGCGTAACTATCTGGATGTCTATGTGTATGAGAAATGGAATGCAAAGCAAATACATCACTACGAACGGGATCAACGTTTCGAACCCACCGAAGTGTCCTTACACGAGGGAGCTACCACAGCTCCGCCTTTGCTAACGGAAGCCGACTTGATTGCATTAATGGATAAGCATGGCATTGGCACGGATGCCACACATGCCGAGCATATTGCCACAATTAAGGAGCGCGGCTATATTGGTGTAATAGATAAGGGTTTTCTGGTTCCAGGCGTCATTGGCATGGGGCTCTATGAGGGTTATGATGCCATGGAATTGGCCCTGGCCAAACCATTGTTGCGTGCCGAGTTCGAATCGGATTTAAAACTCATCTGTCTGGGACAAAAAGATCCCAAATTGGTTTTGTCGGAACAAATAGCCAAATACAAGGTGGCCTATCAACAAATTACGGATAAGATAACAGCAATGGATGATAAAATTGCCCACCGAATTAACGAAACGCCAGCAGCGACTACTGTAGCAGTAGGCAATGGCAATGCTGGTCAGGAAAATGTCAGTAACATGCAACAGGAATTATTTCAATGTCCGAAATGTGATGAGGCACCTTTGGCCTTGAAGGCGAGAAAAAATCAACAAGGCTGGTTTATTGGGTGTCTGAATTTCCCGGACTGCAAAAATGTTGTTTGGCTGCCATCGGAATGCAAAGAGATTACCGTCTTGGATGAGTGTTGTCCGACATGTGGAAATGGTCAGCGTATGCTCAAATTTCGTCTTAGTACGCCTTATTATCGAGGGCTTTTTAATACTCCTCAAGGCTGGTATAAGACTTGCTTGCCATGCGATGAATTGTTTCGAAATACGTTTAACATTAATCTGGAAAATGTGAAGCGTGTGGGTCGTATTGTCGGAGTGGGTGGAAGTAGTGGCCCAGGTCCAGGTCCTGGTGGCGGTGGTCCAGGTGGCGGTGGTCCAGGTGGCGGTGGTCCGGGTGGCGGTGGTCCAAGTGGTAGGAGAGGTGGAAGTTCTGGCAACGGAGGAGGATGGGGTTCAGGCAACAGCGGAGCAGGAAGAGGATGGGGCTCTGGCAATGGCGGCGGCGCAAGTTCCACATCAGTCACCAAGCCGGCTCCGAAAACTCAAAAACCACCTCCTGCTGCAACAAAATCCAAACCGCCACCACAACCCAAGCCCAAGAAAGTCGTTAAAAACAGTTCGGTAAATGCAGCTGGAGGTATTAGAAATTATTTCACCACCAGCAACACGCCACCTCCCACAAATACAGAAAATCTTGATGGTTTCTTTGATAGCAATGATGGGTTTGAAGAGGAAATGTTAGCTGTAGTCGATTCGTTGGAGTCATCAAATGTTCCAACGGCAAGAACTGCTGCTCCAGTGTTAATCAATAATCAAGCCGAGCTGGATGACATAGCCGCCGCCTTTGCTGCCGACGATGATGCAGAATTTGAAGCGCTAGCTGGCTTGGATACTAGTCTATCTGGCTGGATACAAGTGCAAAATAAGGCCGAAGAGGAGCCCATGCTATGGGGAAGTCGTGCACGTGCCGCTGCAGCGCCAACTCCACCACCCAAGCCAGCAGCTAAACGTGTTTGCTTAGAAAGTCATGATGGGGATAATTTAGATGCATCGCCGGTTCTCTGTACGGGCTGCCATCAGCCAGCTCGCCAAATGACCGTGCGTCGTAATGGACACAATCAGGGTCGTCTTTTCTACAAGTGCCCCAAACCCAAAGAATGCAAGTTCTTTCAATGGGCAGATGAACTACCTGCACCACCATCATCAGCAATAACAGGCACAAGCACACGAGTTGGTGATTCCTCTTGGGGCAGTGGTGGTGGTGGCACTTCATCCACACGAGGTGGTGATTCATCATGGGGTAGTGGTAGTACGTCATCTGCACGAGCTGGGGATTCCTCATGGGGCACCAATCGTGTAGCCACCTTACCCAGCACCAGTGGCAACAGTGGATCTGCTCAAATGCGTTCCAATTCCAGCAGCACCGTGACCATCACCAAAACAGTTTCAACTCAATCTTCAAGTGATGGAACAGAGGTCCAATGCGCTTGTGGCCAATTGGCTAGCAAATTAACTGTACGCAAAGATGGTCCCAATCAGGGAAGACCCTTCTATGCCTGCCCAATACGCGAGAAGTCCTGTGGTTTCTTTCAATGGGCGGATACAGACGAGAATCAAGGTGAGTTGCGAAAATGTTGAAAAATCCTTTAAACATGATGAATCAAAATTACAGGCACTACATCATGGGGTTCAGGAAGAAATGGTCCCAGTAGTAGTAGAAGCGGCTCCAAGGGTGATGGTGCTGGTGGAACTGGCAGTAAAACACGGCGCTGCGGGCTGTGCCGTCAAGAAGGTCACACACGCAACAAGTGTCCACGCAAGACAGACTTTGATTTTTAATTTCAATTAAGTGAATCAATTTTGCATTTCATTTGTTTAAACATTTATTGGAGTGAGCTTAAAAATATTGTTGCATAGATTATAAAGGATTCAAGTGGCCTCCGCAATTACAGTTATAAGCTTCAGTTTTTCTATATATGTATATATGTATATGTTGTTATATCAAGGAAATGCGGATATGTAAAATACACACACACATAAAGAGATTTTTCATGTTGTATATAAGTTATGTACATTGTATATTATTTTATAACTTAGTTTTGTTTTCTTTCTTTTTGTATATCGTAAATTGAGCCACAGATACATACATAAATACTATTACGAATATACGAAAAGATTAGTTAAGTTAATCACACCACATGGATTAAAAATAAATTTCTAGCAACATTTATTGTGATTATCACAAGGAAAAAAGATTTTTATATTAACCAAAATATGAAGGACATGTATAGAGTTTGCCTATATATACGATATTTGGAGTTGAGACCTTTTCTTTTACAATTTTAGAGTTAAGTACATTATAATACATGGATCTTGAAAGTCTTGATGAAGCGATTACAGTTACTGACATGTTTCTTTGATTCAAAAAAAAAGTAAAACAATGAATGAATTAAGTCTTGAGGTTCTTAAAGAAACAGAGTTGGAGTTTAATTTAAATGAAATTCACTTTTCTTTTTTGTAATTTAAAGCTTATGTATTTTAGCAATATATGCATGTATCGAGGTTGGATCCTATTTAAACACAATTGGTTAACATAAAATGCAAACATATTTGCATATAAATATATATATATATATAGAGTTGTTGTTGGATGGTTCTTAAAGATAAGAAATATACATACATATATAATGCTTACAAATTGAACATTTTATAATTGCATTTGTTTTTGGAAGATATTAAAATTCGTTAATAAGTCAATTGCTTCTAAAAACTATAAAAATATAATCTGCATGTAAGTAAAGTTTTTTCTTTTGTATACATCTAGAAGAAGGTAAATAAATAATTAAGTTTCACACATTCATAAATAGATAAGTCATGTTTGCAGTTTAAGATGCAATTATTTGTTTTTTTTTTTTAAGTTACTTAAACTTAATACACAGATTATAAAAGCATTAGCTGGAATGGACAGTAATCGGTATATTGAGATGCATTCGGTTTTTGACAGCAATTTGGAGAATGTTTTTTTTTTTTTTTTGTGTCGGTAGAGTTTGTCTACTCCTTTCCGATTTATAATACTGGACATCTCTCTCTATATATAAGAAGATGTTCGATTGGATATGGAGGGAAGAATGAAAAGTCTAAAAGTCTTGGTAAACATTACGAATTTGGGTTTTTTTTTTTGTTTTCTTTATATTTCCACTTCTGGTGTGAATTTGCGTCAGAAATAGATTTCTTCCTCTTCGGGTTTGGCGCGTGGTGCCATTCCGACCCCTCCGACACCTTGACGGGATCCAGTTGGACCACGACTACTTGTGGGCGTACGTTGAGTGGTGGTATAATGGGCGGATTCTGCTCGAGCTACATTTGTTGTCGGAGTTGCCGATGTTGTCGTTGTGGTTGTTGTTGTCTGCTGTATAATAGCCGGTGAGCTACCAGTGCGAGAATGCTGCGGCACCATGGAGTTAGTTGCGGAGGAGGAGGTAGTAGTCGATGTCACTGTAGTGCCAGTGGCATGTCGCTTATCAGCCAATTTAAGGGGAAACAGTTGCTGAATACCTGTACCACCAGTTCCAGGATTTCCAGCTGGTGTCGCATTATTGAAGCTTGCAGATTTGTCCACACGTGTTCCACTCCCTGTCGAGGAAGATGAGGCGGAGGAGAGTGATGATAGTTTCATGGGAAGCTTTTGCTTGACCAAAGTGACATTAGTTTTGGGGGCATTTGTGGCGCTAAGCAAATTAACAGGCGGTGTTTTGCAATTGCTCGAACCACTTAGCCATTTCTCTTTGCGACGATCCACAGTGCCAGCAATACTTGGTGTCGGTGTGGGAACGGCAGTTGCTCCTCCTCCTACTCCTACTGATCCAGCTCCAACGTGTCCTCCATCATCCTCATCGGCGGGCGTTATGGGTGAATGTGCTATCGCCACTGCCGGCAATGGAGTACTCGGTGACAATAATAATCCCTGACTGGATAACAATTCCATTTTGCGATAGAGTTGCTCTCTCTGCTGACGAATGTCCTCCTGCTCGGCTTTAATCGTTTGCTGCAATTGCAATTGCTGCGCCTTCGATTCGGCCAGCTCATCTTGCTGCTGTTGCTTTTGCCGCTGCCAAGCGGTCTTCTCCTCTTGCAGTTTATCCTGCAAATTACGCAATTCCTCCAATTGATCCTTGTGCGTGTAGGCTGTGGAACGTGGACTCTCCCGATACAATGCCAATTGCAATTGCAGACTCTGTATGGTCGTCATCTGTTGGTATATAATGCATAGCAATGTATGCAAATGATGCGACACCTGGAGCACAGCATAATTCGATTCGAGATGGGGTGGTGCTGTTGCTGCTATTGATTCCGCATTACTATTGGTATTATTGACTTTAATCTCTTTTTTCTCCTCTAGCTCTTGTAGGCGTGGGGTGAGCACCAATTTTGAACCCAATTTGCCTCGTTTCTCATCGAAACCTGCAAAAGTTTCGGCTCGCTTGGGCAATGTGGGTGATGCATACTGTTCGCACGGTTTGTCGCCCATTGAGTTGATGGAGCGATTGACCGGCAACCCAGTGGCTGCTGAATACACAGTGGCCGCCAATTGGCTAATGTCTTGCACTGTATTCAAAACTCTACGCCACAATTCATTGGTATCGCAATCGGCTGTAACTAGATCCTTGTATGAGCCAAAGGCTGCAAGGAAATTTGCCGCAGATCCATTAGTACTGGCGGTGGTGGGTACATCGCCAGCACCACCAAATGGTTGTTGCTCCTTAAGCAGATTCAATTGTAGCATAAGCTTCTCTTCGAGCAGCAATGCCTGTTCGATATCCTTTTGACGCATCTTCTCGATTGTCTCGCGTTTGTTCACGCCAATACGAAGCTTTTCCTCAGCCGTTAAATCTTCAGCCTCGATGATATCCGTGGCCGGGCAATCGAGAACCGCTTGCCGAATACTCTGTATCCATGTATTCTTATCTTTGGGCGTTTGCACTTTCAGTTCATACATTTCGGGAAAATCGGGATTGGAACTAATTATATAGATACCCCGTGATTCGGTGCCAGCTTTGTCGCGTATCAATAACTTTTGCAGCGGCACCACACCAGCCTTGTGTTCGGGTGTAAAGAAGGTATACTTATTGTGAGCCGAATTCTCACTAAGAAAGCAAAGGCAATCGGTGAGAACCACAACCAGAACTAATTGGGTTTTGGCCCGTCCTTGCATAAGAGTGGCCAGGCCATCAAATTTAAGACGACGCCGCGACTCAACACCCAGTTCGGTTTTACGGAATGGTTTATTCTTGTAGATGGCGAACGATTTGGCATCCACACGAGCATAGATATCCAATTGTCGTTCCCTCAATTCCTTTTCAGCCACACAGGCATCCACATCGACAAGCAGAGATTTCACTAGATTCAAAGCATGTTGCAACTTATCCGTCTCTAGCTTATTATCCCGGGCGCTCTTGAGTAATGGTTCAATTAGCAAAGGATATTTGGTTAGCCGCTGTGTCACAAATAATATACACTCCGGTATACCCTTCTTTTTTAATAACGGATTCTGCAAGCAATGTTTATACCATTCACTAAAACTTGGCTCGGCTAGGCAAAGTTTAAATTGCTCCAGTGCGCTTCGATGATTAGCACAGAATTCGCCATAGGCCAAACGCAAACATTGTGCCTGTTCCAGGGAGAAGAAATCAAGTAGTATGTCGGCTATACTATCCACAATGGGTTGTTCGCGTTGCTTTTGTCTCAGGTGGCGTAGAAAACAGGTATGAAGGTCAGTCAATTGTTGGAGACGTGGAAACATTTTGTTCAAGTTCAGTGATGGGAAATATCTCTCCAAACTCTCCACGAATACCTTCTGCATAACAATTAATGTCTGACAGTGATGTTTCTCTGTCATGATGAATTCATAGATATGCTCTTGCCGTTTAATTTGCAATTCTTTGAGAGATTTCAACAACTCCTTTGGCACTCCGGGAGTCCAAGAGTCATGCTCTTTCAGTACAATACCCAAGGCAGGATCTGCACCCAAATCTTGAGCTTCGATTGGTGGATCATTGAGAAATTGCAATTCGGAACGTATCAGAGGTTGATCTTCTGTATTACTTAGGGTCAAGGCATCAGGCCCATCATAGTAATCCTGTCCACCGGCAGTTCCTGTATTCATTTTTCTCACTTTACACTCCAAATGGTGTTCCTTGATCTGTGCTAATGTTATATTCGCTCCACACACATCACATGGGCTCAATTGCTGGCCACTGACCAGACTCTTCGTCTTGGCTTTGGGTTTCTTTTTGCGAAAGAATAACGAACCGCGTTTCGGTCGCTTCTCTACATTATCATAGACCTCGATTTTGGCATGGGAACGCAATAGACTTTGATTCTCATCCTCGCTGTCGGTCAAATGACGTGCTATAGCCTTGATATCCTCCTTGGCTATTATCGATGAGGTGGATATGCTCTTTTGCAATGGTATTCGACTGATAATCTCTGTGGCTAAACTACGTTTGACCGCAATACGTTCAAAATCGCGAGCCAATTCCGCCTCGTTCAGTGAGTGGGTCGAAATGCCTGGAAAATAATGGAAGGTACATATATGGATGACTTTAGTTAGTTTTACGTATCTTTATCAATACAATTTTTGTTCAATTTCGATTCATATTATATATACACACAAGTCGGCTAGACAAAAGCAACTACTACCAATGCCAATCTTTTTCTTTCTCTCTCGCTCAACCGGTCTCTCTCTCTCTCTCTTAGCAAGATAACGTAGGGGCTTTTGTGGAATTTCTTATCGTAATCAAAAATTACTTCAGACCATATCCCCTACCAATTTCTTTGAAAGCTTATTAAATTGGTTTACAATTATAATTTATCAAGACAAAAGGCAGTTCCTAGAAATAACTTTTTATGATAGATTGCCATAATATTTACGTACATATATAGCTTGTATTGCTTATATATTACAATTATTTTATTTAACAAATCATATACGAGACAATCAAAGCTATAAAGAATAATAAATTTTACGATCAATTATTATTTACCAACAATGACAATCCCCGATTTCAACATACAAGTTGTACAACATACAACTTAGCATCTATGCATACGGCAAACTAGTGAGTGAAAACAAAGTTCTACTCGAATTAGCGTGAAGTTATCTATATTCATAAATCTTGACCTAGGTCTTGGGCATATACATACATAGTAGAAACGAAGTGAGGTTATCAAAACAAAACAATTTTAATTTTTAACCCAAGACAAAAAAAGACACTCAAATGAGTTAAAGGTAAATGTAAAAAGCTTAAATTAGAATTTACTTTAATTATGTATGTATCTATTCTGTGATTAAACTCACCTCCAGTACTATTTCTAGCCGAACGACGTCTCTGCTCTGTCACCCTTATGGTCTCCTGCTCTTCGCTATCCAAGCTGGAGAGGCTAACGCTTTTATTGGTGCAATCGCCGCCAGCGCTGGCATCATCGACAGCTGTCCATGATTTCCGGCGATCGGTATGCAGTAATAGACACTGTTGTGGTGCCGTCGATGACCACATGGCATAGTGGGGATGGTAAAGAGATGATGAATTGCCGCCACCGCCGACACCGGCAGCAGAACCATTGACACCAGCACTTAAATCCGGTAAAGAGGTGCTAAGTATAGCTGCATTTAGTAGACCATAAGTCTGAGATAGACCCTCCTGTTGGTGATGACTCGATGAGGAGTTTTTCATTTGGACAACAGTTTCACGTATATTTTGCAATTGACTTAAGGTGTCCTCGAAGATGTTGTTATACTTGGATGCCGAAGCGGGACTGTGTGGCGTCACATTGATGATAGGTATCATGTTGTTGTTGTTGTTAATATTGTGGCTATTACTATTACTATTATTGTTGTTATTTAAAGATGCAGCTAATCCCAATGCAGGACCAGATGGTATAGATGGAGCGACAGGAGCGTTAATAACTGGTATGCAATAGTTTTGGCTTTCTACAGTGACCCGTGGAGGCGTTGTTGTTGTCGTTGTAGTGGCAGAGGAGGGAGAGGAAGTGGCTGCTTGTTGTATATCGTTGCAATTTGAGTTTAAAAAATCGGTGACCACATCGTTGTCGCTATCATCGCCCCCGCCGCTGCCACCGCCGCCAGCGTTGTCCATAATATGTTAAATGCAACGTTTTCAGATTCTTTTCTTTTCTCTTCTTTTTTTTGGTTGTTTGTCTCTTTATCTTTTCAGCGACTTGCTGCTGCGTTCGTGTTCAGCTGTTTTGGGGGCCCTAGAAAAAGAAAGTTAAGTACCCACACATTTCTATACACATAGGCACACACAGAAACACACACACTTACACATGCACAGCAAGCACTAACACCTACATACATACACAATAACAACAATGCTCTTTTTGCTATTTATTGATTTTCCTCCAGCGCTTTGCAACGGAATGGAAGGAGGGACGAGTCAAAATTGTTGCGCCTTTTCTGTCCTTGCACAAGTGGCACACCACCACCAACAACAACACCAGCAGCAATGATAACAAAGAACAGAAGGACAAATAAAATTTCAGAACACAAAAAAATTCAACTCAAAGACGAAAACACACAGAATTTGCTTTTTGTTTCACTTTCAATTTTGAAACTTTAATTAAAAAGACTATGAAGTATTTACTAAAAAATTAAATCCTATTTGAGACACATATTTGTTGTGTGTGTGTGTGTATGTTTTTCTTTAATAAATTTTTTGACTCAAGGTAGAGTGTGACCAAATTGAACCAGACAGGTGTATAACAATCGATTGTGGGCGGACAGGTAAAAAAAAATACCGATAGTTTTATGAAGTAAGGAAATTTCCCTTTTTATAAGCAATCACAGACATTACATAGTTATTAAAACTAAAAGAAGGTTTTCTCAGACACGATATAAATGTTAGAGACATACGCTTTTTATTATTATTTAATTAAACCTATTTATAAAGTTGTTCGAATTAATAAATATTGAAAGTCAACCTTTAAAATTCGCCCATCTCTAATGTTCATGAACTTGTATTCCAGCACTACAAATCAAGATACACTATCCAACACTGAACGTCTGAAGATTTGCCAGCGCAAAGGAAACGCAAACGAAAAAAATCTTCATTTAATTAGAAATTAGTAGTAAATAATACATTTAGTGATTAACTTTTTAGGCTTAAACACCGAAACCAAAAACATGCAGGTGAGTCACACTGTGGTCAAGAATGAAATTCACTTGGTTTTGTCTTAATTTTTTGATCACAGTTTTGGGAGTCTCAAAAAGGGACACGCAATCAGAATAAGAATAAAATTATATTAACATTCGTTTTATCATTTGTTTTGTTTTTCTTTAGTATATGGCCTTGGCTAGGCTATGGTTGCTACTGCTCCTTCTCGTCCTGCTTGGCCATATAAGCGATGGCTTCTATGTACCCGGCGTCGCGCCGGTTGAATTTGTACAGGATCAAAAAATCGATGTCAAGGCCGTCAAAATGACCAGCAGTCGAACACAATTGCCATATCAATATTATTCATTGAAATTTTGTTATCCCAAGAATGGGACGCTCATCTTTAAATCGGAAAACCTGGGTGAGGTTTTACGCGGTGATCGCATTGTCAATACTCCCTACGAATTGCGCATGAATCAGCAAGTGAATTGCCGTCTCCTGTGTAATAAGAAGGATCTTCCCCTCAATTGGAGTAAGGAGGACTCCGCTCTAGTGGCAGAGCGCATTCAACATGAATACTTTGTTCATTTACTGGTGGATAATTTACCAGTGGCCACGCGCATTGTTAATATCAATAATCCATCTGAAGTGACCTATGAGCACGGCTATCGTTTGGGTCAAGTCGATGGTGATAACATCTATATCAACAATCATTTAAAATTCATTCTCTCCTATCATATGCACTCCAAGGACAAATATCGTGTCGTCGGATTTGAGGTAGAGACTGGCTCAGTGAATCACAAGGAATTGAAATTCGATGGGGACACCTGCAATTTCCCCGATTCGGCGCGTCCTCAGCTAGTCAATCCGAATGGAGAAACACAATTGTATTTCACCTATTCGGTGGAGTGGAAAGCTTCCAAAGTCAGTTGGGCCTCACGCTGGGACATCTATTTGGGCATGCGAGATGTACAGATCCATTGGTTCAGTATTATAAATTCACTTGTTGTCGTCTTCTTCCTGTCCGGCATATTGACCATGATCATGATCAGAACTCTGCGCCGTGATATTGCCCGTTATAACACCGATGATAATATCGAGGATACTTTGGAGGAGACTGGCTGGAAACTAGTGCACGGTGATGTATTCAGGCCACCCAAAAATACTCGTCTCTTCTCAGCCATCATTGGCAGTGGCATTCAAATATTCTTTATGGCATTGATTACCATATTCTTTGCCATGTTGGGCATGCTTTCGCCCTCATCCCGTGGTGCTCTTATGACTTCGGGTATATTCATGTATGTCTTTATGGGCGCCATTGCGGGATATCAAGCGGCTCGTCTTTACAAAACCATGAAGGGTAGGGAATGGAAAAGAGCAGCATTCCTTACGGCCACGCTCTATCCTGGTATTGTGTTTGGGTAAGGACGATATACTCTTATATTTTGTTACTATTCGTTGTTAATTGATTTCTCTCACTTTTAGAACTGGCTTCTTTTTAAACTTCTTCATCTGGGACAAATCTTCGAGTGGCGCTGTACCATTTACAACTATGATCTCTTTGCTTCTGCTCTGGTTTGGCATTTCTGTGCCACTTGTTTACTTCGGTTTCTATCTGGGCTATCGCACCCAACCCTATCAGCATCCAGTGCGCACCAATATGATTCCACGTCAAGTGCCAGCCCAGCATTGGTATATGAATGCTGTTCTAAGGTGAGTATTGACTAATTAAATCTCTCGTTGGATGCAAACTAAATGTCATTCTTTTTAACCTACAGCACTCTGATGGCTGGAATTTTACCCTTTGGCGCCGTCTTTATTGAGCTTTTCTTTGTTTTTACGGCCATTTGGCAAAATCAATTTTATTATTTATTTGGTTTTCTGTTTTTGGTGTTTTGCATTTTGGTTGTAAGCTGTGCGCAGATCTCCATAGTTATGACTTACTTTCAGCTATGCGGCGAGGTAACTTTATATTTATATTTATTTATTAGTTTTATAGAATTTTGATTTGATTATTCTTATAAAAAGATTAAGACAAGGGGCATGATGTATATAATTAACCAACTTTTTGCTCTTTTTTTCAGGATTATCGTTGGTGGTGGCGCAGTTTTATAGTATCCGGTGGCTCAGCTGTCTATGTGCTATTTTATAGTATATTCTATTTCTTTACCAAACTCGAAATAACAGAATTTATACCCACTCTGCTCTATTTGGGCTATACAGGTAAGTTCAATTACAATTGAATTAAAGTAAATGTTAATTAAAATTTATATATATTAGGCCTCATGGTGCTAACTTTCTGGCTATTGACCGGGTCCATTGGCTTCTTTGCTGCATATGTATTTATTTTGCGAATCTATGGAGCTGTTAAAATTGACTAAGCCAAACGTGAAACGAATAATAATTTGATTAATCCAATTAAGAAGGAAGCTTTCGCTCTTTGTTCTGTTCTCATTAACCGGCTGCACACCAAACATTATTACTATCCCTGCAATATCATTCGATCTTTAAGAAGTTTATATTTATACATGCATATATAGTCAACTCAAAAAAAAAAAAAGCAAAAACAAACAAAAAACCAAGTGTGCTATGTTTAATAATCCAAAATTTATATTGAACCCCTAAAAAAGGCACTCTTAACTAAGACCATTTGGCTCAATTTCGCGAAAAAGAACCACTGCGTTTAGGATACATTCTAAAAATGCCTAATTTATATATATATATAAAAATATATGTAATACTATGTATGTAAAGAACACCCTAATCTAAGACAAACGAAACAAACAATTTAATAAACTTAAGTCTAAGTGTAATTTTTCTGATGGGTATTTCAATTCAGTGAAACTTTATATTACTGTAGATGCCATTACTTTGTTTTGTTATTTCATTTACTGATTGTAAAATGAACTCTTATGTTGGTCTGTGTGTCTATCTGGATTACGTAACCCTTAAGAAGGGGTTTCAGCCTTTTTTTGACACTCGTAAAAAAAAAAAATATCAATTGAAAACGGAAAGACCTATTTAATTTTCCCCCTGGCAGAATCGCCTAAAATTAAAGCTAAAGCGTTAGATTCAGCATAGATGTAATTTTGGTCCTGACCACATTTAGAATTTCTCGACCATGCCTCACAAAAATCTGCTTGAAATGTTTTCAAAAATTTACGTTGAATCTAGAATTACTTCTCTTAATCAAGTTTTTTTTTACTCGACTGTGATTGTTTATTAGATCGATTCCAGTTTTCCAAGTTTCTGCATAAACATTTGTTTTACAAGTTAAATGAAGTTCCTACATCTGCAGTTTGAGCTCAGTGTGCTCGAAAAACTTGTCAGTTTAATAGTTATTTTGCTAGAGTTAAGAATGCTGTCGATTCGGGTATACATTTTGGCATTTATCTTGGCTTTTGTAACTCTGAAGTTAGTAAGCCCAGTGCCTCCACATGGACCCTATGAGGTAAACTATCTAATAAACTTTATTCTAGTTATTTATTCCCTTTTTTTACAATCCATAGAGACGACATTCCACAGCGAAACAGCAAATAATGGCAAATATAAGCGATATGTTCTATCTGATTTGGGAATATGCTATTCCTGTGGGACATCCGAAAGTAGAAGATCATGGTACCTTTAAATAATAATAGTTGTTTTTATTGCAATATTAATTAAATGTGGTGAATTTCCCTTTTTTTGTTTTTGTTTTGTTTAGTACATATAATTTACACACACAGATTTAAACTAGTTTAAGACGGCTATATTATATATACATATATATATATATATATATATATATATAAATTTATCGATCGTATCGTTTATCGTATACAATTTAATTATTATTATTTTTGTATGTTGAAGAGTTCAACCCACAGTCACATTAGTTTAGTTTTTAATTTGATTTTTCTTGCTAGAGGGGAGGGGGATTAGGATTAGAACTACTATTACTTAAAAATTGTACATTTAGAGTCTAAAAATCATCCAAGCCGGAAGAAACAACCAAGCCAGGCCATGTATTTAGGCCCTCTTCCCATCATCTCTCTCATCCGTTTGTATCTCGTTCTCTTTTTTGTTGTGTGTGCGTGTTTTTTTTTCTGCTTTCTGTTTTCTTGTTGGGGGCGAATCGGTTTACCTCAATGGGTTCCGATTCTTTAAACGCTAGCGATTCCGTTTGGTCTTACGACTCACATTACCCTCGATGATGATCTGATATTTGATAGAGAATAGAAATGCAATTTTATAACATTTGTTTTATATGAACATAAATTTCTTATTTGGTTTCATGGCCAGTAAATCAAAATGGCACTTGGATTGCTGTGACAAAGGCAAACAATTAGATGATGGACTATAGTTATGTATAATTAATCACATCATTTGTATACCCACCTGTAGAATCTGACTGGCCTCAAAGGCTGTGCCCGGTAACAGGATGACAGGAGAACTAACATTGCCAGCCTCTACGCACAACATATTGGGGAACTCATCATCACCAAAATCGCTCATTTCACGTGAACGATCAATCCAGGGATTCCAGATAACTATGAGAAACAAAATCATGATAACCATAAGACAAGACGACTTTATACTTACCCGTGTCTGGAAAATTGTATTTATGCAGTCTCATCTTGCGTCCGGATACCACATTGGTGATCACGTGCTCTTGCGGTGTATGCTGATAGATTCTGTCGGTCCACTCATTCACTGTGACAACTTCTCTGCCCTCCTGATATAAAGCATTCTCGCGGGTCTTATCAATGAAATGGCAACCTTGTAGGCCAGTTATCTGACATCTTCGTACATCGGGCACCTTCAAATAGGTATGCAGCAGCATATTGAAGGTGAAACTCAATTCCTTGCTGGGATTGTAGACGCCAATGTGAAAATGTAGCTCCTTTTCGCGTAATATAAGACGATAGGTAATGCGGAATCTATCAAAAAGTTTGATAACAAGTTGAGCTAAGTAAAGGTGTAAGGCATTTGAGAAGCTTACTGATAATTCCATATGGAGCGGGTAAATTCATTATCCATTAGCGAGAATATAGCCTCCACATCGCCATTGTGTAGACGCTCTGGCGCCCTTTCCAAATGCCAACGTGTGATACGGGCAAATCCGTGTTGTGGACCAAAGGACCAGGCACCAAACTGAGCTGCAATGTACATATATATATAAGGTACATCTTCTGTTCTGTTGTATATGTATATATCTTTTTTAAACTTACGAAACACAAAGGGTATGCCACCTCGTATCGCCTTCTTGCCATCAAATGAGGCCAGTTTACTGCAAAGAGAATAAACACAGCACAGACTCGATTAATTCGGTATTCTTGACAAATATATATCCAGGCATAAAAACTCTTCCAGACATTTAGAAATTCTCAAATGGCATAAACAACAACAAAATATACATATGTATGTATGTATATATGAAAGCAAACTAAAAAAGTGTCTGGCAAAATGTTTGCCCTTTTTTTTTTTTTGCCTTTCTCTGCTTTGGTTTGGATTTCTCCTTCTGCGCTAATTTGCCGGCGCATCCATCAAAAAGCGGGAATGGAAGTTCTCTAAAGATGCTACTTTAGCTCCTCTATGTTTGTGTGTGTGCATCATTTGTAAATTCTGTCCATCTCCGTCTTTTCTTTTGACTGTCCGCCAATCTGTTGTGGATCGCATCTGTCAGAGCAATTGTCATTAATAATTCTGGTTACCAGTCTAACAAAGTGAACTTTAATTAAGATATTCTTTTCATTTTTTTTTAAATGCATAATTTTTAAAAACAAAGAGTTTTCTAAACGAAGATAAATAAATAAATTAATTGTTTGCTTTTAAGGACACTTTATCTCTAGAATAGCCGAGACAATTTATCCAAAGAAGACCTTTTGAAATTTTGAACTATTATCAAGAAATGGGGTTTTGAAACAACTATTAGACTTTTCTATGACAGGAAAAAGATAAATGTAAGATAAAAGCAAGAAAATATTATTGTAGATCTTTTCAAAAATCCAATTTCCAAATTAATTATCGAAACTGAGATATTTAAATGAATAAATCCATCCTTAAACAAAACAAATCTTCAAAATCAATTGAAGACTTCAAAATGACAGTGCCGGATCAGCAAATTGCTATAGACACTAAGACCTTTCTCATGATTTCAAAAATGTGCCTGTGTAATAAGTGCCTGTGTAATAAGTATTCAAGTTTATATTCGAAAAGTTTCTTTTCAGAAGCAAAAAGATCAAATTTCAAAAGGTTTTATAAATGAACTTGATTTACCTTTTTCAATACGAAAACAAAGATATTAAAAGAGGCCAAATCGAACTAGATTTATCTTTATATGTATATCCTTAATTGTAAACATTAATCGGAAACTTAAGTAAATATAAATACTTTGCATAGACAGATCGCAAGGACAACAAGTCGTTTTTTTAATTTAAACTAAGATGATGGTTGAAATTTTTGATGTATTTCAAAGGTTTCATTTTTAAAGAAAATTTTAGGTAAGAATGAATCTCTCGAATTTCGGTGCACATTTTGTGTATTTATTTCTCTTCTTTAACTTTTAACTAATTTATTTAGTTTCAACTTCATCCTTTTTGCCTTTTTCATATAAACGTGGCTGGCATGTCTAGGTTTTTGACTTGCGTTTCCAATTGGTAAGCGGTTTTTAGTGGGTTTCCAAATGCCGCAAAAAACCACAGGAGAGAAGAAGAAGCCAAGAGGCAATGGAAGATGGATGATGGAGAGCGGCTCTGTGTGTGTGTGTGTGTGTGTGTGTGTGGGCCAAGACAATCTGAAGAAGAAGTGTGGTGTTTTTTTCGAGTATTCCTGCACCACTGTGCCAAAAACCTAACATGGCAGTCCAATGTAGTGGGGATTTATCGATCCTAAGGTTGGCGCGCCAAAACCAAAAAAAAAAAAAACAAGAACCAAAATGAGAGAAAAACTCGCAACTCCATTCATAAAAACTTGCACATTGTTTTGTCCCAATGAGGAGGGCAAACAGAAGAGAGGACAAAAAGAAAGGAGACGGAGAACAAACGTAGGCAGCAACAGTGCGAAAAAAGTGGACATCAATGGGCTGGCTGACTGGCGGGCTGGCGGGCTCGTTGGCTGTTGGCCTGTCCGTCGACTGTTTGAACGCAAGTGCAGCGGCCCCCTGTATATACATACATATATACACTACACTCTCTTTTTGCTCATCCTCGGTCGCCCCCTGCGCTCCTACTCCATACCCCTCCGGACTCTGCTTCTAGGTTTTTGGTTCGGTTCGTTGGTTCGACGTGTTGTTGGGGCCGCCGCTCGGTCCCGACGTGTTTTTTGTTGGGTGTCATACAAAAACATTTTGCCGCCAAACAGAATGGCTAAGGTTGCTTCGTTCTCGTGCCCTCCCACCAAGTTCTTTACCCCCAAACCATCATTACTACTCGCCAGCTTTGTGGCCAGTAGTTCTGTGCTCTTGTGTGTTGGAAAACTTTTGCAAATCACTTTTTAGGTTGCACGACCCAAAACGCATACCGTAGGCTAGCCCTGCTATAGTTTTTTCAGCAGCTTTAAGACCCTTGTGTTTGTGTGGCCAATGTGGCGTATACTTTATATGTGTATAACGCATTTTGATATTAGCCTTTATGGCTAATGGTCTTTAATTTAACTTACCTGACAAATAACTGCTCCTGATTGTTAACCCTCCAAGAGACAACTGTGGCGCCTGTCAATTAAAGAAAAGAATATTAGTATTAATATATAAATTTATCTTAAGATTTAGTATGTGTTGGTTCGGATATTAAGAATATTCCAAGCATAATATTTTAATACAAAAAAATTTGTTTTTTATAATTAAATATAAGATCGTTTGAATGCAAAGTCAATTAGTGAAAATAAAAACTTTTATCGTATACTAAATGTTTGCAATTTCGATCGGATTTCTCTATTTTTGAATTTAAAGCTGCAAAATTAAAAAAAATATTAAATAAAATTTAAATTCAGCGTATTTTTAAATGGCATTTAACATAAAATTTGATACGACTTATAAATTGGCAAAAAGTTTAGTTCTTGAGATTTTAAATCTGCATTAAAGACATTATTTCTGTTCTTATTAAAATAAAGATATAAATTTACCACATATTACAAAAATTGACTACATAAGAAGTTAATGAAATTGGAGTCTATTGGAATATTTTCCTGTTCTTTGGCGTTTTTTGTCTCGTTTGAAAAGATAACTTAAATTCCAATTCATTGTAAATTAAAAGCTTCGACTTTCACTTTTGAAAATCGGTTAAAGTCTGGCAAAGTAAAGAGTTTTAAGTATTTAAAATGAAATATTAAATTTTATTTTAATTCACCTAATTTGGTCAGATTTGTAGTTTATTAAACATTGAATCATATTTCCATTGATGAAAAGCCTTTTGACAATCGAGACACGTAGCTAATCCTGCTATATGTCTATTCAGACACTGGAATGCGTTTGTTTTGTAAAATTTAGATTACAATGTTCTGTGACAAAAATCTGGTGCATTTCTATTCCCAATTATTTAAAGTATCGTGTGAAATGGTAGAATTCGAGATATTTCATTTGTTTCTGTTACAAATTGTTAGTGCGAGTCTGTTTTTTTTTTAAATTTACTTTAATAAATAAACCTCTGATTCAAGATCAGATCTGGATAGATTATACTGTATATTTTGGATTTTTGTTTATTAAAGTATTTTTGGTGTAAGTTTTCGATGCCATTGAGAAATTTGTATTTATTCGAGTTGTTTGAATAATTTGCATACTTGACTCTCATTTAATATATTATAATTTAAACTTATTCGAATATGATTTCTCAAAATCAAAACTGATTCTTTGGTGTTTAACAGTATATTTAGCTTGAGTTTACCTAAACTTGAAGATAGTTCTGTGAAAAACTGGTAACTCCAAGTTTAAGTTTATTTGAAAAATATTGACAAACAAAACAGGAAACTAAGAAACGTTGTAATAACTAATGTAAATACTTTCATTCGTGTAGTTGGCACTTGGTCAAACACAAGTAGGGAAATATTTGTTACTGATAATTTCATAACCAGAACCAGCTGGATATTCAGTCTTAAGAATTATAGTTTTTTACTTCTCCCTTTGTCTCTAGAGAACTGCCTGTCTCTAAATATAACTGATCTGGTATTGGTCAACTTCATTTCTCTTTTTCTGATTGAATTGTAGTCATCAATGAATGAAGCTTGGATCTGGAGATGACGCAGACGATGAACGGCACTAGCCCACATGGGGCCAAATGCATATGTACAGAGATTTATTTTGTATATAAGCCAGTAAGTAACAGGCCGGTAAGTAAGTAAGTGAGTGAGTGAGTTAGTAAACTGGCTGGCTGAGACCTACTGGAGACTGACTGGGAAACGCTCTTTTGTACAGTTAAGACTGTGACTGTGACTATGGCCTACGGCCAATTGGTGGGTGCACACTCACTCACTCGCTCAGACTCCGTATCACCACAGAGAAAAACAACAAAGTTTAAGTGCGTGTGGGTGTTCCCCACACCAATCTGGCTGAAGGGGGAGAGACAGTCAGTCACTTAGTCAACAGACAGTCAGCTAGGCTCAAAAAAGTTTTATTTGATTTTATTTCGCAAAGTTCGTTTTTTTTCTATCTTTTCTTGTTTTTTGTTTTTTGTGCGAAAATCAACATCTTCGATTTTGATTTGAATTCGCAATAAATGGCAAGAAAAATGAAAATAAAATAAAGCAAGTGAAGTTTCAGCTAGAGCTTAACTAAAAAACTTGTCGGATCGTAAGCCAAGTTTGTGCCAAATCTGTGTCCCTCTCACTCACACATGTGGCTCTATCCCACTCACTCTCTCCTTGCCTATATGTTTGATGTTTTTGTAGCTCAAACAACTATGAAAAACTAACGTGGGCAGATCCAGCAGACGACGGCGACGACGACGTCGTCGAGTCGTAATTGTTGAAAGTACATTTGAGTACATAGAGAGAGAGATATACACCTCTATTATATACCAAATGTAGGTACATACATACATACATACATACATATGTATATGTATGTATAACGCCTAATCGAAATGTGCTCTAACGAGTAGGTGCTCCTATTTCTATTTTGAAACTGAAGCTGTAAGTTGGCTTAAATAAAAACTTATATTTTATAGGTATATGCTATGTACCCTCCTCAGGAACTATTAAAAGTTCTTTTTAGATCTTTTAACGATAAGATAAGACAATGGAAATGAACAACCTAATCAGTAACGTAAGCAATCACTTAAACTGCTCTCTAAAAAAACTATACAAATAAAATCGAGTAAAATGAAAACATTTCAACAAGGTTGTTTATAAAACAAATTGATAACCTTTAGAGGTCGGTAGGGTTTAAAAGATATCTGTATAGAATTTGAGTCGACATAAAGTTACTCATGAGCGATTAATGAATTGGAAGTTGGAGTATTTGATTCATCTTTATTTGTATTAAAATGATTTATTTTGGGAAAAGGTCAGGAATGCAAGAGATTATATTATTGTGATTCCATGCCATCTTGTGTCTATAACAAAACAGGAATTTTAGTCAACGTTATTGAAATTGAAATTACACAATCTAAACGGGTTGCAAAAAGCAAATTCAAATCTTTAAAAGAAGAATAAAGTAGATATAATAACCGAAATTTATTTTCCTTTCCATGTATTCATTTTAAATAAGGTTCGTTTTCGAGAAAAACCCCTATTCTGTCCTATTCGAGAAAGCTCACTTATACATTTAAAAGTCAATAGAGGATTATTTAAGTATATTAATCCTCTAGTGGCTAGAAACAAATTTCTGAAGATCTTAAGATTATCTAATTGCCTTAGTATAGGCCGAACTAAGACATTTCTGCTAAGTATCTAAAATGTGGTTTACGTTGCATTGTTGTTTTTTGAAATCATAGAGTTTTAAATATATTTTTGAGTTGTTTTTGGTCAAACTAAAGGTCAAGGCTTAAGAAACCTACCTAAATAAAAATTGAACAACTTTTGGAGTCCTTTTTTTAAAAAAAGAATGATAGATCAAGTCCTCAAATAGTCTAAAAATAAATTAAAACTGACAATTTATGGAATTCTGAACTTAAAAACGGCTTAACCTTTAAGGTAATAATTTTTTTTTAATTTTTATCTGTTTCAAATACAAAAATACATAAATATTTATACACATGTACATATGTATGTACATATGTACATACGAGTAAACTGAGTAAAAAACCAAAGCATTGTTCTTTTTGTTATTTGTAAGTTGTAATAAATCCTATGATATTTGATTACTATTATTATTGTTATAGGTACTAAAGTACTTAGCTCAGTTTTCACAATAATAATTCATTGAAATTTTGTCGAGTCTCCATAAACTTAACATAATTTAATCAAAAAAATACATACGTCAATGGTTTATAAAGCAAAAAACTAGTTTTTTTTTTTAACTTTCAAAAAAACTTCTTTGAAACGAAAGTCTATAAAATGCTTAAACGACAAATAAAACGAAAAAAAAGGTTGCTAATCATGCGCTAAAAATAACGCCAACAACATTGTTTTTTGAAAGCGTCAAATAGATATTGCAAAAATAAACGTTTTTTTTTTTTAATTCGTCTGCTTTTTTGTTGTTTCTTTTATGGTTAATTATGATTAATTATTATTGTTGGTTGTGGTGTTCTTTATGTTTTTTTTTTTTTGGGTTTTGTTCGCTTACCATGCAAGTTAATGGTGCAAGTTGTGTTATTTCCCCGATCCAATACGACGACACTGGTGGCCGCCATTGAGGCCGCTGTTTGGGCCATTTTCAAAATGTTCAACTTTTAACGGTCTTTTTTTCAAAATATTGAGTTTTCTGTGTGAGTGTTGTTGTTTTTGAATAAACTGTTGCTTTTGAATGGTGAACACACACAGAAAATGCTAGGCAATCTGTATTTGATTTAAGTAGTTTTAAGTGCCGATTGAACTTTAATTTGCGCATTTACATAATGTTTGCAAAAATTATTCTGCACCATACAAAAACGCCAGAACCTAACACACATCCACTCACTCACACACACACATTCACAGATATACACACAAGCGCGCGCTTACACACACACTTTCACACACGTACGAGGGGCAGCTCAGTTTTTGTCAATGAAGAAAAATACGTAGGAAAAAACTCGTGCAAAAAACGTTAACACTTAAATTGACATAGACCGGACTGGTAAGTTGTTACGCCGATGAGCGACCGTTTGAAACTGAACAACAAATGCTCACCATGAAAATCAAAACAACATTCGTGGTTCCACCCTCATCTCGTGACTGCTGCGACTACGGCATACTCTTCATCGTTTGAGCCGACGTGGCGCAATTGGAAACCCAAGAGTCCCTTATTTTGGAAGAGTGGTCCTGGAGTGGTTATAGTCTTGGTAGATTTTCGCTAAAGCTGCATATACGGTGGCCTTGTAGAGGTCATTCTCCATGAAGGAAATCTGGCCATTATTTCGAGTGATAAAGTCAATGTTATCTCACAGAGTGGTGTTCTTTAAGCTTCGGGCCTCATTTGTGCGGCGTCACTTCTACCTCCAGATCCTAAATCTGGGTAAGACGGCCTCCCCCGCCGCCGTCGGCCTTATCAGTTCTTTGCGTCGTTCAGTGGCGTAGCCAGAAAATTTTTGGGGGGTTAACATGTTTTAGGATCAAAGATATTGAATTGGCTGAATCAATTTTATAAGAAATGAACCAATTTTCGGGGGGTTTTATCCCCAAAAACCCCCCGTTACTACGCCACTGGCGTCGTTATTCTTTAATAGGAAATAAACTTTTTTTAAATTGGTTATTGGCTGCAAAAAAAGTTAGTATAGCTTTCTAGCTGTGAGATAACGAAATTTTTCAATTCCTTTACAGGTTCGCAATGGAAAACTATACTTTGGCAATCGAAAAACTCAAATTTACCTTAGAATACCTTCGGGGTCTAAGTTTGAAAAGGATTAGGCGGCAAGGACCAATTTTCTAAGAAACGGGGTATTCTGAAATAACCAGGCCTTGGCAGGACCCATTATGAAAGACACTTTTAAATGTTTAAAGTTATTTTATTATTAAAACTTTTTTTTTTATTATTATTCTTGTTCCAAGACCAAATGCTTCAAATGTTCCAACTACTCCCACGATACCCTACACAACTCATTTGTTCGATGCAAACCTGTTAATTCTAGCCATGGATGTCAACTCATACAACAGCGAACTCTTCGGAAAATAGTTAAGCTTTGTTTTGAAAAGAATTTTAATAATTATTAATGTTTGACTATATGTAATCTCCAAAAATATTGAAAACAATGCACATAGAGAGAGGTGTAATGTGGAGCCTTTTTAACTATTATTAAAAATCAAGTATAAAATAAGTCAGTTTTTTAAAGACGAATTTGATTAGATTTGAAAAAAATATCCAAGGCATTTCAAAAACTTTCAATCTCGCATCACTATCCGCATGTTAACTCAAAATGAGTTTGCTAACAGCAAATCGAAAAAAACAATCGCCCAGCTGATGGTAATCGATAAAAAGCGAGTACGTTAGCCGTTCACACTGCCAAAACAGCCGTTAAAGTAAAATAAATAATATAAAAATTAATCTGTGCAGATAGAAAAATCATATAAAATAAACTAAACAAATGAACATACACTTTGGAATTTGATTTCAAATGCACTAATATTGATGAAAGATAAACATTCAGCCAAATAGATTAAATATTCACTTTTATCGTAACGTGAAGAAAATTTTTAATCTAGTTGATAGTGTAAACGTGAGATAACATTGCACAGAAAAGCAAGAAGAAGAACTATTCGAGAAACTTGGAAAAATTTGGTCAGAAAGATAAAAAAAAGTATTTAATTCAAGCAAATGTCACGAAAAATGCCTAAATTCTATAAGTTGGACATCAATCGCACTGAATGGGAGATACCGGAAACCTACCAGAACCTCCAGGCCGTCGGGCAAGGCGCCTATGGTCAAGTATGCAAAGCTCTAGTGCAAAACACCAACACAAAAGTGGCGATTAAAAAATTAGCCAGGCCGTTTCAATCTGCTGTTCATGCTAAGCGAACATATCGTGAGCTGCGGTTGCTTAAGCATATGGATCATGAGAACGTCATCGGCCTACTAGATGTATTTCATCCTGGCCAACCAGCAGACTCGCTGGAACAATTCCAACAAGTCTACATGGTGACGCATCTCATGGACGCGGATCTTAATAACATTATAAGAACGCAAAAGCTATCGGATGATCATGTCCAGTTTTTGGTCTACCAGATACTGCGTGGCCTTAAATATATTCACAGCGCTGGTGTGATCCATCGCGATCTAAAGCCTTCAAACATCGCTGTAAACGAGGATTGTGAGCTTCGGATTTTGGATTTCGGTCTGGCACGTCCAGCAGAGAGTGAGATGACGGGCTATGTGGCCACACGTTGGTATCGGGCTCCCGAAATTATGCTCAACTGGATGCACTACAACCAAACTGTGGATATATGGTCCGTTGGCTGCATTATGGCAGAATTGTTGACAGGAAGGACTCTATTTCCAGGCACCGATCACATTCATCAATTGAACCTTATTATGGAGGTTTTGGGTACCCCGGCAGAGGAGTTTATGAACCGCATCTCATCGGATAGCGCACGTTCATACATTCGCTCATTGCCCGTTATGCCTCGTCGTCAATTCCGTGATGTCTTCCGTGGTGCCAATCCCTTGGCAATTGATTTGCTTGAAAAAATGCTCGAGCTGGATGCCGATCGTCGCATTACAGCGGAACAGGCTCTAGCCCATCCTTATATGGAGAAATATCACGATCCAACCGATGAGCAGACATCGGCTCTCTACGATCAGAGTTTCGAGGAGAACGAGCTGCCGGTGGAGAAATGGAAGGATCTGGTATTCACCGAAGTTCAAAGCTTTAAGCCGCCACAAGCCTTTGCCGAGCTACTGCAGCAACAAGCGCAGCAAAAATAGATTCATTAAGTTGTCTATACAAAACAAAAAGTCATTGTAAATTTAGTTCAGATTCTTTTTGTGGAACCTAGGTTTATACATATTTGTGTGTGAAAACGTGATTTACTTCGCAATTTTTTTTATCTATATATGCATAATATTATTGCCAATTTAAAGACAATCAAAGTGCTTAAACCAAACTTTTCTTTTTTTAATAAGTAAGCCGAATATCAGTGTTTTATAATATTCTATGGTAAATCAGTTTACTTTTCTTTCAATGAAATTATTTATATAAATTGCGAATAACATTTTAAAGGCTATTTTCATGAACTACTGATGAAATTAATATTTTGTAACTTTTTTTATATAAGGTTCATGAAAATCTCTTAATAAATTTATAATTCGCAGTCGTAAAATTACAGTATGAAGCCTATTAAATCACGTTGGGAAATTTTTATGTATAAACCTATGTTTCAATAATTCTAATTCTAAAAGTCACAGAGCCTTAATGTCCAGTTCAACTACAACAAACTTTATATTTTTGTCGTACATTTTTTTTTTTTGTTGGTGTTGGTTTTAAAGTCTTGTAAATGTGTGTAAATACATAGGATCTTAGAGGATAAGTGTATGGCCAGTAATTCTTAAAGAAGGGGAATTCACAAATGGAGAAAAGATCACAAGATGTTTACATTTTGAATCCAACAAATAAATGTGTTATGTATTTTAAATAGGAGGGTTCTGCATTTGGTTCTAAACAGTTTTGTGGTTGTTAATAAAAGCAAACCAAGGATATACTTCGGTTTAGCCAAGTTGTCAGTGTTGCCTTTGCTTTGAATGAAAATTGCATTACATTTATTGTAAATTATTTATAGAAGTAAATCTTCCAAATAACGTTCAAATTCTTGTTCTCTTGATGGTTGTTCCTGACTGAGATCGGCCTGTTTTAACCAGATTTGATCATCCGCAGATTGTTCGAGCGATGTTGCAGACGATTCGTTTTGGCTTTTGTCTTTCTCTGCAGCTTCTTGTGGGTCTTGGCCTTCTTCATCGTCACTATCCTCTTTAGCTGATGGCTCCTCTTGATCTTTAACTTTACGCCTTTTTTGCTTTCTAACTGTTTTACGTTCCTCTTTGGCTCTCTTTTTTTGTCTTTTAATTTCTCTTTTCTTTGTACGATAGTTTAATTGCTGTGTGTGGTTTGGACACAGTCGTATCTGAAAGTATTTAAAATGTAATCGGCAGGGGCAACCTTTTTTTTTTAGCACCTTTTTATCAAACAATCTTACCTTTACCAGTGCATTCTGAGGAGCTCCTTGCTCTATGTATTTAAAATTAACCTCCCAGGTGCGCAAGTCCTCTTTTTCACTGCAATGCCTACTTCCACACTGAAATTGACCAATCCCGGTAACAACTTCTTGCTTTGTACGCCATCGGAGGGCGATTTTATTATCCTTATAACGTGTTAAGTCGGCTATGCAGTATTCTTTGAATAATTTTTTATAGTAGCGTAGAGCCAGACGTTGCTCCCAGCTTAAAGAACTGGAGTCTAAATTGTCGTCCTCCCACAGGAATCGATGGTTTTCCCGTATAACATCTATATCCCGTTTATGTTTGCGGGACTCATTCTCAGCCTGAGTAGCGAGAACATAGTGATTAAGAATAAATTTGTGCCGTTCCTTGTCCGTAAGATTTTGTAAATTTATTGGAAATAATTGAGACTGTGAGCTCATTATTTTGAGGAAACACTATAACAGGAACAAGCAGCAATGATTTGTTTACAAACACAGAGTCGATAGCAAAGGAGCTAACCGATAAGTATCAATTGTCTTGATATCGATATCGATTGCTACCAATTGGGTAGCAATGTATCACTGAAACAAAACAAATGCAAAGTTGGGAAAAACAAAATTCGTGGGTGAATTCGGCAATTTTAAATGCTAAGACAATATCTGTAGAATTGTATATCCATTTTGACGCAAGTGAAAAAGCAATTAGGAGAAAGTGCCACCAAAGCAAACATTTATCGATACATTTATACACCCATACAAAGGGGCATTAAGTGAAATTGCGTGACAACGCCTGGTAGTTGCGAAAAAAAATGAATTATATTTATTTAATATCTTTAATCTGTGAATAAATTGGAGAAAGTGCTACAACAACAACAGCATCAATGGCTTGCAGTTGTAGTCCACTTTTCTTTGTGTTTTTACGCAAGAACTTACTTTTCCTTCGATGCCATTGGATACCTCTCCTCTTCATATTCATTGGCTGGCTTGGGGTACTATGGGGCTATTTGCATTGGACTGTGAAGCCCACAAAGCTTCAACTTGATAACTTTGAAACAAAGAATTATGTGAGTATATAGGAGTATACTTCGGAGATCAATGTTCTCCACTTGTAGCAAAGATTCGATTCGATTTAATTAAGCCTGGTAAGAATCTAATCAAATTGCATTTATTATTATATATGTATGTATGTTTATAGGATGCACTTAGACTATTAATGCCTGCTAATGACATGGATTTCATCTATTATGCTCCGAATACTGCAAATGTGGACTCTTTAATGGACAATTTGCGACGGGAATTGGAGATTTCAGCGGAGCGTAAGTTAATTCTCATATTTTTTTTCGGTGGAAACCCCTTTTAGATTTACCCAGCCGGAAATATTTGATTACAAGTAAACAAAGGGGGAGGACATTTGCAGTTGATAATGAACGAACAAAGAGCACATTTGTAAAAAAAATATTTATTTTATAATAGTAGTTGTAACTAAGTATACAAGAATAAAAAAGCTGATACGGTCAACTTGTTATAGCTGGGAATGGGTTCAATTAACACTCTGTCCAAAGGGTTATGCTGGAAATTCGTTTATCAATACTCTTTATTTATGTTACTCTTTGTTTGTTATTATTATTATTCGTTGTTTCTCTTTAGGTTTTCGATCGTATAATAGCAGCGTGGATATGCAATCGGAAATGGAACAGCATTGCCGTGGCGATTGTTTTGCCATTCATTTTGAACATCTGCCGGCGCCTTATACAGGTGGGCACTTCAAATATAGCATCAGTTCAAATCGTATGCGGATATCGCCCAAGCTACGTTTTGTCAATGACGAAGAGATAAATCATCAGAAGGGTGAGTCGGGCATCTTTATATGATTGCAAATGTCTTACAATGAACTTTGTCTATGCGTATGATCTTTTCCAGATGACGATGAATATATTCGCGGCGGTTTCTTAACATTGCAATACATATTAGATCGTCAGTATATGGGATATCAAGGATTTAAGGATGACTATCAGCTTTTGCTGAACTCTATGCCAAATTTGGAAATAAATGGATGGGATAGCTATCGAATTGTACATTTCGGCACATTGTTTAGTATACTGTTTGCAGTCTTGTTACTTAGCACATTTATTGTACCTTTTGTGGAGGAGAAACAAAATGGACTAAAGGAGTTTCTTAATCTCGTCACGCCGATGAGTTTTCTAAATGGACTTACCTTTTTTCTCATACGGTTTGCTTGCTATTTAGGCTTTCTTATAGTCGCCTTAATCTTAGCCATCCAATATAAGGCTTTGGGATTAATAAGCTTTGGCTATATATTGACTTTATATTTTTTGTACATTGTCGCAACGACGTCCTATGCATATTTAATATCTGTGTGCTTTCATTCTGGTGAGTATTTACTTAATGACATAAAATTCTTTATTATATATTGCAACACGTTTTCTACTTCATAGTTTTTTATGCAAAAATTGGCGGTCTGGTGTTGCTTGTTATTCCATACGCGTTCAGCTTTGTCCGCAGCTGGGCAACACAGTGGGCCTTTGTTTTCTTTAGTACCAATGCATTTCTCGAGGGTATTGATGTCTTCCAGACTTTCTGCAATAAACGTAAGACTTTCTATAACTTAATGGGGAAATCCAAAATGTTTCTGATAATTTTTATTTTTGCTGACTTTTTATATTTCTTACAGATCGCAAATTTGGTGGTTTGGATCTTTTCCGGGAAATCAAAGACAACTCTAATCTTATTATTTGGGTCTATATCGTGTTGATTTTCCAGACATTTCTCTATGCATTGCTCTATAATTATTTAGTTTGTGTATTTCCTGGTCCCGGTGGCTTGAAACGTCCATTTCTCTTTTTCTTGGATGTGAGTTTAATGCTTATTTTGGTACTGATTTTTGAGAATTGCAATTGTTTATATTTATTTATTTTTTTTAGCCCAAGACCTATAAAAAACGCCAAAGAAATGAGTATACGACATCACCGCGTGGAACGCATGCCATTATCATATCAGATCTATGCAAAAAATTCCAAACAACTAAACGTGAAACTATTATTTCTGATAATTTAAATATGACCATCAATAACAAGGAGATAACAGTTCTATTGGGTCACAATGGTGCCGGAAAGACGACCATGATGAACATGATAATGGGTATACAAAAAAAAAAAAAAAAAAAAAATGAAAAAGTAAGCAAGAAAATTAATTGACATTTGTTTACTATTTAATAGGTCTTGTGCCCAAGGACTCGGGTAAAATAGTTGTCTGCAGTGAACGTGATGTGTCCTCATATCGTCATCTCATCGGGTTTTGTCCGCAACATAGCGTCTTCATGAGCTACATGACTTGCCGTCAGCATTTAAAATTCTTTGCCGAATTGCGTGGAGCAACGAATGCCGAGGCTCATTCCTGGGCCGACACGACACTAAAGAAATTAAATTTATACGACAAGGCTGATGTATATGGAAAAAGTCTATCAGGAGGCATGAAGAGGCGTCTATCATTGGGCATTGCTATTGCGGGAAATACCAAGTTTGTGATTTTCTTATACAATTTTTTTAAGTATTAGATAAAGTACAAGTCTTGGGATCTTGAAATGTTGATAACTTATAATTCTATAGACATTGTAACGTTTAATGTATTGTATCACGAGCTATAATTCATGATAAGAAATACGAAATACGTGGGTGTTAGGTTTAAGTATCAAGATTTCAGACTGTCTACAAACCATAAACTTATATCTTATTGACTTACAGAATTGTCATCCTCGATGAGCCATCCTCTGGCTTGGACATTGAATCGCGCCGTGAATTATGGGACATTTTGTTGAATTTACGCAAGGAAAAGGCTATTTTGGTCACCACACATTACATGGAAGAAGCTGAAGTTCTTGGTGACACCATTTGTATATTAGCCAATGGCCAATTACAACGCAGAGGCTCTCCATTAGAATTGAAGCGTAAATCCGATCGTGGCTATCGTTTGAAATTGGAAATTACTGATTGCAAGTTCCGTATGGATGAAATAATGCAGCTAATAAATAAACACATACCCAGTGCCATGTTTATTGTAAGTCTGAAAAAAAGAAAAGCTTTTGTAAATTACTTGCTAAACATCTTCAATTCAGAGTATGGTGAAGCCAACAGTGTACATTTGTCTGCCTTATAAATATAAAAAGAATTTTCATGATATGTTAAAAGAGCTTGAGGAGAAAGCTGAACAGTTGGACATTAAAACGATATCAATAACAGACACATCTCTGGAAGATGTATTCTTAAGGTGAGTTTATTGGAGATTTGCATTGATAAAGGCATAATATTAAATTTTTCTATTTGACAGTTGTGCGGGTGAAGCAGATCAGGTTGATACACCGGATGGTTCTCGCAATGATGCACCGCTCTTGACTGCACCGTACAAGCGTCTGAATAATCATAATTATATTCCCCCTTGGTGGCAAATGTGGTTAGCTGTATTTTACAAGAAATGGACATTCTTGCAAAATGAAATGGTTTATGGCGGCATTATGGTAAGTCTATATAGTTTATTTTTCTGATAAGAGTATTGTGACCTAAACCACACCAATGTTCTTTTTTAGCACTTGATTCCCGTGATAAGTGTTGTTGGAGCAATTTGTATAATGCACGCTATGTCTGTGGTTACAAATGAGGTTGCTTTACCCCTCAGACTTAGTGGAATGAAAGAGGGCGTGGTTTATATCTACAATCCCACTGGACATCATGCTCAAATTGAACAACAATTGCGACACCAGATCGAGTTGAGTGGCCTTCAAGCGAAAACTTTGAACTTACGTGGCAGTAATGTGAAAGAAGGTTCGTAAATTTTTCGCTGATCATTAACTAGATTAAGATTTAATCTTAATTTTTTATTTCTTCTTTAATAGAAATGCTTAGGCTACAGGAAGACAATTTGGCAGATTTTCTACAAGATGTTGTTGGCCTCATTGATATGCATGTTGAGGGACAGGGTACCGGGACGACACCAATTCTGAATATATATTACGCTACCAATCGTTATCACAGCTCCGTTGCACTAATCAACCTAATTGATATTAGTATGTTAAAGCAAAACGATCAAGCAGCTGACATTGATACTATTTATATGCCCATACGACGCTTTGTAAGCGATATTAGTCCCACACGTTTGGAATATTATGCTGTTATGGTATCGGTAGGAATGTTCTTCTATATGTTCTATTTTATCTCTCTGCCATTCCGCGAACATGCGAACGGTTTTCGTGAACTGCAGGCCATATCGCGTTATACCTACTGGATGGCCACATTTGTATTTGATGTAATATTATTAATCTTTAATGGATTAATTCTTTACGTGATACAAGCCGCTATAATGCCCGCGGAACTTTATGGTGGCGATGAATTGCGTTTGATCGTTATGAGCATCATATTCTATGGATGCAGCTATTTACCTATTTTATATAGTCTAGCAAATAACTTTAAATCCATATCAACAATATCGACATATCTACTGCTAATGCTCATTGTTTCGGGTAAGTTATCTAATGTTTGGTTTTGTATAAAAAATTCCGTACGGTCTTCAGAAATGGGGCGGCTGTTCGTTAAATCGGGAATCGAATACCTTGCGCTATTTCATTTAGAAAAATGGTTTTAAAGTGGGAAAGAGAAGATCAACTTTCGCGTTATTTAAAATGTCTAATTTTTATATTTTACATGAAATGATGGTGGAGGTTGTTCAATTTTAACAGTTTTAGCAGTAAGAAGAGCTTAACCGTATTTCTGTTTTGCTTGTGTTATTTGTCCAAATATGCAGACTTTTCATTTACTGTATTTTCATTGAACTTAATCAGTTGTCTATATCTTAGGTACCAGATTGGAAAGATTGCTGGATTACAGCTCACGATTTTAAGCGCATCGCGAAAATCTATCGAAATCCACGCGCGGATCCGTTAAGTTTTTAAGTATCGCGTTTTGTATTATTTGGTCGGTCGTTTAGAGCTTAAGACGTCAAGTAACTGAAAAAATAACTTTTTTTTTTTTTTCTTTGCTATATTTTTTTAGCTATTGCTCCACTTATTACATCCAGCAATCTGCAGGCGATGAAATTACACGAGACTAAGATCACATTCCTTTGCTTTCTGCCCGATTTCAATTTGAATCATCAATTGCGGATAATTAATGAAAACTTTATAGCGCGCCGACGTCCGGGTAAAACGTTCGAGTTTATATCTCCCCATCAGTTCTTTGTCTACGCCATATTCGTATGTTGCCTTACAATGATCTTCTTTACCATGATTTTGGAAAATAAATATCATCGTCAGTTCCTGATGAACATTTTGCGGTTCCGTTGGTCAAACGAAAATAAAACAGACGCCAAGGACAATGGTGATTCGTCGATAGATGATTGCAAGAAAGAAGAAGATCGTGTAAAAGCCCTAATGTCGAATGGGAATAGCAGTGATGAATATCCATTGATTGTGAATAATCTTGTCAAGTCATATAATAAGAATCGCGCAGTGGATAAAATAAGTTTTGCTGCGCCACGTGGTGAGTGTTTCGGTTTATTGGGCGTTAATGGAGCAGGCAAAACTAGCACCTTTCAGATGATTGCCGCCAACTTGACATTGGATAAGGGAACCATAAGTATCGATGGCATCGACATTCGACAAAATGAGGTGGCTTATCGTCATCGTTTTGGCTATTGCCCGCAATATGATGCCTTGAATAAGTTTATGACTGCAGAGCAATGCCTTCGCTATATGGCCATGCTAAGAGGATTGAGAGTCGGTAAAGAAGGCGCAGATAGCGTTGAAGCAAATGTAGATTATTGGCTAGACAAGATTCATTTAACAAAGTATCGCCATATACAAGTGTGCGACTATTCGGGCGGAACGAAACGAAAATTGCTAGCTGCTATGGCAATGATAGGAGCCCCTTCCTTGGTGCTTCTGGACGAACCCACAACGGGAGTCGATCCAATTTCAAGACGATTTCTTTGGCAGTGTATCAAAGATTTTCAAAACCTAGATCGCACTGTGGTGCTCACCTCACACAGGTAATTATTGTTATTTTCTAATCTAACTGATCTAATCTATTACAATCATTAAATATTTCCAGCATGGATGAATGTGAAGAGCTTTGCAATCGATTAGCCATAATGGCTAAAGGAAAATTCAAATGTCTTAACAATATTTGCGCTCTGAAACGATTTAGTGGTTTTACTATAAAATTTAAAATGAAACTTGACACCGAAACAGAAGAAAATGTGAGCATAATTACTAACACACTAAAATCACATTATCAAGGATTACATTTACGTGAGAATCATGCTGGCACACTAACCTACTTTGTTAGCACTCAGGATCATATCCTTTGGTCAAATGTTTTTAAAATTACTGAAGAGTATTTGGCCACACAATTGTCACATATTGTCGATGATTATTCGGTTAATGAGTGCACACTGGAGGATATATTTCTCAAATTCGACAAGAAGGAGATAAGTCGACATAGTTCTAAGGAATGTTTTCCTTGAAAATCTTTGCTGACCAATGATACGATAAGATTGAGTAAAAGGCTGTCGTCGGTTTTGATTAGCGAATGAGCAGGTTCTTCGTTAATGTGGCCGAACTCATTAAATTCCATTTTGTATAAAACATCATTGATAACAACTCATTTTAGAATAAGTAAGTGGAAAACGTTGAATCCCATTCAAAAGGCTGAACCTGGCGATGTCTTTGACACAGTCTTATTATCATGATCGTCAGTGTGTTTTGCATTCTTTTTTACTTAACGTCTCCATTCGAGACGCAAATCCCTACATACAAAGTTGGTGTATCATCAAAACCTGGAGTTTTTTCTTATATGTTATATTTTTCTAATAGTTTTTCAACAAAGTCTGATCTAGACTAACATAATTTAACCCATTCCTAAGTGTATCTATCTACTATTAAAGACATTGGCTTAAAAATCTAATTGTGAATTGTGAAGTTACAACACTTTGTGTCTGAAAAACCAAATTATATATTAACGATAGTTTTATATTATTTATATTTACTATAAAACCGATATAACAATTGCAATAACGAATAAACTTATCTACGTTTTCTACATAATATTATCAATATAATGAATTTTGTTTAATACCGTAACATTAAAACTTTAATTGTGCAATTATTTCAATAGAAATAGAAAAATAGAAGTAGAAATTGAAAAAATAGAAAACTAAAAGGTTTTCAAAAACCTGAGTATAAATGAGTTGAGTGAATTTGAATGCGATTTCCACCCACTGTTCAATGCTACTCATCCCTAAATTCCTCGGCTATCGATTTCCGATAACTTCTCAGGTGACACTGCTTGCACAGAACATATGCTTTTCAACGTTATCCAACATTCTGTTGTATTTATTGCAAAAAGTTAAACAAAAAAAAAAAAAAAAGAGGATGTTGGCAGTAGCTGGAACAAATACAGTTTAGCTTAACTAATGGCAGAAAGAAAAATGAACTGCTACATTTGCAATAAATAGATAGTTAAAACGGCAACAGGCATGTTAAAACAATTAGTTAGAATGTTGCCTTTGCTGCGCCCTTCGTTGTCCTGGTTGTGTGTTCTAATATCATTGTGTCTTTTGACTTGTGGCTATTGGCTCTGGTCGGGGATTCGTCTGGAGAATGGTTTGTAATTAAATGTTTTTTTATATTATGGATTAATCATGCTCTATTTTGATATTTAGCACTTAAGCCATTGAGCAAACTAACGGTGGATCAAGTTCAGGTGTCTGGACCCGCACCTACAGATGTCTATGACTACGAAGAACAATTGGTCGTGCTATACAATCGAGTTCCTAAGACCGGGTCAACCAGCTTTGTGAACATTGCCTACGATCTTTGCAAGTTAAATAAATATCATGTCTTGCATATTAATGTGACTGCCAATATGCATGTTCTATCGCTGCCAAATCAAATTTCCTTTGTACGGAACGTGACCAAGTGGCATGAAATGAAGCCAGCCCTTTACCATGGCCATATGGCATTTTTGGATTTCTCAAAGTAAGAGTCTTAAGAAATGTAGAAAAGAGTAATCAAAGTTGGAGAGATCAATGCCCTTTAAATTTGGTCTCTAAATTCATAACTTAACATATGTAGAAAAAATTCCACTTTCAATTATATTAATGGAATTTTTATCTTATCCCATTTAGTTCCTTACAATTTTTACAAAATTAAATTGAATGATCTTGAAACGAAGTCAATTAAATTCGGACGAATATCAATTGTATATTGATTTAATAATTTGTTTGCTTTTCCAGATTTCAAATTGCCCATAAACCAATATATATTAATTTAGTTCGTAAGCCTTTGGATAGACTTGTCTCCTATTATTATTTTTTACGCTTTGGCGATAACTATCGACCAAATTTGGTGCGTAAAAAGGCCGGCAATAAAATTGTGAGTAATTACCATTTAATAGAGCGAAAACTAAAAACTAATTGCTTAAATCATTTGTAGACTTTTGATGAGTGTGTAGTTCAGAAGCAAGCCGACTGTGATCCAAAAAATATGTGGCTACAAATACCTTTCTTTTGTGGCCATGCTGCCGAGTGCTGGGAACCTGGCAGTGTTTGGGCCCTAGATCAGGCTAAACGTAATCTGGTCAATGAATATTTTCTAGTCGGTGTCACTGAGCAAATGTATGATTTTGTTGATCTGCTGGAGAGATCGCTACCCAGGTAAGTAAAAATTGTTCTTTGATATTCTTAAGCATTTGTTTAATTTTTGTATTTGCTATTTACAGAATCTTCCATGGCTTTCGTGAGCATTATCAAAACTCCAATAAATCTCATTTACGTGTTACATCATCCAAATTACCACCTAGCGAAGCGACTATAAAAGCCATACAAAAAACAAAAATCTGGCAAATGGAAAATGATTTATATGAATTTGCTTTAGCACAATTCGAATTTACTAAACGTAAACTAATGCAACCTGATAATAAGCATTTGCAAAAGTTTATGTATGAAAAAATACGACCGAAATGATTGTATAGAAATCGGAAAAAGGCAAAAAATAGAATTAAATCTAGCCAGGGCTATGCTCCATAGACCACAAAATATCCCTAGATATTAGCTGAATCTAATGAATTCCTACATGCATAGATTCTATATACCATGAAGTTGTTGAATTCAATGTAAATGCGTGTTGCATGTACACAAATGATATAATCCATCTGTTCCTAATATGGAATGGACTCCAAATCTTGGAAGACACTAAAGACTTAAGCATTGAATATCATTGACATATTAATCGACAAACATTGTAAAACATAGAATAAGTATAACACAAAAAACGAGAGAACATACACGCTTTAATATTTAAGCAATATCTTTAGCAACAATTTATATGCACAATATAAAATATCTATAACTTTTTTGTTTAGCTAAACTTTTACCAACACAGATGTATGTAAATTTAAACATATATCTGAAGACATAGCGCTAATATTTTTCTGTATACATGGACAATACAATTGAAGGAATCGATTTTTTGTAGTATTTCATAAGAGCATACACACGTACATACATACATACATATATTTGATATTACTACTGGACCCCAAGATCTATACGACACTTGCAAATTTTAAATTAAACTGTTATAGTTTTAAGTAAATCATAAGTGTAAATAATTAAATATCTATAACTAAATTGATACTCTTTGTATATGCTAATTGCATTCAGTCAACGAAATTCCATATAGACTTTGAATAGCTGACGTAGCTTCATTCCGGGAATTGGGCGCAAAGTAAATTGAAATACATACTCGAGGTGGCGAAAAGTGAAATACTTAATTAATTGCCTGTGCTTGAAACTAAAAGGCAAATGAGTCTGCATTTTCGTCAGTTGAACATTTGAACGTGAACACGCAAGTCGTTTAAACTCAACTTCGCCACGATTTACTTTAACAATCCATACAAACATACATACATATGTACATTTACTATAAACTATAGAAAAAGCAAAATCACATACATATGTATAAAGATATCAAAATATGTATATATCAAGTTATAACTGATGTGTGCACGTTTAAATAAGCTAGAAGAGCAATTAAAACGTTTGTAATTATTGTGTGTTCGAGATATTTAACAAGTTGTATATATAAACTTGTACGGTGATTAGACGTATAGTTTTAAACCTAAAGTATATATACACATACAAACAACTGAATGCCTACATTTTGAAGCTATAGCCGTTCAAAAGTTCAAGTCTAATTACGTTTATGTGGCTTTCGCGTCAATTGTGTAAAGTTGTGCTCTTTGGGCTTAAGATAAGCAAAACGAATTGACTTATTTAGTAATTAAAAAACAACAAAGTTTATAACAATTAACTAATAGAATGGTGCTAAAGTTTAAGTCATACTTTGATAATCAAAACGACAGTGAAAGTTATAAGTTGTAAGTCTTCAAGACAATTTTCACTCCATACAATTATTTCAACAAAATCTTCCATCGCCAAAAAGTTGAGTTCATTACGTTTTCATTACATTGTTGAACTTGAATTGAAGAAAAAACAGATATTAACTTATGCTGACACTTGCTATAATGACCCATTATAAAACTAGCTTAATGCCAGACTCTCTTGCCCTCTTACTCTCGCTCTGGTTTAATATCGTCTGTACTTGTTAGATACGATTCGGTTTGGGGGTATAAAATTGTATGTGAAATAGCTTTATATTTTCAGTTAACAAACGGAGCCGGACCCAACTGGAGCATAACAAAGCAGCGCAGAGCTTCTTCGTTCATTAAGGATTAACGCAACTTACATATTTTTGGATTAAACTTAAGAGCTTTGCTCGCTTGGTAAGTTTTCTTGGGGTTACTAAAATCTAAAACAAAGTGTATATTAATCTTGATCAGAAGTCTGCAACATTAGCAATCATATAAAATTAGAGGTATTCTTAATCAGCATAACAACAGAAGTTCCTTTAGCCTTCTCCTCTGTTTAAATAAAAATAAAAAGTTCTTAAAAACCTATAACAAATAGAGGTACTGAAACAAAGTTTTGCAGGCATTGTATTTGTATCTCAAATTTATTGGACGACTATATATTATAGCTTCTAAAAGGACAGTTGGTCCAAAATAGGGTTTTAGATCAATAACTTTCTTAATTTTCAAGCGATTACTAAAGAAATTACTTAGTAATCAGCGCCAAATTAAATCAAGATTATGTTACATAGATAGATTCCATATCGAATCGAAAAATTAGTGGTACTCTGACAAGTTCATTGTAAAGGTTGACAAAATTTTAAGGTTTTGAATAGGGGTTTTACTTCTTATGAAATGAGTTCAAAAAAACTTCACAAGGGTATACAGACTTCAGCTAAACCAAAGTTTAACTGTCCCTCTCGTTTTTTGTATGCTTTTCGCTTCTACAAATGGTTTACTTGATTTTCTTCAGTCTGCTTTTGTCTTGTTTCGCATTACAAATTCAATGCCTAAGCACTTGTTGCTTGGCACTCATTTTTTTTTTCAGTCTTCCATTTGTCTCTGAGTTCTTTTCCTTTCGTACAGAATTTTCTGTTATACGGTGCAGTAAATCGCTGGCATTGACCCATTTAACAACAAATAGTCGGACTATTTTCTTTGATATTCCTTGAGTTAATGCATTTTTCAATTACTTGTATATTAATTATTTGCATTTCGTGAGTGTTTGTCGGCGTATACTTATTGAAGATTGCCTTTACAAAGACTTCATTTCCAAGTTCCAATATCAACTTAAAGTTATAATAATGATGACTACTGTAGCCCCAGCCACTTGCTGCACTTCCCTTCTAGGGTCTAATGGATCTGAAACGGGTGAGAAAATACATACTATATAAACGTAATAGATCTGTACGAATATACATATATATTCATTTATGCAAAACACATGTTAAACTCTGGCAACACATGGCTTCAGCTACAGTGAAACCTGTTTTGATTGTACTGCATGCAAATTAGATGAAACTTGAGGGGTTATTCGCACTAGCAAAGCTCAGAAATGGGCGTATTTGTATACCTTTTAATGTGTATTTGATTTGTGCCTTTTTTATAGCTATATTGACAATGCAGATATTGAACAAATTTATAACAAAAACTTTGATCCTGATTCTCTTTCGTTTGGTTCTTGAAGAATATGTGTATCTAGAATGTTATTTAACACTTTTAGAGCAATCTCAATATTCCAGATCATCGTCTTTAGTAACATCTTTTTAAGAAAAGAAAAATTCGAAATACTTATTTTTGATGAACTTTCCGGAAAAGAAATCCTAATATTAAATTCTGGTTTTAAAATAAGATTGATAGCTGTAATTAAAGGTATCTAAAGGTAGTTCATTGTATTTAGAATCGTACATTTTAAAGGGTTTCTCATATTGTAATTTCGAACTTCTCCAACCTACCCATTAAAAACCGACTTTGATAATCCACTAAGCAGTTAATATCTCAAAAAACAAATACATATGTATATTAGTCATAGCTAAACAAAATGCCATAATCCGATATGAGCTGTTTTCATTGGCAGATTAATCCAGTGCCATTCTTACAACATGCGCAATTCTGTCATGCTGATTAAAGAAATACATATACAAATACACTTACATACTTGTATATGGAAATGTATTTCTAAAGTAGTAATTATATCAACTTCAGTGCTTCTCATAAAATACATCAAGATCTTTGTTTAAAATCCGAAATTCCCTTGATCTGATTTGGGTAAACAAAAAACATCTAAATGGGATGACTATAGCTGAAAGTTGAACAATTGTTTTAACAATATGAGTTATTGGAGAACACTTTTTGTTTCATGAGCTAACATTGTAATTATCAAGACTGTACAATTACAAAAAATATATACTGCTTTAGTTAAATGGATTACATAATATCAGTTCCGGTTTTGGAAGAGTAACAAACCTTCGAAATATTTCTAAAATATCAATGCAATGTCTTCGCTTAATGTTTGGTAAGTATTTCTAACAAGGAATCACACGATGTCTTTGTTACCTTAAAGATTTTCCAGTTAAGGGTAGTGAAAATACAGCGGCTTAAACAGGAAACTTGTAGGGAGGGATTTTCTTGGAATTTCCCAGCAAGAGTAAAGAAAAGACTTTGTTAGGGTATAGGAACGTCTAGAGTTACCTGCTTTAAAGTGAAATGCTTTTACCTTACTCACTTAGAAACGCCCATTTTTCCCATGAAATGTGAACTAAACTAATTGCATTTGTCAGAAGTGTAATTTCCTCGTCGATAATAATTAATATTTAATAAATGTGGCTTACCATATAAATTTAGATACATATATGTATATACATATGGCAATCAAACCTTCCTTTCTGTTAAATGAATTTTCTATTTTAAATTTTGCTTTATTTTGTCATTTAATCTCCACTGTAGCTGCATCTGATTACTCATTTTACATCGATTTATGTACATATGTATATACATACAAGACAATGTAGTATATATGCAGGTTACATACATATGCTTACAATGCTTGTATGTTTAGTTCATTATCTTCTCTCTTTTAGGTTCGTCATGTAAGGTCAAAGTACTTTTTACATTGGATTTGGCCTTGTCGGTGTCATGTTTAGTCATAACCTCTTTAAGTATTACTTTTTTTCTCTTTGTTTTTGCCAAAAAATTGTGAAGGGCGTAGGTTGACATTGCATTGCGGTCTTTAGCCCAGGTCGGTTGATTTTCCCAGCATCATCATTTTGAGCCTTTCCCTCTCTTGCTGTCTCTCTGACTTTGGTCTGTTTATGTTTATATAGCATTCAGCTTTCAACTCTTTTCGTCTCTCAAGTTCAAATTGGTTTTTATTTTGTTTTTGATTTTGGTTTTGTCTTCGTCTTTACGTTTGTCGTTTGCCACCCAAAAATAGACCAAATAAACTTGAAACTGGAAACGAGAGCGAGAGTAAGACTATAAACCATGAATGGAGCCTGGTTTACGCACGTGTGATCGTGGCTTTAGTCGGAGAAACATGGTCTCTATGCCCATGTCTGCTCAGTGCTTTGAAAACGTGTTAATAATACAAAGTATTTTTCATATATACTTACATACATATATGCATATATTTAGAAGGCAAAATGGTACACTGGACAGGTGTAAGCACTAATTGGCTTAGAGAGTGTTGTCTGTCTGAGAGTGGGGAATAATTTGGAGGGTATCTATTGAAATCCCAACATTGAACTAAGAGTACAAAGCTTCAGGGTCGAGAGCATATAGTGCGAATGCGACTCCGATCATCATATATCTATTATATAGGTAGCAAAAAATGGGTAATTACTATGAACTAGCCGTATAGGTGGGAATTATTGCCCTGTTATAATTATAGCAAAAGAAAATATCAGTGCTTAACATTTAACAGTGGTAATAAATCAATAATATTGCGAATTTGAAAATAAAGATAGCAGTTCTCTCTAAATAAACCAGATCTTATGCCTTTCTTTATCATTGAATGTCTTGAAATTTTAGTAAATTATGTAAAAATGACTCACTTTAGTACAATTTGTTTGGAAAATTGACTTTTTAAATTCAAAACTTGATTAGTCAAGGTCAATTTTTATCTAATTCATTTTGCCAAACGGAAATTTGTTAAAAATATAAACAATTTCTTATCTTCTAGTATTTTGTCACATTAGTTTTAGAGGTTTTAGTGCAAACTTACAAATTACTTTCTAACTGACAAACAAATTTTGAAATTCGGTCGATATTGACTTTTGTAAGTTTTCAAATAAAGTTTTCCTAATAACAATTTTCAGATGCTTCATAGTTATACTAGAGGATTCTTTTGACTGCTTTAACATTTTGATTATAGTCTAAAATGTTTGGGATCTTGGGGAGAATATGACTACACACATTTGGTTAAAAGCTTTTCGATTACAATATAAAATCTTTGAATTGAACCACTGTTCAATCTGTAGGGTTAGAGATAGGGTTAGGGTTATACCAGCAACAGCTGAGCAAAACCGAAAAAAAAAAAAAAACAAAATGAAACCGAAACCGGCTTTCAGTGGCATCATTTCCCAATGTGATGCACCAAGTCAACTGGCTCCAGACCCAGCTTCAGCTCCAGTTCGCTCTCTTTCTCTCTCAACTTTAGGTTTAACTCAAAATAATAACTGCTGTTGCTGCGCTGCTCTCTTAACAAAAATAAAAAACCCAAGATCTGAGTAAAATTTCCAGTTTTTTATTCTTGGCATGGCATAAAATCTCCGTAACGCGCTTTTGGTAGCAACAGTTTCATCTGCGCTTTTGACACCGTTGCACGGCATCGTCTCGTATTGTATCGTATCGTATCGTATCGTAGTTGGCGTATCTCATCTCATCTCTTGGGATTCGTAATAAAAACAAGTTTTTTGCCTCAGTCAATGGTTTTTTGACTGTGTACTATTTGAACACAAATTAACAATTCATATGTTGATGGTTTGCCAAAAACAAAAAGAAAACTCTAATCAAAAGTGATTCAATGTCAATCCCATATTAATTAAATACCATAAATTATAATGTTTTGAGTGCATGCTCAATCTGTAATTGGAAACCTCCAAAATAAGAAAAACAGACAAACTTGTTCAACTAGAATTTATTCAAGTAGAACCAGTCAAGAATATGAGAAATCAGTTCAAGGTTGCTAAAAACAGAAAACCTTATACAAAATTTAAACTGCATTTGCAATAAAACAATAAAGAAAAAATACATTCATTTCCTCTTCTTTTTGTATAACATCTTCCGTTATTCGCGAATTTTATTTTAATTTTTGTTTGCATATGTCAAGGTGAAGGTTAGGTCAGTGATCAATGATCTGCGGTCAGTGATCAGTGATCAAAAGCCAGCCGGTTTCATCTTATTCAATTTCATTAGCTTCTACCGAGACAACAAAAAAAGTAACAAACACTTGCAATTAAACACAAAGCAAAATAAATTGAGCAAAAAATAAATAAATAATAATACAGAAATTTTTGCAAAATGAGTAAGTAATTACTTTTTACCTTTTTAACTAATTGTCAATTATATTTGTTAAACTTATTCTGCTCCTTGACTTGGATCAAAGTCTGGCAGCTACTAATTGACCGACTAGCTAATGATTTCTAAACATTTATTTACTTTCAGGAGTGCCTACTATGTTGTCCGACATTGATCAATTGCCCTCAGTTCAATTGGGTGATTTTAAGCTGGAATTTGAGCTTGGAGATCCCACGGCCCAGACCAAAGAGGTGGCCCTCAAGGAGCTACGTGAGACTCCTGAGCGCCAAAAGGAGGCCACAAAGGAATTGAAACGTTTATTGGAAGGTAAGTTTAAGTTATGGGAGACTGGGACTGAGTTTCAGGTAAATTTTAAGATTTTTCCCAAGTTTTTTTCTTACCAATAATCTGGGAAAAAAACTTAAAGTTGTCAACGATTCTGAACAGTGGAAAATTTAGATAAATAATTATAAACAGTCGAGCTTGACTATTATAAACTTGCACAACTAAAAAGTAGTCAGTAGGTTAGCCTCTTTTTTTTAAATTTTAAATTTGATTCTCTAGGCTACCAAGAAAACAATTTAATCAAGAAATTTGTTTAGTTATTTGTTGTATATTAGCTAGTGTCGAAGGTAACAATTAAGTTTTTATTTTGTGTGAAAATGGTAAGAAAAACAACAAAAGGGGAAATCGTGTAAATGGTATTCAATATATTCATTTGATTCCCATTCTAACTTTTAATTTGATATTCCACACTATTTTCAATTTCTGACAAGAAAAAATCTTGAAAACAATTAAAATGTCCTTTTAATCCATAATTACTTAATTTGATTCTCAATATTTTAAACTTAAACTTAAAAACTTAAAAGAGCTTAGTACGAATTATTAAACTAACGATTAAAAAGTATTTAAAACCGTATGTTTCGTGTTGGAACTGAAAGTAAGAAGAGATTTAAAATTAGATTTCAACAAAATCATTTAAAATCGATAACAAGAACAGTCCTTTGTGATTTATTTTTAAAAGTTTTCAAAGTTTCTTACGGATTGCACCAAGCTTCTCGTTGATGTTCTTGTTTATTTTCTGTTTTTAATAACTTAAAAATCTTATATTTTGCTTTGATGTCTCTTTAAATTTAAGATTTCAAAAAGAAATATTACTTTGTTAACACATTTTGAGAGAAACTACAAACAGTTCTTTACAATGGAACTTTCTTAATCTATTGTTGTTTTTCCTATTCGTTTTGGGGTTCCGCTAAATAGGAGTTTCTTTAATATTTAGTGCCAGAAAACTGTGTGAAAGAATTCATTACATGAGAACAATAAAAACATGACATTTACAAGAGATCAAACTTCACCTTTAAAAAGTAATGTGTTTGAACTCAATCCATTGTACTTACGAAGAATATAAAATTATACTAAAGACAGGCTTAACTGTATTTACAACAATGAACTCTTACATGTAAATAAAACTTATTTTTATATTTTTTACAATTACACTTTTTTTTAAGATGTTCTGAAGTCCACTCAGTTCGACTAAAATGTAAAGTTTATTATGAAATAAAAATGTAATACCTTAAGAAATATTTTTTTAAAGTAGGCGGAGTCCATTGAAATAGTACAAGATCAACGGTCAATAGCTTGGCTACACCTAAAGAAACTAAAAATAGTATAGACTATCCATTACGTGTAAAGTGTTTATTAAGTAGATATAATCTCAAGCTAGCAATTTGATTAGAAAGGTTAAACTTGAAGCAATAGTTTCATGTGATCTAATGACACAGCCAAGGCATACATCCAACTATCTTGATGGGACCGCCCATTCAATGTAAACAACTATTATGGAAAAGTATTGATTCTACGCGTCGTCTATTTATAGTCGATATATATAATATATATATATATATTAATTGACTGCATTTTGGTTTTTTTCTTTTAGCTGAAACCGATCTTTTGTGTCCTAAGGATAATGAAGAGTGGTTGATACGTTTTTTGCGTCCCTGCAAGTATTATCCAGAAAGTGCGCGTGATTTGGTAAGCTATTGGCTATTGAATGTATTCCCATGAGTTTGTCTATTTATATATATATTTCATTTCCTATTCAGATCAAGCGTTACTATGCCTTCAAGGTGAAGCATGCAGATGTTTATACTGATTTGAAACCTTCAAAGGAATCCAATATCTTTAAACACAATATACTCACTGTATTTCCAAATAGAGATCAATGTGGTCGTCGTATATTGGTTCTGGAACTGGGCAGTTAGTAGAATCTTTAATGATTGTAATCGATTGTGTCAGTTAATCTGTTGATATAATTTTTAGAGCGTTGGAAGCATAAACAAGTCTCACTGGAAGAGGTATTCAAGGGAGCTGTGATCTTTTTGGAGGCCGCCATGTTGGAACCCGAGACACAGATCAATGGAGCTGTCGTCATCTTCGATATGGATGGCTTGAGTCTACAGCAGACATGGCAGTTTACACCACCATTTGCCAAACGTATTGTCGACTGGCTGCAGGATTCCGTGCCATTGCGTATCAAGGCCATTCACATTGTTAATCAGCCAAAAATTTTCAATGTTGTCTTTGCTCTGTTTAAGCCATTTTTGCGCGAGAAACTTCGCAGTCGAATTATTTTCCATGGCACCGATCGTGATTCCCTACACAAGTACATGTCTCCGAAATGTCTGCCCTCTTGCTATGGTGGCATTTTAGAACTGAAACGTGTCGATGGCGATCAATGGTATGAGTTGTTACTGATGTGCGATGCCGAATTCGATGCCATCAATTCGTATGGCTATAAAAAGAAGTAAATAGTTTTTGCTTTAAGGGAAAACAAAGGAAGAGAAGAGCCGACGAGATGAGGAGAGCACGTGATCTACAGCAAGTGATAATTTCCCACAATATTCGATTCCAAAATCCAAAAGTTAGACATATCTATGTAATAAGCATGTCCAGTAAGTAAAATACCGCCTAAAGTTTGCCTCCCTTAGTCTTAAGTCAACTGAAAAAACATTTTTCCCGCATGTAAAAACAAAACGTTTTATACATTTTTGCAAAATATTAATGCATATATACATATATATATAAATAATACATACATTAAAAACGGGTTTAAGCATATTTATATCATATTGTTGTAATAAATTTCTAAAACTGTTATACTTCAAAATCTCAAGATTCGTTATCTATTTTTTTCCTTTTTCAAATAATTTGCTTAAAATTTTAAGATCGTTATTAAAGTGTTAAACACAAAGCCCCTCTAACACTTTCTGAAGGACTCTAAGTTCCAAACAAACTAATAAATACTTAAAAACTTCCTTCCGTTTTAGTTTTGAATTTAAATGCTAAATGTTTACCTATGAAAAACATGTCAGATATTTTATGTATATCAGTGGCTTGTTCTTGTTTAAAGAGGTCGACATGTCATGTATTACATACCTGCTAAAATGGGGATGATCAGGACAGCTTGAGAGGATTGAGATGTACATTTAGTTGAGTTTGAATTAGTTAAAAAGTTTCTTGCAAATTTTCGTGTTCTTGAAATCAACAAATCCATCATTTGAATCAAAACACAACGTTCAGAATATATAAATACATACATACATGTATATTGTATATTTTTACCAGGCTTAAGCGTATTTACAAATAATATTCTATTATATAAAATTTGTAAAACTGTTATACTTCAATATCTCACTAACTATAACTTCATTTTATATTTTTGTTGGTTTTTGAAATGGAAATTTTGTCATTTATAAACGGTTTTGCATTTGTTCGTAAATCGTATTCGAATTATTTTTTCCTTTCGGCTGAAGAAAGTCAAGAGAAATGCTTATAGTGAGTAATAAGGCAAAGCCAATTCAATTGACTATTCCATTACAAGGCACAGCTGTTGAAAGAAATTTAGATAAGTCAAAGTTAAAAATAGATGACATATGTAGATAACGATAATGCAATTAATGTCATTTGCGATTTAAAATAATCATTCAATTAGGCTAGCATTTTGCGATTTTCACCGAATTTGGTCTTGAGAAATTGGTTTTGTTATACAAATTGTCACAGACTCTCTTACAGCTTTTTAAACTAATCTTTTGTAAAAAAAAAAAAAACAAACAATTGTCTTAGTTTTTGGTGTACATTACAATCTATATCCTTGGTCTTCAATTAGGAATGCATTGAGTAATTTTCTTAGAAGGCGCTTCAATTAGCCAGACAACTCTTCTTATATTGCGTTGTACGCTATTTGGTCGATTCATAGACGATAATTGGTCGATGGCGCCGACGGTGCACTTCGTTGTTGTCCAAACAATGTGGATGGCGTTCGCATTGAAGCATCATCATTGTCATCATCATCATCATATGAACCACGACCAGACGAACCACCAGCGCCACCGCCTGAGCAGCAGTAACGTTTCTGCATCAGGCGAATGGGTCGCGTTAAATCGATAGTATCACCATTCTGTTGTCGCAGCTCCGCCTCAGCCACACACTCCATATGCTTCCATTGGCGTAAAGCAAGTGTGAAGGCTTCGGTGACATTTGTAGCTGTTTTCGAGGATGTCTCAATGTGGGTGCTTATATTAAGTTCCTTGCACCATTCTTTAACCTCATCAGAGTTAATCTGACGCTGTTGCGGCTGAAGGTCATTCTAAAAAGACAAATGATATATAAAATAAGTGTGTATATATAAATAAGTAGATAACAACTTACCTTATTGCCCACCACTATAAAGGGAAATTTATCTGGCTTCACATCGGCATAGTTGATGAACTCATTACGCCACATTCCCAATCCTCGTAAGCTATCCCGATCATCTAGAGCATAGCAAAGCAGGCATATGTCCGATCCACGATAAAAGGGTGTACGCAAGGCCCGAAAACGTTCTTGTCCAGCCGTATCCCATATCTATATTGTATGTATATAAGCAAATTAAATTCATATAGAAATTGACTTTAATTGGTTTTCAATTAATGCTTCCATAGAAATTTTGCAACGTGTTCGCGTCTGACAACTGTGGGAAACCTATTTAGAGCTGGCAAATGTTTGCCACTAAGAGAGCAGGTAAATATCGTTTACATAGTGGGGCTTCTCCCAGCTGACGTCACATTTACAGACTATCTATGTACAATAAACTAAAATCAAAAAAATTGTAGTTAGCTGCTTGAAAATCTTGAAAGCTTAGTACCTAAGACAAACCAAATTACTGATAAAGTCAAAACACTGATAAGCCAACGTTCACAAAACAAGTTCTCAATCCTAAAAATGTCATATGAGTAAATAAAGCGAAATAGGGCAACAAATATACACACATATTTCCATGTATGTATATGTATGTGACCTTTTAAAAATAATTATTGTTTTCAATGTTGCCAAAAAAAAAAGAAGAGACAAACAAAGCAACTGAAATTAAAAAGAACCGAAAAAACAATGAGAATAAACATATGATTCACCGCTAAAACAAATATTAGTAATAGTAACAATAGTATTTTTTGTAAAACAAAAATTAATACAGAAATTGGAACTCAACATAATTTGGTAAGTTCTGTTCTATGGATAGGTTTACATACGAGTTCCATTTAGTCTTACGTAATTTTCTAACAAGCACCTGACACCTTTATACACCAAGTTTGTTTACCATAAACCAAGAATTAAAAAATCATAATATTTAAACCATTGTTGTTTTAGACTTCAAGATATACAAACATACTGTGAGTGTATCAAATTGTGTGAGACATAAACAGTTTTCTATTACAGAAATTTGTAAAGTAATTTTTCAAGAAAAGTCGACTTTTTTTTAAGGTTTAAGGTTTTTCATCTTAGGGAAATGCCAAATTTGTGTGTAGATGTTGAATAGATTGCATCACATATGAAATTTCACAAATACTTTCCACCAGCTTTTCTAAAACTTTATGATTGACCAATTTGTAACCGATTTCAGGAACATATACCTCAGTTAAAATAACATTAAAATATTAGATTTTGAGAATTTTTAAAAATCTTAAAGAGATAGTCGATTAAAGATGATTTGCATATCAAATATTACACTATAACGTATTCACAAATGTATTAAAAAAAACGTATAATATTTAAATACTGTATTCGAATATATTCACAAACGTATTAGAAGTCATTTAATAGTATTTTCAATTAATTTGAAATTTACTAATGACGATCTGTAATGCTAGAACAAACACAATATAACTTTTGAACTGATTACTATTTACTAACTAATGAAAAGGTTTTTTTTCTCAATTTGACAAAAGCTGATTTAATATGCTGAAAATCCTGAACATTATGCTATAATCAGTTTAGGATGAATGTTTTTAATCACTTAGTACTGTAGATTTGTGGTTTTTCTCTTGGTCCACATATGTTTATTTACTGCTACCTTATTTAGTTTGTTGATTTTCGGTTTTAGGTTGGCATGCAGCCAACCGTTAAGCTAATTTGTTTGATTTTCACCTTGCCAAATGAGTAACTTTTTATAATACTCATAAATAATGACTTCTTTTTAAATGATTTACTGAATTTCAATTCAATTACTCAGCGCTAAACTTTAGGATATTCAATTCATTGGGGGTCCATAGGCAACCTGCTATCTGAATTTCTATAGTCGATTCGATCGATCGATTTAGTCAATTATAATGACTTTTTCGCTTAGATGACATTTTTGCGATATTTTGCTTACTCATTTGGCGAACCTCACAAAACTAATGCATATTTATAAGCAATTCCAGCAGATTCTGTGACTGACTGAGACTGACAGAGTGTGAAAATGGAAAACGACAGCATAAATATAGAAGAGGGGGGGAGGAAAAGATAGAGAGAGTGAGCGATATATGTAGATAGATACATATGTATATATACGAGTGAGGGGGGACCAAAAGGTGAGAGAGGGCTAAAGAATGAAGCAAAAGAGTTGTGTTTATATGTTTGCAAACTGTACGTTAATTGACAACAAATTACATTGTATGTGCTTGTGTGGGTTAGATAGAGATCAGAGGTATATGTACATAGTATATAATGAATACTACATCAAAAGCAACGAACAATTTTTAGATTGAAACGAAGCAACGACTTTGTCTCACACCCTAAAAAACCTGGGTTAACAATTAAAATTAAACTCTATTAAAATTTATTATCAATTACCAAGCCTCTCATTTGCAAATACCTAAACAAAAAATGTTTTCTCTGTTACCATCTATTAACAAAGATTTTTCTATTTTTATCTTATTATTTTATTTCTTGAATCAGTTAGGATTTTCGAATATCTTTGATATTATATTTGTATTAAAGACAAAGTTAATTGTTAAGGGTCCTAAAAAAGATTACAATTATTACTGAATCTTTCTACAGACTACATGAGTCTATAAACCAACTAGGTGAGTCTGTATTGAATGGTCATAGATCTACTAGAACTCAATGCTTGGTTAAGATAAAAACAATCCGAAAGAGTTTTACCCACAAACTGCTATTCATTAGTATATCTTCAAACAAAAGTAAATGTCAATATAACCATTCTCTATTTGACTATAGGGTATTTAAGAACAAAGCAGAAGCGTTGTTTGATCACGAAATGCCGGTTAATAGAGAAGACGATGGCGGGGTTAATGTAAGAAAAGCTCGGTCCAATTCCATGGCATTCGATCCATGGAATCAATCAACCACAAATAAAAATAAAAATATATTTATAAACAAAGTTTCTTATTGCTTTCTTAAAACTTATTTTATTAATAAATTTTTTTTTACTGCACCTGTAGAGTATATTTTTCGTTATCAACTATAATATCCTTGTTCATGAATTCCACTCCAATTGTGTGGAAATTATTTTCCTCATAACGGTTGGAGACGAAGCGGTTGAGAAGCGCTGACTTGCCCACACCCCCATCGCCTAATATGACGACCTTCAATAGTTTGGATTTCTGCGGTGGGCGCATGTTTGTCATTTTGTTGTCTTATTACTTATTTTCTACTCCCCCTACTACTAACTAACGACCCTCCCGCAATCAACACAGTAAATGGCGTTTTGCTTCACGACTTAAAAACAACGAAAACTATATTTTGATTTGATTGTTAATATTTCACTGGCACTTTGTTAAAGTTAATAATTCACTTGGACAATTAAATTAAAATTATTAGGGGGAAAGGAAAAAATAAATTAAAAACCCCGCCGCGGTATAATAAAAACGAAGACCAATTGAATTGGAGTCAGCTGACAGTTTAACAGTGTTCACAAACGAGTCGTTCTAACAGTGCTCACAGATGAGGCTGTTAAAGCCGCAAGTAGTACAAGAGCAATTAGAGATGGCAATCGAAATGGTGAAGATCGCAATGTCTGACACCTGTTTAATAGGAATCCCCTTTTTTTGAACTTGGTATATCTTAAGTTTTTCAGTACCTATTTAATTCTGACATAACTTTTGGAAATCGGTTAGAAACTTACAGAAATACATAGTCTGAAGAAAAAGGCAAGATGAATAAAACAATTTTAGTGTTACAGTTTGGATTGAAGGACTTTAAGTCTTTTCGGCAAAAAACTTATATTATAGTTTTTGGAATGTTACAGGATCAATTAGTTCTTCCGCAGATTTCATTTCATCTAACATTCGACACCCATGAAAGACTTAACCTTGCTCAGATGAATCCATATTTTTCATTTAGCAATTCCTGTTTTTTATGTTTGTACAAAAGTTGTTTGAGAAAACTAATACTTTGTGGTTTCCCGAGATTTTTTTAATCATTAATTTTAATTATAATAAATCAGTTCTGATTTAAAATCACAAAAATAAATAAGAACCCTGAGCAATTATCAGCCTTTGATAACCGCAATGGGTCGCATTTTAATGCATTTTTTGCTTATGCCCGCCGCATGACAAGTGTCCACAACATCTGTGACATCTTTGTAGGATTCAGGAGCCTCTTCCATTACCAGTTTGGGTGAAGCCACCCGTATGGCAATGCCGGTTTGCTCTAATTTCTCCAAGACTTCTTTGTAGTCGAGATTGCGACGAGATTTAGCTCGAGATAATGCGCGACCCTATAAGAAAGAATATATGTTTATTATTTGTATGTAATTTAATTTTGTTAAGATAATATACTCACTGCGCCGTGACAAGTGCTACCAAAGGTTTCATGCATGCCCTGCTCGGTGCCGGTTAGAACATAACTGCAAGTGCCCATGGTGCCACCAACAAGGACAGGCTGTCCAGTCAGTTGATAGTCGACTGGGATTAGAGGATGATGCGGTGGAAAGGCACGCGTAGAGCCCTTTCGGTGTACTAGAAGTTTCTTCTCCTTGCCATCGACCATATGATTCTCTACTTTAGCGATGTTATGTGAAACATCATAGATTACATGCATATCTAAATCATCGGGTGTGGTATTGAACATCTTGGCAAAAGCCTGACGTGTAAGGAAGGTCATTGAACTGCGATTGACCCAAGCGAAATTCGCCGCAGCAGCCATTGCCTTTAGATAATCTTGACCCTCCACCGAGTTAATCCGGGCACAGGCTAATTGCCGATCATTCGTCTCAATTTTGTCTCTTTTCATGGCCTTTTCCATTTGTACAAGCGCATCGGTGGCCACTTGATGACCGAAGCCACGGCTGCCGGAATGTATCATCACCACAACTTGTCCCTTCTCCTCGATACCCATTTTCGATGCACTCCACTTGTCATAAATTTCATCCACCACTTGAATTTCAGCATAATGATTGCCAGCGCCCAGTGTCCCCAGTTGTGGTAAGCCACGCTTTTTGGCTCTCATGCTGACCTTAGCGGGATCGGCATTTAGCATGCGTCCATACTCCTCGCAATGCTCTTTATCTTCAGCCCATACATAGCCCTCACGCAGTGACCAATCCATTCCCATTTCCAAAGCCTCCTCCAGATCCCTTGCATTCATGGGTATAATACCCTTTGAGCCTACTCCTACAGGAATGTGATCAAATAGTGATTGAGCTAGTTGCTCCTTAACCGGCTGTACATCCCGCTCATAGAGATTTGTTCGCAGCAACCGCACGCCACAATTAATATCAAATCCGACTCCTCCTGGACTAACTACTGACAAAGGGTTATCCATGTCGAACGCCGCCATATTGCCAATGGCAAAACCATAACCTGAATGTATGTCCGGCAATCCAATCGAACGTCCCACAATGCCAGGCAATGCGGCCACATTGGCTATCTGCTTTACGCCCGGCAAAAATCCGCCCACAGCTCCCGGTCTACAGGAGTTCTTCAACTCCTCAAGCATAAGTCGTTCCAGGCGCCTGTTAATGACAATTTAACACATTTAATTGACACTGATTACTTTATAGACCCCAAAAAATCATACTCGTTCACATAGAAGCAGCCTTCCACATTCATATTGGGCTGAAAGCCCTTTTTAATGCGCCAGCAATGATCATTGATCTTCTCCAGGTACTTAAGCTCGTCATTATACGGGCGGACTACCATTGTGTTGTTGAACTTGAATCCTTTGTCTCAATATTATTTATTAGATTGCAAATATTGTGAAATGAACAAAATGATACCGGCTTGCTTTACAGAGTGGCCACATTATTGTCGGAACGTGAGATATTAGGGTGGTCCGCTAGCGTAATCGATAAATGTGCAATATTGATATTTATCGAAAGGTCAATTCATTTTTTAAAACAAATTTTATTTAATTTAAATAACGTCTTATAAAAATTAGTACGTTCAATCGCTTTTAAAATATTCATGACTCCACTTATTCCTTATGTCTATATTAACATAGGGACCATATATTTTGAAAGCATTACAAGCTACAGTATCATAGACAAGAAAACTCAAATGTGGATATTGAATACTTAATTCATCTAGCTTGTAAGGCAAATTACCCACAAACATAATGCAAATTAACTTCAAACATGGAAGATTATTCAGTGTATACGGTTTTAAATGCTCTTCACCTGTTAATTGGTAAATATTAAGAATAACTAAATGTTGAAGCATTTTAGCATTTTCCAGTAGTCGAACAATCATATGGTCTCGGACATCACAATGACTCATATCAAGAATTCGTAAAAATGGGGTAACCAATTGAATAGTCCTTACATATTCCTCAGTAAAACTGACATGATCAAATTTTAGGGCACGTAGTTTTTGTGTTTCGGCAGCTCCCTGACAGAGTGGACGAAGGATCGGTATAACATCTTTTTTATCGATCGAATAGCCTACACTGATATGAAGACTACGCAAATGTCGACCGAGAGCTTGCAATTTCCCAGCATCATGGCGTGGAGGAAATCTCATTGAGAAATCAAAATGACGAAACCTGTAAAATTGTCTTTCAATTGCATCATTTAAACGCGGATTGATTTCGTTGTACATTGACAGAAGTTCATCGAGTTGGAGAAGATTAAGTATCAGATCTATGGCGTCATCATTGAGATCGTTGAGTGTCATTTCCAATTTGTCTGTCATTCTAAAAGGTAATAGATGTTAAAAAACATTATATTATTAATTTAAAAAGAATAATTAGGAGTCACTTTTTCGATTTTTCTTCAGCAGTGTAAACTATATGAATATTTTAAAATTTGGCGGTATATCGCCAGGTCGATAACTAAGCCGATAGGCGGACTGCTGTTGTTGCAACAAAACACGGTCACTCTTGAAATTGTTTACGGTCGTCGGCTTTAAAATTAAAGTGAAACATTCCGATATAAAACTCGTCTCAAACTTGATACTCACTTTGACTTCGACTACTTAACCCTGCCCCCGGTTTACCCCCTCTACACAGTCTACGTTTGTCTGCAAATAAAATTTAATTAAATTAAATACAAATTTTCGCAGCAACTCGCGGCGCAGCAACGGCGGTGGGCGAAGAAAAACTGTTTGCGTGGAATTAAAATTTCGCTTATTCGCATATCCATAAAAAGAAAAATTAAAACAGATTTGTGCGTGTGTGTTTTGAGTTCCTGCTTATTGGGGAAAAATTCATCTGTGCCACACATCCAATTGGAGTTTGTATTGTGTTTAGTGAAATTCTAATCAAATGGACGATTTAGGTAAGTTAACTACAAAATTTACTTCAAAAGCAACAGCAACAACAGCACCGACGACAACAAGATTAACAACTTTTTTTTTTGGTTGTTAAATTTTTGGTGTATCGCCAACGCTCAAGGTCAAATAAATTTAGGCCATATAAATTAAGTTAACATTCCCCTTTAGTTTGAAATAATAATACTACCCATCGCTAGGTGGGTCTACCTTCATCCAATAAGAGAAAAATGAATCACTTAAGTGATTAATGTTCTTTTAGGTATTAAAAATTCTTATCATTACCTTTGAATTGCAATGCAAGACTTAGCTCATTCCTTCATTGATGGTGACGATGATCATCGCCCCGCCAACATGATAAATAAAATAAGTTTTATGATTTATAACGCATTCTTGGAAATTCAAAAAACGTAACGCATTGAAAATCTGCGGCAATCATTTACTTTGTGCCATATTAAAAGTGAGGGTGTGGCGGACCATCCGTCCAACCATAGGGCTTAATATGTTGCTGAATTTGGTTAATGATCTGAGCGAATGAAACTAACCCGACTCACATGTATCCGCGCTGACTTTAGTCATCATCAGCATTAACAAAAACACACACACACACAGACACAACTTCAATTCAGAAACAATGATGAGAGCGTGAGACTTTATTTTAAAATTCCTTTGAAATTATGCAAAAATAAAAGTATGCTGTTTCCTTAAACTGTTCACTACAAGAAACATAAAGTCAGTAGACTTCAATTATTAAGATCTCTAGGTATTCAAGTCCTAATAGACATTTTAGTGTGGTGACTATCAAGAACACGATCACCATAATTAAAATCATTAAAAGGAGTTTTATTTTTTAAACTATGTATCTATTTAACCTTAATTACTTTAAAATTCTGGTTTCTACTATTCAAAAAAGTGTTGTAAAGTTCAAAAATAGCAGAAAATTTAAAAATTTTGGTCTAACTTGCTTTAATTTAAATTTTTGTTGTTCTTTCCATTTTTACTGCTGAAACTTCTTCAAAGCAAATTTAGTTAACAGTATTAAATAAAATGTCTTAATATCAATTTACGTAAATTTTGGTGATTAGATATACTGCTGGATTATTGAGAAATTCCAAAATCAATTCTTATCTTTTGTATTCAGTTTTCGTGTCACGTTTGCATCTTTATCACTTATACGTATCTTCTGTTTGCCTTTTTGCTCTTTACTTCATCTTTTACCCACTTTATGACACAATTCTTTGGCTGTTTACTGCTTGTTGCGCTTGTTTTGAACGTAGCTTTTTTTGATAAAAAATGTAAGTTGCATTCTGACTTGTCAGACATTCTTAAGAAATGACTAAAGGCCAGGTCACAATCGCAAAACGCATATACAACTCCCTCCGCCCTCACTGCCCTGAAAGCTTAGCTGATGCCCGCTGTCACCCACGCACAGTGGTTCCACTATCAAACATATTTTATGAATGAGTTTTCGAAAGTTCATAGTAAATAAGTAGTTTTGTATAGGTATAGGTAAATATGTATACCCCACGCACACGTCAGACGAAGTTGCCTCCTTTTGCTGCCATTAGTGAGTGCCCACTTTATTGATGGCTCTGCCCACTTGACAGTTGCGTGTGTTGCATGTCTGCCTGCAACTTAAAGCCTAGAGTCTGGACTGAAGCTTGTTCTTCTCAATTGAGCTTGAGTTGCAGTTGACGTTGAAGTTGCTTTTGAGTGAGAGTTATGTCTGCGGCTTTCAAGTGACATTGTTGTTTTGGTTTCCGACTGGCACTTCAACTAGTTATGCACAATTTACAAAGAAAATGGCCTATTTATTGTTGATCACGAATCGGAGATCATATTTGTGCCATTTAAATAACATATGTGTTTTTGTTTTAATAAGATTCGGATGATTAATTTATAGTCGATATTTCTAAGAATATTTTCCAGAATATTAAAGTAATAGGTAATAAATATTTATTGCATAATAAATATTTAATAAATTAAAAAATATATAATAAATTATTTATAAAATATTGTTCCAAGCCGTTTTCGCAATCTAATCGATTTTACAATAAGAAATTGAAATGTTTTTGAGCTAACACGAATTAGTTGCGGAACTTTATTTGTTGGAAGATATCAAATGTTGATCCCGACAACTTAGTTGGAATATTTTTTTAGTTCGCATAGAAATACTTAAGGAATTTCTTGCGGACTCTTTAGGGACTAGAATTATTGTGAAGAAATCTTTTAGGAATTTCTTGGGGAATTTTTAGGGACAATAACTTTATTACAGTACTTTCCCATTTATAATTAGAATATTGAATAATTAATTATTTTAGATTTCTATTTTCATTCCAGTTGAGTGCTTTGAGATTTCAGTTTGTATTGCCAATTCTTATCACTTTCAGAGAATTCTCTATCAGCTATACGTACTGTTCCTAACTACAATACTTCAGATCTTTAGGTACACATACACTCTTGAGCATTCATAAGTAGATTTCGATTCTCGTAGGAATGACTCACTTTTTTTTTTTGTGTAAAATTTGTTCACTGTTCCCACTGTTGCTTATGGCTTACTGTTCCCACCACACAGAAAGCCTTTGACAATTTGTTGTTTGTTTCTCTCCAATTCCCTTTTCTTTATGTGTTTATGTTTCTCCACCCACTTCTCTTGCGGTTTGACTGCGTTGGATGTGCGATATTTCACCGCGGAAAACCAAACTGAATAACAACTTTTATAGCGGCCGATTCCGCTACAAGAGAAGAAAAAAAAGAGAGATGACAAGCTCCACAAATTCTCTCGCTCGTACTCTCTTTCGATACCAAGTATCCATTGGCGAGTGGTAGGGTATATTGGGATCCCCTTGTAAAATAAAGTAAATAAATACATTTTCTATTGAAGTTTCACTTAATCAAATCCCAAATAGTAGACTGATTCCTGATTCTGACTTCTCGGATGCTAGAACTAGAGAAAAGAATTAATTGCTTCGAAAATTTTGCATTTGCTTAACGTTTGCTATAAAATCAATTCAAGTGTTTAAAACATAATTCCAACTAAATTTAAAGTTACATTATTCTTTGGTGTGTTGACTCAAAATTTAAGAATTGAAACAGAAACTTAAATATCTAAACAAACTAAGTTAACATATTACTTAGAAGCTATTAAAAGACGAGTCTTTTGGCGAAATTCAAAAGTGCTGAAGGCGTTGAAAAACTTTGAAACTTAATTAATTAATAAATATAAAACTGAAAAACTCACTAATTACTTAATTTTTTTTTTTACATGCTGTAAAACTAATTTAACAAATTGTTATAAAATTTTTTTAATAAAAGGGTCAATTACTTGAAAATGCTTAAAATACATGATATTATTTACATCTACAGATTTTTGTCTGTCACTTGTAGAGAAGAAAAAACAAAAAAATATTTTACTTTGTTAAATGATTAATTTTCTTCCTTAATTTTTAAAGGGTATTAAAAATTTGAGTAGATAAGCTCTAAGTAACATTTGTGTCTTTCTTGTTTGAGACAGTGAGTAAGAGAGAGTATTATACTTTGAGAGCGCCAACAAAAAGAGAGAACAAGAGAGACAAGAGAAAATGTAGTCATCTAATGTGGAGCCCATTTGATTTTTTTACTTTGGGGATTTCATTGAATTTTTCAGTCGTTTGCGACGCTTTTACTTAGACGCGCGGGAAACGCGAGAGCGCCGTTGATATTTTAAAAATAATAATAAACAACAAATAAAAAAAAGAAAATATGAGACAACATACTGTCAAAGTGCAGTGAAGAGTGCGTCAAGCAAAACAAAACAGAAAAAAGTAAATATAATAAAAAAAAAGTTGTTGTTGCAGTCTACGAGATAAAAAAAGAAAAGCTCATGAAAAATCATTTTTGCGGTCTATAAAAGCGTGGGAAAATTATTTACTTAGCTGACATCAAACAAAAAAAAAAAAATGTATAAAAGATAAAAGATTTAAAGAATTTAACAAATAAAGATTATTTTAAGAAGATCCACAGTAGCCAGAGATAAATTTGAAGATGCGATCAGATGAGATAAAATGAGATGAAATTAATGATGTGTGTCACTTAGTTAAGATGCCACTAAATATCTCTGCAAATCTTATTTAAGCAAATATACTTGTGTCTGTGTTGTTGTTTAAACTAATTATGGAACTAATTTTGATAAATGAGGACAAACGGGGATTATAGCCAAAAAGATCGAAAAACATAATGTGTGTGGGCGTTGGGAAATGGAAAATGGTAACCAATGGCAACCAATTAAAATTGTTTGCTGATGTTGTCGTGGGGTTGGGGCAGCAATAGTGGGGGGAGCCCCATTAAAACATTTCGAGAATTATGACTGAAAACCAATTAAATGCAACTCAAGTTACGAAATTCCTGTAAATTCGAATGCCCCTGACAAAGTGCTTACAAAACAGACACATATGTACATATATGTATATCAATAGTTTTCCTCCCTATCATGGAATAAAGTGCACTTATGTATGTCTATTACATGGGCCACCCAAGAGAAATGAAACAACAAGCATTTCTACCCTATATCTATGAGTTTAAGAAACGGGCATATCAAAAGATTGCTGGACCAACATGTACCTCTTTTTATATAGATTCTTGGACAGCAGATATTTATGTGTCCAAATAGTAGCAATTAATTGGTTATAGTCAAAACATTTTCAATGTTCACCTCAGCTTAAAATATGTTTGCTCTGTGGAGCTGATGATTCCCTCATGTAGATGATGTTGATGTACATTGATGTAGCATTGCACAATTAAAATATAACTAGAGATTATTATGTTATTTGATTAAGAATTGTTTAAATTAAGTTGCAGATATTTGCTATGCTAGGGAATATAAACTTTCTAGAAAACTGCATGGTATTTTTGCCATTTTGTGTTATTTTTGGAAAAATTTAAACGCCATATTGAAACTGCCAATAAGAGTCCGATATTTTGGAACAGATATTTTGAAACTGTCAACGGTAATTTTACGACTACTTGTCTTCTACTTTTTGTTTTTAATATAGATACTCTTTTGCTGGAAACTTAATACTAGCTATCTTCCACTATTACTCATAATTATAACTTTAAGCCCAAAAATAATTAATTGATCATATAGATCTACACCAAATAGAGTACTATAAATTCGGTGTATTAACTATAGATCGAAATTCGGGTCTCTCTTTCTCCAAATGCGATGCAGTGGTTGCCATTTGTTTATGACAAACAGCTGTCTCCATTGTTTGACTCTCCTTGGATCTATATCTCTCACTCTGTATCTATGTATGTATATGCATCCCATCCGATTTGATCTCACGGATGCTCATCATCTGCCGTCACACACTTCCGTTGACTTTTCTCGATTTTCTCATTTTAATATTTGTGCAACAAATTTCGTTAAGTAATTCTTCTCAATTTCGTTATAAGCTTTAGTTAGCACCTCGAACAGCTTCCAATCGCTCTCATCCATCTCCATTATTCCCATTTTGATGTCGTCTCTCTCATACCCTCTGTGTGAGTGTGTGTGTATATGTTTAGTGCAATGAGTTCATCGTTAGGTTTTAAGTTGTCGATTGCTGCTGGTATAGCAGGTTCTTCAAAAAAATATCAACAACAATTCAATGATTCTTATCTCCAATTCATAAAATTTCAATTAGTGTGCGTTGTTTTCTATTTTTCTTTTTTGTTATTTCTTGTTCATGATGCTTGACGATTGGGAGCATTGAGTGTGAGGCTAAAGAAATCATAGGAATTATCAATATATTTTGAGTATTTGAATTCAGATGGAGATCTTTTTATAGAAATTTACATTGTCTTGAAGCTTTAAAATACAACTAAAAAATATATATTTGTTATCTAATTTAAAGATTTTTCTCTGTAATCTATATGATCTCGTTCGAACTCAAGTAAAATTAAGTGACTAAAGCATACATTTGTGTTCTATTAATGTTAATCGGCAGCATTTTAGTGTAGAAAGCATATATTTTTAATAGTTATGATCTTTTTTTGTTGACTTTATAGGGAACTCATGTCGAGATGTCTTTATTTTGTTGCTGAACTTATATTCACGAGAAAGATTTCATATTTGAAGCAATTAGGATTGATCATAGATGAATAAAGAGTATGATATAGTCAGAGAATCCATTCAGAATACGCTGATTTCGTAAAATAATAAACTCTTTGATGTTTGTCATGGCGGATTCTGTTATTTTAAATTTAGAATATATTACAAATTATTTATATACTTATCCATTTGTAAGCTATTTTTTTTTGTAGTTTTCTTAGGTGTTTGCTGTTACTAGCGCTTCCCGTTTATCTTATCAATACGCAATGCTGATATTGCCAAGAACCTGTCCTCTTTTTACCTTTTGTTCTTACAACAACAACAACATAAACTGGCCAAGTTTATATAGCCAATAAACCTTGCTGGGCACAAAGGTCATAAAAACATAGCATAGATCACCCACTCATGAAATAAGAAATTGTGTGTGTGTGTGTGTGTGTTTTTTTTTGTAGCTTTTCACGCATTGCGTTTTTCACCTTAGGCGCCTTTCGGCAAGGTCAACATTCGCATTCACACACATTTTATCTACTTACTAATAAAATATTTATATAGAGATCGCCAATCTTTCGACGCCGAACTCTTGGAATTTCCTTTCCCCGTTAAAGAAGAGAAAAAATATATATATATAGAGAAAATCAAATACTTTAAATTAGATATGGAAGCACCGACTTGGTAATACGCTATTCAATGCAAATTGTTTTTCAAAATGGAAATGTAGGAATAGTGTAATTTGACTGTCCACAATGGGGCATCACTTCTCTGAGGGTCCCATATAAATTCCAGTCACTCTCTAGAGTTATTCAATACACTCTTTCACTTAGTGGCTACAGGGTATTGAGAAAAAAATCCACTAAAAATCGTGCCTTTGACTTTTAAATATAGAAAACCTGGGCAACAAACAATTGCCAGTCGTCGGTTGCTTGCTTGCCCGACGTCATCTTCTATATAGACCCCAAAGGGGTATGTGGGGCCAAGCATATTCACCGATCGCAGCTATGGGGATCCTCTCGATTGTTTACCCAAGACCTGGAACGAAAGTGAGTTTAGCTGGTTTCAAATTTTTTTTTTTGTTCCCTTAACTTGTGCTTCTCGTTTTCGTTTTCCTTTTTTGGCAAGACGCTGCGGAAATGTTGCAGCATTTTCAATTAATTTTCCCTACGACGAAAAACGTCGCGTTTGATTTGCCAGATCTTTGCTCTATTTTTGGTTACCGATCCATGGGTGTTGACGTAATTTGGCAACCTTGATTCCCTTCCCTTCCCTTCCCCTGTTACTGATTTTTGGTTTCTTTTTTGTTTTCTTAATTTCTTGTTCCTCTTTTTTTTCTTTGGTTTTTTGTTGTTTTTTTAGTTTCTAAATAATTTATGTTTATTATTTTTTACCTTTTTCAATGTGTCGTTAGTTTTGTTATAAACAAATCCGCCGACTGCAGATTCACTTTGGTATTTTTTGATTTTATTTATGATTCCATAAATCTGTGTTTATGGTTCCATTTGTGGATCAACATGATCTAACCTCCCGGTCTATGCACTTGTCGCCGTCTGTCTATCTATCTGTGGTGATCGTAAATTTTTCATGCCGGTTTCTATGGATCGTCTGCCCACTGCCGATTGTAGGTAGATTTAGATAATCATTAGATCTTCTGATTTATGAGAATCAATCTTGTTTGTAGACGTTTTCACGTTTCAAAGACATTAGCTATTATTTTCCCTCCTTTGATTTGCCCTATCGCTTTGGATTGCAAATCATTTAACAATTTGGATTTGTTTCAATTTTATTTTTATCTATACCTTAACATGGTATCACTTCCATACAACAATCGAAATTGTTTCGGGTTCGGGTGCTTCGCATATATAGCGGAAGAGACTACTCTGATCATTGGCACAGGGACGATCGTTCAATTCGAAATCGGTTGAGTATGGCCAAATATAACCCAAATGTATACAATGCTCGCGGCCTCCACTATTGTCGGGTTGTTTGGGAGCCCATTTCGGAATGGTTATACTCTGTCCAGAGGTGAACCAGTTGTAGGATCCCTCCAATCCCAAATCATTGCCCGATGTCCAGTAGTTAAATTTCTGGTTATGTGCTTTCAGATAATTGGAAACCTCTTCAAATTCTTGTAATGTCTCGAATGTTACCAATTCCGAGTTTAATGCACGACATTTCTCATAGGCCACATACCAATTAACTCCGTCCATACCAAAATAATAATAACCATCGTTAACCTTGATAAAAGGTTCCGATTTGATGGTTAAATTGTTCAGATTTCCTAATAAAACATGAAATATATTATAGATTAAGTCGATATACAAATAAGGGTAAACATTCACTTACCATCATAAATATCGATTGTATACTTATCATTGAGATGGGCCCGGCCTAATTGTAGACTGCCCACTAAGAATAGCCAGCAAACAATATTCTTTAGCATTTTATTCGTTACTGAATTGAAAGCTTTCGATTTTCGATTCTTTTATATATGTCTCTTCAAGGTTACTCGATCATATACCCACCTATGTATATACCTGCCTATACATAAATAGAAATTCGAAAGGTTAAATAGGATCATTTATTGTGGTATTCCCCAAAACAAATTGCCATTCAATTTGGTTTTCTCGGAACTAAGCTTATTAACATTTTTGTTTATTATTTACATAGCAAACAATTGTGATCCTCCCTTGTTAGGTAAGAGAGACAATTGTATATACAATTTTAAAACATTGATTTCTTTTAATTCTTAATTCCTTTCAATTCTATTTTAATTTTCAATTTGATTAATTGTTTAAATTTAAAACAAAATTGTACTTAAATTTGGGTTTTCTTTGTTCTTAGAGTGCAAATTTTGTAGTTTCTTTGTTTTGTCTGTTTCTCTTAACCAAAATTGTTGATCTTTAATCTTCTTTCACTATTTCCTTTATTTTTTGCCCCAACTCCTTGCAGAGACAGCAAACTAATCCTATGCGATCTGATCTGAGCCCGAAAACACCCTCGATCAACTTTTGGGACAAAATTTTGTCACTTTTTGAGGCAATCAAAATCTCTGGCTAATGCCACAACAAAATATAATAGATAATAGACTTTAAACATTAGGTCAAAATGGACTCTTGGGGGCGGGAGATATTAAAACAAACTCTACAATAATTTTGTGACTAGGGCAAAGCTCTCTGACAGATACGTAGACAAATGGACAAACTGACAAACGGACAGACAAACAACCGACAGTCCACTGACAGGCAAAACTCAACGCAAACAAAACGACAAATCCGTCGACGGGTCCCGAAAGGCCAAAAATAAAAATGCGCTTATAAATAATTCAAATGAAATGAAAAAAGCAACAACAAACTACACACATGAGCAACAAAAACTTTTACATAAATCAGACGATTTTGCTTTTTTTCTGTTTAGTTGTTTATTAGGTAGAAGTTTTTCCTTTTTCTTCATATTGTGTCAGTGTGTGCATGTGAGTGTGTGGAGTGACTAAGTGAATCTCAAAATTAAACAGAATGGATAGAACAATGTATGGTAAAATTGATCCCGGAGCAAGGCAACCTTACCGCACCGTAAGGAGTAAAGGCATCCAACCGGGCTGTAAGTATAATGAATTTGAGCTAACAGAACTACAAGAAAAAAGTTTGAAAGCACCGCAAGGGACTACTTTTTAAACAAATTAAAAAAGAAGCTGATCTATTTAAGTGGTGGCTTTTGAGGTACGATGCTTTAGCATCTAATGGTTTACCATTAGAAAAAAAAGAATCGTTTATTCATTCATTCAGTGCCGATTGTTTGAAGAAATGTTTTACATACAAACAAGAGGCCAGAAAGTCTACTTTATGCAACATTCAATAACTAAAGCCTTATGTATTATTACACAGAAAAGTTATAAACTATATTTTTATCGTAAATTCATCATATGTTTTTATTCTATATTTTGATTACAATTTATAGTCCTACGATTGAAAATATTTATGTTTAAATTCCTTTGAGTTACTTTACTTTTCGTTCCTATCGAATGGATTGATGTGCCTTTTTTTTGCCATTTAGATTGACGTTAATTTAATTTTTATCTGACACACCTAGATATAACTGTTTAACTAACTAATTTATTTAAGTCAATAAAATTTACATGACCTAAAGTTTTAGGATCTTTTCTTTTTAAAAAGAATAATCTTTAAGAAAATAATGCGTAAAACTTTATATTCCTGCATTTGTCTAAATTTTCTTAAAGTTAATTACTTTAGCTTTTTGTAAAGAAAATATAAATTGCTAAACATTTTTGTTATCACCTGCTAATGAATAATAAACCTATGCAAATTTAATTTGCCACATTTTTAAATTATTTCTTGTTTAGATTTAGTGAATTGTGGTTTAAAAAAAAAAAAATAGAAATCCAGTTGAAAAATTCCAAAATTAATACACAAAACCCAGGTTAAGTATATCCAAGTTGCAAATATTGATCTCCTACATATAAAAGTCAGCAAAACAATTTGGACTTTCAAATTCGAAGCAGTGTAATTACTCATCATGCCGGAAAGTAGGCAACAGGTTTTGTCAAACAAATTAAAAAATTTTGTGTTTTCGAATAAGAGAAATTTTAATTAACTATTAGAGACCTCAAATGTTCCTGTCTGTTTAAGCAACTAAAATGTTAAGAGGCAGCGTTAACAATATTGAAATCATTTGTATAAAATAAATATATTTCTTCTTGTATTTCAATATTTTATCTGTCTAAAATGAGTTTAAGAAGAATCATCTTCCTGTTCTTGCATTTCAGTAGGTTTCATTGTCTTGTGTAGGCAATGAATTGTCTATTTTCACAATTGCAGTAAAATGCTTCCTTTTCGGATACTAACTTGGTCATCTTATTGGTCATCTTATTTCAAAAATCATTGGGGGACATCCTTTTACAACTCACTTTTAAAAATGTTCATTTAAATCAAAGAAGAAAAAAATGTTTACTTGAAAAATGCTTTCCTTTTGATGCCGTTATATATATTTTGTGCAAGAGGTTTTGTAATTTTCTCTTGCTTTAGTTAAAAACGAATAAACATATGATTAAAAATTGTTGTGAAAAATAAGTAGCAATACATATACATATAAGGAATGATATGTATTTCGATTCTACCATTCAATTATTTCCACACAACCAGCGAGATTGTTTCCTGTTGAGGTGCCTCGCATATGTAACGGAAGAGACTACCCTTGTGATTGGAGCAGGGACGATCGTTCAATTCAAATTCAGTAGAGTATCCCCAAATATAACCCATATGAATACAATGTTCGCGACCTCCAGCATTGTCGGGTTGCTTAGGAGCCCATTTAGAGATGGTGAATTTTTGTCCAGTGGTGAACCAATTGTATGTGCCTTCACGTCCCAAATCATTGCCAGATGTCCAATAACTATTTTTGTCGCCACTCGCTTTTAAATAGTTGGCAATGGCTTCGAACTCCTCCGCCGTCTCGAATGTTACCAATTCCGACTTTAATGCACGACATTTCTCATAAGCTACGTACCAATTGGATCCATCCAAGCCAAAGAAATAATAACCATTGTTAATTTTGGTAAAAGGTTCTGTATTAACAGGCTCATCGTTTCGATTTCCTAAGAAGACATATTAATATTATTACCTAAATTGCGCAGCTAACACGTACAATTTATATATTATCAATTCCTTCTGTTTAATTTTACTTACCTGAATAATAATTGATCGCAAATTTGTCGTAGCTTGTCGAGCTAACCACCAGACAGGCCAGCAATGCGAGGCTGAGAATCGTGAAGTTAGCCATTTGTTTTGATACTGAATTTCATACTAACTGCCTTGACGTGTTTTATAGCCAAAATCTAAATTAATAAGAGGAATTTGCACAACAGTATTTGATGTCCTTATCTTTTAAAAATGAGTGCTTGTATCTACCTCAATTTCTTTTTTATTTGCACAATCAATTCCATTTCTTTTTCTGTTGAAAAATGATTTGGTGTTTTTTAACTTCAACGTACAAATGAAATGAAATGAAATGTTGAAGCTCTAGCTTCAATATCTAATTGATATTGTATATAGATATTGATTAAAGTCAATAAAGTGGGAAGCATATTTAATTTAAAATTGATTCTCTTTTTGTTTCGGTTAATGACATTGTACTGGCATTGTACTATCTTGGTAAAATTCAGATAAGATATTAAAAAAATTGTTCTTAATGCGTGTAACTTGTAATTTTCTCATGCCAAATTTGAATCAATTTTAAATTGAACGTCCAAGAATTCTGTCCAAAATCACTCGTCGGTTGGGTATATGTGGCCAGGAAGCCTATTGATACCTTCCTTGACATGAAACCCAAAAGACTTGTGCCTTCCAGAATTATTATTACCATTCCTATTTAATTTGCATTGGTAGCAATAGTAATGAAACCTATTTTTTTAATAACTGGATACCAATTTACATAAGTAGTATGCGATTTACTCAGCCATCTTAAAAGCTATTGGGATGAAGCTTGATATTTGAGGTTCGAGGTAAGATAAAGTATGAAAATAAATACATATAAAAGTAAATCCATAAAGTAATATGTTCATGAAATTCCAAAAACAGGCGAAATTTCAATCAGATCGGATAAAGAGAACACAATTTACAGTCAATATAAATCGGCAAATGGGGAACAGGAAAAAAAAATATAAATGATATTTGGAAGGTTTTGTCTGTGCATTGATGAATTAATTGAGTTACAGAAAAAAAAGTTTGGAACATTTAAAAATATTATGGCCAAGGACTGCAAGGACTGTACATATATATAAACTTTGGCACAGCCGAAGTTAGCTTCTTTGATATTTTAAATTCTTTTTGGTTGCCAAGTCAGTTCATTTTTCCCAGGCAGGGCTTTGAGTAAATGAGTATTAAACTAAAATTCAGAGTAAATTCCTCATTAATTTGATCGTTCATTATGCCGTAAAATAGGCAGCAATTGTGCAAAGTTCGTAAATTTTTGTTTCAGCAAAAATGTAGGCAACAGAAATGATAAAAATAATATTTATTTTTGAGTCTTTTGGTTGAAATATTTTGTATTTTCTTTTCCTTCGGTAAAACAAAAACTAAAACAAAATTTTGATTTAATATTATCCTAAAAAAAAAAGTGGAATGAATTGAATTTTAGATGAAATCTAAAATAATTTCTTTTTCACTATCTGGAAAAGTACACTGGAAACTTTATGTTCAAGCATCATAAACAATTGTGATAAAACTAAAAGAAAAATAATTAGAACAACATTTGCCTTATGTAATGTAAACACTAGATGACGTAATCTTTACACAATAAGATCGAAGAAGATCTTTGTGTTTGTTTTCTCCATGTTGAAGAGGCTCGCCTTTAAATTTCTCCCACTTGCTGATGTTTATACCAATTTGAAGAGTGCACATACATATACAAATATTTAAACACCTGCGATTGCATTGGCAGTGAGTTTCAACAACTCAGTTGTTATTTGACTTCAATTTGAATATGTTCAATTCAGTTTACATTGAGACTTTGTGCTAACAAGTGAGATAACTGTGCGCGCAACACACAGAATGAGTATCGGTAAGCGTCAATCTCTGGCAATTATATTGGTAGTAACAACGGGCAAAGATGACCTTACTACGGGGTTTCATTCATTAGATCATTTTGTACAATTTGATTCCGTCGTATTTCATTGATATGTATGCATGTAGTCAGAGAGTTGACGCGACAACAAAATAGTTTCACGCTGTGGGCGTCATTCGAAATCTGTTGTCGCTCTTGTGTTCTATATCCATTGAACAGTTGACGAATGGTGCTAGAGATGTCAACGTGATGCCATACGATGGTGATCGTGTAATAATAGTAAACAAAAAATATTCACTATCTCGAATGACAATCTCATATAAGAGTTTACCTTCTCTTTGTAATATTCCTTTAAAATTCTTCGATGGAAATAAGATGGTACAACAATTTTTAGATAGTACATCTCCAACGCATCTTGTCTGTCTAATGAACAAACAAAAAAAAAAAAAAAAACATTTTTAAGTAATAGTTGCTTACCAATCACATATTGAATAAAAATTATTTGAAAGTAAATGAAGATGATTTCTGCAATACGCCATATTCTGAGAATCTATATCAACAGATACAAACAATTTGTTTCCCATCTCTAATATATTTTCATTTAGTTTGTCTATTTATCTATTTTTATAGCCACACACGACACTTGCCGAACAGGTACATATAGTATGGGCCTTCTATACTATACCTGTATATAAGCAGAATGATTATGTAAGCAATTAGAAAATGCTTTGGAGACCCTCGGGTCATCATGATATAAAGCTAACATTTGATTGATTACATTCAATGATTATTACACAAGCCAAAGGAAAACGCTTGTAAACTAAACTCTTAGCTGCCTCTACGGAAGTGCAAAGTTAAATTCCTCACCAGAATTCACTGTTTATTCGAACTTCTCCAACCAGTTCTCATAGCTTGACAAAGGTGCCGAAAGGCGACCACCTGTTGGCAATGGAGTTAACTTAAGTGACGCAAAATTGAAAACCATATGGATAAAATCTATTCAAGTTTTGTCTAGTTAACCCTTGACTGGATGCTGAGCAAGCAATCATAATGAAAAACCATCATCAAACAAATGAATTCAGAAGCAAATTTAATTTGTTTGCTCATTTGTTTCGACATTTATTGTTTGGTTTTTTTCTTCTTTACTTTTGTTGTATTTAGCTTGTTTCACTAATTTTAGTTTTTAGTTTCAAAGTCAAGTGATTCATCATCATCAACAAAAGAAAAGAGCAAAAAGATATAACGAGGAGGAAAATGGGAAAAAGAAAACAGGCAGAGAGCGAGAGAGCATTTTTGTGTCTTTTTTTTTTTTGTGAGACAAAACACCCACTCAAAGATACCAACAACTAGCATTGCCAACAAATGCCAAATTCTTAATTACTCAACAATTTTTATACCCTGCAACTGAAAGGCTATAAGGGTATAGTTAAATCTGCTAACTAATAGTACCTGTCTGGGGGATTTAATATTTTTATAGCTTTCCAATTGAATTCAAACTACTGAGAGCGTGCGCTGACTACCTAACGATATTTTTTGTAATATTTAACTTTAAAAAGGTGATTATTATTATTATTATTTGAGGCTTAGAAATGCTTAAAACTTTTCTTATTAAATTTGTTAAAATGTTTTTTTTTTAGTGAATTTAATATTAATTTTTAACGTTTAAACTAATTTCCGGAAACAGTTACATATGTCACTTTGAGCATTTTTGAATATATTCTTATGTTCCTTGGATATTTTGTATTGAATGTCAATTTTAATGTCACTTTTTGAAAAAAATATATTTAAAATTAAAAATGAGTAATTCCAAGTTGATAAAATCACTTAAAATACAATAAATAGTTGAATAACTTTCTTATTCCACCATCAATTCATGTACTCAAATTGGCCATAAATCTTTTAAAATGAAATAAAAGTTTATAATATTTTTGTTATTAATATAAATTTAAGTAAAAAACTAAATACAATAATATTTAAAAGGCGTTTCATTCCTAAACTAGTATGGATTATGTTCATAGTTCAAAGTTCGATTCAAGAATTTTAAAATGTATTTAAATGGCAGCTATAAATCATTAATACTTACTTCAGTTCTTTCGCTCAATAATTGAGTGTTTTTAAAAATAAATCAAAGTTAAACTCGCTTTCCCACTTGCCGTAGAGTATCTAGATGTTCGTCTTGCCCAATGCCATTTCTTAATTTCTGATTTTGGGGTTGTGTTTTTGTGTTATTTTGTAATTGAGCAATTCTCGAGTTCCACTCGATTCCATTTTGAGTGAGTAATTTATGCTCTGAGTCTGAACAGCAGCAGCAGCAGCCGCCGCCTGAACAACATTTGTTTTCATTCGTCTTGTTCAGTTGCTTTTAAGATTTTGCCGAGCGAAAATTGAATCTTTCTGTTCGCCGTCGTTGTGTGTGTGTGTGTGTGTGTGAGTGTTTGTTGTGCATATGTGAGAGAGCCAAAAACAAAATTGTTTATAAAAATTTCGTGTGAAGAATTCAGAAAAACATCAGCAACAGCAAATGAAACCAATACAACAAATATACAAAAACCTCTCTCTATCCCTCTCTGCCTTAAAAATTGTCACAAAAAAATGAAAGTGCAGACAAGCGATAATAAAACAAAACAAAAACAATCAAAAATATATACATACATATGTATATAGCAATGTCAACAACAAAATTACCAGTCAAGAGCAACAGCAGCCAACAACATTCGCGTTTTTGACCTGCTCTACGTTTTGTGTATATTTCGCCCACGCTCTCTTTTCCACTCACCACTCCGCACCTCCGGCTGTTTCTCTCTGCCATTTTGTTGCAGTTGCATTGTGCAAACTGCTGCACCATGTCATGTGCAACAGCAGCAGCCGCAGCATCAACAGCTGCTCCTTCATCTTGTCGTTTTTCTCCCTCTTGATCACTTGCAACTCTGCCACGAACAGCATTTCATCATTTATGGTGGCATTTAATTGATTTTAATTGCATTTTAATCAACAGCCAACGAAATGTGTCAACGAAAATTTGTCTTGTACTTAGTTAAATGGCTTTTAAATGAATATAACCAATTGAAGTTTGCCTTTAATGCATAGAAAACTACAATGGTTTCAACTTTTTTATCTGAATGACAGTAGCAAAGCGAGACTATAGATACATCCATACATACATATGTGTGTATTTGATCATTTGTAGAATTTTAATCATGTTTATGTTTCTCATTATCAATACAAAAGTGAGAATGACACACAGGTTTCATTTTACAAATGGTGGAGCAGTTGATATACAACACATGTACATATGTACATACATAAATATTGAGAACTGTAATGAATATAAGTCATTTTACAGTCCTTTAAAGCCCATTTTATATATGAACGTACTTTACCCATAGAGGTTCTCTTAATTTAGGTTCTCTTAATTTAAGACTTACTTCGAGTCTGTTATATACATAGGTTAAGTTTTTTTTTGCAATATAATTGCTGATTGAAGTTGTTTATCAACTTTATACATAGATAGGTATAGGTATTTAGACTATTTGATTGACTTATATGACTTGTTTACTAAAATTCGCTTGGCTGATTCGCTTGTGATTGTTTTATTTGCGTATTGGCATTTAAATATGACCAAAATTTGCAAAAATAATTAAAAACCATAAATGTTTATGTTATTAACTACATACTCCTTTATGCTTATCGTTACTTAAAAGCCTTTCGAACTTAATTTGTATTAAATTGTTTTAGGTATTTCTACATTTAGAATTCATAAACTCTTTTATTTCTTCTTATTTATTTGAGAGACAACACGAAAAGGAAAGTGAACCAAAAATTGATTAAAATTTATGACTAAATTCAGTTTGAGAACTAATTTCAAAACATTTTTTGTATCATTTCAAATGTGAAATGTCAAATCCAATATAAGAGATATGTCTTGGACAGAGCCGGAAGTATATTAAAGAGTTTATTAATATTTGTAATTGTTGTTGAACACTAGACATAAAGTTTAATTTAACACGATCCTTCCGATATTCTCCATTCATTTTTATATACCATGATAATTTATTTCCGTTCTTCTCTGAACTAAACATTTGTATGTGTGTATGTATGTAGAGAGCTTAATACAAAATTGTGAATTCAGTTTCTTGACGTTGACCCAGTGAAGCATGACGACGATGTTCTTATTCTGATAACCCTGCCCTGATCTATTTTTAGTCATTGATTTGTCTTTAACCCAACACAAACCAAAGCAAACCATATGGCAGATCATTCAACCACATGTTCAATATACCCTAAGGCACACGATATAATAAACTATGGTATACTATACCTTATGAATACATACATACAATATGTGTTTGTGTGTATTTATATGAGTTGTTATATTGCGAAAATTCAATAATGAAAAATCATGTTAAATATAGATCTATTTAGCTTTTGGCTATTTTGTGTATTTTTTTTGGCGTCGTTTTTATACGAACGTCTATCGTTATAAATGTTGCTGTCAAAAAGGCAAAGAAAATCACGTCACACCTTTTTCGCCTATGAGATTTTCCTTTATATAACTCAAGTATGCGATTTTCACTCAATGAGAATGTCAACTCTCTTTTCTCCCCATGTATCGCTCTTCCTTTCGTGAGAAATCTCACTTTTTCTCACTTGGCATTGGCCCAGTTACAGGTGGCTTTTGGTTGCGACATGGCGATTCGATTTTGCGGTTGCCTCTGTCAACTTTTGAACTTTCTGAGGCGCCAAATATAAATGTTGCCAACTATTTTATAGAGAAAATTCAATTTGTTTCGATCTTTGCTGTGTTTAACATTTTAATTAGTGTCTTTAAAGTGTTAGTACGTTTTGAGGAAAAGGCTACAAAAGACTCGATAGTCTATCCTAGTTTATAAGATGTAAAAATAAATATAATAAATTTCAGTTTTGAATTAGGTTCGACAAAAACTTAGGCAAATGATCCTTTGTCTATTTAGAGAGTTCTATTTTCTTCCTTATCTATGAAAAAATGTTGCGGCTGCTTTTAAGTCAAAGCTTTCATATTCTTATGACAAACTGTTTACCTTTTAGAAATTGTTAATATTACAGTTTCCCTCCCTTCAATACTGTTTGAAGGTTTTAGGTATTGTTTTTCATGCGCGGGAATTAAATTGAATTGTTGTATATTCTTTAATTTTTGGCGGCTTTTTAAATTTGATTGAATTTCATTTTTTGTTTATATATTTTTTGTTTGTTTTTGCTTTGTTGATTTTGAGGTCTTAATCGTTGGCTGTCATGTTTTATTTTAGTGTTTGACTTTTGGGCGGGTCTATATGGATTTCAGTTAAGTGATGATAAATTGACAGTTGCTGAAGGTATCAAAAAATATTTGTATTCTCTTGAAAATTTGACATTGATGTTTTTGTTCTTTCTTAGAGATGATCGCGATTAAAGCAAAGTGAGTTATTAATTTTGAATGGATTGAATGTAGTGTCATTCCTAATTCCGGTTTCTTTAAAATAAGTTTGAAGAGTACTTAAAGTTCATATTTATCTTGTGGTTCATCTCTTGTGATTCTAAGACTTGTCATGTTATTCCACCATTTGGCGCTCCATGCGGCCCCGCCCTCTGATTTGTTGTTGTTTTTGCTTCTAGCCAAATAAAAGCTAACAAAAACGAATGCAAACAGCATTAACTTGATCAAATATATCGTCTATATACACACACACATACCTAACTACATATGTCTGTGTATAAGAAAATATTATATCATATATATATGCGTTATTTCATGCCCTGGTGCGATTTTTCGCATTTTTATTTTTATTCGAGTTTACTGAACAAGTTCTCGTCCCACGAAAATTTTGATTCCAAAAAAAAAGAGAAAAAATGTGTGTAGCTGTTGGTCTACGGTCGTTAACGTTGTCTATGGCCACTTTGGGTGTCTGGTGTGGGTGGTTTGATTGAGTTTTCATTTATATACATATGTATCCCTATATATGTATGTACATACAAATATATTCTTTGGGCTTTGGTCAATCGGTTGGCAACCAAAGTTTCGTTTGTCTGCTTTGTTTTGATATTTGGTAATTTTGCTGTTGTGGCTCAAACATTTATTTGAACTACCGTTTATAGTGGTTTGCATATTGTAAAAGGAAAAGAAAGCAAAGTAACGAAACCATAGGCAAGACTCTTCGATTTTGGCCATATTAAGTGTTGTTTCTGTGTGTGAGCTGAAATGTCTTCAAAACTGATATCATCGTCGTTTCACAGTACGCCCCTAAATGATTGCTTTAAGGTGGGCGCGTTTGAGAGACGTTTGGGTAAGTTTTATATACCAAACCATTCTGTGTCTGTGTGGGAGACTGTTTAAATAAAGCCATCGATTAACCATATGAGGTCAAGTTCATGACAACTTGAAACGAAATAAAATTCATTCATAGGCATAAGACGTTTGCCTCAATGAGAGAAGTAGGCTTATAGAAATTAAATAATATAACTTTTCTGAATCATTAATTAGCTCAATATGGTGGCTTTAGTAAATGATTATCAATATATGGGTTTAGGTTTAACGACATATAATAGTTAGAAATATTCGTTTTTGTTTTTGCTATATTTGTATGGGGTTCTAATTAACCATAATCTAATCGTTAAGTGGAGTAGTAAGGTTAATATCAAACTAATGAAAAAGGTCTTGGAAAAAGCCTTAAAAATGTTACGAATTGCATATTCTGGTATTTCGATTTATATTATAGATTTTATAATTAATTTGTCCTATTAATTGTATTTTATTTGACTATGTAGCAAAGTGTAGATATAACTATTTATATATGGAGCAATTTTTCAAGAAGCTACAAATGTACATAACATTTTATGAAAATGAGTCAAATCTTTGTATAATTTCTAGAAACTCTTCTAGAAAAGCTTTCCGTTCCTAGACACAAACCTTAAAATTATTATCATATAACTGAGAAAGTCTTTCCCGAAAGTTTGTTTTCTGCGATAACTGCGATGAAGACAAACAAAAGTTGACAGTCTTATCTAAAACTTTGGGTTTCATTCCACTTACTATTAAGGCATATCTTGGTATCCCCATTTAGTTAGTTATGCGTCACATCTGCAGTGCAAGGTGTATTTGATACAAGTCTAGCGATGGCCAACTATGGGGATTACGACAATTTGGGTAGCTTAACAGAAGAAGGAAAAAAAATGTATTTAAATGTTATTTAATAACGATTTTTCTTTTGTTTTGTTTTACAGATGCTCTCTTAGCTGATTTGCAGAATAGTGTGCCGGGTCAACAGCAGCCACAATATGGCACAGTTCAACCCAAGCTAATTCATCCGCAACCCCAACAACAACAGCAACAACAACAACAGTTTGTGGATAATACACCTGGCTATGGCAGTCTGCGGGGCAAAGCCCAACCTCAGGTGGTGAGTAAAATATAAGAGTCAGATATTGTATAAATATTAATGACCCATTTCTCTTTTTCTCTTGCAGTATCAAGAACATTATAGCGTAGAGACACGATCACCCACAGCTGGCGAATTTAATGGCTCGTCTAATGGGTATCAGAATCAGAACCATCAGGGTTCACTGCCACGCAAGGTTGTTAACTTCAACAATGGTCAATCAACGCAGCAGAATGCCTCTGGTTTGTCCGAATTAGATTCATTGTTGCAAGATTTGCAGAATGCTCGCTACAACAATGGAACCGAGAAGAAGGGTATGCAGATCTTTGATTACACATAAGCAAAAGTTCTTTTTATTCAAATTATGCTTTTCTTATCTAGATATCGAGGTTCCGGCCAATTATAGCAATCCAGTCTCGAAATATAATACCTTCAATAGCTATGCCACTGTCGAGGAACGTCCCACCATGGATAGTCTCCTGAGCGAATTGGATAATGCCCATATCTATGCCATACCCAATGGGTAAGAATGTTAAACTTTATTCTAGAATGTACCTACAAATATTTATCTCTTGTCTCGTCTTACTAGATCTGCTCATAAATCACCAACACCTGGACGTCATGTCACCATCACGGTGCGGGAGACAAAGACGGAAAAGCTAACAGGGCCCGATGGTCCAGGTATTTACACATATCTTTTTATCTACTCTTATAACCCCGATTTACTCATCAATTCTTTCATTCGAATTGCAGTTGGAACCGTTGAGGAACAGATTGTTCAGCAGAAAGATTCATATACACCGAATCATGCAGTTCCCTCAGTTCACCAACAACATCAGGGATATAGCACATCGCAAGCCACAAAAGAATTAGATGATCTAATGGCCTCATTGTCGGACTTTAAGGTAAGTCCGTAAGAAACGTTGCCTCGTTATTGTTAGAATTATTATATAAACTTTGGTATAGTCGTTTTAGTTAGATCTTAAATAATGTTTGTATTATAGAAGTTAATTTAGTACATTTAATTGAAGAGGGTTTTTGATCCTCTAAAGTGATCATATTTCCGTACGTGTTTTAGACTGATTAAATCAATTTCATTTCAAACTAGGAGAGGCTAAAGCTTCAGCTTAAAGATCAGATGTAATTCGGATGTAAACGTATTTCAGTAAAAGATGATGTTCTATAGCAACTAAAAATATTACTGAACAAATAAATAATTGTTCCTTTATCATAACTGAAGTAAATAGCAAAGATAAGAAATGTTGGCAAAGATAGACATGATATGATATGATGAATTTTTGACCTTTTAGTAAACGACTGACAAACAGTTAACGTGTTTTTTGTTCATAATAATTAAAAGAGCCTGTATTAAGTAATTCATTGTATGTGATGGTTATTTAAATCACTTGTTGCAATGTATTTGGCATGTTAGTATTTATTTATTCCACTTTTTTCACTCTTATTACCTCATCAACGTACGAGCATCGTCTACCGGTTTACTATACCGGTTTGGGCCAAATTGTTTCAATTTGGTGCAAAGTCAGATATATGTCAATTGACAATACAAAAAGACTGAATATTGTGGGAGTTCACAATAAATAGAAACAAATTTTATATGTCAATCTGTCACAAAAGTATGCATTAATTGGGATTTCTTGCTGATCAAAGAGTGCGAATGACTTTATATAGTTCTGTGTACTGAGATATAATAGAGATAGAGAGCTTTATCCATAAATTTGAAACCTTACTTACTTTAGATTCAATTAGACTTTTAGATCAGAGAAAACTGTTAAAACTGTTAAACTGTTTCTTGTATATCACAATATTTCTAAATAATAGAAATGAAGTATGTATTTTGTGGCATATAAAATAGAAAATGTAATCCATCCAGTTTATTTATAGATTGAATATTATGTTATGTTCGGAGGTCATTTCGATATTAAAATCGAAATTCTGCATCTGATAAGATATCTTCTTACATAGTATCTTAAAGGCCAATAAATTTGTTTTGTTTTGGATAAAACTTCTTTAGAGAAAGGAAGACTCTTTCCTTGTGCTTTTAAATTTGCAGTAGCTTAATGCAAATATAAACACACTAAAAGAGTTGCAACAGACATAAGTTAAGTGTTCTATACTTTTTATGTCTAAATACAATCCGAATATGTGTATATATATTGTTTCTCCTGCTTATTATATTTATGATCAAAGCCAAATGTTTTCACTTTTTCACCTGTCTGAGTGTTACGCTTGCTTTGCCTAGCGTCAAAATAAAAATTGCATATGGCCGGACGGACCCATGGCAAAGGCTTCCTTCTTCTCGTCAAATTAAAACTGTTTGGATATTTTTAGCACTCAAAACAACACCCCAACGTTTTGTTAGATTGTATAAAAGTACATGTGTAGTTGTATGTGTAAATGTGCTCTGTTGGTAATAAAAACCATAAAATCAACATATTTATCATATTCATTCGAGTGACGCATGTCGCTCAAGCGAAGAATAGTATATGGCCTCACGCTCTGGCCCAACTTTCTCTTCTTCCTCTGTCTCCATCTACCCACGTTATGTGGGTAGGTGCCCTTAGTGGCCATGTAACCACGAGTGTCAGAGACCTATCAAAAGCTCTTGACTTTGACATACGTGAAAAACGTGAATTGAAGGTGGACATTTTTATTAGATAGATAAATTTGGTCATACCTTAATGATCGTCGATTATGGGAGTGCTATAATTATATTGTGTCAAAGTTTTTCTCAATTTATTGCACACGGCGCTAAAATACAGCCCCCAATCACCCAACCATTCCTTCTTTCGTTATATATATGTGTATACATATATATATTTAGATAAATCTCTGGCTGATCCGATTAATTAAAGCATCAATCAATTGTCGAGTAAACAAAACATTTGCCTTATTTGCATGCATTTCCGTTTCTTTTGCTTTAGAATAGATTTTTATTTATCTCTCTGTCTCTTTTTCACACTTTATATATTTCCATCTCACTTTTTTGTCTTTCTGTCGGACAGTTGTTTTTAGAACTTTTCGGACATTTCGTACACAACTCATGATCATAATGATGATGTATTTCAACAGATGTGCTCTGCATTGTGACTCTATACCCTGCTGCTTTCCATATGCTAGATGGGCATATTAACTGTTCACTATATAAACAAATCGGTTGTGATCATATACATATATATATCAAATCTTTGGTGATCTCGTAAATGTGTATAAAGTCGTCTATTCTTATCTTGATCGGCATTTAAAAGACACTTCAACTAAATGTTTGCAAGAATGAATTTCTTAATCTTTGAGATTATAAAAAATAGGCTACGAGGTCTAGTAGAAAAGTATTTGCTTGCAGACTGCCTCTAGAACAGAAGATCGGGTGTCTTTATGAATAGTCTTTTATAACTATATAAAATAAAAAATATATTATTATAACTATTTAAGTAGGAAAAGAATCTTTTTAATTAACGTTGGAAGTTTGTTCTCAATATAAAGCCATTTATGGCTGCATATCTGTGACTACCAAATAGTTAACTTAAATTAATAACTAACTGAAATAGAAACACTTTTTTTTTTTTACAAGCAAAAAGTGGCTGCATATCTGTGACTACCAAATAGTTAACTTAAATTAATAACTAACTGAAATAGAAACACTTTTTTTCTTTTTACAAGCAAAAGTGTATTTCTTCTTCGTTGTCTTCAATTATAAATTTTTGCATATTGTTTGTATTTATTGCGACTAGCACGCGCTTGTTCCATATACAAATTGGATAATGACAGACATGGGTTATGTATATATATATTTCTTTTCCTTTCCTTTTTCCCCCGATATTGGGTCAAGGCTGCGTCTGCAGTTGGAGTATATACATATATAACAGAGTGTCTCTGTGTCCTTGATGGCAGCTGCAAATGGAAGTAATCAATTAAAATATTTTAAGTGAAATGAGTCTTCAGAAGTCAGTTCCATGTAAACAAATCGAAAAATTCTGTGAAAAGACCATTTTCTGCTTTTAAGTGATTGATTTATTTGGGTTATTTGAGGAGTGGTTGATATATGGATTTATGTATTTGCAAAGTGTGTTTTATATCTTTTGTCTCGTTATGCATTTATTTTTAGTCATTTAGCAATCCATTCCAATCAAGAGCATTCTTTTTTAATACATACAAGCTTTTCCCATATTATAGGAAGTAGGTATTTGCTATAATAGTCGTTATTTTATTATGTTGTTTGCAAACAGTTCAAAATTTTAAAGAACTAAATGAATATAAACTCATAAAATCCATTTAAAACGATTAGTTGGACTGCTATAAAACTTCCAAGACCAAGACCCAAAATGAAAATACATCTATCAACTTTAAGGCAAAGTTATGTATTTATATTTGAATTATGTCTGTCAAATAAATTTGCCCATTTAAAAGTATATGTAGACATCTAGATAGCTATACATTTTCTATACTTCACAAAAGTGTAAACGTTTTTGCTATAAAGAGAATTAATACAGTGCTCTACAGCAGTGGTTGATATATGGTTCAGGTTTGGGCAATTTTATGGGGGAAAGCATTATCAAAATTGAGATATACAACAATAGATTTTGAAGAGATAAATTTCCTCTCTTTGTCTGCCATTAATCTTTTAATCAGTTATATTAGTTGTTACTCAAAACAACTTGGCAACATTTGTTGACCCTAAACAACTGCAGTATGGTAACCTGTGGGGAAAATGAATAATGAATAATTTTTATTGATTAAATTATTTAAGTTTTGAAATTCGGGAGAGAAAATAAATAACATTTATTCCCCATAAAAGTTGTTCTATTTTCTATTCTTCTATTTTCATACACATAACTTATTTTGCTTCAATAAAAAAGAGTGCTTTCCACGCACTTGTCCAAGATCAATTTAAAGAATTATAGTGTTAAGCCAAATAAGTTTTCATTTCTCGGAGGATTTTGCTTATATCTTTTCTAAATTTCTTTACATAGTTTCATTCAAAGCACATATTTCGATAAATACTTAAGGTCTATTAACAACCACCTTTATTCAAAATATACATATATTTTATAGAAATATAAAGAGTATTTTATTTATTCCATTAAAAGAATTGGATATGTAGGAATGCTTGGTATCCGTTGATATTTATTCACTTTGTAACTTGTGTACAAAACCAATAAAATTGAGTATTATTAAACATGTAAAATGATTTGTTCCGTGCTCAGGATGTGTGAGATCTTGAAATTTGCATATTGCATTTTAGAAATTCTTGCATCTTAAAAATTGCAAGACAATACGCTCACAAAGTATTCAAACGATTCGTGAAATTTTAGATGTCTGTCATTTAGATATTCGAAATCAAATTAATTAAATATTAATTACTAGGTGAAATTTTTTTCATTTTTGGCATCATTTCGATGGTCAGCCTCCCAAGCAAACGAAATTAGCTCATAATGCAATCAAGCGGATTAGAAGAGGGCCAAAGAGTGAGAAGCAGAGTGAAGGGGGATGATAAGTCTAGAAAATTGCAATTCAATGTCATTGACGAATAATATGATACATATATTTATATATATAAACATAAGATATAGCATGTATGTATAAATAATTTATATGTATTTATGTATACGCATGTGAAGGCAATTCTGTGTCTGTTAATTATTTAATATCATTTTCAATTCTGAAACGGACGGACAAGGCGTGTCCGTGACTTTTGTTGATATGATAAATATGAAAATGAAATAGGCTTTTCCATTCACCATCCCCCTCTTACTTCCTCACCGTCTGTCGATTCTTTCCCTCTCACTCTCAGTCTATCATTTAGCCACAAAAGAAATAAAAAAAAAAAAAAACCAAGAAAAAATCGAAAATATATTTCGTATATAAACAATATTGCACACGGCACCTCGGATTTTGTTTAGCCCATAAGACGTGGGCAGACAAACGGACAGATGGAGAGACAGTGACCGCCTCCGCCTTGCCGCCACCCCCCTGCCTTCGCTCCACTCCCTCGCCCCTGTCAACACTTTTCTCCACATAGAGTCCATTTTAGCTACTATAGTTTTTCAACATTGCAAATCATTTGCATGGCTATTTTTGAACAAGTTTTTTATTTTTTCGTTCGTTTCTATAACTAAATACATACACACACCCCTGTCTTTGTAGTCGTATAATATACATATATATATATATATATGTTTATGATCTTTCATTGCCAATCTCAATTGGCAATCTACTATGTAGCCGGCATTTCTTACCATTTCAACAGAACGAGATTTCCTCTTACATACTTGGACTTTTGTTTACCCTGCTCCCGAATCTTGTCTATCTTTCATATTGCATCTTTTAGCGTGTGCCATCAGGTTTTATGGGGAAATCCTGTTTGGCCACCCGGCTGGCATCCAATTTTATTATGGTCTAACCAAAACGACGTTTTTTTGAATTTTCATTATTATTTGTATACGATTCGGAGATCTTTAAATAGACAACGCTAAACGCCCAATTGCTATCGTCCAAGAAATAATAAAATATCAGGAGCGGAGTTGGGGGTTGAAAATAAGCTAAAGTAAACTAATAACACAATTCTGAGTAATATGTAGAGAAAGAATTAGATTATTTGTAGTCTGAGTGTTAAACTGTTTATCATGGCTTTCAGATGGGCAACTTGGAAACCTAGTCGAATTTGAAATTATATAAAGATCAATGTAATTAAAGTTTGATAATTGTTTTCTGTTTTTGCAACTAGATTGAACAACATTATAATGTTAGGTTTATATAGTTAAAAATCCCAATTACTATCGTCAGATTTGTTTCATCGTTTAAAGACATCTCTTCGCTACTTTGGTTTGATTTTACTTCTAAGGATAATTACTAAAATTCCTTGAAGACAACACGGAAATATTCTGTTTATGTCTAAAGTTTTGACTTTACTCAGCTTAACTCTTTTTTGATAAGCATCTCGTATGTTGATTTGTTATATTCAAATACAAAGGTTAATTAGTCGTTGAAGATTTTGAACCGTCCCCGATTATAAGCGCCAAAAACGATGCTCAATTAGGCTTCTACTTAGTTAGTTCTTGGTAGATGAACACAACATACACACACACTAACACACATTTTTGAATATACACACAGATAAAATGCAAAAGTTTATGAAAGAAAAATATTGAAATGGAAACTCGCACGGTGAAGACTAGATCTCTATACACACACACACACACACATACATATATATAGATACTCCCCTCCCACACTTGTACCCACCCACATTCACCTCCATCCCCATTTGATTGTCACCTCCCCCCTCCCGTTTGTCTAGAAGCTTCTCCTGTTTTTCGTATTTTTGGCAATGAACAAGAACTACGTCAACGTATGTGTGGAAGAGCGTCGTGCGCAACGAAGCAGGAGAATCTGCCCCAAAAACCAAGAAGAAGAAGAAGGAGAAACTGAACAAAATTTGTTGTTGCTTCTTGTTGAAAGAATATGATTTTTTGTTCTTGTTGTTGGTATTTTTCTCGTGTGCGGCTAAAAGCAAAAGTTTTTGTGCTAGCACTGGCATAACGTTCTATTCAGTCGAGGCAGAGACATCACCAAAGTAGGAAGATCTTACAAAGACTAGAGCAACAAATATTTGCTTAATTAACTTGTACTAAACGAAAAATATCGACTTTAACTTATTATATTGCAGGTTACCAACGGAAGTAGCAACGGTACTCAGTATCCAAGTCAACATTCTGCCACCATACACCATCAGACCGTGACTGATTACGCTCATCCCAATAAAGGAACACAACAGGCTCACCTAACGCAAACTATCGAAGAGACGACCATCGTCGAAGAGGATAATCGCGAGGATCAATTGGATTCTATGCTAGGCAATTTACAAGCCAATATGAGTCGTCAAGGTGTTAATACTGTGCAAAAGGGCTGCTGCAATGCATGCGAGAAACCAATTGTTGGCCAAGTGATCACCGCATTGGGCAAGACCTGGCATCCGGAGCACTTTACCTGCAATCATTGCCAGCAGGAATTGGGAACACGCAATTTCTTTGAACGCGATGGTTTCCCCTATTGCGAGCCGGACTATCACAATCTGTTCAGTCCACGTTGTGCATACTGCAATGGTGCCATATTGGATAAGTGTGTGACGGCATTGGAAAAGACCTGGCATACGGAGCACTTCTTCTGTGCCCAGTGTGGCCAGCAATTCGGCGAGGAGGGCTTCCATGAGCGTGATGGCAAACCATACTGCCGCAATGATTACTTTGAGATGTTTGCCCCGAAATGCAATGGCTGCAATCGGGCCATAATGGAGAACTATATTTCGGCCCTGAATTCGCAATGGCATCCCGATTGCTTTGTGTGCCGGGTAAGTTAAATTTTCTCTTCATTATCTGATCAATCGATCTATATGGCATTCTCAAATATTTTCCACACATACAATATAGGACTGCAAGAAGGCCGTGCGCGGCAAATCCTTCTATGCCATGGAGGGTAAACCAGTCTGCCCACAATGTGTGGGCGTCGATGAGGAAGAATAAAGAAAAAAACAATGAGAAAGAAAGCAAAATGCAAATGGAGATGCGTTGGATAAAGTGACATTTTAAAAATGCTCCAACAACGTTTCTTCTCTTTCGAATTTTTTATTCAACATCATCGTCATCATCTTTGTTGAAGTTCAGCATAGACAACGAAAATAGCCTTTAGCTAGATACATTTTTGTATCTGTCAGTGGGCTCCCAGTTTTGCGGCGTGCCACTTTTTTTTTATATTCTTTATCATCATCAGCAACAGAAACAGCGGCAGCGGCAGAAGCAACGGCAACAGCAGCAGCAGCTGTTCTGTCTATTTTCGTTAGCAAAACAACAATTTAACCTCAAGCCTCAATAACAACATCAACTACAATTTCCCTTTCTTCCTACCTGACCCCGACCCCTTTTTAAGTTTCTTTCAGGGAGTAGGCGTATCCTGGCCGGCACACTGGACCTTTCCATCAATGATCAGGTCCGGTTAGAGCCGCCAGTGAAAAGTCGTCTAACTCCAAAATGAGATTATGGTCTTTTTGCCCCTTTTGCCCCCTTCTCACCGAATGTTGAACTATTTACTATGAAATGTTTTGCTTTTAGGCTTAAGTTTTTAGGTACACTTTTTAAATTTAATCTTCAAAACAATATTGTAATTTGTTTTTGTAAATAAAATTTAAATAATTAAATATTATAAAAAAAAACTTAAAAAAAAAAAATACAAAAAAAAAAACAACAAACAAACAAACAACCAAAAAAACACAACAAGCACAACTTTGACACAACTGAGGTCAAGGTAGAAGACCTTGACTTCTGGTTTGACCTTCAATTTGTTGTAGTTGTTGTTGTTTTTGCTGTATTTGTTGCCATTGTTGTTATAAATAAATGAATTACAATATTGTTAGCAAGACTTAAATTTCGACTACCAAAAAGGCACGCAATGTAGATTTTTATTTTTGTGAATGACCTAAGGATTTTTCAATATGTTTATATAGAAAACTTAGTCAGTTGAGATACCCTATAACAAGTAAAGTCAATCAAATTTGCAATTAATATAGCATTCTTTTATTTATTATTTAAACAATATCTCTAATTTCTATGGAAATAATATATGACAAGCATTTGGCAGTAATTTTTCGCACTTGTTGAACTTCAGTTAACAAAAATGTTAATCTCTTTCTATTTGGTGGCTATTTAACCACATAAGATCATTTCGATCTAAGCAATTAGCAGTAGCCTACGTAAATAAGGATCATACTGGAATGATTTCTCTCAAACACTACTTTGTTTTTAAAATTTCTTGATGCACCATATGCAGGCAGAGCATTTCTTTCAATATTCATACAAATGTCAAAATGGCAAACTGATTTTGATTATTTTGATTCCAGTTTTGAAGTTAGAAACACATAGAAAGCTTCTATGTTTTTCTAACACACGCAATAACTGAATATATACCCTTTGCAGTGTATGCAGGGTATTAAGATTAATTGTACAATCATTTGACTTTATTGTTTGAAATAGATTTATTATTAATCCCCCTAGCTCGTTTCTGCCTTCGAAATGCTTTTAGAATTCGTGATATAAATATTAGAAGATCTAAATATAAATGGATTTTATATGGATACAATGTAAATGCTTATTTTGGCATATTCCAAAGAAAATTTTAATTGATTCTTATCGATTGTTTTCCCACCATTTGACTTACATTGTTTCAGTAGAAACAATTACCTAATACACCTGTTGTTTATTCAGTTGCCGAGGGGTTCTTCAGTCTACGATTTTCCATTTTCCATTTATACATTCAGTTTACAGCTGCCCAAAACATATCACGTTCTTTCTATTATTTAATTATTTTTTTGTTTAAAGAAACATTTCATTCGTTCGTTTTGTTTGTTGTCTTGGATATTGGCCAAAAGCGTGCGCAAATTGTTATTGTCTTCGGACTTTTTTTTCGCTAAAAAGAAATGTTTTTCCATAAAGAAAAGACAGAACATTGCGAAAGATCATGAAAAACACAGAAAAACTTGCAAATGTCGTTCCCAATGGATTCCTGCATTTTTATCTTCCTTTTTTCTTCCAATCAGCCGGCAATATTAAGCAATTTTCAGAGTGTGAACTAATTTATATATATTTGACTAGAGATGAGTAGGTGATTAAGGTGTTTAAGAGAGCTTAGTTATTCTTCTTCAAAGAATCCTTTAAGATACTAAATTCATATTCATTTCGATCATGAATATCCTGACTTCTTTGCATAGATTCAGTAAAGAAATGAAGGATTATAAGGATTAATTCCAAAGATTCATAGAATTGTATAAATCATTAACTTCTTATATAGAACTAAAGTGTCCAAAAACAGTGCCCAACTATTACTGATAAATTTATTTATTAATTCTTTAGTTATATGTTTTGAGTTCAAATAAGTAAATTAAATTTTTTACTTTCAATCACGATGTCCTCTATAAAATTGCCACCTACAACATCTTCTGTGCACAGTGGGTTGTTGTCAATGATATTCCCCTTGCCACAAATTAAGAAAATTTTGAACTAGATTCTCTCTTGTCAGGCGTAACAATTCGCATAGTTGATGTATAAGAAAAAAATCAAATCATGTCGTTATTCCGTGGTGCCGGGTCCGCTTTGGTTATGCTATATGGCAACTAATTTATGGACGTAATTAGCCTCTGGCAAGAGGACTGTAAAAAGAAAAGGCATTTGGCATCATAATACATCATTAGAATTGTGGCTTTCCGTTTTATGATTTTCAAATACAATATAATTGCCAAAATCTGGCTACATCTGTGTGTTTGTTGTGTCTTTTCAAATTTAACGGCGTAGTAATAATTTTGTGTGTTGGTACACTTTATATACTTATTATTATTATAATTTTGCCTGGGGCTGTAAACTAATTTTGTGAATTTTCTAATTGTTTCTCAATGTCATTTTTCGATTCTTTGCAGGATTGCCGACAACCTTTCCAGGGTGGCTCATTTTTCGATCATGAGGGTCTGCCATATTGTGAGACACATTATCATGCCAAACGCGGTTCATTATGTGCCGGCTGCTCGAAACCCATCACTGGTCGCTGTATTACGGCCATGTTTAAGAAATTCCATCCGGAACATTTTGTCTGTGCCTTCTGCCTGAAACAATTGAACAAGGGTACATTCAAGGAGCAAAAGGATAAGCCATATTGTCATGCCTGCTTTGACAAGATATTTGGTTGAATAATTGATTTGAAAGAAAAGCAAAAACAACAACAAAAAAGAAAAGAAACCTATAGTTATGATACACACTGTTTTTATACGATTTACGAATGTTTTACCGATTATATTACATATACTTACCATACCATATATATAACTACTTATATATATATATATACAGAAAAATAATACATCTGTGCTTTTATATAACCGAGTCAAATTAGTAATTTAATTAAACCCAATCACATGCAATGCAAAACAAAATGCCAAAATAATAAATCGCGAAACGTAAGCAATTAGTAGGCAACTAATCCTAATCCAATTATAATGGTCACTTGATATTTTTACCCCGTTTAATATATACAAAAAGACCATTCAAAATGATCAATGAATTCAATAAATAAATCGGACAAATAATAAAAATGTGTTTTTTTTTTTTTAATATTCTATAGATTGCTTTTCGGTGGTTATTAAAAATATATAAAAAGAAAGTAGAGGGTGCTTTATTTGGAGGTTCTATTTGCAAATGAGTGGCAAATTTTGAAAATATTTTATTTGTTCATGTTTTAAACTCTGAATATTTCTAATTCGTGCAAACAATATATACTTTGGCATTCAACTGCATACCCTCTGAGGCTTAGGTACTCTATATTACAATCTCAGAAGGCTTTTGCCTAATTTCATCTTAAGGAAAGAATTTCCAGGATTTTTGAAAAGTTTTCGGGTTCTAAGCTTTCCCTGTTCCTCGTTTTGCAGTGAGCTATCGTTTGAATCTAGTTTGAAAGCTAAAAAATATTTTTAAAATATTTGAACGATGAATAATGGAAACAGTCTTATCGTCTGCATGATTTTCTTTAAAACAAATTGCCTGAGACATTTGTCAAATAATGGCCCCATTAAGTATGCAATGAATTTATTTGCTCATATAAGCTTAATTTAATTGTACCATTTATTTTAATAGCACTTCATGAGATCGTGCGATAAATCTGATGTCATTAATCAAGCAATCAATTCTTGATTTATAGCAACATGAAGTGGGCCATTTGGCGGGGAATTCCCTTAGCTGATAGCATGGCTCTGTTAACGATATAGCCAAGACACAAACCCAGCATCTGTTCCTCTGTAGTTCAGGGTCGCCGTCTGCTGGATAGTTGTATGTTTGTATGTATCTTGTTTGCGCACCAAAGCCAACAATAAATGATAAAAAAAATTCACAAATTCCCATCTCTGGCATCACACATGTTGCTCTCTCTCCGCACACACACACACACACACACCCACACACCGAGGGGCTCACACAGATACTCTGACACGCATACAGTTAAAAAAGTGATGCCGGCCGGCGTGGCAATAGTACTATGGGCAATCTTAGCACTCTGTATGATATGGAATCAAAGATAAAAGGGTCATAAAATAAAACTTTCTAGGCATGAGATCAAAGCATACAGAAATACTCTGACTGGAAAAAAGGATTTGGATCCCGATGATTCAAAATTATTTTGACCACAAAGATCTCAAAGCGAAAGGGTCAATTTTGAACAAGATGAAAAAACGAAAACCTTTTCAACCGACCGAAATACTTTCTGATATAGTAAGATATCTGAAGAAATGCTTCATAAAATATGTGTTGTAATTTTTTGTATAAAAAGTAAACAGAATGTCCCATTGTGGGTTGGGAGGTTTTTTTATTTTTGGGTTATTGCCACCTCACTCGCACTTTTGCCACTTGACATTGAAGGTCTCCGGAGGCATGCTCAGGCAAATTACCCACATTTCCCTGGAATAAGTGTGCGTGAGTCTTCTGTACATATGTATATATATTAATATATACCTCGTCTCTGGTATGTGTTAGTCAACTCGACTCTTTGGTAGGGTCTCTGCAGCACGCCCGTTTGTTATGAATCAGTCAGTTGGCTCTGTAGTCTAACGTCTCTCTCTCTCGCTCATTCAATTTTCATCCGTTGGACGTGCTGGTCGGTTGGACGGTCGTGTGCCGGTTGTTGTTTTTGTTGTTGCTATTATTGTTGTTGTTACTGTTCGGCGTGGGTGTGTATACGAATACATTTTCTATTTAATTAAGTTGAATTTTCAACGGCAACCCATATAAAGTTTAGCGAAAAAGAATTCAAATTTAAAGAGAGTAAATTTAGCTTAAAGATTTTTTTTTGGTTCTGTTGATTGGCGCCAAGAAGAGACAAACGAAGCTACAGGTTGGTCTCATTCGTATCTCATTTTGTGTGTGTGTGTTTGTGTGTATCTAAAAGAAGTCATCTGACTCGGAAGAGAATCTACCTACTTGTTGGTGATGTAATAATAGCAAATATCCTCAGTTAAGTCTAGTTAATCGAGTCCTTTTTACAGGGTGTGTCAATGAAATGTTTTTTGGATAAGTGAATTCAATTAAATAGATTGCATTGGGTGCGTGTGTATGTGTATCTGTGTGTCGATTGTGCTCCAATTTGTCAGAGTACGTATGTATATATGTATGTACATATGTAAATACAAGTGAAATTAATCATTGCCTTTTGGCTGCAGTTTTCCGTGTACTTTTTTGTTGATTGACTTCACTTAAATTCATTTAAATTGCATTATAATTCCAATTTAACACACTTTTTTGTTGTTGTAGTTGTTCAGATTCAAGGTTATCATTGACCATGTATGTATGTATATGGAAAGCGTCCAAGTGTCGTGCTCAAAGGGAGTGTCAGTTGAACAAATTTGTGACAATTTTCGTTATACACACGCCAAGCGATGTGTTTATTACAAGTGGCCAAGCGATTTCTAATCGACCATTAAATGATCAGTCTGGCAATGCTTGTCAAACTGTATTTAGGGCTTTGAGGCTTATCTTTTGGGAATTTTGCGATTTACATTTTGTTTGTTTATATGCTTGTCTGCTTGCCTTCCTGTGGCTATTTGTATTGTGGTAGCTGCTTAAGCACGCCCCTTTTCACACCCTATAATATGTAAAGTATATTTGTTATGATATGAGCTTAAATCTTCTAAGAAACTGCTTATGCCAATCTGATTAGTGGTAGAAGTTTTAAAATGAAAAGGATATGAAATTTGAAAAAGGTTGACAGTCTGGATCAATGATCTATTCAAAGAGTGGATATTCCTCTCTGGTCCACTTCGTCTATACACACATTTCTTATGTGAAACATGACCATATCAGACTAAGTAATTGTTCAAGTACAAACTACTTCATACCATTTTAATTTATTAGTCACTTTTTAATAATATTCGTCTTCCATTTTTAATCTAAATCGAAATACCATTAAAGAGACCAATTGAAAGGGTATTTCAAACATGACATCACAGTGGCAGTTTGTCACTTATTTCCATTTTCATTTTGGATGAGTGTAAGCAAACAATATTGTTGGGCTTTTTTGTATTTTTATTGGATCTGATATGATGTGGTTTTCCATTCGAAGCAGCAGTCAGCTGCTCTAAGCAGTTGTAGACTGATTTGGTTGGGCATATCAGACATTACACGACGGTGATGGAAATAAGTGAGGCAATAACTATTCTGAGAAATCCACAAAAGCAAACCGAATACGTATACAATGTCGGGCGGGAAAAAAAGCCGAGCATCGTCTTTTTATCACCGGCGACAGTGAGTTTAGAGCTATACCTGATAATTGATTGCTAATTATAGTTAAATTGGTTTTTTTTTTCATATCACGACTTTATGCATGTGTGTTACATGCAGCGTTTCCATGTTGAGAGCTTTTAAGATTACCTTTTTGGGACAAAGTGTTGGCAAAGTTTAATCTGGTTCAGCAAAGTATTTAGTGAAAATAATTAATCATTTATGGCATAGGTCAAGCTCTTTTCTCACAGTAGAAAATTAAAGCTGAGTCTTTTCATTAGTAAAGATATAAAATACAGAGGAACTCTTCTTGTTATATATGTATATTGATATTTAATTATATCGCTTTATCCTTTACATATCTAAATATATAAGATTTATATACACTGTTGTTTATATCTCTATTTATTTTATTTTTGCTGACATTGGTAAACGATTTGGCATTAAAAGCCAAACTGATTATTTGGTTTAATTGAATGACATAACAATATACTACTTTATAAAAGCTATTTCCAGTCATTTCCATGATAATAGAATTAAAAGTAGACAATCGATTGACCAATAGTTGCTCCACTTTTCCCATTGCTACCACTTTTACTACACTCAATGAACTATTAAGCATAAACAAGCAATACAATTGTGAAGTTCTTTTCATTGATTTTTAGCCGTATGCAGGAGTATGATAATTCTGGTTTAGTCAAAAATGTTTGACAATATATAAAGTGAAAGGTAATCAATATGATAAAACTAGAAGAACAAAAATATAGGAGGGCAAACACCGATTTTCGTTTCGGGGTTTTACAGTGAGGATCAAAAGTGATTAGACGTTTACAGCATACTACATTTGGTTTAATACTTCTTTCACATACATACATATACATATACATATGTAGGTACATATGTATAAACAAATAAAAATTAGAATTTCTACAAAAGTAAACACTTGTTTCTTCTTCTGCTGAGCTTGTCAGTATATTAGGGAATGTTTTAAATGGCTTTGCTTTGCTTTGCTTCTTTTGCCTAAATTGTGTACTTCAAGAGGTTATTACTGTTAAAAAAAGAATAAACAAAATGTTTCTTATTTCTGAATTTACGTTATGGTAATCTTTATTTCATTACGCATTGATTACAATAAGAAAAAAATATATATTCGTATTTAGTTTCAAGTTTTTGCTATAAAACGAAACATATTTTTATCATACGAAGCTCTTCAAATTGTAGACTTTTGCTTAAAATGTTTGACAATAACAATTAAGCTAAAAGGTTAATTATATTTCATTTTATTCTTAACATTTTCTAAAAGACAGTGTCCCCATTAATATGGATTAAACTGTATTCATCCAATATCAAAACGTGCATATAATTTAAGCATTTACTACATTTAGTAGTATGTATTATTTAATTTTAGTGCCCAGTACTGTAAACCATTTTGATATCAAGCACTCAAATTTTATAATACATTATTTAAATTGCGGCAAATCACCACGATTATAAGTACATACATAAACAGCTGTCACCATATAAATACTATGAGTGGTCTTACTTATGATAGTGTTCCATGATACGACACAGTTTGGAATGCCGAGTGACCAACCTCCCCCACTAGAGAATGCAATAAAAGAGCTTTCTTTAGAAACTCGAGTGGTTGATGACTGTATAGAAATTTGCCCAACACGTGAATGAGAATGATAAGAGTATTAACTTCTATGTCGGCGACAGTCGACACAAAGTTTTAATTCAGTTCCATTAACAATTTTCTTTTTTTTTTTTTTTGTACTAAAGAGAAGTCAGGTTTAATCTTCTTCTACATTAAAAAAATGGCGTTCTTCATTGGGAAAGCCAGACTCCTGACTGCTAGGATCTGGTTTCTCTTCATCTAGAAGACAATAGATATCCTCGTATTCTTGTTTCTTGATCTCATCGCCCAATTTCTTCCAGAAAGGTCTGCAGCGATTTTTCCATTGCCGCAGATTAAAGAAGGCGCAATATTGTTTGGTAGATGCCTTCAGCATTGCCATATACAAGGGAGTTATTTCATCGGCCATGAGTTTAGCCAACAAATAGTTGACCATTTTCTTGCTGATCATATCGTTAAAGTCAATATAAATGTGTTTGGCCTGCTCATAGCATTTCTTGGCAAGACAAAGTTTTTGTGTATCTTTGGCAAAGATTTTGCCCAAATGAAGTAAAATATTGGCCTCACTTTTTTGATCATTATAGAGACGAGAGAGACGTAAAGCCTTCTTATAGCTGGATATGGCCTTGTCAGGACTTTCAAAACTAAATGAAAACAAAGTGGATTGAGCTCAGAGTTGAGACTAAATTTGAAGTAGATAAAAAATTACTTTTCAGCGCATTGACCAGTTAGTAGATAGAACTTGATATTCAGCTTAACAAAACGATATTCAGTACAGGCTATAACCGTGGGTCGTATTTGTTCAAGACATTGATGGGCACCATGATAGTTGCTCGACTCCATAAGAAAATAGGCTCGTTCCATGAAAGTCTCACAGAATATATCCAAATTCTTTTGTCTGCCAACTAGAATATCGAAGAGTTTAGATTAAGATGGAGATGGAGATTCTTTGCACTCACTTTCGGCTACAAGTATAGTGGCTCGCCTGGCCAATGCTATAGCCTCCTCAGGCTGGTGACGTACAATCTGTTTGCCATAGAGCAGCAATTGGCGTGCCAATTTCTGGGCCACCAGTTCATGTAAAGTCAAACTACCCGGTGGCATATCCCTGACGGCTGTCCACACATGACCCCGTACCAAGTCAATAGTTATTTGCAAATAGCTTATGGCATTTGCTCTCTGTTGCATACGTTCCAGATACTCGACAAATGTGAAATAGATGCGTGCTATCATCTCGGCAGCATCTCGTTCCTGACCCTGGGTCTTGTGACACAACGAAACAAGCCTCTCCATTATGGCACTCAAAGCATATTCATATTTTTGCTTATACGGTTCCAGTAGGAGCATTGTCTCATAGTATAAGGTGAAACATTGCTTGAAACCCTTCTGTTTATCACGTACATATGCCAGCTCGGCCTCTTTTAGTTTATCAATCACTGCATAGAGCAATGGACGATCATCGCTTATGCGATCACGTATAATGACAGACTCGTAGAGGGTTTTCTCCTTGTCGGCCAGACAACGTAGAAACTCTGGCAAATCGCGGCAACCTTCGCGATAGAGCTCGTCTTCCAGGGCCTCATAGATGGGACCACGCTGGCGACGTGCATCATTGTAGCTCAATGGTTCAATAGTCTGGCGTATCTCATCACGATCGAATTTGATTTCACGAAATGTACGATGTGGCAAGTTGGCACGAACTTTTCGCTGTAGCCTCTGACGTTCCTGTTGGCGCTTCGACATGATTGGAATGAATTTCCAATAAATTATTTCCAAGCAATGAAGTATGTGTGTAATATGGGTTTTTGTCTTGGCTAGCTGGGTTCCCAACCATATAAACACAAACACTCACAGTTTCAGAGGCTTATGGCAGTGATTGTAAAACCTACTTAATACTGCAAAGTCATCTCATGATTTATGTGATATGAATCAACAAACTAAATTTTTATATAGCAGATATATTTATATTATTGAATGAGTATTCCTTATCAAATGATTTTCTTTTGACAATGTATGACCACTGAGACTTAGTCTAGTCTGCCATAGCGACTCTCAAACAGTTTTTTTTAGACCGGTTACCTAGTAAGTGGGTCTTTACTAGGGCTTCATGCTAACAGATAATGCAGTTCAAGTGCTCCACTCGTCTGCCCATGTCATGTAATTAAAGCCACTCGTATCTATTGCTGATGCGTTAGTGGACTTTTAAACGTCGTTAACTAAAGACATTTGTTTTATATTGCAGCTGGAATAAAAAAATATGTCTAATACGGATACGAGTTTCATACCCGATCTGCCATTGGGTGGCCCTTTGGCACATTATCGCAAACGTGCGAATTTCGACTGGAAGAGACTGCGTCTGATCTTTGAGAAGGAGCAAGGCTTACGTATAAAGGTGAGTATCGTAAATTGGAATTACCCTTGATCAGTCTTTATCACTTAGCTTTCATTTTACAGTACAAAGTGTGGCGTCGTTTGGAAAATGATCCTCTATTTGCCCATCCCTCGCGCACATTGCCCATGGATGAACAGAAGCGTTTGTGCGCCATGCAGGTGAATCGCATGAAACATTTGGATTTGGTACCCAAGGAAATCGAGAGCTTAAGCTTCTCGGCGAAAACCCAGTATTTGATGTACATCAATGAGGCTTTGGCCTGCTATTCGCCCAGCTTGTCGGTGAAAATTGCCCTGGGAGTGGGTCTCTTTAATAATGCCATTAGAGCCATGGGCACTGAAAAGCATCAAAAGTACATTGAGGCCGCATGGAACCGCGAAGTTATCACATGTCTGGCCATCACGGAACTTTCCCATGGAAGTAATACTAAACGTATTCGCACCACAGCCACTTATGATCCCACCACTCAAGAATTTATTATCAACACACCCGATTTTGAGGCTGCCAAGTGTTGGGTAGGCAATTTGGGTAAAATGGCCACCGTGGCCATGACTTTTGCTAATCTCTATACGGCTGATGGGGAAAATCATGGACTTCATGGTTTCCTTATACCCATACGAGATCCCAAGACACTGCTCTCCTATCCCGGTGTCCTGGTGGGTGATATTGGAGAGAAATGCGGTCTGAATGGCATTGATAACGGTTTTGTGGTATTCTCCAATTATCGCATACCTCGCGACAATCTTCTCAATCGCACAAGCGATGTCACACCCGAGGGTGTCTATGAGAGTGTCTTTGACGAACCTGGCAAAGTTCTAGGTGCCGCCTTGGAGAGTTTCTCAGCGGGACGCATTGGCATTATGCAGGAATCGGCGAATACTTTGTGTAGTGCTGCAGTTATAGCCGTACGATATGCAGCAGTGCGTAAGCAATTTGGCCCAGAACGTCAGGGCGAGGAGTCTGCTATCTTGGAATACCAATTGCATGTGAGTAAAACAAGTAAGACAACCTAAGGTAAAACAATTTTAAAACTAAAAATCAACTTTTTTTCCAGCAATATAGAATATTCCCCTTTTTGGCGGCTGCTTGTGTTCAGAAAATCGCAGTTCAAGAGTTGACTCAAACCTATTTGGAAATTATTGCACGTTCTCAAGCGGATTCCAATGGTTTTGATGTTCTGGTGAGTTAAAGTTCAACAGAGATTAGTATTAGTGTAAGTCGGTCGATCCCCAATAGGTATAATGTCTATCCTACTCGATCTGGCTTTAGTTCAATATTACAATTTTGGCCAAAATATATTGTTAAGTGACTACTTAGGCTTAATGTCTTAAATTTCTTTAATTTACAGACCCAGAATGCTGCTGAAATTCATGCATTAATATCGGCATCCAAGCCAAGGATTACCTGGTCAGCTCGTGATGCCATACAAGAGGCACGCGAAGCTTGCGGTGGTCATGGATATTTGAGGGCTGCCAAATTGGGTCAAATGCGTACAGATCACGATCCCCTGTGCACATATGAAGGTGATAACAATGTGCTTGGACAGCAGGCATCCAATTGGTTGTTGCGTCAATGGAGTGCCAAGGAGTTGGAGTCACCCATTGGCAGTGTGAAATTCCTGGAGAGACGTCAGCAGCTACTAGCACTGAAATATGATCAACTGGTGCAGCAGACTCCCATAAAGACATGGGGATGTGAGTGCAAATTTGATGAGGTTTCGTAATATAAATGTAATTAACACTTTTCTCCCTACTTTAGTTGCCATCACTTGTTATGAGTGGCTTCTGTGCCATCTGATGTCTCACACAACGGCCCACATTGAGGGACAATTGGCGGCCGGAGCTAACAAATTTGATGCACGCAATAATTCCCAAGTTGCTGGAGCCAAGGAACTCTCATTGGCCTATGCTGAGTATTTTGCCTTGACCCGCTACGCCGAGCATGTGCGCCAATTGAACGTGGAGGCTCCATATGCCAGAGTTCTGCGACTCGTTTATGATGTTTATGCCATGTGGCTGCTGGAACAGCATATGACAACCTTTTATGTGGGTGGATTTGCTGTCGGTCAGAGCTTTGCCGGTTCTGTGAGGGAGTTGCTTCTGGCTAGCTGTTTGCAAATGAAAGAATTTGCCGTTAGCATTGCCGACGCAATTGCTCCCCCAGACTTTGCTCTCAATTCGGTGATTGCTCGTGCTGATGGCCTTCTCTATGAGAATTTGCAAAACGAATTTATGACCAATGAGGGTGCCTTTCAGCGTCCCTCTTGGTGGCGTGATGTCATCATTCCACAGCCTGCTGAAAAGTCAAAGCTTTAGATCCTTCCACAAGAGAATGACGAGAGAAAATTAGTGCCTGGTGGTCCATACCCATTTTTAATCATATATTGTTATTGCCTCATTTGAAATCAGGTATTACTATCACCTCATTGAATAAATTAATCCTAGGTGAACATTATTTTTCTACCATGATCATACAAATGCATACTATATCGTACATTGAGTATTTTAAGATCCAATCTGTTACTAGTTTACGATTCTTTATTATAACTGAATAAATTTTTAGATAAATCAGAGAAATAGTGGATAATTTTCTTTTAAAATAGACAGAGGTGAAGATGGATGGCTAATAATATTCCATGACTACTAAAATTGAGATCGTTGAGACAAATGATGCTTAAAGCAAAATTCTATGGAGAATGCGGCAGTGAACCATAAAACATCTGATACATTAACAACAATTCGTACCAAAAGGGATTACCATAGATCCGTCAAGAAGAAACTACAATGTAGTTTTAATCCGAGATGATAGATAGTGCGACAGGATTGTCCTACCTTAAGGACGACTTCATCATCTTAAGGTTTTTTGACTAATACCACTCAGGTACCTTCCGTCCATTGAAACTGTTGATTTTAGTAGTTTATATTGTTGAACACTTTCCAAGTCTATGAATACTATAATTATTCGAAGGGACCTAAAATATAAATAAAGTAAAATGAAATGTTATTAAAGTCCTTTAAAACGGATCACTCTATGAACAAATTATAAAAATATCTTTATGTACTCTAATCGACGTAAGTATTTAGACTTAAAGTCATTTTGCTTTATTTGTACTACTGATGATTTTTTAATGAATATGAATGAATATTTCATTTTTAAGGTAAACAGTTATGCGAATAAAAGTCTATATGAAGATACATTTACTTTTGTAACGTTAACATCATTATATAAAATTATTAAATGGAGTTTCGGTTTCGGTTAACATATAGAACTGTCATATTTCAATCAGAATTGCTTTAATTCACCTCACCTTAACTAGATCCTGTTTGAGTCGTGATCTCCTCGAGTACTTGGAAACTACTTTCGCAATTAAATATGCCTAACCAGTAAAATTACATATCTTGCTTAAATTATATAAAGCAATTTGCCAAAAGAAACATTTTGATCAGAAAGAAAAAGCATACACACACGCACACAATACAAAAGAGAGAGACAGAGAGAGAGGGAGAGAAAAAAAAAACAATAAACCTTATATTATAATTAGTTAGCAGCCATTGATTTACATTGATTCTCCAATAGCAAACTCATACTCATATGTATGCATACAAGATACACATCATCTACATACTTGTTGTGTAGAGAGTTGGTTATAGGTGGGTTCTGTCGTCACTCCCGAAAAAGCCGTTTATAAGAGGACCCGGTCCCAACTGATCCGGCTCAGACGTTGCTTAGTTGTCGCCCAGTGAAGAAGAGCGCGAGCAAAGAGTATTGAAATCGAGAACCTGGCCGAAATACAACAATTAACAAGTGAGTGAGTGAGTCAGTGGAAAAATAATATATGAATGGTTGCCTCTCATCTGACATCAGATGTCTCTCATCATGTTCTGCCTGCCTATCTATCAAAAAATATTAGCTATAACTTTGATGGTTTTGCAAAATTATGGCGCAGTTTTGGTTTCGATTTGGTATGTGAATGGAATGGTTCTTATCGCTCGGCCATTAAAAAAAACTACACAAAAATAAACAAACTAACTAAAATGATAGTAAACTGATTGGGAATCACACAATATACCAACATTGTTCAAACATAATTCACAAATAAACACCAACACATAAAAGGGGCAAATCGTGCACAGGAAAAAATCAACTCAAGTGAATCTTTCTAAGTGAATCTTTACACTTTGGACTACGCAGAAGGCGAACAATGAAAATAAAGTTGTTAAGGCTCATTTTTTTGTTCTTTTTTGCCCACGAAATTATAATTTTTTTTTTGCTGTTTTTAGTAAGGTTACTCATAGAATTCAAGTGTTTAAAAAATAGCCAACCGGTTTGTCATAAACAAAATTTATTTAATTAGAACATCATGACAACCATAAAAAATTTCCAAAATAAAAAACAGAAGTGAAGTGCAATTTATTGTCAGAACAAATTGTTAAACAAAATGCGCACCAAATTGATTAACAAAAAATACAAAATCTATATACAAAAATTTATTATTAATTTTCAAAGAGCAACCAATTAACAGAACCGGTTCCGCTTCTTGGTGCCGAAATCAAAACAAAAAACAAAAAACAGAAAATGATATTTCAATCCATTAATTTACATTTCGGGGATTTCCGTTTTCGATAGCCCTTCCTCTCTCTCACACATCGAGCTATACATCCATATACATATATATCTACATATATAACCATAGAAAAAGCTCTGTTTTCTTTTCTGTTTGCAATTTGATTATTGTGAAATCGTGTTAAGGCAATTAAATATGCTTAAAATGCACAATTTATGTGCAAAAATCTATTGAATTATGGCCAAGGGTTTGTTGTTGTTGTTGCTGTTGATGATGATGATGATGATGATAGCTCCCCCTTGTTGAAGGGCTGGTCAAATGAACCCTCTTTAAGTATATTAACCAAGGGTTAAAGTATATTAATTTCATCTTCTGTGCAATAATTTCTCCCTTCCCCATGTCACTCTTACGCAAACAGATTTTTATTTTATCCCCTCAAAATTGCATTTGCTGCGGGAGTTGTGGGGGGCGTTTCTGCTAATGATAATTAATGTGAAAAGTATTTAAACAATGACTAAATGCAAATTGCATTGAATCAATAATTACACAAAAAATACACTGAGACAATCCAACTGTATTAAAGTTAGGGTATTCCGTTATTCAACATCAAAGCTAAGTACCTAATAAGAAGCTTAACTAACAAGATGAATCCCTTAAAAGGCTTAACAAATGTGGCTCTATTTAGTATGGAAACAAACGAAGAGACAGATACTGGCTAAGTTTTACTTTAAAACATCTAAAAGGGTGGAAAAGAAACTGCTTTTCAGAAAATCTTTCAAAAATAACACATATCGAAAAGTTCAGGAAATCACACTATGAAATGATACACTGCGCGTCATCAGGTTAGCGCCCCCCTTACACTCACCGTAAATGTTAAATATTTTCCAAACCGTTTGAAATAATTGACTGAAATTTTTTTACACCATGATTCAGTGAATTCTCTTTAAAATAAGACAAATTTAAATATTGAATGTTATGAGATTAATTTATTATAATTTTTCTTGAAAGAAGTATGAAAAAAGGGTATTGAAAATTTGTTCATCAGGTTAGCGCCATCAGAGATATGTCAAAAAATATAAATCTTAGTGAAATGTGTATATGCAAAGAGCTCTTTAAATATTATAATATTATTCTTGACAAAGATACTAATCTTTGTAAAAATGTTGTAGGGTAGTTCCATCTGGGCAAATGGAAAGTAATGTGAAATATAATTTTATTTCTTTGTAACAATATCACAAGTATTGATTTATCAAGTAATAAACAACAACAATAAAATGATCATTATATGCTTGACACTATATTTCGTTAATTTTTAAATCTAGTAAGCGGTCCATACTAGAAATATTACTTTGAGATGAATATAATAAAAACCATATTTCCAATTGTGTACAAACTTTGCTTATGCCAGGAATGATCAAATAAAGTTTAAAACATCCGCTAAGCCGAATTTAACAGTCCTTGGCAATAATATTTCTAAATATTTTAGACTGTTCCTTCTATTCTATTATCTATTTGCCATATATCCGATTTGATTGATATTGGGATATGATATTGTACATGCAAAAAAATCAGTACTTTAGTGCTTTGAGAAAATTTCTTAATTTAATCTAATGGGAAATTTAGCAATTGACTGACAAAACAAAAGAGAATCTATGAACATTTTTTCAGTTCGACAAATGCAAAGAAAACTGGGACAATACCAGCTTAAATATGTAGGTTCTAAATGTCTTTATCAAGGGAGTTATTTAACATTTCACTGCAAGGCAAAGAATCAACAACTTTTTCAACCAAACAACTTTATGGAATTATGATTAAAACACCAAAAGATTGTTAAAATTAAGATCACAAATAGGTAAACTATTAGCACTAATTATATTTTCGGATGTTCCTTAAACGGAAAACTTAAAATTAAATCAAGTGAATAAATATATTATAACAAAAGCAAAAAAACACAATATTTTACTTAAAATATAAAACTTACCAATAAATTGTATTGCCAACAGTAAAAGCTTTCAATCCGAGCTTAATTTTCATCTTTTATCTGCTAGTTTAAGGCAAATTGTTTTTGTCTTTTAAAGTTATGAGATTATCTACTTCAAACATCATTTCCGTCTTTAATCACAACAGATTAATGAAGACTTTTAAACCAGTTTGTTGTTACAATAATGTTTAAACTAGTTTTTTTGTTTTGTTTTTTAGAATCCAAAATAAATTCTTTTATGCAAATGCGAATCTAATATAAGATGTGGAAACTCTTGGTAATCTGTGTGGTAATGAGTGCCCTAAATAGTGAAGCAGCCTCAGGGAGTAAGTCAAATTCATTTAATATAACCTTTGAAATTTCAAGCTAAAACCTTAATTCTTGCAGCATCCCGTCAGGCGTCGCGTCGTCGTCGTGCCTATGCAGGAGGATATGCTGGTGGCTATGCCAGCAGTGGAGGAGGTGCTGGTGGTTATACTGGCTCCTATAACAGTGCAGGCGGTGGCATTGGACACAGCAGCTATGTGGGCAATGGCAATGGCGGCTACAATGACTATGATGATTACGGTGATGCTGGATTTTCACCCAATTTTGGCATAATTGATCCCTATCTATTCCATCAGCAATTGACAAATCATATTTTGGCCCAGAATTATGCCAATCAACAGTGAGCATTGCAAGATTTATAGTATATTAATGACCACGGAGCGGGGTGGTGGGGTCAAATGCTTTGGTTGAGGGCTAAGTAGGTTAACTTTTGCTTCTTGTAAATCTTTGTACTTGTAGAGCTGTAACGGGTCTGGCGACGGCGGGTAATGCCTATGCATCAGCTGATGCAACCATCGACAACGATGACACGTAATTACCCTAAGCTTCTACTAATCCTACTACTAATGCATATCCCATTTCCTGTACTAAGCAATTAATTTAATTCTCTTTCATTTTATGTAGTCGCATTCAACAGCAAATAGCCGCTCAGCAGGCTTACCATGACAATTTAGTGCGTCAGAATAGATATCGAGGTGGAAATGTTAACTATGGAGGAGGCTCCTCCTATAATACACATCGTTATGCCCCAAGTTATGCATCTGCATCCGGATCTATTGGACCAAATGGTTTCAGACAGACAGCATACATAAATCCAGCCAATCCAGTGAGTACAAGTCTATGTGTAGGAAGTAATTAAGAGTTGGTTAATGGACTAACACTTAGAATTAAACCCATGGAACAAAAGTTATTTCATCATATAATGACTCACAATCATAACTGGCAAACATTTATATCGCACTTAACGACTAAAGTATTTCAGAATGAAACTTGTTCATCCAGATTATAAAACTGTCAATAAGGTCGTAAATTAGTTTGAAGACTTAAGCTTTATAAAGATCGTTGACTGTTTAATGTTTTCAAAAGTATAAAAAAAAGGTTCTTGATTCGAAAAATTTGCACTACAGACATTAGGAACAAGGCAGCACATGAAAATATAAAGAAATTTTCGTTTTTTTATCAGCAATCGTAGATAAAACTGATTCCATCTCACCAAATTGTAGTCCATTGCTTATATAATTTTAACGCAATTTTTAAGAAAGTCAAACCGATTCACTAAAATATATTTCTTTAGAAAACGATGAGAACTTTCCATATGAAATATATTTAATGAACTTTTCAATTTATTTAGCTTTTAAAATAATCTCTGAACAAAGCTTAAATTATATTACTCATACGACTAGGATCCTTTCTTAAAACTCAAACATTTTTAATAAATTTTCTTGTTAATCTTTTTAAATTCTTTTTGTTAGATGTTTTAAAATGTCGTTTGGGGTTAATCTAAAAACAGTTACGGAATGGAAAAGATTTTTAAGATTTCAATACTTCAAATATTCAGTACTCATAAATACAAAATTAATGGTTGAAAAATGCCATATTACTTAGTTTTCCAGCTACCTTCTTCCCAATCAAATGGATCAAAGACTGTGAATAATTGAGTTCAAATTGACTTACTTCTTTTTGTCACAGTGTAACTAATAACTAAAATTATGTTAAGGAGACTTCTTTCTGCATTAATTCTTTTTAATACTCCGGCTTTTTATTCGACTTAAAAAGGAAATGGGAAATGGTTTTGGAATTCAACCCGATTGTTTTCTTTGTTTTTAATATTTTTTATATATTCTATTTCAATATAAATATAAACCTCATATGTTTGCGGAAACATTAAAAATTGGCAGAAAACTAAATCGGTCTCAAAGATTACATATCGGGTAACTAAGTTCTAAGCTGATCTAAACTTTATGTCTTACTTACTTAGGCAATTACTTATATCATTGTTTCTCGTTTTTTTAACAGAACACTCCCAATATTGTGAATCGTTTTGGTGGTTCTTCTTCTGGTGGAGGTGGCTACAGCAGCTCCAGCTCAAGCTCCAGTTCCGGCGGCGGCGGCGGTGGTGGTGGTGGTTACAAGGGTGTCTCTGTGTCCTCGTTCAGTCAAAGTAATGGCGATGGGACCAGTCGCCGTGGGGCCCAGACAACCGTCAATGACAATGGCAAGGTTACCTCATACTCAGTCCACTCCTAAATATGCCGTCTGAATGCAACTAGCATCAGCTGGCAAATGTTGTGAATGGATGTGTTATATATACACATAAATAAAATATATACATACCTACTTAATATATACATACGTATACTTAATAATTCATATTTATTTCATTGGGTTGCTCAACTGCAGAAAAAAAGCTTTCTATTATTTATTTAGAAAGTTGATAATAAAATCAAATCACATCTACATAGAAATCGAAATCTATGTACATATATGTATGCAAAATTTCTTCGTTTCTTATTTTATTTTGTTTTCTATTTAAACAAAAATAAAAGCTCATAACCTTGATTTTGACACTGAGTTTTTGTTTTGGGTTCAAGAAATATTCTAGACGTAATGCTTCAATGCAAAAGACTACAGAAGAAAGAAAAAAAAAACACAGAGTTGTCTTATCAGGGGTGACAGGAAATGGCTGATGTTTAATGGACTCATTAGAAATACATATCATTCCACTTGGGCATATATAAGGGGTCTACGGAATGCAAGTATTTTAGAATTAAGTTACCTCATCGTTTAACGTCCCTATTCCCCGCTTAATCTTCCACTATAAGCGGAAGTAATTTGTTTACACGGAAAAAACACAAAGCAATTATCAATTCACGGAAATCGAAATGAAATGCGCAAAAAGTCTCAATAGAAATCGAAAAACACACAATCTTAAATTATTAAGGGGTTACATTTACATATGTTTGTTTACCAATACACTTCTAGTTGGTCAAAATATGAATCCAATACAGTAAGGACAAAAAATTGTAATTAATCAACCTAGATCTTGAATCCTATAACATACATATAAGACCATTTCTATTCACTTTTCATTGAGATGATTCCAGCACTTGAGAAACTTTCAATATATTCAAATACAAGCATTGAGATTGGTATTTCAATTAATTTTTGGCCTAGTACAGAATATTTTCAATTAAATATTTTTAAGACATGTTTTCTATTAGGCTTGAGAGATATTGGATATTTTTTTCTCATTTTTTCCGAAGGACTTTTAAGTAATTGATAACATAAGTTGATACCTATCAATTAACTCTACAAAGCGAAGAATATATCAATATATAATGTATATATGGATAAAAGAATCCTGATCTCAGCCATATTATAAATATAAATTTGTGGTCAACGAGTTTCGAGTCCATTTATCTGTTAAGGAATACTTAAACAAACATTTTAATAAATCATATTAAATAGGTCAATTTAAAAGTTTACAAGTTTGTTAAAATTTTGGTATTGTGTTATATGGCATACATCCAAAGGGGACCTCCGTAAAGTTGTAGTTCTTATAACTAGCTTTCATAAAGTTAAGGACTAAAGGACTTAGAGACCTCTTGAAACTAATTATGTCACAAAGTTTTACATTGAGTCTACTTTTATACTCTTTGGGCAAGGGTATGACATTTCCTAGATTTTTTGTTTCACCTTTCGCAAGATGAAGGAAACAGAAATATGCTAATTCTATATTTAACTAATTACACATCTTTAGGCATACATATTTAGTTTATTGTATATAATAACAATCAGTCTGTACTTGAATGCTTCAATGTTTCGTACATGGCAACTATATACTAGGTAAAATCAAGGTTTGAACATTATTCCTATCAGCTTTACTTTCATCATTTTTTTTTTTTTTTTTCAAAAGCTTTCTGCACCAATTACGAGCTCCAATTTAAAATAAAAAAAAAAAAAAACACCACTCTAGGTCAAGAATCAATCAGTTCAAGACTGAAAATTAAATGACAAAAACCTTATCACTGGATTCAGTTTCATTTTAAAGAGCCAGCTCAGATCGATCGATTCATTAGTACAATTTCAAACATCGTAGAACATTGAACACTGGAATATTAAAATAAATTTCAATATGAATAAACTATTCATTCTGGCCCTATGTCTGGGTGTGGTCTGTGGAGGTAAAAAGAAAAGAAGAAATAACCAGTGAAGTGATTTGAAAAGAGAGAGTGCAATAAAATTATCCTGGACATCCTTTTGTGACCTCTAAGTGAAAAATGAAATTTGGCAATCAAGTCCAAAATTTGTAACCTTGAGGAAATCGAGTATATAATTTGACTGGCTAATCTGTTTTGGAAAATCTAGAACAGAAATGTCGTGATGTCGTCAGCGATTTGGAAACGTAGTTTCCCCTCCTTCCAGTCATTTCAATCAATGGTTTACACAACACTTGTGCAATATTTTTTCTAGGCATGTGGCGACTTATCGCCTCCCCCCATCGATTGCATTTTGAAATTCCCTTTTCTAATTTTTGATTTGTTTTTCTCTATTTACTTACAGATTTTGAAAACAGGTAAGATAAGGCAAATGTCTCTGGATGTAGAATAAGATTTAACAATTTTGTCTTTCTTTTCACTTTCTGAAAATGGAAATGGTTAGATATAAACGTAGCGATGATTTTCATGCTCGGTAAGTGCCTTGTGGGCTTATGTTCTAAAAATGAATTAATCTGATTTGGCTTAAACGCTTTTTGGACAATTGGCAACTTGGTACTTTAATCTAAAAGCTTTCGAAAAATACCACAAAAATTTATCTAACACAAGATGCAACCTCATGGGGAATTTTATTTAATTAAATATGTTTTTACCAACTTTTGTCTAGCCACTATAATACCCATCAACAGGCTATTGAGGCAGCTCGTCGCAGTTCCTATGGATCAAGCGGTTTTGGTTCCAGTGGCTCCAGCAGTTATGGCGGCGTCGGTGGTGGTGCCAATGCCGAATTGGGTCTAGGTGGTGGCAGCAGTTTTGGTGGCTCATCTTTGGGTAATCTGGAGAGTTCTTACGATTCGGTGGGTGCTACAGAATCTCAAGATTCACTGAGCGGAGGTGCGGCATCTTCATTCGATGCCAATAATGCTGCCGCTTTCGGATCGAACAATGCTGCCTCGTTCGGAGCTAACAATGCCGCATCGTTTGGAGCCCAAAATGCTGCCTCATTTGGCTCGCAGTCGGCCTTCTCTACCAACTCTGCCTTCCAGAGCAGTCTGTCATCCAACTTTGGTGCTTCATCCGCCCACAATGCTGGCAGCAATGTTGAATTTGCTGACAACTCAAATGCTGGCACAGAAGTCAACTTTGGAGGATCGAATGCTGTTAATTCCGAAGCTCTGTTGTCCAGCAATGTTCAGGCTCCTTTGGCCTTGACATCCCCTGCAGCGCAGAGTGGAAATGTCGAGTACTACCGTCACGAGAAAGTTGTCTCTGCTCCTCAGCAGCAGGTGGTTTACAGTGTACCCGGTGGCTCTCAGAAATATGTCCAGCATGTGGAACGTGTGGTCGAACAGCAGCCCACAGTGCAATACGTTCAAGTTCCAGCTCCTAGCACTTCTGAACACTATTATCAGCGTAAAGTGACCACCACTGCATCGGCACCTCAGATCCAGATTCAGCAGCCCTCTTCCCGTTATGCCTATGGGGGTCAGTCTGCCACCAATTTCGGCACCAACTCTGCCTTCAAAGTCAATCAGCAATTTGGCAGTCAATTCGGTACTCAATTTGGCTCTCAATTCGGTAGCCAGTTGGGTCAGTCCTCGGGATTGAATCTGCAGAGTAATTCTCAGTTGAACCAATTGCTTAACCAGGCCCATCAGACAGCTAAGCAACAAGCTGCCGGTAGCAGTGCCAACCAAGTGCAATTCGGAGGTGCTTCTGGATTCAACAGCGGTCTGGGTCAGCAACAACAGCAACAGGTGCAATTCGGAGGCGCTTCCGGATTCAACAGCGGTTTCGGTTTCAATTCAGCCAGTTCTCTGAACTCTGCCAGCTCTCTAAACTCTGCCAGCTCTCTGAACTCTGCTAGTTCCCTGAATGCTGGCCAAAGTGGTTCTCTATTGAGTGGTTCTTTGCTTGGCGGCGGTAGCCAGGGTTCCCTCTTGAGCGGCTCCCTTCTTAGCAATTCTGGTCTTGGCCTCAACGCTGGTCTGACCAGTGGCCAACAAGTGGCTGGATCTGGTAACTTTGGTAATGCTGGCGGCGCTGGCAGTAACTACCAGACCAAACAGTGGGAGAAGCAATCCAAATGGTCCTCCCAGTCAGAGGTGAGTATTCCACTTAAAACAGTTTTTAGATGAAATCAACTTAATTCCTATTCCATCTTAGTTCGATTCCAATGGCCAGCAGAAATACTACAAGGATTTGGCCACTGGCGAGAGCGAGAACTACAATGTGAATGGCAAGGAGTACGGCTACAAGGTGGCCACCGCTTCCGTTGATGACAACGGCAGAGCCAGCACTCACAGTGTCCACTCTTAAGAATTGACCACGGACCTAGGAAAACAAATTTGTTATAAAACGGAAAGCCTATTGTGTTCTTAAATAGGTTTTAAAACCATTTAATATTAATAAAAAACGAAAACAAATCTAACGAAACAATATTAAAAACAAATTATTAATCTTTATATTAACACCGAGGATCTTGGGTGATAAGTAGAGGGAATATTTTTCATATTTTGCAATCTCATTTGGTAATAATAATATAATAATAATTTTAAACGACATTCGAAATGTCATTTCTTGATTCAGATTTCATCCAATTTAAAAAAAAAAAACAAACTCTTTTATCTAATTTTTCAACTATCCCAAATCCCAAATAAAAATTGAAGTGGGCAGAAAGAATCATTTATTTTATTAGGTCAATCTCAGGAGAATGGACGCTCCAATTTACCATCAACTTGGATAACTCCACTATTGATCACACCGTGGGAAGCTTGATCTCTGGAAGCTTTACTATCCCGACGACGTCTAAAGTCCGATCCATAGCCATATGAAGACATACAATAGCAGGGCTTCCAACTGGGCCTCCTCTGAAGCTGACTTTGCTCATGGGGTGAACGTTCGGTAGTCCAAACAGGTACGTAATGAGTCCAAGTCTCACTATTACCCGAACCTCCATTTGCATAGACTTCTTGGGGATAATATTGAGGTGTATAATAGCCACCGCCTCCCACTCGACCACCGCTGCTGCCAGAGCGACTTCCACCCGTTTCATAGCCCCTATGTTCACTAGAGAAATTGGGATTCCATTGTGATTTGGGATCATAGGGTTTTCTGGTTCTATGTTTCGAATCGCTGCCTCCACGTCCCTTGTAAATGGGTACACTGGCATCCTCTAAAGCAAAATAATGCATTATTTAAGCTACAAAGTGAAAGTGAAATGGGTGGTCTTACCCTTTTCACCCTGCTGCTGGGCCGAGCTTGTCTCATTTGCCTCCCCCTCGGCGGTAATCTCAAACGTGATGTCCGTGTGGATGCCCACACGCTTCTTGTGTTTACCCAAGTCCGTAATTTCAACGCTCTCCTTGGACTCTGTTCATTTTGTTGGTTCGGGTTTAATGTTTTTTTTTTTTTTAGTTCTTATTTGGCTGTTGCTTCGAGCGAATTTAATTACCTTTCGTTTGCTGCTGTCCATTGCCCGTATCGACGGTTACGCGTACCCCATGTATCTTTGGACGATTGCCACTGTTTCCACTTCCAACAACTCCCCCGCCGTTAGTAGTACCACCTCCGCTTAGACTTCGTCCTGTACCCTGATCATAGCTGCCGTTTCCACCCTGTTGGCCCTGTCCCTGTCCCTGTCCCTGTCCCTGCCCCTGTCCGAGAATGCCTGTCTGGTTGTTATTCTCGTTTTCATCGAAATCCAGCTTGGAGGACACTTTATTCGCTTGACCTGGTTGCCACATCCACGTCCCAGCCATCATCATCATCAGCGTCGGCGTCGTCGTCGTCGTCGACATCGTTGTTGTTTGTTTTTTGGTTTAGCATAGAAATTAGATTTAGCAGAAATTTAATTAAAGTTATGCAAACACTTGAGTTTCTCTTCCACTTCGCACTAATCAGGTGAATTGGAGCGCATCCGCCACATCCGGTTGTATATCTGCTATAAGTGATGCAATTAGCGCACACGTTGACTTATTTATGGATATAGAGAGCGACAGAGAAAGAGAGTGATATGAAGAGAGGCACAGATACACATTCCAGTTGGCTGCCTGCTAAGCTTAACTGGCCACGTGCCCTTTGACCGATTTTAATTGCCATTCAATATGCAAAGTAAACTATAATTATTGGATTAGACCTCAATTGCAAATGGATTAGCTTCAATGAATGCCACAAATGGGATGCACAATGACTTATAACCAAATTGGGGCAAGACGAAACGCCTCATAAAGTTAAAGCCAGGTTCTATGAATAAATACCAATAAATTTAAGGGGAATAACACGATTTAGTTGGTTTGCAATTGGATAAAATGAGATTAGTCCATAAGTAGATATATCTGCCAAAAATGGAAAAGATTTGCAGTACATCTGCTGAATCTCTTATTTTGTTAGTAGAGAATAATTTACAAGGGGAATGACATTACACCTTTACACATTTTTTAATTGACCAAGGATCTAGGTGCCTGATTATGACAGATTAATGATGCCAAATTCTTATATATTTGATAGAATTATTTTCTACTCATTATTTGAATTTGAAAATAAAAACATTCATTTTTCGATTAATAAAAAAAAAATTGACTAACATAGAGAACGTTTAATAGAATATTTTGCTTTTTTTTACATTTTTTGGCTCACTTAAAACATTAAATTGATATTTAACGCAAGTTAGACTCCAGTTCAAAATTAAAACAAAAATGCATTTAAATGAGAAAACACTTTTGAAAATTTGGTAAAAATTGGCAAAGTTACTGATTCGTAAAGTTCAGAGTTTTTAAGAATTTTCAAAATTTTATTTTGAAAAACGAATGAACATTGAATCAGGTTTTTTTGATTTTGTGATTTTGTTTGAAAACTCAAAAACATATGAAATCGAATTAAAGATTAAGTAATCCAAAGTGAGGGATAATGTCTTGACTTTAGAAGGATGTTTAACAAAGTTCTCAAATATTTCTGGTTTTCAGTTGTGTAAAGTTTGTCATACTGCTTTATTTCAAAAAGAATATGTATGTAGATCTAAGATACCTAGACAAAAATGGAGAAAACTAAAATTAAGATGACAACACCAACACCACCGGAATATTTGGCTTTATTAAGCAAATTAGTTATTATTTTGAATAAGTATTAAACAGGAAGATGCTTTTACTTATGAACACATAGAGGAAATTTAAAAAAATTTAAAAATTAATAAAAAAGTAGAAAATATAGTTCAAACTTTAAAATAATACGCGAAATAATATAAAAAGCATCGTTAAGAAAAAATATAAAATTAGTTATGATACTGCTTTAAAGAAAAGTTTGTCTTAAAAAACTTTAATTTTGTTATTAATTGGATGTAAAATTAATAGAAAACTTTTTCTAATTAAAATTAACAAGCCAATTATTTCATTAAAACTTCAAGGGTCTTTTTTTAAGGGACTTTTTTTGAAAATTCTGCCAAAACGTAATCATTATAGTAATGGAATTATTTTTAGACTAATTATTTTGAATGGAAACTTTCCCAATCACCGGAAAATCCCAGATTCTCTACAGTTGCCAAATCTTGATTCAGATTGCAATTGATTAATGAAATTTATTTTAACAACCTTGGGCACAATGATGAGTTAACAGAAATCCGCAGAAGATGAACAAGAAAAAGGCGTTGAAATATTCCATCACGAAGTCCACTTTATTTTTTTGGGTATTTTTTTAATTTTTAATGTGTTTATTTTTTTAAATTTGTTTTTTTTTTTTTTTTGTACTTTCTTAAAGAGTAGAGCTGAAGTTCTAAAGCGCGTTTCAGGTGCGCACTTGAAAACCGCCGACAAACAACTGAGATGGGACAGAAAACAGAAAAAAAAAAAAAACAATAACGAAACAAAAAAACAACACCAAAACCGATTTCAAATATCTACAGAGATTCATTAAAATTAACTAGCAAAACAACAGATGAGAGAACATGAGAGACTGAGCAGAGGAGGAGGATGGGGAGGTGGATTGGTTGGAGGAAACATGTTGCTTTTGTTTCACTTGATTCTATTCTGACGTCTCAGCTTGACTGATAAAATCTTGAAGTTTTGTTGACCAGGCTAGTACGAGTACTTACATTTAGTAAGTAAGTTGTAATTGCAGTTTCTAAACGCCATGCGTAGCCACATAGTTTCTCTCTTAACTCTCCAGTAATTGCCTCTAATCGCTTGACTATCATCTTTTGTTATTGTTTTTTGATGTTGTTTCCGTTTTGCATCTTTGAATGATTCTATTGTAGTCTTTTTGTTTTTGTATTCTCTTAATATTTTTTGGTCTTTATATATTGTATTTTTTTTTTTTTTTGTATCATTTTTTCTTGCTCGTTTTATTCATAATGCTCCCATCGTTAATCATGAGACAGTGGCGACTCTCGTTCTGGTAATTTTGACAGCGCACAGCGATTATCATCATTAGTCGATTCCAAGTTCAAGGTATACCGAAAACACTATGGCAAAACTATGAAAACCAATTTCAGGCAAACGCAATGCCAAATATTTCATCTTGGTCTAATAAGTGCAAAGTTCGTCCAAGTTTAGTTAAACCGCAATTTGAGTAATTTGTCAAACTACGCCCTCCTGAAATCCACCCATTACCGCAGATGTTAGAATAATAATGTCAGGCTCAAATGAATGTATAAGCCATAAATTCTATTCAACAAAAATGGTTTTATTGGGGGGGCAAGGGAAATGGGGATGCAATTAATTAGCAATTGCAATTGGGTGCCTGTCATTACGTGTGATAATTAAAACTTCTTTTTGTTCTCTTTGTATTACACATACATACATACATACATACATACACATATAATTCTCTGTTTTATTTTTGCTTCTTATCTTGAGGGGTTCTTGTCCACTTGGAAAAGAAATCCTGGCAAATGTATAGGCCATAAATTGTATGCCCTTGGGCCTGTTCGAGCCATGGCTGAGTTCAACTGCAAATGCACTCTAATCTCAAATTTATCAAGCGTAATAGTTTTGGTCTGGGTTCCCCTTTTTTTCTTTTGTCCCCCCCCAATTTCATTTCATGACACTCCTCCCATTTCAATGTTTTGTAATCTTACCGGCTTAGGCATGTGTGTCTCTGTGTGTGTGTGTGTGTGTGTGTGTGTGTGTGTGTGTGTGAGTGGGTGTATGTGGGTGTGTGGTTGGGTGGATGGTTTCTGCAAAAGCCATTAAACAGATGGCTTTCGTTGTCAACCATTTTTAATATACTTTTTGGTCAGACCCAGTATGTCTCTCGACCTGGCTTGGCTTTACGTCTGACAGATTCTTCTCGTTCTTGTACTTATTTTTGCTTCTGGCCACCCATCAGCCACATTCCGCCCCGCAATAATTTGCATAAGGTTTTGCTCTTTGCATCAACTTAATTTTCATTGTTTCTATGCATTTATGTTGCACTCGGTTCCATCTCCATTCCCATCCAGCTGGTCCACTCGAGTGTGGACTGGCTAAGTTCAAGTGCGTTTCCACTTTTAAGTTACTTGCATAATCTATGCGCATTTCAAGAGCATCAGCGAAACGAACAGAAAACCAAATAACATTCATCTTGTTACGAATGACAAATTCGTATGATGAACCCACTGTGCTGAAACCACTTGAATTTTATAGCATACTTTTAGGCATGGCCATAAAGTTAATTTGAAATAATAATTTAAATTAAGAAATCCTATCCTATGTTTCAATTTAAACTTAATTAAAATTTCGATTTCGATTAAATTTTCGATGCATGCAATAGACAAACTTGTAAATTGCCTATAAAATAGAGTTGGATATGCCGAAGTTTTTGCATAAATTTCTAAATTTGTGTGGAATTTTAAATGCCTTTGTACATATATAGATACTAGATATATATATGTATATGGAAAAAATGTTATCTACAGTAGAAATTATGATGCCTATTTGCAATTTTCTTAACATTTGTTGCAATATTTTTCCCCCATAAATGTTAATTACACAAAATATTCAAAGTGCAGACATAACGAACAAAAGGCACAACGAACCAAAATGTTGTTGAAAGCATCGACCATCCCTTCGTGCTGCACCTGTCTTCCCTCTTTCGTCCATCTAAATACCCTAGATAGGTATTCCGATGTAAACTACCTCCCACAGTTGCAGATGCAAAGATACAACATGTTTTGGCTAACAAAAGACAATAGGTCCTGGGCACCGAGTTCTGGGTATCCTTGTGGCCAGTTTACACAAACAATTAAAATGGCAAAATCAAAATCGAAATATACAAATTTATGCGTCTAGCTGCCATTTACAGTTCTGTCTCTCCCTCTCCCACAGTGTTTCTGTGTGTGTGTGTGTGTTTGTGTCCGTCTCTTTCTATCAAAAATAAATTGCACAAAATTTTCAACTTAATGAAATAATGGGCCAGCAGAATTAAATTATGGCCAAAGCATCATTCCCGAGGGTGCAACAAGACCTCTAGAGGTCTAGACAATAACTAAATTTGCACCCAAGAAATATTTTTTGATTGCATTGTTACCGTTTGATTTGCAACCACCGACGACACCAAAAGTCCACCCACCCGATCAGAGGATAAGTAAACCTGACACCAAACCAAAACCAAGCAACCAACCACCCAACCAACCCTCACCATCGTTAGTCCATCTCATCCAAAGCGATCCCGACCTCATTGACTATTCACACTCATGTTTTTCTATATCCGTTGTATTATAAATATATACATTTTTTTTTTTTTTTTTGTGTTCCTTCATTTTGCATTGGTATATAAAAATTTTATTATTTACTCGTTTACGGCTTTAGCATTTTCATTCTTTCTCTCTTTCTGTCGTTTTATCGTTTTTCATGTAGTGCAAAATTATCACAAAACTCATTGAATTTGCTTTTATTGTTGTCGGGTGTCGGGCGGCAGCAGCAGAAGCAGATCCAGTCACCCCTCGGCACACCATCTTTGCCTCATACCCACCCCGGCAGATGCAATGCAACGGAAGCAGAAGCCTGCTACAAGACCAGACCCGGCGGCTGCCTCTGTCGTCTTATCGTTTCCTTTGTTGAGTCGTCACCCAACGCCAATCCACCGCCAATTCAATGTGGTTGCTGCCTAGCGGGTGGCCCCAGCTAATGCACAGTGGTTCGCACACGATGAACGAAAACTTAATTTAGATGTCAGTTGCATAATCACTCAGATACAAGATGTTTTAATCAGCCTTTCAATGTTTGTTTAACGTTATTAAAATCAATGCTTAATGTTGGTTCCATTTAAAAAAAAACAAGAAATCATTATCAGATACTGATTCTGTTCATCTTAAGTAAAGATTAAATTTCTTTCTATTTCGTTCTATTCAGGCCCACTGTGCATTTGGTGTTTTTTATTGCCACCTTCCCGCATTAACTCACAGGTTGTTCGGAGAGCAAAAAGGAAAAAAAGGAAAATACTCTTTGGCCCTTGAAAATGAAAATGTGCTTTGCCCGCTGCCAGCATCAACATCATCATTCGAGGGCTCTGCTGTGGCTTGTTGACCGTTGCCGCGACCGTTGTCGTCCTTTTGCTTCCTCGCCCTTAGAGCCTGTTGTCAGCTCCCCCGTCAGTCGACCCACTGCCAATTCTATCCACCCCCACTCCCTGGCACTTAGCTGACAATGAGCAGTGACAGCTTGGAGGATGAGAGAGGATTGTCAAGAGCCGCTTGTGGTTTTTACCCAGGGTGTATGCACGTCTATTGCATCTGTCGCATGCCGGAACTAAATGACAACGACTCGCATCCCATACCAACCCAAAAAACCCTCATCTCCCCCGCCATGCAATACCCTCTCTTGGGTACGTTAATGATGCATACGCATTGGCGATTATGATGATTTTGATAGAGAGAAGACAAACTCCTCATCGACTTGACATGCATGATTTAGTAGTAGCAGAAACAGCACTCCAATTGCAGACTCGGGGCCAGGAGTACGAATCGGTGGCAGGATTCATTTTCATTTCGCAAATTGCACTTGACCGTGCCGTGTGACATTTCTCGCAAATTATGTTTTTCCTCCCTAGCTAAACGTGGGTTCGCCGCCAACCTAATCCGATTATTGTCTGGTACATATGGCTAACCTGGATCTAGTGCTCCTGCTGCTGCATTGCACTTACGTTTATTGTCCCACAACGAAATTTAGGGGTTATAGCAATACAGACTGCATGCCCTTAGTAATTGGATTTCGATGACTGCAAATTGGTGATAATTTTTTTCTATTCGTTGGGGGCATAACGAATGTGTGCACGTGATTCCGTGAAAAATGAGAACATCTGCACACAGACCCCATCGCAGTCGAGGGATGGGGTCGTTCTGCTCAAATACTATAATCTTTTCAGTACAAATTTGGAATGGGAAACATCACTAAGAGGTGATAACTACCTTTTGTCTAAGCGTATATAAAAACCATTCCCTAAAACTAAGAATACACAGTGATTATCGTACGCAACACAATGCAACTAATCGTAATCTTCCTCTTGCCTTTTAGTGTGGTGTTAGCTCAAAAAGCTTGCACCTACGACTACATCAAGTTGGGTAACAGCGCATATAAACTGGAACGTGGCAAGGTATACATATATAGCTATAATATAACCCTATTGCTAAACATTTTGTGTCAATCTCCTAGGTCAATTGGTGGGATGCCGCCAGACGTTGCATGGACTATTCATCCCAATTGGCCAGTATCGACAGTGAAGAGGAACTTAAGGAAATCACAACTTATTTAAATCAAATGGGGTTTGCAGCCACAGATGCTGTTTGGTTCTCCGGCATTGGCATTAAGACCGGCTCTTGGGTCTCATTGGCCAATTCGAAAATCATGTCCTTCTTTAAGTGGGCCCCCAATGAACCAAACGATTACAGCTATGAGAACTGTTTGGGTATCATGCCAACAACTGGAACTTGGCTTATGTACGATTTGAGTTGCTTTAAGGAATATGCATTCCTATGTGAGACTAATGTCAAGCCAACTGATGGAAGCAGTCAGCTTAACGTTATTTAATAAGTATCAGCAATTTGATGTTTATCTGGATAAATCATAGTTCTTTTCAATAAAAAATGCATACAAAATCAGTCTCCCGTAATATTGGTCCACATAATACATATTCTTTTTCAAAATTAAGAATGCCAAATTTAATTATTATGGGTGGGTACAAAATACACAGCTTACTGAAGTGTTCGAAAAAAGTTCGTTAAAATTTTGAAATAAATTTTTATGCAAACTTATTTTAATAGTGTTCTTCTGAAAAATTATGCTAACTAAACGTAATAATCTAATCCAAAGAGTCAACTTCTGGGGAATATAATCAGCAATATTTATGCCATCGTCATTAGATAAAACAAAATCTTCAAGAAAATTGTTTGATCGATTTTCATTTTGCAGAACAGGCTCAACAAATTGATATTAATTTCTTACATTATCTTCTTAGATCTACAACTTAGGTAAAACTAAATATTTGTTGTAGTATTTTCTTTCCTTATTAATTATACCTTTAAAGAATCTGTATTAAACATTCTAGAGGCTAGTATAAAATTGGTCAAATTTTTTTACCGCATAGAAGGAGACGTTTCCGACACCATAAGCAATATATATTCTTGATCAGAGTGGGATGCTGAATCGATATAGCTATGTCCGTCTGTCCTACTTTAGGCCCTCAATTAAGAAGCGACTGGAAACTTGAAGCTTAGCAATTAGTTTATAATTGAGATCGAGTTTGACAATTCGTGGTAATGGACTAGTATAGAATAGCTATAAAAATGAGAAAATTTTCACAATCAGTAGAAATATAGAAAAATCGTATATCTTTGAGATATTTCAAATTTTGTTACTATTTAAAAAGAAATGTTTGTTTTAGCTTCACAAAAATCTTGTCTATAGTGTTTTAAGTGGCACGATATTTCAATAGATTTATATATTTTTATTTATACAAGACAATTTAATTTATATAGGTTCTTGAATCATCGATTTCACATATAAATGACAAGGCAACACGACAAGAATAATCGTTCATGAACCACTTATCAGTGATGCGATAGAGATTCATGCAATTCTCACTGTTTAGATTATCCGGCTGAGAAGTGTACCAATTCGCATAGGGTAAACGTCTGGCAGGACCAAATTGCAGCCAACTGCCTTGGCGACCGATAGCACCAATCCAGATCCAGTCAGAGCGATAGCCCATTGTGGATAGAAAGTCGGCCAATTCATTGAATTTATATTCGGATTCCACATTGGCCAACTGAAGACCGTTGGTAATGCAGAAGGCATTGGCATCATACCATGATTTCTATTAAATTTAATTGTCAGTTAATAGTGATACTAATATTTAAAATAATTGTATTGATTTATACCTTAGCCTTGCTTTCTACAAAGTAAAACTTTTCACCGACTTTGGTTAATGGCAAGGTGCAGTTGATGGCTTGCGATGGATGCACTAGAAGTGTCACTACCAGCAAGATGGCTACAAGAGCTAGTGAAATCGTTAGTGATTGCATTTTGACTGATGCCAGAAACAGAAACATCTAAGGCTTTATAAAGCACTCTTACACTGTTTGCCTATTTGCCTAAGAACGAGCATCAAATTGATAGTTGAATCTAGGTTGCCCTCAATCCGTATCTCACACTGCGTGCAACACTTTCGTTTTTCGCGTTGATGTCTGGCATCGTCATTACATTGAATTGTGCCCACGGGGGCGTTTCGTGTCAATTTATGCAACTCTCCTGCAATTTCCGGTATATTAAAGCAATTTCCACTCCACTGGCCACAGCATACAGGAGGAGTTCCAAACATAGATACATACATGTACATGGTCATGACTTAATGGCAAAGACCTGCATATGACTGGCGTCTATGTGCGGTGGTTTTTTGGGTGGTTTCAATGTGGGATGGAATGGCACGAGCATGGCTACATACATAAGTATGTACATGTATCTGTGATGGAAATGGCCTCCAGGGCGTATAAGCATATCCAAAGTGTGGGCGCAATATTCGTTAGAGCTTAAGAGAACATCCCAGAATCGATATTACATTTTGGTTATGGTTCATATGGCTAGAAATGGCCAGCAATTGAAGCGAGTTGAATCAGTGTTATTTGAAGAACAAGAAACAGGAATCACTATAGAAAACCTAAAATTTTTCATACCACAAGAAAACATAAAAAGCAAACAATTTAGGTTTCGAAATGTGTGTTTAACCTACTTGAATATTAAACCAGAAGCTAATATTTATGGATTAAAATGAAAATTTTTCGACTTTTGACGTTAAAAAAAACATAAAAACATATGCATAAACCCACTCCAAAATCTGTGGAGTATCTCTACTTTGCAATTGGAAAATTTACTAAAATAAAACTTATGAACAAAAACAATTTTGTAAACTACAAAACTCGAGAGAAAACACAAATAAATATTTAGTTTCGACACAAAAATATTTTTGTATTTTTAAATATTTGCTTATTTCTATTCAATTCAAATAATTTTGAAACATTTTCCTCGAAATCCTGACATGATGGACAAAAATGATGTACAGGGCCGTGATCAGCACTACTTAATTACTATAGGACACTTATTGAACTAAAAACACTTTTTCATGACCTCAAAAATGTAGTTACGAAAAGGCAAAGATACCTCAAACTAAAACAAACTACTAAAGGAATGTTGGACCTGCTATGAGGACTTACAAGAAATAGAGTATAGCTTATACCTACTTTAAAAAAAAGAGAATAAGATAGTAGCTTTTTTCAAGTAGCTAGACTACAAGTAGTAGTATAGAAGAAACAAATACATTGAAGACCTTTTTTCAAGTTTAAATTGGTTGAAATTTTTTTGAATTTGTCGCAAGAGTACGTGAGCAATAACTTATTACATTTCAATTTCATTTCATATATGTATGTATATGTTTATAGACTCGAAAATTTTCCATCTAAATCAAAGCTTAGGTACCTCTTCCCCCCCATGGTGAACCCCTTTCTATGTTTACCCTCAGCATCACGTCGCAATAAAAAACGCTATCCAAAAAATTGCGTATAAAATGTCAAAACGTTTTACCAGCATTTTGGAAAAGAAGCAGCAAACCAAATGCAATTTATCTAGCGGGGCGGGTCGTTCAATTGACGCTGCACCCAGGGGGGACTGTTTGATTTACCGTCAACAGGAGATTAAAAAAAAAAAGAAGAAGAAGTTAGGAAAAAAGGGAAAGCGCTATATCAAAAAGTGAATTAAGAACTTGTGTGGTGGAACGACAGTCAGTACAAGGGTAGGTAGTTCGTCTATTAACCAAGAGATGGGGGCAAATTGAGTTGCAACACTTGGCAGGTTTTTATCTACGCACCACAATCAGCAAGTCGGCAGGGGGGCAGGCAGCAGGGAGAGAAGCAGTCGGGCAATAGGCGGAGTGACCAGTCTGTGTAGACTCCAGAACCGACCAACCAGCAGGATGGACAACTGTTTCGTGTTGCCGCGTTGATAACAAGATTTGTTTTTCAAAAATTATGGAAGGGTCCGTACTTAATTACGTTGAAAAGCGCAATGAGAGCAATTTGAAAATGTTACAGAAGCCAAAAACCAAAACCATTCCACACCACACCAAACAACCCCGCCGCACCTCCCTTTTAAATAGATCTTGACTGCGGCAATTTAACTAAATTAAATTTAGAGTGTGCCCATCCTTCGATTTTCTGCCAGAGATAAACGACAGACGCACCAAAGACACCCTTGGTGTGTTTCGTCCTTAGACAAATGCTCCTGGTCCTGGTCCTAGTCATTGCAGTCAACATAAGTATTCCATTAGAGTAAACGCCAAATTGAAAACAATTTTCACTGTATGATTTATTATAATGAGATTTTTATTTATGGAATGTATTTCTTTATTGGTAAAAAATAACGTAGCGTCTGTTTCTTTTTTGCTAGAGTTGTTCGTTTTTTGTTGGTTTTTTTTGGAAAATTAAAAATTAATTAGGCATTTGTCATTGTTGCGTCAAGCAGATGGCTGCTAAGAGGGGAGAATAAGAGGGTGGCAAATGGAATAGAAGAAAAATGGCAAAGAAGGTGGCTCTTGTTAAAGGTCCCAAATAGAACCAGACCTAATATAGGATATATTTATGTATATCCGATCGACCTTATAATATGCATGTACCATGTACTAATGGTGAATCAGACTTTTAGAGCAAAATTTTGATCTACCGTTGCCAACTTAAGTCTTTATGCAGAGATTTTCAGATTTTCGTCGTATCTGACATTAAGTTGGTAAATATTTCAGCAAAAAGTGTACTTCATTAAGGATAAAACGAGCATCTAGCCAACTTTGACAACTTAAACTAACAAAGAGTTTCGAGTAAGTTAAACCAAAACTAACAATTTTATAACTTTGCAAGCAAATGAACCTCAAGATTGATGATCGAAGATAACCCCATTATAAACCTCATACGAAATCCAATGAACTCTGGAATTGTAAGCCTTGTTAACCTTCTTTCGCATCATTCAATTGTAATTCCCAACTAGTTTAAGTGCTGAAGATATGCAAATTTTCTTGAAACGAACGACTTAACTACTTTGTTTGAGCTGCACCTTAAAAGATTAATAAAAAAGTTCTTACTCTAAATTAACCATTGTTTTCTAATATGTTTTCATTGCTCCTTTTAGGATTCATCATCCCCTCAAAAGAGCTGCTAAAATATCAGTCCTAATAAATAGCATTCACTGTACTGTTGAAAAGTAAACTCCATTCACTTGAAATCTTTTTAATTGCACAAAATTTCGTATTCTACTAGTGTAATACTCAATTTTGAAGTAATAATAAGTTGGAAGAATGAATAATGAATTCAACCCAAACAAATTTCATCAAAATGCTAACACAAAAGCGAAAATTACTCAATTCTTAGCTCGGGCGCCTCACATCGTGGAAAGACGCTACTCTCATAGGTGGGGACCATATACTTGATGTTAATAAAAGCATTGGGTCCACCGCAAAATTCTAGTAATTTCAATGTATCCTCAATGACATCTCCAATGCGTTTGCTGCGATCAGGATCGATGCCCTCCCCCAAATTGACATTGATATTCTTATAGAGATTGCAAACGGCCAGCAATTGACGGTAGAAGGGAACTAGAGCTTGACCCACACAAGGTCCTTTAAAAAAAAGTATGGTAACGTATTCCAAGCCGTATAATTTTTGAACATTTCTTACCCAATCGCACCATAAGCTGTAGCACTTGCAGAGCTGAGATAATAATTCGCTTATCACGTGTCTGAAAGGCTCTTTTCAGTGGCAATATCAATTTGGGCAAAACGGGCAAAACTTTCTTGGGTGACCTCATTATTAAATCGATGGCTCCATTTAGGGCCAGCAAACGTGTGTCGTTATCCATGTCGGCTAGACCATCCACAAAAATGGGCAAATAGTAACAATAGTCCAAGTCCTCGGGATTGCATTGCCAGCGCAAGGGACGATCCTTGGTTGGATCCTGCTTATTACTACGACCGGCCAATACCACTGGAATATCTCCACGTGAGCAATAGATCTTAAACACAGTTTCCTTCACCGGTTTCCGTTTGAATATGTCAATTCTGAGAACAGGAGTTTAAAGAGAGCTGTCTTTATCTATTGAAAATTACACTTACTTTGGTGGGGGCTTGACTACAGTTCCTTTTTGCAATGCCTGATAGGTAAAGGCTGGAACTTCACGTTTGGGCTAAGTGTATGATAATCATAAGGATCATTGTATTACTTTGTCCTTCCTCGACTACTTACATTCTTCGAGCGCGTGTAGAGCATCTCACGGCAAACTCTACCGGCTTCATGGGGTCGCTTGGCACGTTCGACCGGATTGGAGCACATTTTACTTAAATATTTGCAAATGTAAACAGGTGAAAAACAAAAAAATTCTTTTGCACAAAAATCTTTGTGTGTATTTTCTAGTGCCCGAAACTACAAGATACTATGGAAAATATTTTTGACCCGAATGTGTTGGGCTACTTGATGAAAATGCCAGTGCTTTAATTTGAACCTAAATTATAACGAAATCAAAGCTTGCTGACATTTTTTTTTAAAAAGGGAAATACTACTAGGATTTTAAGGACAAAATGGTTTGGTTAGGTCAAGCAGCCGCTAATCAAATTGATTCTATTTACTTTCCCCGAAAATATCTCTGACAAATTGAGAGCTCAAAATTGACCAATTTTTAATGCCCTGAAAGTAAATGTTTGCCAACGCCATACAAACATTTCAATTGCTCTATTTGGAAAAAAGTAAGTACACATACACGCACAAATTTATGTAAATAAATTACTCGTCCTAGAATAAGTATAAAAATATTTATACAACACCTTCTTATCAAGACGTTGACACGCCACCCACACGACCCCCCACCCCCACCCATCATCAACAACAACAACGGCAACGTGCCACCATGAACGAATGCAACCCCCAGATAGAAGACCCATTGCATGGGCTGCGGAGGGATTCAAAACGGAAACTGTAACAGAGGGTGAAGTGAATAAGATTGGGGATACTGGGAGACCTGGCGGGAAGAAATGGCCTGGGGAGTTCTACAAATATTCACACCTAAACTGTAAACGTCTCTAAAGAGTCATAAAGGGAAAGTGCAAACATTTGCGCACTTTATCATCTTTTTCCATTTCCATGTTAATGTTAACGGTAAATATTTTTGTAACGCCCGCCAATTACGTTGTCTCGTCTACGGCTCGGCTTTACCCAATGTGTGTGTGTGTATCTGTCACTCACTCTCAAGATTTTGTGAAATCTCGCAACGCATTAACCTACTTTGTGGCCCTGTTTTGACTACTGCCGCACACCCAATCCAAATCCCCCTCCCACACTCACTTACGGGCTTTTCCGTATGCGCTTTTAATTAATTAAAATTCAACATGCGAATTATGTTTCATCTAGATAGACCTTCCTTGTTCTTTTTGCTGGCTTCCACTTTCTCTCTTACTCTCTCCGGCTGACTTACTCTCTCTCTCTGTTTTGGCTGTTTTAATTGCCCACGCACAGCTTTTCACTTTCACTTCAACATCGTTGCACGTCGCGATTTATCCGTTTTAATAATGCCGGAGACTTGGCTGCGTTCTGGCATGTAAAATTGAGTTAGAAGCGCTTAGGATTATCGGGGTAGAGCACGTAGGGAAAAACAGAAGCCCTAGATGCCACGACGGCGATATGAGGGGAGCTGCCGCTAATTGCTGGAATTTGCCTGGCTCTTAGATAAGAAAGAAGAGGGCAAATAAAAAGTCAGTCCAAGATGACTTTGCATCTTAACTTGAGTTAGGTTGCGCTTAACCATGATAGCTCCAAGTGGAATAACCCTCTTTTTTTGTCTCAGGGATTTGCTTATATCGCGTCGGGGTCTCCATATTGAAGAATGTTACGCCTCAGCCTAAAAGTAGGCACTAAATCATACAATTTTTCAATATGTAATTGCTGCCTTTCCCAATAGTCAGATTATACCTGCTCCATGTGATAATAAATAATTCATTTTATACACAATGACAACAGAAATTCAATGTGCAGACTGAAAAATGATAACAAAAGGACCTCAAAAATCAGCCTGATCATAATTTATTGAGCGAAATGGAAAGCATTTTCCATAGAACGGCATGGCAAAGCTAACAAAAGGACCTCATACATTGTGGTCTAGGCCTTTTAGGGGTTTTCAGGTTAAAGTTTGTGATAGGAGGGTAGATACATACATACGTTTGTCTAGCTGACACTTTCATTAACAAAAAGTCAGTAGCGATGACAACATGCATGTGCTCCATTGTCATACAAAGTGCATTTGGGTGTGAGTAGAATGGCTGTAAATGTGCCAGAACTTGGAGGATGAGCAAAAAGTAGATAGATGTCACACCTCTTGACTGTATGTCCATCTACATTCGTCTGACATTGCTGCACTGCGGCACGTAAATCTAAACAGCCACTGACAGCTTTCAACTGGACTTTCCAAAACCCCACACCTCAGACCACTTAACAATGGGTAAAAAACAACAGACAAGACAAAAAAAAAAACAAAATGGCCTGTGCTTTGAGGGGGCGGCGTCCATCTTGGACGTCATATAAGCCATATATGTATGTACATATATCTATATCCTGCTCATATATCAATATATAGTATACATAAATACGGCAAACGAATTGAGTGTGAGGGAGGGGCACATGCAAGCGCAGTTAGTTCCTGTTTTGGGGCTGTTTGTCTGAAATTGACATCCCTTGTTCATCCTTTTCATCGTCATCGTCGTCATCATCATCATCATCACACAGTTGCCTTTTGTTTCAGCATCGTTTGTTCGTCTGGTTGAGATTTTATGTACGGATGTTCGCATACATTTTGAGCGCTTTATTGTTTGTCCAATTTCGTGCAACATCGCCTAGGCTGAAACGAGTAATCGAGTATCCGCCGTTGTTCTAGCCAATGGAGTTCCCCCTCCTTGCCCTCCCATGCGAGTCTCTATGTAAGTGTTAATCTAATAACTGTCAAATGCAGGAAGTTGGTACTTGACATCATGCATATATTCCTCCTCCTTCTCCTCCTTTTGCCAGTCTACCACATAATATTGGTCAGATGGCTTTTTGTATTAGCAGGAAAACTGCTATGGGAACACAATGTCAGTGTGATGGCATTTGCATTGTGGCCAGTTGAGATGAAACACAATAGAGCTATTGTTTTTCATAACAAGTTTAGTGATTAGTGATCTAATAGAATTGACATTTATGTAATAAACTACAATTCGTTTGCCAAATTAACTAAATATGTACATTACATGGGATATGTAATGGCTTTTAACAATATGCAATAAAATAGTTTAAATTTTTATTCTTAGCACGCTAAAAAGTATATTAGAAAAACTTTATTAAATCAAACAATTAAATTATGAAAAAGTTTAGTATAAATTTTTGGGATTATTAAAAATTGCACAAATTTAAACTGTTTAATATCTCTTGATTATAGTCAAAGAGATATAGATATAAGATAGAAGAGTTATGTGAATGATAAATAAGTTTGACAAAAAGGTAAGTATAAGAAATTGTTATAAAACCAACCAAAATATCAATAAAATCATTTCAACTGTATTCTATATACACCAACAGATTCGTTTACCTCGAAAAAGTAAATTTGTTGGATATTTGTTTTGTTTATTTAGTTCAATTGCCTTTTGAGGCTGATGCTGGCCCCCATTTTGTGTCAGAGAAAGATATATTTACAAATATTTTCTGCATCGCTAGAAAGCCATAAAAATCAACTATATACATAAGTACAAAACAGAATAGAGACATTTTGCCCCACCAAAAGAAAACTAACTGCCTTGCAGGCAAAGCGCAGTCAAGCATAAAAATGGCAACAAGCAAAATGACAAAAAAAAACAAACAGAGGGAAGACAACAATATTTGAAATGAGAAACCAAAAGCCAAGAGATAGAGAGATGGCGACGACATATAAAAGTCTCTAACATTTTTATGAGTCGTAAATCGAAACGATAAAAATCACACAGAGGTCAGTCCGGGTCCATTCCGTTGCATGCAAACATTCGAAAGAGATATACTCCTCTTGGACCCAGACTAGGCTCGCTATAAATTTTGCCACATTGCGCTAATGACAATGACAGCAGAACAGTCGACCATTCGACCAGTTCCCCAAAGTTCACATCCAGAGTTCTGGAATCTGAATCCAAAGACCGCGCATTTCAAATGGCGGAAGTTCATTATTGTCAGTGATTAATGGCGGGAAGCATATAGAAGAAAATACGAAAAAAACAAGAACCCAAAACACATCCGGAGTGAGTTGGAAGGACAACGTGCAAAGGACACATAACTTAGCTGTTGTTGGCAGATAAACCAACTCTCTGGCAAAAACATATGGAGAATTGCAAGTGGAGTCACTCTGTTTCGTCAATGATTAGCGCCTTGTTTGGCAAACGAGTGTGCCCCCACTCCACTCCCTAAACCAAACATGGGTCATAAGGACCCTCTAGACTCTCAAGGCACACGCACTGGCATATGACAAAACCCTTGTTGATGGATCCGCAAAATGAACGACAAGTGAAATTAATTTCAAACAATGCAGTAAACTGAATGGCAAGCTAAAACCCTATGACAGCTCAAAGCAAATTAAATAAAAATTCCAACATGAACATACAGAGAGCTTTTCCAGCCAAACATGACGAACAAGTGCGAAAAGTGTGAAAATAGCAAAGGAGTTTTCATACAAAAGTTTTCATCATATGACAGACTTCCCACTACGACGTGCCATCATCTTCAGTTGGAAAAACAAGAAGACAAGTAGATGAAAAAAAAACCAAACAAAAAACAAGCCAACTTGTCGAAAATTATTTCGTTTTAATTATGCCAAAGGTCGGACGTGTCGAAATGTGTCGCCAATTTTGCATAGCCCACACCCACACCCACACCCTTACCCATACCCATACCAAAATGAAATCACGTCATCCGGAGCCAAGCAGTAAAAGCAATAGATGTAGTTCTCTGGAGGAGGTTCCTACCTAGCTTTCGAAACTCCTGCCAGCCGACATTTTGTCGTCATTATCAATTTGACTTAATTGCCGCCAACAGAACGCCATCGTGGTGGCTAGAGAAAAGTTTTCATTTTGTTGCCGTCGCACAGCAGTTGGTAAAGGTAGCTACTATCTAGTCAGTTGGTAGTAGTCTTCACTTCCGGTTTGCTGTCCGCCCCTTTTGGAGCTCGAAAAATGCCATCATCATCATCATCGTCATCGCAATGCATTGTCTGTGACTGTTTAAAAGCGTTTAGTCGAAATTTATTTGTGTATTACAAGCACATACAAGTGCAGACAGAAAGTGCTCCTGTCTCCGAATCCGGTACACGGAGACATCGCATCGTCGAAACAAATGCTGAATTATTAAATTAATGACTTCTTTGACTATATGCCATAAATTTATTCAAGCACTTAGTGTGTACGAAAACCAATTTCTCGAAGCAGTTACAGTAAAAATGAATTAAAATGTAGTAAATAAAAGCCAATTCAGATTACCTTTGACAAAAAGTTTAACAAAAGTATGAACAAATATAACAATGAAAATAATGATCCAAACGTTAAATTAGCTAACCGTTGGCGTTTATGGAAGCGGAATCAGGGTCTGATGAAATGTGGACCAGTCATCCACAAGCACTTATATACTTATGTACATATACGTTCATGATAAGGGGATATTTACTTGATTCACTTGAAATCACATCTTAATCTCAACGAAACCTCAATTCGCATACAAAAGACATTCTCTTTTCACAAGAAGCAACGCCCATAATAAGTTGATTTCCTGTGAACTCAAGAAACATACAAAACCCATCCGATAATGTTTTTTGCAACGGAACTTCTTGGGCGAAATTGGTGAAATTCATTGGCAAATAATCATCATGCCAATAAAAATCAATAAGAGTTCGATGATCGATGTCCATGCCATCGTTCGCACGGCCACGATGACCACCACTCCAGAACATAGAATGTGTATCGACATGGGCGTGATCGCGAATGTAATCGACAAGTTGGCGCATTTCGTCAGCATTCTGCATTGTGATCAATCGAGCCTGTGAGTCGAGAGTCTCACATCCAAAATTGGCATGAAGCCAGTCCATCTAGAATGGCAAGTTGATGGCTTAATGGACATATACGAGACAGTATTTAGATCGAGACCTACCATAATGGGAACGCTAAATACACGATTCTTATAGGACACTTTGTAGAATTCATATGATGCCTAAAAATAAGAAAAACGAATTGATACTAATTTTTAAATTATAATTAATTGTACTTACCGCTTTGTTTGTGGAGAAAAAATAGCAATTCTTACCAATCTGTACAAAGGGTTTGGAACAAGCGGCTTCAAATATATATACAAAATAAAATAAATTGCATTGATCAAAATCATTTAGGGCTTACTTACATTGAAAGTATTCTTGATAGATACAGACATAGCATCCCAATAATAATAATAGAAATGTAAAGCCTAAAAATGATTTGCCAAGACTGAACATTTTCCACAATTCTTTATGTAATACTAAGGATCGACCAAAGCGTTCGGCCGCTTTTTATAGGTTTTCTTGCGACCAATCAACCAGCAGAAGTTCTAAGGAAGTGGAAATGAAAACTTTCACAACATATTGAGGTGCAGACAGACTTATCACATATTATATTTCATATATTACTTAGAATAAAAAGTTCTAATCGATGCTTTAGTGGACAGTTGACAGTGGGTGCTGTTGCCTCTCCGATGAAACAATACTTGAAAGGTAAATGGGGGATAATCAAAATGTTTCCCTAAAAGCGAGTATTATTAATGTAATATATTAAGGTAAAAAAAATGCATACATATACTTAATAAATTAGTTTTCAAAATATTTTTAACTATATTAGCTTTAAAAGAGTCGTTAAAGATACATCATATCATATGATTGTCGACTCAACGCCATTAAACTTATAGAATAAATTAACAAAAACAAAATGTATTTATGATTTTAGACCAATTTCTTTAATTGGTTGCTGTGTATATTGAGACCGCCTTTTATGGATTGCATAAAATAGTAAGCAAAAACATACAAAAAATATTATTGAAGCAACCACCAGCTCAGCTGAAAACTGTCTATTTATTTCAAACCTTATTCTTTCCGATATTGTCGTTGATTCACAGATATAATGCTCATCGTAACCCTCTGATCGAATCATATATATTTCTGAATCAATTAACACAAGGCTAAGATAGCTTTTGTCAATAGGTTGTATTTCACCAGGTAACCATTTCGTGAACTCCAATGTCTTTCCGCTGCTGTCCCAGGCATAGGGATATTCACTTTGAAAACTATTGCCAGAAGTAGCAAAAGTACTACCATTTGCATAGCCCTTGGACAGTATATAGTTTTGCAGATGACTCATTTCCGCAGCTGTTTCTATAGATACGAGTTGGCTGTTATGCGCTCTGCACTCAGATCTTGCCATAAACCAGTCAAAATATCTATGATCCTATAAAAATGAAATCATACTTTTTTTAATAACGTCTGAAAATATCTGTCAGTTTGCAGTGTTTGCTTATCTTTTGTAAACGTTGATACTTCAATAAGTATTTATGTAATAATCTTTCTTCAGCAAAAATATTTGTGTAATTTGCACTTGGCAATATTTTTAAATAGTCTCACTCAGATGTATCAACTAATGTTTATTTGGCCTACTTCTTACCATATCTGCATCTCCTACATAGTAAGAGTTTAGTCCTACTTTGTCAAATATGTGATCACATAGAGCGAGTTGAAGATTGAGTAATGCTAATAAAACAAGAATTCTCATTTTTTAAATGGAACTGCGAAGTGCGACAGCTTTTGACTTACTGAGTCGTAGGAGAATGAAAAAAACTGCTGATAAACAGAATATTCTGTGTTTACTGTGACGTTAGTTATTGCAGGCATACACTCGGAAAAAGTATGGCAGAGCCTATTAAAAGTAATAAGTGAACTTTTCAGTGGACTTCTTGACTTGGAATGCGTTTCCTTTATAAATGTTCCAAAGCAAGGGCATACAAAAACCACCGAACAACCGAGTCAAAACTCTCTTATCAACTGTTGAAGTGCACTCCATATATATGTATGAATGTATGTACATACAATGTATAACAGTTCAAAGCATTCGTTAAACAATCATTACGCAGCGTCATTACAAATAAGATGTATTTAAATTTTTTTCCATTATAATGGAAAGCTTTATTACAAATATGTATACAAGTATTCTATATCTAAATAAAATATAGATATCACTATCTGACTTTTTATATCACATGGTATCAGTGAATAACAGTTCTTGCCTCGTCGCTACCGAGCAATGTCTGTTCACATATATCCACAGCTTTAGTATAACATGATTCACTGCTCATGATGAGTTCTCCGCCTTGAAGAGTGAGAATTATACAATTTTTGCCCATACGTGGCGATGGTTCATTTCGTGCCCAATTGGTGTAGTTAAGCTCACGAGCACGTCCAAAATAGTTCCAATAGAAACGCATATCACCGGGCCAACGATGACCGGCGCTCCAGAATTGTGTACCATTTTCAAAGCCAATATAATATAAATAGTTTGCCAAAACGATCATCTCCTCCTGGCTCTCCAAACAAACACGCGAGGTGCGCTTATCCTGATAGCAAAAATTGTGGAATGAAGTGTGCTGCCAAAGTAAAGTGAATCTAATTATGTATATGACTTATGGTACTCTGTAATCTCAAAACGTATGTATAGTTCTTACCAGTGGATCATCATCGACAACGAAATAGCAATAGTTTTCCTGGACCTTTTCGTAGGGCACCCGGCAGCGCACCGCTCCCGACCCTGTTTGAAAATTTAGCAAAATTAGTAGAAAACATATTTGAATGTCAAATTTTTTCCGCGACTGACAGGGAGGCATTGTGTGTGCTATAACGTCGTATTGAGCAATGGGATCTCTTATCAACCCAAAAACCCGTGGCTGATAAGACATATGTACGTAGTAAGTTCGTATAAGTTGTGTTTTTACTATAAATTTATTTTTTTTTTTATATTTTGCATTCTGCTTTGGGGACATACATCCAAATACACATTACCCCTCGTTGACTGATTTGTTTTTTCTGCTTAACTTAATGTCTTATTATCTTATCTTGTAAGCAAGTACATACACATGTAAATATGTATGTGTCTATGTATGTTGCGGTAGGTCTGAAGGGAAACCCCCTTAAAGGTGGTGTAGTTTATCAAAATTAAAAAATTACTTGCAGTCCAAGTGACCGAGTCATATAGGCAATTGAACAACGAGGATTCGGATTTGAGTCCCAGGCTAGTGTATGGATGTAGTTTTAGGATAGGTTAATAGTTTACAATTATATCCTATATTTAGAATAATAAAAAATCACTTGAATTGAATTATTAATAAATGCTTATAACGCCCAGTTAATCGACTATTCTGCAACACTGTTTCTTTCGGTAAATGTTGCAGTTCCCCTTTTAAATACAATCCACATCGAACACATCCACATTGAGCCCATCCACACAGCAAATCTACCCCTCATTTTGTTTTTACAACATGAGTGGAACTATTTGTTCCGCCAGATGTCGCTCTCTTAACGTAGGCTAAGAAGGGGTATAGTTAATTCGTGCAAAAATCTGTCATTTTATAAGAATTTTTATTCGCGATACGGATAGTCTCAGTGCAATTATTGTTTGTGATAATACAACATTAAAACAATATGTGTGAAAATTTTCATCAAAAAATATTGAAAATTGAGTGAGATATAGGCAATCTCCGGCGGGACCTCGAAAGTGGTGTGCGGTGGACATCGTAACTGGGCACAGAATTATTGGAAATGAAAAAATCTAATTGCATTAGTTAAGGGACTAAATTTCCCAGGTAACGCTGTCGAGTTTTTTAATTTTTTTTCGATTTTTAAAGGTATGAAAGTTAAAATAACAACAATATTGAAAAGTACTGAATATTCAAATGTGAGTTCGGAAACGGCGTAGTATTTGAAATTTCGCTCCAACACAGCGAATTCGATCAATGCGGCAGGGTCGACAAAACAACAACACGACCAATAATAATGTTGGTTGGGTAAAAAAAGTAAAAAGTGCGAACGTGTTCGAGTTGACCTCATCGGTTGGCTTCATTGGTTAGCGTTGGCCTCATTCGTATGACGTTGGCATCAACTGCTCGATGTCTACTCTTTTCTTGCATGTTCGACCTAAATGGCTCGAGTTCGACGTTGTCGGTGGTTCGACCGAGCAAGTTGCGTCGCACCCCCCCGCATTATGTTTTTTGATTTTGACGTGAGCGGGTGTGTGTTTTGGTTCGCCGCCCACATATTTTCCATATTTCGCCGTGTTTTCTTCGATAAAACAACAAAAATCGCATATCTAGATGAAAACTGCAAGAGAAAAACGTGTAAAAAACAAACAAAAACTGTGTTAAGGTGCATGAACATGTTTTAATTCAGCAATTTGTTGAAATTTCGTTCGACTTCCCCCACCTTTGCGTAGGTTTGTTTCGCTTTTGCGCTCTCTTCCGTTCGCAGACGCACGTCTGGGGTGCGTTTTGTTTACGAATTTGGGTGTGTGATAAATGTGCAGAAAACTAGCTAAATATTTTCAATAATTTTGAATGAAAAGTTCAATAAAAGATCGAGAAATGAAGTGTTTTGTGTATCTATTGACGCTATCGACGCTACTATTGACCGGCCAAGTGTCTGGACATTTGAATGTTTTTCTCAATCCCGAGGAGGTGATGCGACTGCTGGGTAAGTTTTAGTCATTGTTTGGGTTACAATTTACCTCCACCACCCACCCTTTAGCTATTGATTTTACTGAGCAAAGGGTCAACAATGGGAACAATTTATACAATTTTGGTGTCACTGCAATTTGATTTGTGAGGTTCTTAGTAAAAATTTCTTTTCAACATTTCTTTTATAGAATTATGTTTATTTATTTTGCCTTTGCTTAATTTTAGACGCCTTTCGCTCGAATTTCAAATTTTATCCGTCTCGTTTTTGCTTACGCATGCCGCAGGTGTTGTTAAACGGCAAAACAAATAAACAAACAACAACTAACTTTTAGTTGCTTCGTTAAGAAATTTTACGGACAGACAACAAGTAATTCCGTATAAGAAGTTGCAGCACCGGTGTGTAGATACCCTGTAAAAGTAAGACTAAGTTAACTTGGAATAGTTGCGTAGGTTTCTTCATTATTTTCGGTAGCTAAAGACGTTGAAGCAGGTCTCTTGATTGTCCCAAAACGTTTCATCCTTATTTGATTCACGATCTCTATATGCCTTCAAATTTGCATATTGTATAGGGTATATCAAAAAGCCAAGAACACAAAATCTACATGCAAACATTAAATTTATTTCACTGCCGGAGAATATTTTTGAATATTTCTTGGAATTGAAATTCCTTGGCTCCCCCGAATACGAAAGAATTGAGAGACTGCGCGTTGAAAAAGAGACAGAGAGAGAGAGAGAGAGAGAGGAACAACAAGAGACACGCAAACGAGATGACAACGCAGAGGCGACAACAACAATAATAAAAACAACGGCCAAAGGCACATTAAAAACGTGACTTGGAGCAGACGAGCGAAAGAGAGAGAGAGAGAAGGAGAGAGATAGAGAAAAAGAGAGAACAAGCACATACCGGCAAGGAAAGACACGTAGTGGGTGAGAAACTGAAAGGAGAAGGTCGGTCCCAGCATGCATCGTCAGCTGTGTGGGGATGCATTGAGAGCGCACAGTGGGGCAACATAGATTCCAAATCTATTGAACTCTTAATACTAAAGAAGGCTTTGTTATTATCATAAACTATTTATCACGAGTAACTATCGAGTTCCAATAAATATAAAAAAGAAAAACCCGTTTCTGACATTTTTGAACATATTCCGATATCGTTTGGAGCCCGGCGTAATATCCCATAATTAAAATTGAAATATTTTGTAGAGGATACATTGATTCCTGAAACGTTATCCACCATTTTAAGGATATAGGGCGCCGCTCAGTATAGTCATATTAGAGTTTAGACTTCACTTACATATATTGTTTTTTTGATCTTCTTTAGCCCACTGTAACTTCTACGCCCACTCCCACCCATAAGTTAGCTTAGTTATTCTTTGTATTTTTGGCAGTCTTTTGCATGACAAGTCTACAAAGTCTCTTCCCGATGCATGAGATTTGCTTTTTTGATGCTCTTGTTGGTATTGTTGTTGCCTTTTGGCAAACAACGTGGTACTCACTGTGCTTACCAAATCGAAAGGGCAACTTTAGGCCAAAATGGGTACATTACAATTTTAAGAACTCATGTTAAAGTATAAATTAGCCTGTTTGATTACATAATCGGTTTTAGGTGAAGACCGTATTAGTCAATCCAATTAAGTTTTAGTCATCAAACTCTTAAGAAATCTGAAAGCCGTCAATTTCAAATAATGTTGATTAAGGACAAATTTAAAACCTTATTGGACTTCGTTTTGAGTTAATTGATCGTTGAACATTTATAGTTTTGTAGTAATAAAATAGCTTTGATCGTGTTGTCTAAGGGCAAAAAGTAAAGATAATCTATCTAGGATTAAAGTGCATCTAGAAGTCATGCTGCTCCCAAAACAAAATCAAAGAAATTTCTATTTTCTGTGTATTTTCCTGTCATGTGTGGGAGAATTTTCCGTTTGGCTTTATTCATTTTTGTTTTCCTTTTTTTCCCACTGCTGACAACGATGCGCATAATTTTGCGTATGCATTTTGAATTTTAGGGCGTGAAATCAAATATGCAAAATATGTTTGAGATTTGAATTTGAATTCTTTTTGACTGCTGGGCGTTTGCAGAAGCTACTGATGCTGCTGCTGCACTGCACTGGACTGGAATGGCCTGGGATGCACTTGGATGGACTGGGCTGGGCTGCGTGTAATTAAGAATAAGTTGAAAAAGTTTGCAGACCGCATAATGCAATAAAGAAATGCGCAAAATGCTTTTGTAGTTTTTACTCAGTGGGTCATAAATCAATTAAGCTGCATAATTTGCATTTGATTTGTGAGAGAAGCAAGTTAAAAAAAAATCTGAATAAAAATATATTATATGCCATGCCATGGAAAAGCGAAAAAGGGGTAAGCCAGCAAAGGGGGTTGGCTGCTGATATCCAGGCAAAAGTTGCCGCCGCCAGAAATTTATAGCCTGGGCGATGATCACATGAGTCGCAATGGCAGGAGGAAGGTTCTCCTGGTGTTTTTTTTTTATTTTTCTGCTTTGTCCACAGGGTGCCGACCCGAGGCGAACTTTGAGTCATAAAAATGGTGGCATCTGACAGCAATATGAAATACGATCATCTAAATGGGTTGGGTTACTTCATTTTTTTCAATTTGAAACTCAATTCACGATCACTTTGCATTTGCGGCATTCACTTTGAGATGATTGCGTGATTCAATGCGCTAAAAGTCAATTTTAAGTATCCTTCTGAGCGAATTCAATTGAATAATTCCGCTAGAAAAAATATTAAGATTTATGTTAAATTTATGATTAAAATTTCAAATGCATTTACTGGAATGATTACTGAATGCTAGAGAACGTTTATTTTATACTGGAATATGCATTATATTGCTTATTTTTGAAATTAAAATAATTTAGATTCCTTGGATGTCCGATTTTTCCTCATTTTGATGGAAATTTATCCCTCGAAGCTTTCTTGAGGTCAAAGTTTATTGTGGGAACATAATTATTATATTTGGTTTGTTAATTTCATTCGAATTTCCAAACATTTCCTACATATTTCAAGCTTAAATAGTTTTTTCACTAATTTGGTTTTCAAATTTTCCATCTCTAGACACTTTTTCGTTAAGTTTTATGACATTTTTTTTTTGGCTGCCGTGACACGCGCTCCATTCAAAATGATCCACCAAAGACCTAATGACATTTAATTTTATTTGTCATTTAAACAATTTTTTTTTCTAGTTTTCTTTCTTTTTCCATGGAGTTTTATTTTATGACCTTTCTGTTGACGCTTTGGAATTTTCTTTCTTTCTCTCTTATTGTTTCTTTTTTATTTCTATTTTATTGAGTTTTATGGGGCCATTGTCTTCAAATGTTCAATATATATTATATAGCTTTTACATATTTGGGGTGCTTTGGCTAAATTTAATGTTTTTTACATAGTGTTAATGAGAGAAGTTGCTATTAAAAGAACAAAAAGAATTTTTGAAAAAAGCTTCAACACGTTTTTCACACTTGTGCTAAAAAGGTAACGCCTTCTTTCAAAATGATCGATTGGCAGAAGTGTGTATGTATGTATGGAGATACCTACAAGAAAGAGGAGACATAAAGGCAGCAGCTGGCTTGAAGCTACAAATTAACTTGAACAAAAAAGAAAACGATAAAGTAGCTGGGAAGAGAAGTTATTTAAAGTGTTAAATTTACCACCAACTGTGTTAAATAAATTAGGCATCCATCCAGCTTATTGTCTAGTTTTCATTTATTTAGATATATATTTGCATAAATATTGAAATATTGAAACATTTACCATTTGAAGTGAGCCGATGGAGCCGAGTAAAGCGGCTTATAACTAGTCAACAAGCTGGAAAGTATCTGATAGATACACACATACAGATACAGATAAACCGTTGCTACTGTGATGGCTAGGCTTTTTAGCACCTAACCGTTGTTGTTATTGTTGTTGTTGGTTAACAGAAGTGTTGTGTACCCCGCACCTTGCCACCAAGTTGTGGTGGCAAGCTTGCCTCCTGTATCCATAACAAGCAAGACATGTATCTAGTAGAGACATTTGTCTGCTCTCTTCCAGTTTTTATAGCTTGTTCTTGGTCGAGAGATCTTTTGCAGCTGATAATTGCCAAGTATTTCCACGAATTGCCACCGATCCTCCTCAACTACAAGTTCGAAGCTTACTTTTAACGGTTTATATATATGTGTGTGTGTGTGGGTCTCTGGATGATATGATCAGCAGGCATGATCTATATTTTAATTGGTGTTTGGTTGCAAGCACTGGAATTTATTATAAACTACTTATTTTTGTGCCATGTCTTTTGTATTACCAAGCTAGGTAGACGGCTGAATCGAGCATAATGAAGTGGCCATTAGCTAATGAAGCTGTAGTTGAACTTGGCTAAGAAAAAAGAGATAGATTTTTATATGCTCATAGGATCGCATGACAGTGTTTCCCTCTTCTTCTTATGTTTTTGTCTTCATCTTTGTCTTTTTTCTCTACGATGTGCGAGAGTTAACAAGTTGGCAGACAGATCGTAAATTTGTTATCTCTATGCGATGGGTGCGAAGTGATTCGGTAGATAGAACAAATTACTTTAAGTGATCCTCACTCACAATGTTTTTAGCTTTCCGACTCTTGTTTACTGCAGGAAGTCAACCTTAATTGTGGACTTAGATCTAACGATTTTGTTATTAGCAAGATTTCAATATATTCTAGACACGATGTACTTATGTATGTATATGTATGTATACAATTAACGTATGTATATACACCCTACCTTTAAAATATGTCATAATGGTCTTAAAACATTGAAAAATATATTTAGTTTCGAAATAAATATACCATTGCAATGGTATAATAGTGGAAAAAAATTAAAAATTTGGAAAAATTAATCCTTGATTTAAAATCTTTGATTGGACATCTCTCCAAAATGTTTGTAAGATTCGTCAGGATAATAACAATCTAAGAAAGGTCAATGCAAAAAGCCATTAAGAAAGTAAGCTTTATAAAATATCGATTTTGAAAGTGACATACATATACAAAGTCGTTAATTAAACTTAAATTGATTACTTTTCGATCGGATGCGAAAATAGAAACTATCATCAAAATTAATCAATAAAACCTCTTGCGTTCAGTGATCTTTTTTTCAAAGTTAGGCAATCGATTGTCACACTATTTCATGGTCTATTTAAAACATTTATAGACATTGAATTGATTAAATTTTGTTAGTGATCGTATTACCACCAATAATCAATACTTCCGCTTGTTTAAAGATCACAAAACGATGGTTATCAGTTTCAGTTTGTGTTTGTTTTTTTGTACGTGACTTATAAGCTTGTTTCAAGATCGTGTCCAAGCATAAATATATATAAAACTTTTTTCATTTCAATCTGTTTTTAATTCATACACACATAGACTCTACACACAGTCAATGGAGGAGGCGGCCTCATTGAATATTGTCTAGGCCTATCAATTTCAAAATTGAATTGATGGGCACTTGGCAGGTCATAAACCATAGAAGAAGATCTCTAGCTCTCTAGTGTCACATTACAGGCTGAGATGAGTTTTGTAATCAACACGACGACGAAGGCCATTTGCATATTGTGTGTTATTTACAAACCGCCATAAACTTGACTAAGCCTGAAGCTTTAACCATCGACCAATATAATCAGAAACGAAAAATATTGGAATTTAAATAAAATGAAAATCGCATAAACCGATTGCAGGCAATAAAACGTTGCATTGCCACTGCAAAACTTTTTGTCAAAGGCTTACAACTAAAAGAAGGGGGGAAGAGGAGATGGATTCGGTCGCGCTGCATGCGGTTATCAGTGGGAGAACTGACAATACTGATAACCCCTTCGGGGTGTCTGCACAAACGAACGAGAAGCATGTCAATAATAAATATCATCCATTGTTTGCCCAGCCATGTGCCTTCTCTTTGCTACTCTATATACGTTTGTACAACAACATCATGCATATATACATATATGCGTATATGTATTGTATAGTATATAGTGCAGAAAGAGAGGGAAAAAATAGCAAAAAAAGAATAATCATATTTACATTAAACAACAAACGATGCAGCACAATGAATGAAGCTTCACAACTCGAATGGGGGCCAACTTTGAGTGGAATAGAAACTGAATTGCAACGATCTGAACTGAACTGAACAGAGTTTACGAGTATTTCCATGTCATGGTGACATACAATGAGCTATGGGAGTGGCAGTTGCAGAGAGTAGTGCGTGTATTGAGTTGTATGAATGTTTATTTGATGCCTCTCTCCTCCATCCCATCCCATCCACACTGCCTGAGTGGGAGTAATAGTAGTCTCAGTTTGGGGAAAAGTATCGCAAAAGTTACACATATGCCGAAAGTCTCTAACATCAACTGTAACTCGCTGGGAAAAATTGAATAAAAAAAAAAAAACGAGAGAAACATGCATCCATGAGAAAACGGGAATAAACTTTCAAGTATTGGCATAGATGAGACTTTGCCTGTCGGCTCTGTAGTAGTAATGTTGAAAATAAACAAGGCGAAATGTTAAAAAAATCTCTATTTGTTGTTAGTTTTCCATACGGAATTCGTTGCCATACATATATCAACTTAAATCTGAGGAAGTTTAACAAATATAATTGAAAATTGAATTCAGCTTTAAACAAATGTCAAATGAGACAAATTGAAGTTAAGACTGAAAGTTTATTCAACTTCTATGAAAATTACCTGAGTTAATCTAGTCCTTAGTATTATTTTTCTTATCATTATTTTTACTTCTTATTTTTTGACTTGTTCCTTGAAAGAGAAAGAGTAAAATTGTTACACCATAAATTTGTCCACTGTTTCCGTGAAATGTTAGTTTTACTTTTTTTAACATTAATTAAATCTGTGTAACTTTTCAACTACCCGCATCATCTTGCGGCATCTTTATAATTTTCAAAAAAAACAAAAAAACCAAAACTTGCCAACGATTAAGGTTAATTACTATTGATTTTGGCCATAAACTTTTGTCAGCTAGCCAACAAATAACAACCGAAAACCGTCAACTGGAAATTTTTGTTGCTTTGCTATTTTGAATGATTAATTTGAGCTAATTTCCTCGACTCACACTGAAAGAGCCCAGAGTTGGCGGCGTGTTAACTGTGCCAAAAATCGGTTTTGTTTGCCCTAAAGAGATGGCTAATTTCAGCTTGGCACAAATTTGTTACAATCAAAAGCCGACAACGAGAAAACGAGACCATGAGAGCCCCAGGAAAAAATGAAAAAAATAAAAACCAAACGAAACGAAACACAAAAATATATTAGGCAAAACAAAAGGCGCATCATTTATCATAACGACGTGAGGCAACTACAGGAAAGATACTGGCGGAGATAGGAGATGAAGCCGGCTGTAAGGGGTGGCAGGTGCAGAAAAAGCTCAAAAACATGTTAAATGTTGACATGTGGTGGGCGGCTGTGAAAACCAAAAAAAAAAAAAGGGGGCGGGGCGTTGCTATAAGCTTGTAAGCGAGATTGTTGTGCGTGATAAGACGAAAGAAGCTGAGGTGGCTGAACGACTGTTTGTCTGCCAGTGGGAGGGGTTGAAGCCCAGGATGACGTCCGCCGATCATTTGTTTTATTTATTTTTCGATTTGGGCAAACTGCACACACAAAAGCCGTCTTATGCAGCCAAAGTGACATATTAGCCATTAGACGATGGTGAACTGAGGTGGTTGGATGGGGCAGCTGAGGCTGGAGGGTGGAGAGTCCCATATATGGTTTGTGGATGCTTGCAAAAGTTCAATGTGGTTACGGTGCAGATGTGGAGTTACGCTCGTACATCATTTATCATCTATTGCAATTTGGTTTGGGGATTGGATTAAAGAGGAAAGTGGAAGCGGTCGTCAAATGTAGGTAGATTCTATGTTAGCTTTAAGGAAATCTAAGCTAAGTTAAGAGTTATATGCCATTTGGTTAGATATCTGCCTTTAGTGGAGTAGAGGGCCTTAGAATAGACCAGATAACTAAGATTTATACAAACATAAAGTAATACCTTTAGTAAGTGCTCAATTGCATACAATTTTATGTAGCTCAAAATGTGGTATTCTGTCCAAATATATAAAGTTATTTCAAGGCAAAACAAGAACAGACATCCTTTTTGGCCAACTGGAGCAGGAAATAATTTACGAAATAAAATTGAACGCAAAAAAGCCAAGAACGAACTTCCTTTGACAACTGGCAATAACAATAAAAATCACTGAACACATATGTGCCTGTATATACTCGCCCAACTTGCTGCTATATACCAGATATATGTGTGTAATGTATGTGGCAGAGTGTGGCGGCGACTTCCTCTCAAAATGTGCAACATGTTGCACGTTGTCGCCGACAAATTCCACGTTAGCGTTTTAAAAATAGCGCCCATGACTTAATCAAATGCAATGGAACGAGTCTACAGCATATGAGGATGAAGAGCAAGAGGGGAAGGAGCTGTGGGTAGGTGAAGAAATGTGAAGAGAGCGCACGCTTCCATTGACCCTTTTGACTTGGAGTGGCTTAGAGACGTCGCTAGGAGTAGAAGAAGACATTTTGTGTGCGGCATGTGAGCTGAAAAGTTCACAGGTTCATGTGAAAGTTGCCGCTTTATTGCACTTGCAATAGAGAGGTGGAGCCACCAGGTCTTGGTCTGGCCTATGCGGCTCAAGAGGCCTGGCCCCGTCTTCAAGTGGCATCGTCATCCTCATAGTCATCGCTGCCTTCGTCGTCGTCGCCGTCGTCGTCAACGCTATCGTCATTGTCGTTGCGTCGTCTACCTCGATGTCACGAGCAAATGTCACTTGCATGTATGCCCAACGCGTTGGCTCTTGAACTTTTTTAACCTTTGTGCGATTCGCCCATGTTCTCATAACCATTGCTGCACCCCTCCGGAGTATACACTCTCTGTCGCACAGTGGTTTGTGTCTTTGATGAAAACTCGTTGGTCGAATTAATTATCGTTTGGCCACAAGTTTTTATTCTGTTTGTAGGTGTCAGAGCTTAATTGCTCCTTGGAGTTTATCTTAATTTTAGTAAGTTCACATGATCTTAGCTTCAATCAAAGTTTATGACTTTTGAATCAAAAACTTATGTAAAGGACCCACTGTTCGCTGCCAATCCTGCCATATCCCATATCGTGTGTCGAATTTTTGCAGAGCGTGCAGTCATGATGTTGTCGTTGTTTGGGAGTATTTTTTAATAGCCTTTTGCTACTGCAAACAACTTGCACACAAAGACACAGACACACACAGAAAAAGATTCTACTGTTGTTAGAGGAGTATCGAGTCGGTCGAGAGACCCAGTCGTGACCATTGTTACACGGCCACCAAGGAGCCGCCGAGGCGGACCAAGAGGGAAACACTCGAAAAACTTTGCTCTCCATGCTGGCCAAAAAGGTATATTAGTTTACGCTAACAACCGAAAAAAAAAAAATACAAAGGAGACTGACTATATCATATAGTCATCAGATTAGCATATTCAATTTGCCAGGGTATACAATTTTCTGGTCTAGTCTAGTTATCTCAATGTAGCGTTTTTTTTTTTGTTTTTGTCGGTTTTGGTTTGCTTTGGTTTCCATTTTCATGTAATTAGCGTTGCAGTTCGTGAAGTGCTTTCCGCTGTGCCGATTTTCTATGCTTAGGAGTGTGGAACTAGAGTTTCCATTAGATATTTGAAAAGGGGTCAACGCCTAAGGGTCTTTATAATAATTTGTCAATTTTAGAATCGAAATTTTTGAACCAATTGAACTCTGGATTCAAGTGAGCTCTTGTGTGTGTGGTCTGATCTCTAAACAGATCTGGTCTGGTCTAGTCTGGTTTTTACCTGCATGTATTTCCTCATTATCATTAGCATAAACATCATAACAAAACAAAATGAGTTGGCAATCATGGCCAGACATCTGAAGATGCTTCATTAACCGAACTGCAGACGGGGTTTTCGGTCAGTCAAACCGCAAATGATGAACCCAATGAAAGAACCAAATCTCAGAATATTGTTTGTTTTTTACCTTCTTTAACATGTTTTCTGGAGTTTCGCCTTAAATGTGTGTATTTGTTAAAAGACAGAGAGAGAAACGGAGAGAATGAGAAAAGATACAGAAAAACTGATAAACTCAAAAATAGTTTCCAAGGAAATCCCTAAACTCAATTCCAGTTTGTATGTGTGTGTGTGTCTGGGTTGTGTGTTTATTTATATAACAGAAAAAAATAACAGATGAAAATGTGGCAATGGGGTAAAACAAATAATAAAACTCTTAACTTGAGCTACAGATGGATGGAGTGCATCTACATATGTAGGATAAACTAACATGATGTTCAATTATCTTGAATTTCCAAACTAATTCATCTTATTTTTCTATACTTACAGGCGTCTCGGCGGAGGTTTACTATGTACGTGAAGGACACATTAACAATTATGCCTTAAATTTCATAGTGCCCGTGCCGGCTAATGTCCGTGACATTAGTTTCACTTGGCAATCGCTGGCAGGGCATCCTTTGCCCTATAGCATCAATGTTGTTAGCTCCGATCAGGAGGTTTTGCCTCGACCAGCGGTTAATGTGTCACAAATTGGTGAAATACCCACCTATATACAAACCTGGGCCATAATACTCAAATGCAGTGGTGTACGAGCCGCTGAAGTGGATGTCACCATTAGCCTGGAGGTTATACTCAATCGTGCCCTCAATAATGTGACCCATTTGGTATTCCGTCGCAAGAAAATTTGCTTGCTCAAAGAGACAGATGAGGAGCAACAACATCAACTGCAAAGTTCAACGATGGATGATGATTTGGATGATCCACAGTTATTGGAAACTGTGTTGCCACCACCCACTGGCCTAATTACTTTAGTCGTAGGTGTATCTGTAGCCATGGGCTCAGTGTGTGTACTTCTAATGGTGGCTTACTGTGTGCGAGGAGCTGCCTCAAAGCGGCAACATCATCATCAGCATGGTGGACAACCCATGCGAACCTCAAGTTTCCAACGTTTGAATACTCAGCCTCCCTGTCAGTCCTCTTTGGGCTCTGCTGCCTACATGACTCCATCGATTATAGCCCCCGTCCATGCCTCTTCATTGCCCAGAAAGGTGGCTGGTTGCATTGAGCAGCAGCAACAACCCGAAGAGCTACATCGTCGCATCTCTGAGTTGACTGTGGAGAGATGTCGTGTCCGTTTGTCAAGTCTGTTGCAAGAAGGCACCTTTGGACGTGTCTATCGCGGCACCTATAATGACAATCAAGATGTTTTGGTTAAAACAGTAGCCCAACATGCCAGTCAAATGCAGGTGCTTCTGCTCCTACAAGAGGGCATGCTACTCTATGGTGCCTCTCATCCAGGCATTCTGTCCGTTTTGGGTGTATCCATTGAGGATCATACAACACCATTTGTTCTCTATCCGGCCGTTAATAATACGCGAAATTTGAAATTGTTCTTACTCGATCCGGCATGTGCCAGAACTGTGACCACGATACAAATTGTAATGATGGCTTCCCAATTGTCAATGGCCTTGGATCATCTGCATAGTCATGGCGTGGTCCACAAGGATATTGCAACAAGAAACTGCATGTAAGTACCAAAAAATAATCTTATTTGCTTACTGTAAATTCGTCACTTTTCTTTAAGTACTCTTTAATGTTTCAAATTAAAGAATTTTTACTTCAAATATTGTGTTACATTTTATTCTAAATAGTTTGGCAAAATGGTCCCTCAAAAGCAAAACTAATCACTAATAATCTTTTATTTTGCTTTTTCTTCAGAATTGATGATCAGTTGCGTGTTAAGCTTTCAGATAGTTCTTTATCACGCGATCTTTTCCCAGCGGATTACAATTGTTTGGGCGATAGTGAGAATCGTCCAATTAAATGGATGTCCCTGGAAGCTTTACAACACAAACAATTCTCCGAGGCCAGTGATTCTTGGGCTTTTGGTGTCCTAATGTGGGAATTGTGCACATCCGCCAAGCAGCCGTATGCCGAGGTAGATCCCTTTGAGATGGAGCATTATCTTAAAGATGGCTATCGTCTGGCACAGCCCTTCAATTGCCCTGATGAGCTGTAAGTGTCTTTATATGCAGAAAATTGAGATGTTTACTTTGTCTTTTACTAACGAATATTGTTTTTCCTATGTTGCTTTGCTTCATTTACAGATTCACAATTATGGCTTACTGTTGGGCTTTATTACCTGGCGAGCGTCCAACTTTTGCCCAATTGCAGTCATGTCTTTCCGACTTTTACTCACAAATCACGCGCTATGTCTAGGACATCGAGCGCTTTTCATAACATATACATATAAGGATGATCGCCCTTTTGAAGGGTGTTGCCAAGTCCAAGCATTTACTGACATAACTTTAACCCTTAATTTAAATAAATATATGTGCTAGTTAGTTGAAGATCCAGCCCCTACTCCATAGTCTACTTACATTGTTATTACAATGATGATATTTGCCAAATCGAATGTGTAGTTTTTGTATGTATCTTTTATCGTTTAAGTTGACAAGACAACAATACCGAAAGACTCAAATACATCATTGAAAATAGTTGAAGCATTAAAACCTAAAATTGAAATCAAATATAGTGATATTTATCTATAACATAATCATAAGTTTTAACATTATACAACAAAACAAACAAAAGAATTAATGAGAAGAAAAATCATTACACATATTTATCAAAAATGCCCAACATTTTGAAACCTTTACCATGATATACAAATTACAATTACATATACATACATAGAAGAAGAAAAAAGAATAAAGAAAAAAACAATTCAAAAAAAAAGAAACACAATAAATAAAATGCACTTTTAATTACCGAAACAAATCAAACAAATTTTATAGCAAAGGTTTTTTTTTTCCAGAAAACCCATAAAAACCCATCGAAAGCACCTATTTTCCACCGAAAACGGAAAAACTCCCTTGGCAAATGGGAAAATTTACGACATTGAACGAGCCCTTGGAACGTGGATTTTGAGCCCTACATGAATATGAGAGAGTGAGAGAGATAGAGAAAAAATTACATTGAGGCCCGACAGGCTGGCACACTGAAATTAGCCATAAATTTTAATTTTACATGACAATGTTTTGGGCTAAAAACGAAGGCAAGAAGTACGTACTACTTATGTATGGGTAGAACCTTTCGGTTGTTGAGTTAGAGCCTACCCAGAAAATGAATCAATTTCGTGGTAAGGTCCTTGGCACATGTCCTTGGAGTTACGAGTCATGTTTATTACATACTGCCTAGAGATGAGCCAATCGAATCATTCAAGTGAGGCAGAAACAGATCAGTGGACATAAATTTATATAAATTTTTAAACAATTCTTTAAGATTTCGATAATAACTGAGTTCCATTGGGAATTTTATAATCAGCAAAAAAAGTTGATTGTTCAATCAGAAGCTTCATTTAATTTTCCGAGTTGAAAGATCAGCCTATGATATAAAGCAGTGTAAAAGTATCCCCTTCCTTTTTGACTCCTTTGGTGCTTTTAGCTCTTTAGAAATTATATCGAAACTCCTTACCAGATTACACATTTCTTATAAAAAAGGAAAGATTCTTTGAAAAAGATCAATTTATTATACAATTACAATTTACTTTTACATTCAATCTTGACAAATTTATTAAGATATCTTGCCAGTCATAGTACTTATGTATCATAAACTATCTCCTTGAACATATTCAGCTAAAAATCACGCTTTCATCTCTAGTCTCTAGTTCCGACTAATGTCTTTCGGTAAAATGAGCATATATAAATTGCGAGTAGGTGGTATGGCTTGAGCATGCCTGACGCCTTCTCATCTTCCTTTTTAGTTGACGACACATGTCCTGTGTCCTTGTATCCTCTATATGGGTGTGTGTTTGTGTGAGAGTGTGTGTCTGTGTATGTTTGTGTGAGTCCTTACACTTTAGAAGCCATTGCCAGAGAGCCATATCGTAAATATTTTGACAGAATCGCCTTTTGCTTTCGCTTTGACGTTTTGGCTATTGTGTTTCCATCTTCCGCAACTTCTTCGCCTTCAACATCCTCCTGCACCTGATGATGTTGCTGGTGCTTATTGTTGGTACTGTTGCCTGTGGTAATCCTTGTGTTTGTGACTTGACCTGGCTTCGTTTACGTTTACGTTTGGGTTATAGTCATGGCCTTAAGCGGCTTTAAAGTTACATTTACCCTCGCCTGTTGCTATATGACTTGCCCTTACGGCGATGCATATGTCTGTGACTGTGGCTGGGTGGGTGTGTATGTGTGGATATTCCTAGAAAAGGTTGGACTAACAACAAGAAGACCAGGATATGAACAAGGACGTGAATGAGAACGGTAGCCATTGTAAACAGTTTGTTTAAGCACATGGTTTGTTTATACTTATTAGTTGATAATGTTGTAGAGAAATAATATATACATCCATACATACGATATATATATTTTAAGACACACACACACACAATAGCAAAGAACGATATTAGCCTGAAAATGGAAATCTCAGACAGGTGCAGACATTCGCATTGCAAGTTGAGGAAGAGAAAGGGAGATTAATGACTTTTAGTTAAGATTATAAAATATTTATTAGCCGAAATCTAATATGGTTACAGGTTCATAAGCCTCTATACAATAATAATTGCAGCAAGTCACCTTTAACGTTCTGAATGGGTCAATAATTCTGAATGAAAGGTCTGCGAAATATTTGTACATATGTACGTGCCTTCTTACACTTATCAAATGAGTACTCAGGAGAAGATGTACTTATTTATGTACTATGTATAATCTTATCCCTGTATCCTTATCTTGAAACATCCAGTCTAAAGTCTAGAATATACTAGTCTAATCTCATTCAAAACATCTTCGAGTTGACTAACCTCTCTAAAAACACAGGTGGCTCTCGAATATATATCAATTAATTTCTTCACATGATCCCATTAACTCTTAGATATATCTATTTGCAAAATATATATTTGTACATACATTTGTGTATATTCGAGTGAAGATGTTATGCCCACGGTTCAATGTTACCATTTAGCATTTCCCCAGCAAGTAAACAAAACTTGAATTCGATAAGCGAAAAATAAAGAAAGAAATACTGTCTTGCATTTCCGGTGGTTCGGGCGCCAAGCAAACGCCCTCCCAAGCCAAAGAACAACATCAACAAAAATCATTCATTGGAGTTGCCCAATGGAGTACCACATCCTATTCAGCCCCATGAATCTCCCACTCTCTCTCCCACATTAACCATTCCGTTTCTTACCCCTCTACGATTTCTATGCTAAACGAAATGTTGATGTACTTTTTCGAATTTCCATAGAACATGGACTGTCTGGAGAGAGTCTAACTACCAGTGGGGGATACCGGGTGGGGGGATCCGTTTCCATTTCCATTTCACATGGCCATGCGATTTCCACGTACAACGAACGATCCAACGAATGAGTCGGCCAAACGACCGACCGACCTATCCATCGAACGGCTGACTCAAGTGCCGTCAAATGGGGGGCTGGAGCTGGTGCTCCCCGGGTTTTCTTTGCTGGCTGCCGGTCTCATCGGTGATAATTTAAAAGTTTATACACCGACTGCTTGCTGAGCCATGGATTGGTGTTGCCTTTGCCGTTGCCTTCAATTCTAATGACAACTTAAATAAACAATAACAAGGAAAAAGTCCATTTCACATCAACATTGCGGGACGTGGGTGGGGAGTGGGGTGGAGCACCAAGATGCGTTGTGTGGAAATATTTATTTTCTATAAATTATTTTCGATTATCGTTTGCTTGCTTCCAGAGAACTGGAATAAATACCAATCGAGATCGTTGGGTCATACGGCACAGACTTCCTAATGCTCTTTAAAATACTTAGCCAAATGCCAAACACCCTTTATATCTTAACCACTTAACACTTAAATCGACAGGATCCAACTGTTATCGATTGCTGTTGGCTTGACTTTATCCTTTCGACTGGTTTGCAATTCAGGGTATATCCAAAGACAAATGCAACTGCAATTAAAGTTAAACAAAATGCATAATTTTTTGGTCATTTGCTGATAAGCCTTCCCCATAAAGCATAAATATGGGAGACAGAGATGAAGTGGGAATGAGGGAAAGCGAAAGAGTGAGAGCGAGAAATTTATGTCCGCTGCTTCCGCTAATGGAATTTTAATGTTTCATTCGAAATAGACGCATAAATTTTGCTTTTGGTCAAATAAGAGTACGAGTATTGTGTATTGGACACATTGTTAGTCTACCCCGATTAGGTGGGGAGGGCGACGACTGGGTCATTGTTGCTCCAATATTGTTAAGAAGTGAAAATTTCTTTGCCATAGGAAAGGAAAATTCTTGTTTTCTTGGTGGGCCATTTGCTTCACTTGGCGCCGCAATTCCAATGAAATGAAAATAACAAATTTTTCGTTGAAATTGGTTTTAATTGGAAACCACCTGGTGAGCTTTGGTTGTAAATAACTGATAATAATATTTTCTTGTTACAATTCAATAGAGTGTTTAGCCAAAGTATCCATGTGTTAAGGTTCCCCCCATCGAGAAAGGCACATAAATATAATAGTTTATCATCCAAACTTCCGATGTGGTATGCCAAATTGTTTTCAATTGACTTGTTAGTTTTCGAAAACTAAATCTTTAAAACTTACAAAATAAAACTTTATTTTAAATTTATTTCTGGATAGAAAGAGTTAAGTTGATCTAAAAATTAGATTCACAGAAATTTTTTGAGAAATTTGACAACGAATAAAATTAGCTCACTGTAAACGATTTTCAATAGGTTCTTCTAGAACTATATTGTTTTCTAAACAACATTAAAACGTACAAATATAAAGGATGACATTATACGGTTTAAAAATTTATAAATATTACAAAATAATGTACTTCATATAAATTACGAAAGTCACCAAATTCTATTAACATATTTTGCATAACTCAACAAATGACAATAATTACATAATAAAAACAAATTGTGAAATATGTAAACACTCAATATTAAAAAAGTAAATGCAAATAAAGAATATATAAAAATAAATCAAATTTTTACGTTTTTCATAACATAACAAATCAATTTTGACAAGTTGGTTTTATGGCTTTGTAAACAGGCAGAATGTTTTTATGAAATATCATGAGAATTTATTTCATATAAATAGATTATAAAAGCGTTGAATGGTATAGAATAATATATAGTCTGCTATATGTGAATGAAAAATAAGTTTGCTGGCTATTTTTTTGTTTTAAATTAATGAAAAAGTTGAGATTTGTATCTAATGTTAAAACGTTCTTTAAAAAATAGATAAAATATAGACCTTAATTAAGTAGATAACATATTTCTTTATTTAAACCAAACTATAATATCATACTCAAATTGAAGTGTTTGACTACTCATTGTACTGATTCGATTTGCAGATACTTCAAATCACTATTTAACTAAGGAATGATTGACTACATAATTTAAAACTCAAGATACAATAACTTAATCTTGACTATTACCTTTAGCACATTTAAGCCTCATTCATTGGTTTCATTATATAACTGAATGTTTCAAGTATAGATTTGAATGCATTCATGCAGTTTTTTAGTTTGTATATAGGTTATCTCTCTATATATTGTAGTACTTACATACTTATGTATATGTGTGTATAAAATATACGTTGGCGAACATCAAATTCTCCATCTAATCCTCTAGTAAACTTATCCATTTCCCCACACATACACTTGGCTGGAAACTCTTTCGTTAGTTGGAAGTTCAACAAAATGAGGGAAATGAGAAGAAGAAGGAGATGAAAAAACTGGCAAGTCCTAACTCTCTTATTCACGCAAATCCTTTAATACCATTTATCATACAAGGTGCACATTTTGCGCACACATTTCAAATTCATGTAAAATACAACGAGCTCTGGCTTGATCTCTGGCAGCAGCAAAACAACATTAAATTGAAACAAATTGAACATAAAAAGCATTCAAAATAAAGCAAACACCTTGACGAAGGAGGACCAGCAGCAGCAGCAGCACCACCAAGGACCGAATGGAGGACCATGAGCAGGACAAGCCAGGACGAGAATGAAGAGCTGCCAATGTAAACACAGAAACCCGCTCCAACACCGACAACGACACCGAAACTAGGAGCAAAACTTTTCGCAAGTTTTTCTTCATTCGTCTCCTTTATTTTTTTGGTTGGTTTTTTTCTTTTATTTTTTTTTTTTTATTTCGGGCAAAAAAATAGAACGCAAAATCAAGCAAAGGTACACAACAGACAACCAGCCAAGAGACTTTGGCAGGAGAAGGAAACGGAAGTATTTTCTGTTGATACTGAACTCAATTTAGACGAAATCAAGTCAAACATGGCAGGCTACCAGGATGAGGAGGCAGGCACGAGGACTTGGTAGAAGGAGGTGGCAGGAGTCGGCAAGCTGCCAGCCGAATGAGGAGCGGCCACAGGAAATGTTGTAGTAAATCATGTGGGAGCCATAAGGTGGCATGTGGGTGGTTTTATCCAATCCACCAGCCTCCCTACCGCCTCCTTCTATCGTCTAACTTCGAATCCAAAAGAAATAGGAATACGAATGTGAATGCTCAAGACGTTGCCTGGCGGGGGCAAAGGCGGAGGACCCATCCACAAGTTGACAATGTCGACGAAAAAAACGAAAAAAAAAAAACTTGAGGCTTGATTGATGTTTGTGCTGTTAGTTGTTGTTTGAGGAGTGAAAGAGAGTGTGTATGTGTGTGTATGTCTTATGGACAGGCATTGCGGCAAGAGGGGGAAAGTTAGACAACATGAAACATGGCATTAAATTTTCGATTAAAGTTTGAAGCAGGCAGCAAATTGGTTTGCCCTCCATTTTGATTAGTGGAGAAAGGACGAGGTCACGAATAGGCGACAGCCGACCACTAATCAATCCATGTCCAAATATTTATTCAGTCAGCAAAGCGATTGACCAAAGTGAAGCCAACTATAGATTAATTAGTCAGCCGAGATTGCAAATAAATGATTGACAAAATTATATCATAAAAAACCAAAAACACACTCAAAATAAATTAAATTTTTTTATCATTTTATCTAACAAACTTTTTTCCGAATCATTTTTTTAAGACATTGGAAAAAATCCCTCCCCGTTTGCCTTATTAAACGTTCCCTTTTATTTAGTAAATTAGTAGTAAAGTAATTGATATAGAATATTTTTCTATTTATGCCGATTTGATATCATATAGTTGTAAATGATTGCATAAAGTGGTAGATCGAGCTTATACATATATAAATATAAATATATACAGTCCTACGGAAAAAAGAAAACTTTTTTGTCCTTCATGTGGAAATCAGCTTATCGATTGGCACACACGGTTTCAGATTTTCGGCTCAGGAATTTCAGTGATTTTCGAAAATCAAAATACTCAGGAATATAGATATTAAACTTATATACTTATCTACTTTAATTACGAAACTGTTTCGAAAGTTACTGCTAACAAATAGCTGACCACTAAACAGAGTCCTTTTGCAAATATTTTGCCATCTCAAGCAGTTGCTTTAGAGTCGAGACTCTGAGTAAGAGCTCCTCCATCCTAGATAAAAAGTGAAAGTCAATGGGGATAGGGAGAGAGTAAAAAATCCGTATATACAACGGAAGTTGTTGCCTTGTTGCTGTCTCTGTTACTTCTCCACCCTCTCTCAGACTATTGCTATTTTTACTATTTCTTATCCCTTTTTTTTTGGCGAGGCTCGTTTTAATGGGTTTAGCAGAGCTCGGAGTACAAAACGTTTTTTCGTATATTTTTTTTTTTTTTGCCCCTTTGCCCGTCTTGTAGGGGTTTCGATTTCGGACAATGGAACTGCCATAGCACACAGCATGTGGTGGCAAGTAAGAATTTTTGTATGTTGGCCCTTACTCGCGTGTGTGCAAGTGAGTGTCCTTTCCTTTCCCTTCCGTTCCCTTTTCTTGTCATGGCATGTTTCCCTCCTCCTGTGCGACCGTCTGTCTGTCCGCACTTTCACTGCGCGCTCTATTTACAGTTTAGAAGGATGCAGGATTTGCTGGAATTGTGTTTGGTAAACATTTGTTGGCTCTGTTGTTTTTAATAAGAAAATTGGCCAAAGGCCACCGGTCTGGACCAGAGAGGATCCAGAGGCAGATTGCTTTTAAATTTAAGACCCGTTTTCGTTGTTGCTGTTTTTGGTTTTCATTTTTCTTTTTTTGTATTTTTGAGTCCTGTTTTCTTTGTTTTGTTGGTGATTTATGTGTTTGTTTTGGGTTTTGTAGATGAGGTTTTGTTTTGTGGGTCAAGCCTGTGGATGAGCGAGCGTATTTATGGGTATTAGTTCCAGGCAAAAGAGTTTGAATGAGTATTTTCGGATGCTTGCTGAATAAACAAAATGCGACTAAGCCCCGAAACAAAAAATATATATGTATGTATATGAATGTACGTATATATTAAATAAACAAAAATTCTAAAATTATCGAGATGACAATTTCTTTTAATGTACTTCTGATATTTGTGGTATTTGTGTTTTTTTATGAAGTTTGCAACACAAAAATTATATTTCAATTGGGAAGATTATTTATCATGATTCATCAATCTCGTAGTATTATTTACGATTCTTCGAGGGGACGATTTAGGTTAACCAAGGCTTAGAACACTTAAGAAATATTAAATATTAAATGATACTTGCTTATATTTCTAAATGATTTTGAAATATTGAGAACTTTCCACAAGATGGAACAAAATGTGTAGGCTAAGGGTATACAAACTTCGATGCCCTTGGTTTAGTTTGGTCTTACCGGTTTATCCATTTTCGTTTGGGTGAAACAGCGATTCTAATCTTAAAAAGAAAACTAATTCCCAAATCAAATGCAAATATGCATTGAATTTTAATTTAAATAAATATGGAAATATTTAGATATATGTATGAATACCTCAGACATATATAATATAATACGAAAATATGTTTCATCAACATCAAAAGCCATCAAGCGATAAAAATCACTGGGGGAATGTTCTGGTCTCGCCTGGTCTAGATTGAGGGGGACAAAACGGGTGCTCGTCCGTAAACTAATCGGACGGCATCGAGAGTACAGGAGGTTATGAACAAAATGAAGAGCCAACATGGAAAAAAAGGTTAAATTATTAGTGATGGGTGCGTGTTTTCTAAGTGCAAACTAAGTAGATATCTGTTTAAGGCAGTTCTGAGTGCACTTTTGTCTGATGTCAAGCAAAAGATAAGATTTAGAACCAAATTGTCAAAAGAAAATGTAAAATTTATGCATGGTTCTTACATTTTATTGTTTACATGTTTAGTCTTAAGAAATAAATGTAATTAATTTCAATAATTAAGCTTTGAACGAGCCGTGTTTAAACTAAAGTTGTGAATCATTTCTTTAAAAACTGGGTGGGATGTCTGTATAAACAAAATATTGGGTAACATTTTTTAAAATGCTTTCCACTTATGGCTCTCACGTTGCCATCCCTAAGCCTAGCAGAGCACAGATTTTTTTCGAATTTTGTTGTTTTTGATGCCAACGATTACTAAGGTTGCCTATGGTTTTTTGGGGCGTAATCAATTAGGCGGCTCCACGGCAAAAGGTAAACAACACGCAGTCTCCTTTTGTGTGTGGAGGAGAAAAAGAAATCCGATGAAAATAATGATTATACCTGATGACAGAGAAGCTTCCCGGTAAAAGAGGGGCTCGCTACCTAAACAAGTCTTGTCTCATCTCGTTTATCGATAAGCATTTTAGCCTCTTTAAGCCAACTGATTAATGTTGATTATTATTTTTTTCAGGAATGGCATTTTCCAGGGGCTTAAATTAATGTCTTTAAACTTTCATTTGTTTAAGTCTGACACCACCCCGGCCCTCAAATCCCCGACCATCAGTCTGTATCCGAATCCGAATTTCGAATTTTGATAAATGGATGCGAGTGTAAATGCGTTGGAATAGGGAATGGCACTTACCACTTCTTAACCCCTTTGGATTTAATGAAAGATCTTGGCAAGTGTTGAATGTGATTGTCATGGGTTGACATTTTTTTTTTTTTGATTTCGGCCTAGGCCTTTTGCTGACAAGGTGAAAAATGTCAATTAATGAATTGCTTAGCTTGGGCTTGATTGAAGTGCCAAGAAAGGGATGATGACGATGAAGATGAAGATGAAGGGAGTGAGATAAGGAGAAAGTCTTCATTGCGTTGTAAAAATGTGCAACAGACATTGATAAATGAACGTTCACGTATGTATGTATGTATGTTTGGATGAGCAGAATTGTCTGAAAAATGATTTTTTAAAAATAAACAAGAAATAAAATAAACAAATACTTAATTTATGCAATCCCATACTCTAGCTCAAAATATGAAAATAAAAGCGAAAAAGTGGTTATGCAGCGATCCATCAAAGAAAAGGGCTTAACTGAAGTTAACCCTTAAGTAGTGGGAAAAGCACAGTTGGATCACTTATTTCTGGGAAAATCTAGGGCTCCGAAATTTAATTAGCTAAAGCTGAAGAAAACGCTCGTTTGAACATTACTTTTGGTCCGAATACTGAGAAAAGTCAAATATGTGGATGCCTTAAATAATTTTTGTAGGAAATTTTTATCCATTTGTAGGTTTACATTGTCTTTCTATACATTTGCAAAAAGGGTATTTCCACTAAGTTGAATAAACTGAAAACTAACTCAATGGGTCAGTGGCATCAAAGTAGCCTTCCCCTTCGCCAACAACTTGCTGCCCCCTTTCCACAGACACACACTTTTCCGAGGCTTTTCAATGTTGCCAGACAAATAGAGAACGGAAAAGCATTTGTGTTACGCTTTGTGCAACAATTTGCTTTAGATTTTAATCGGCTCCGGAAATGTCACTATCATAATTAAAAATCACCAAGTTCATGGGGGCAAATCTAAAAAACAAAACTGAAAAGAAAACCAAGTTTATGATAGACAGTGTTACATTTGAACTCGAAATCTATGCGCATAATTTCCCTACGTGCATGTGAGGACGAGGGCGAGCTGAACTGACAGTCCAAACTGACAGAAATTGATTAAAAACCACTGCAGTAGGCAGTAGACGATGAAGGTTTTCCACATATTTTTCCACTTCTTCCTTGTTCTCGCTTTGTGTGTGTGTGTGTGCCAATGCAAATGAGCAGCAAATGGCAAACCGTGTGGGTAGGGGAAATGCTTTGCAAAAAATTGAGATTTATGCAAGTTGGATAAATGTGTGACAAGGCAAGACAAGACAAGACGAGATGCCTTGACTTTGGATAAACTACATTGATATACATAAAGTCCCACACATACACACACACAAATATTTAGAATTTGTTGATAAAAATGACCCACCATCCCATCCCACACCTCCACATTGACTTTGACCCTTTGAAGTTGGCCAACAGCACGAGCAGCTAGGTGAAAAACTAATTTGCATGCAAATGCCAAACACACGCAAATTGCACCTGCAACTTTGGTATTAGCATAAGCCCACCAAGAGATACTTGTGCTAATACAAATACAAACAAAGCACATAGCACACACAATGCTAATCAATAGGCCACACGAGTGCCAATGATTATTTTGCCATAAAATTCAGTTAGTACTCGTGATTTCTGGCATGGCCAAATGTGTATCCAAATCTGAGACCAAATCTGAATCTTCAACGCAAATTTCAATGGCTTTTTGGGCTGGCCAAGTTCTGCATACGAAATTAGCTTTTTACCATATTTGGTAGTTTCGCAGTTGAATTCTTCAATAAGGAGCGGAGTTCAAGTTTATGCTAAATAAGTCAGAGACTAAGATAAAAACCAGCGAGACACTGAAAGAAGACTGTGGATGGAAAATCCAAGTGTGTGAGAGAGAGAGAAATAGGGGGGAGTGGGAGCCACGCCCACACCTTATACTAGAAACGCAGCTGCATGGAGGAAAAAGAAACTTTTCCAAACCATAAAGGCGCAAAGAAAAAAATTAAAGGGGGAAAAGACTTGCCAAGTTTCCTTTCCATCTACACTTTTTCCTATTTATTTTATTTCACTTGGCAACGAATTTTTACAGTTCCTTTTTACTCCTTCCTAGTATATTATCTCCGGTTTTTTTATAATACAGTTTTTTTCAATTCGGTTTTTTTTTTCCATTCCTTTTTTTATTATTTTTTTTAATATGTTTAGCAAACTTGGGCAAATTTTATTCCCTCACTAGCAATTTTCCGCTCCGCCATAAAGAGTCAAAAAAAAAAAAAGGGAAAAAAAGATGAAAATATATAAAAAAGTTGCTGCAATGTGCACAGTTTATTTCCGCTGCAAATACCTTGGATTTGTCCTGCAACTAGTCCCCTGCCGCATCCCTTCCCTCACATCCTTCGGCTGATGCTGTTGTAGACCGCATCTGTTGACATCTGATGTTGTCGGCTGCTTTTGTCAACACTTTTCCCGTTTATAGTTGACAGTTGTATATATAAGTAAGATATAGTTAGTTTCTTGCATCCATCCCCACTCACTCTCATTCCATAGCCATGCTCAATTTTTGTTGCTGTTGTCATATCTGAGGCAACATCTCAGGGAAGGAAGAATGTCCTTTCGTCATGGGAGCTAATGTTGTTGCATCTAGTTGAGTTGAAGTCAAAGATGTTTTGAGCTACTCGGTTGACAAATAAGGTGCTTAAGCGAAGCAAATGCAAGCTGCTTACAATTTAGAATGCGAATCTTGTTTTTATTGCGGCTGAGATTATCCGGAGACGTGCATAATATGAAGAAATAGAAGCAAAAGACGTGATAATCGACTTGGGACACATTTTATGAATGCTAAATTGATTAAGAAAATGCTCAAGTCTTGTTTTGTTTTTTTCAAAGAATAATATACGCAACTAAATCGTTCTGTTCATAAAAACCCATATTCAAGACATCTAAAATCTGCATATATGTAAACCCTAAAGACCTTTTTTTATAGGATATTCATATGTTCAGATGACATTTCTTTGCTTTGGATCTTTTTTTCACGTTAGCCTGGAAGGTGTTAAGAAAGTCATACCAAATCAGAATTTAGAGGGGTGAGGAGGAATTAAAAATCGAATGTTGACCATGAACGTTAAACTTATCGCAGAGATAAAAAAAGTTATAGTCTTATCTCTTACTTGAATGTTATCCTTTCAATAAATACATTTCAGTTTATATTTTCGACATCTTTCACATTAAACAGCTGATGAGTCAATTCAAATTTGACTTAATCTTCTAATTTAGATAAAATTTTCGTAAAATACTATGAGTTAATATTATCAATATCATTTCAGCCTATTAAGAAATTATATGTGCATATAAACATTACCTGAATCAAACAGTGTACTAAAGGCTTAAAGTAATTGTCTTCAAATGCAGGAATCATTGGATCTTTTAATAGTTTGTCCCGCAGAAGAAAGTTTTAGAATTTTTAAATATTATTGAAGAGCAAAATTAACTAAAGTGTTTTCAATTTTGTAATTTAAAGGAAGAATTCCCAACATACTGAAACTTAAACAGTTTTTCGCTTAACCTCATGTCAAAAATGACAATCCCAAAATTTATTAGCCACTCAGTTAACACTGCACAATGAAGCAGAAGATGATTAATAACACGATGCTATTGACCTCCGTTTTGTCTGAGAATTTTAAGGCTTTAGCTTATGCCAACGAATGAGTTAAAACGCTTTTCGAACCTTCTCAGAAAGGGCAAGTAAAGCAGAGAGTTACCAAAAAATACAGTAGCTAAACTTTCATTTAAATTATGAGTATGTCTGTTCCCTGCGAGACGAAAAACACTTAGAGAACCGTGTTTAACTCTTTGGCTACCCTCTATATCACACGATATGAATGAAAGCACACGATTAGGACCTCACAGTCAGTGACTACTTTAAGCATCTTAAAGTACTGCAAATCATATTATATTTTTTTTTTCTTTCAACGTTTACTCTTTACTTTCGTGGTTCGTCTGGTTGTATGTATGTATGTATATATGGCGTGGGCTTGGCCATCTTCAAGTCCCATCAGCTTGTCATGTCCATTGGCCACTACTACTCCATGTACTCCATGCTGGGCCCGTTGCCGCCGCTCATGACGCATTGCCTTGTTCCCATAATGACTTTGACTCGAACTCTGGCGGGGATCGTGTTTTGTTTTGGTTTTTAGGCATCCTGTAGTTCTTCGGAGAGCTTGTTTGTATCGCGTATCGCGTTACTTATGCAAATAATTTCAGTGGAAATGAGAAGACATGAAAATCTCTTGGCCCCGTCTTGAATAATTTTTGTGTCTTTTTCAGTTTTTGTGTGTTGTAATTTAATAACCAGGCAAAGTCATATTTTGCCTCCTGCTGCTTAAGGCCTGCGGCTGCAAAGATGAAAAAAAAAAAAAACTAAAGAAATCTGAAGGAGGTGCAGATGGAGTAAATGTATACACATACCTAGTTAGGGCAAGTGGAGCGGTGGAGATGCAGAGAAGAAGGCGTAGGTTGTTGCTGCTGTGGCTTTTTAAAGCACTTGTGCAATAAATTAAAAAGGCGATTTCATGTCGTTGTCTCGTTGGTGTTGTTGCTGTTGCTGTGGCTGTTGATGGAGCCAGCAGCAGCAGCAGCAGCAAGTGGTGGCAGACATGCAGATTTTTGACATACTTGTTTGCATTTTGCTGCCTGGCTGGCTGCTTGCCGTTGCTGCTGTTGCTGCATCAGCATCATGTCGCAGTTGCACAGCAAACCTCAAGCAACAGCGGCGCAAAAAGCAAGAAAGAAACAAAAAAGAAAACCAAAAATGTTGCCATTGTTGCTCTTTGCTGTTGCCGTTGTTGTTGTTGCTGCTTTTACTGTTGCTTTTGGCATCCTCTGAAATGTGCTACGTCATTTTAGCTGCGGCTCTTTTAAATATGTACACTGAGAAAAATTATTATTACAAGCATAATATAAACTTAATGCCTATTTAAAAGTGACTACTCCCGAAGGAATCGTTTCTTAATACAAGGTTTGTATTTAATTTTATCTAAAGACACATGTATCGGTTATTTTAACGAGTTCATACTAGATAAAAAATAAAAATAAGACGGTATTATATATTGGTTTAGTAAATTAAATTGTAATCATGTGTACATATTATATATGAAACCCTTTTATTTTGTCAGTCTAACACTGCCCTTTTGGGTATGCTATACTTTTTTTTTGGATTTATCTAATTTCAATCCCGCATTAGTTTATAAAATTACATATTAATAGAAGGAGGCTCTTGAAATATACATTTTTTTTTTCGAGAGGATAAAAGAATATTGACCTTAAAAAATCTTTAAAAATATAAATTTTTATCATAGTCGAATGTTAATTAGTCTGTCTATGTATTTGTTTGGCAAGTAATAAGATCAGAAAACAGATTCGTCAAACAATCATCAAGTAAATAAGTAAACGAAAGTCATAACATTTTGAAATGTAAGATCCTGAAAAATCATATACGAACACTATATAAAATTTTTATACGAATATCTTTATCAAATTTTTCTTAACTCTTTTGGATTATAATTTTATACTTGTTAAACATTTCCTCTCAGTGCATTGAAGATGCGCGCTTCCAGTGACATGTCTCGCCCTACTCCATCTCGCAATTGCAGCCATGACATTGCATTTGGTGGCTCAGTCGTCGTTGTCCTCGACGTCGTTGACACTGTGGTTATCGCTGGCGTCTCTGAATGCGAATCTGAATCTGGACAGATGCCTGGATGCTCACTTGGGTGTCGTTGTCAGCTTATGTCCCGTCCTCAGCCCCAAATGGACGATGTTTAACATACCCATAGAAAATTGTTTTTGTTTTTTTTCAATTTTCAGAGTTGTTTGTGTCTTTGCACTTTATCCCATCATCAGGCTAAGGCTATTTAGTGACTGATGCTTGGAAGATGACCCACTTTCCGGTTTATGATTGGGGATGGCTTTATAAGCTGGCAGGTAATGGGATGAATTGTGTAAGGTGCATACGGAATCCCACCTGCCCGATATTGGTACGACTGCAAATGCTTCTTGTCACCCAACAGCAAAATACAAATACAAAACGACAAAAGCCAAACAAGTTGGCACAAGTCACAGCAGGCGGACAAATTGTCGGTGGGCAACCAGAGGCCTCTGCAACTCTGCAGAAAGACCGAGACAGAGGAACGAGAGTGAAATACAAAATTATGACAACTGCATTTGCAGTAAGCCCAAGTTTCCCTCTTCCCGGAGCCCTCTGGACTCCGAAACTGAACCGAACCCCAACCTTAACCCCAGCTTCTGCAGCAGCATCCACTAGCAGAAGCAATGGGGGGTCGTACGCCTGCTTCGTTTTGCAAGTGTCAAAGTTAACTCGAAATTATTGTTGGCTAAACTTTTGTGGCGCTTAGTTGCTCCGCCTTCTCCTGTCCAGAATTTATTGTTTGTGGTGTTGAACCAGTTGCAGTTTCCTTTTCCCTCTTACCTCTCTTCTCCTCCTGGTGTTTTCTCATGCTTTCTCTATCTCCTTTTTTTTTTTTTTTTTTTGTTTTGCTGCCCTGTCCATGGCAGAGCTTTCAGCCTGGGCTTAATCAACTGCAATTGCTGCAATTTTGTGGCAACGAAACATTTTTGCATTTTCATTCATTCTCTGGGATTTCACATTGTATGTGGATATTCCCCTGTCCGCCCTGCCCCACCCCTTTTTTAAAATTAGTTCTCTTCAATTTCAAGCCTGACTGCAGTTACATTAAAAAGTTTTGATTGTTGACTGCGGTCTGCAGTTGGGCCAAAAACATTTAGTTTTAGAACAGGGCCTAAGGCCAGAATGCCTTTCAACATACACACATAACTGACTCAGATAGCCAACTTAACTCCGAATGTTTGATATTTGAAATATTCGTACCAATTGGTTGATTTCGAAGTTGAAATCCCACTTCCAATCATAGTTAATGCATTTGAGTCATCTCTCTTGTTAGCTGTCTCTAAGATAGAAAACGCTATGCTCTGAGATTATCATCTGATAAGTTCTTATCCTATTTATAATCATTCAAAGGATTTTACTTTTTAAAAACAAAAGTCCTTTTGAATAAGAGAACAAAAGAATTTCTTATGAAACTTACTTGAAAATAATTTAATCAATTAACTCAAAAGTTCGGAATGAATTAATCAATTCTCAGTAGTTTGATATTTACATTTAAGAAATAATCTGAGAAAAATCTTAAGCCATGTCTAGATTTTGGTAAATTCTTCTGGATTTTTAGACTTATAATCGCAGCTGAACAAAGTTTTTCAAAATATGAGATAAACCTGACAGATTCATATTAAATAAAGCTAAGAAAAACAAATCAAACAATGCATTTTTTTTGTGGAGCAATTGGGACTCGCATTATAAATAAATTATGTGCGTGACATGTCATGGACTGAGTGGGTGCTGAGTGTTGGGGTAAGCTTGTAAATTATCGATAAATACGTCGATAAGTGACCAATTGTTGCACCTGCTATAAATCACAGTCCCTTACTTTTTATCAGCTGTTTGTAAGACCTCACTAAATGATAACAGAAAACCTGCATGGCACACGTACACCTGCACACCGACACACGAAAACGAACGAATGTAATCGCTGACCTGAAATCTCGGACATTGGTCGTACAATAAAAATTGCTTCATTATTTCAAGGAAGTTTTTGCCATCCATATGGATGTCTGTATGCTGTTTATGTAGGTGCTGCGTTGACTGCCTTTTTAATTGATTGCTCTCTCTCTCTCTCTCTGTGGTGCTTCGTCTACCCCGCTGCAATATGTCGGGCTGACTCCCTAGGTGCCCGGCTGGTCCAATGTATGGCATTATCACAACAAGGCAATCTGAGAGGAACGGCAACCAAAATTACGATAAATAACAGAAAGCAGCGGGGGGAATTCATGCCCAGCCGTCCCTTCTACATTCACACACACGCACACAAATGCACAGATACGTGCATTGCCTGCTTAAGGTTTAGGCCTACTACCGTCTTCGACCCATAATGAAGCCGGCCGAGCCCAGAACCCAGAATCCAGAAACCCTTTCTTTTCAACCTCGGCGATAAACATCAAGCAACATCGTTAGTCTTTCTTTTCTTCTCCTCGTTTTCTTTTGGCTTCTTCTTGTTTTGACTGCCGTTTTGCTTTGCTCTCACTTTCGTATTGTTAAGGTACATTGGTACATTGTTCACTGTACAGACATACCTGATATCGATTAAGCGATTCACTCTTATCTCAAACGTTAAATGCTCAAACAGGAAACGCATTATTAAGTGTCTTATAATTTGGTTAAAAATTCATTCGTTTAATTGTTGCTTACAAATTACACACCATGAAATTATGTCTTGCGGCTAAGTCAGAGCTGTCACCACGAAAAGGCACTTTATAGTGCCTTGTGCTCGATTCATTTGCCAGCAACTAGGATGTAGGATGACTGCCATAAGGAAAGCCACACCCAAAAGTTATGTGTGCGTCATGCGTTGTCATTTGACAGTTCATTTGTCAGTTTCTTTTGATTTCGCTGCTGTTTTATGAGAGCAAACTGCGGTTGCCCACATATGCTGTGGGATGGAGGAGTCGGGATCGGATCAGCCAGTAGTTACCCTGTCAACACATGTGTTCGGTGTAAAGTCACAATTGTGCTGACACATTTAAATAGGTCGAAGGATTGACACCGTCAAAGGAGTGGCTACAGGAGGGAGCTGTCAAGAGTGATCTCAATAGATAGGCAGTAATGGAAACTTGTGAAATTGAAAGCAAACATCTGAATTTGTAATAAAATTTAGAAAAATCTAGAAAAATTTCCCTCCTCCTGTATATTTTAAGAGGCTAGAAGTTTTTTAGGAAAAATAAAAACAAATAGTTTCAGTCTTTATGTAGACTTTTCAGGAATAATTAAAACATGACTAGTTTTAGTTGGACATCCCAACAAAGAAGTATTTCAACTTACCTTTCGATGTTTCCTGAATCTTACCATGATTTTAGTAATATTAATGTTTATACCATACACCCATAGGGTGAAATGGTATATTAAAGTCGCCAAAATGTATGTAACAGGCAGAAGGAAGCTTCTCCGACCCTATAAAGTATATATATTCTTGATCAGGGTGAATAGCCGAGTCGATCTAGCCATGTCCGTCTGTCCGTCCGTCCGTCCGTCCGTCCGTCCGTCCGTCCGTCCGTCCGTCCGTCCGTCCGTCCGTATGAACACGCAGATCTCGGAGACTATAAGAGCTAGACCCACCAAATTTGGTATGTATACTCGTGTAGTATGCACATGTTCAGAGTTAATTGGAATTTCGGCCACGCCCCCTTACGCCCGCAGGAATCACATAAAACTGTTTTTCTTAAAAAGTATAACAGCTAGAGACATCAAATTTGGTTTATATACTCGTTTAGTTGGCGCGCAGAAACTAATTGTTTAAACTTTTTGCCACGCCCCCTTCCGCCCCCGGAATTTACATAAAACTGATTTTCTTAAAAACTATGACAGCTACCGACATCAAATTTGGTATGCAGACTAGTTTAATAGACGCGCAGAAACTGGCTATTTAAAAATTTTGCCACGCCCACTTCCGCCCCCGCAAATCAAACAAAACTGATTTTATCAAAAACAAACAAAGCTAAAGTCACCAAATTTAGTATGTATACTGGCTTAGTATGCGCGCAGAGTATATATATTTTCATATTTTGCCACGCCCACTTACGCCTCCATAATTAAGAAAAAACCGATTTCCTCCTGTAGTTTTTTGACCATCGCATTCAAATTCGGCAGACTAATTAATCTTATCTATTTCTACAAAACTACCAAATTTTATTGAAATCGGACTAGAAACATGCAAAATATGCGTATGAACGTATTTTACTAAGCGGTCCACAAGGCCAGAATTGGCCGTTGGCTAGTGGCGGCGCTAGAGTGCTCGTGTGTTTGTAGAGTCAGCGAGGTAGCACATAGTATGAAGCATGTAAAAACAATTTAATAGACATACTTATGTACATTTGGTTTTCGAAATTTAAAAAAATTTTTTCACCTGGTGTATGGTATACCCGAGTCGACGAGTCGACTTACTTGCTTCATTTTTTTATATTATAGTGCTTAGGACCAACTTTCGATTGTATATACCTGAGGAATTCAAATTTTGCATTCTTCCAATTTATGACTTTTGTTCATTGTATGAGTCAGGATATACATAGTTGTAAAGTATCAACCTAACTACATATATTTTACAAGCATTGACAACTATGACCACCTTTAGCTTGATGTAAACTATATCCCTGCACTTGCCTAGATTTCTAACCAGGATCCTCGTTGTTCAGTGTCATCTACATCATCCTCAAACATATCTCTTAGACTTTAAATAATTTCAAAAAACAGAAATCTAAATTAAAATAAGTCTAAATAATTATAGTAATCTATTTTTAATCAGATGTACTTACAGTGCAGTGGTAAAGTAGTTACCTTTTAAAAATTTCGTCTTATAAATCAACTTGAGTGGGATAATAACAATCATTTATTCCTCTCATATTTCATATTTACATATTTGCCAATCAAAAGTCGTTTCTTTTGCACCTGCATTGCAATTGTCGGGGCTTCTTTTGATTAGTTTAGCTAGGCAACTTCTGGTAAACTCGATTTCCGTTAAACAATAGCACAAATTATGCAAATTACTTCTCAAGTGTCTTATCATAAACGTGTAGCAATAACATTAATCATTTTATTTCGATGGTTAACAACGTCATGCATATGTAAAGGTCTCTTAAAAATGGAAAATACAAAAATAAAAAATAAAAAGAAAAAGGAAAACTGTCTTTATGGTGGTTGGTGGCGCCAAATGACATTTTATATATTTTGATTTATTATCTTTGCCCCTGTATATGTAAGTGGATGTGTGTGTGTGTGTGTGTATAGAAATGATTTATAATCCTTATCTGAAGAAGCCTGATCGTGTCAAGCAATGCGCGGGTCATGAGATAGCCCTGGGAGAAAAAAAGATACCAAACGAAGCAATCAGCCAGCCAAGTAACCAAAGTGAGAGAGAGACCAAGTAAAAGGGATTGAAGTTAGGCTCTCGTATACACTCATATATTGTGGGCACTCTTGAACCTTTCTAAAAAGTTATTCCTGCCTTAGCTTACAATATCCTACCATAACCCACCTCTAGCCTATCTGCCTAAGCAAATTTTCCCGCATGTACAGGCAACAAGAAATAAACTTTCTCGGCATACGCCCCAAAGGCTCAAACGTGGAGCATATTTCTCCTCTGCCTTGGCATGCGATTATCAATTAAATGGGCGAAATAGGCAAGAAGGTAAATGTGTGTCAAAGTTCAGGCATTCGAGAGACAGAGCGAGTGAAAGAAAGGAAAACGTGCAAGCCGCAAAAATCCACAACCGCAACAAAAAAAAAAAAAAAAAAAAAGGGTGAAGGTGCCCAGAGTTCAACAAGACCGAAGGTTGGGGTGGTGGGGAGCTGGTTTATTGGGAGCTGGGTACTGGGTAGCTAACGACAGCACCCACGTTCCCCCCGCGTTGACAAGTACATTGAGTTATGGCCATGGCAAGCAAATAATTACGAAATTACATTTCCCCTTTCTTCTACTTCCACTGCATCCTCTTCCACTCCTCTTTGCTTCCCCAAATGAAAATTCGATTTTTACATCAGCCAACAAAGTTATGTAAACGAAGAAGAAAACAAACTTTGTCATTCCTTGCATTCTTTAATTCGTCCTGGTACTCAAGAAATTGAAAGTATATTAACGTCGTTGGGTGTGTATATTAAGGATCTCTATCAAATTGAATATAGTTACTATTTCATAGTTCAGGACTTTGATTTTCAACCAACTTTTTGAAATGATTTTCTATCTATATTATTGAGATTTTCATAATAATTTCAATTTAATAATAGATATACCCTTTATCATGACTAAGTATAGGTCATTAAAAACACAAAAAGGAATGAAAAAGTAGCCTTAAAATAAAGAACTGATTGAATTTCGATGAGAGTTTAAACCCTGAAGTCATGTGTATTTATCTAAGGTCGCTGTTTTCTGGGCAGTTCAATATGAAAATGCCTAACAAATTGTTGTTTGTTGCCTAGCCCCAGTCAGCTTAACCAGCTAGTTGGGGTAGGGGGGATAGGTATTAGTGGGAGGTGGCAGAGGAGCAGAGGGTAGTCAGGAATTGAGAATGAAGCAGAGGCAGAGACATGCTTTCAACATAAATTTCCATTAGATTGCAGTTGAAGTTGCATGTGGCATGCGAAAGTTGCCACAGGAAATATCTTTCGCCAGAGAAGGCCACAAATAATTCTCCACGTTTGCATTTCGCACTTTGACATCGACATCTGGGAATGTTGTATGTGCAGAGTGGGGAAAGGGAATATAATATAATATTCGCCTCTTTGTTGACATTAAAATGCAATTTGTGTGTTTGCCATTATATTATCGAACTTTGAGTTATTCGTTTTTTGGTTACCTCTGCTTCTTATCTATTTGTTTAATGATTTTTCGACAGAGTTTTAATGGAATATATCAAAGCCTTTTCGTGTTATCATCAAACTGTTGAAATGTACATGCATATTGGCTCAATATTGTTTTCTTTGCTTGGATGGCATGACTTTCGATGTTGTGTAGTGTTATATATATTTTTAAGACCGGGTTCCTTCGATAAAAATAGTATATCCAAGATGAACACGTCAGTGTCCATGCATAGTCGTTTTTAGAATGATTCTTTATTTCAAATTATTATTTTGCTTAAGCTAAGTTTACATACATATTCTTATGCTGCGACTTATGCGACAGCTACAAAAGAGAGGGAGAGTGTCAGTACATACATACATATTGTTGGAGCGCTTGCATCAAAGTGCTTGGTCAGCGTTCACACGCTGGCCTGGCTCTAGCTCATGTTACGCTTGTGCATACATTGCTTATGTGAATATATGTATGTGCATATACAAATGTACATACATATATGTTCATGCTTAATTGTATGTTTACTTGAATATGTTTATGTGAATACTTCAATGTATACATATGAACATATTCAAGTGCACAATTATATTTTAATGCGTATATGTTTAATTGTTTATACTTGCAACAAAGTGTTACAAGTTGAGCTCATTGTGTTGAGTTATTAGTTGTATGAACATACTACACCTCCCCTTTTTAGAGAATAACGTAATATTATGTAGTTATTGTAATGATTATTTATATAGAAAGGTAAAATAAAAGGTAAAGTAAAGGTGTATCTTAGGAAAGTTTTTTTTTTTTTTTTTTTTGTTTGTGTCTCTTTAGGCAAATTTTCTTTCTCTTGTTTTTCGAAATTGCGTGAATTTGTTTTCAATAATAGATGAATCCATAAAGATTTTTGTTTTTTTTTTTTTTTGTAAAAATTACTTAAGTATCATGATAATTATTATTTTTTTTTCGGTTGATCATTCCGAAAATGGTTTTAGTCTGTTTTTATGAACCTTTTGGTATTTATTCTTATTAACTGCTATTAATATATTGTCATTTTCTTCTATACTCACTACCTTATAAGGCCCTATATATTTAGCATCTAGTTTATGACCTATTTCTTTTCTTAATAAAACTTTATCTCCTATGTTTAAATTGAAATCGGCAATATGTTTGTCGTAGTATTTTTTATTACTTAACTTATGGTTTTCTAACATTATCCTAGCTCTTTTATATGCTATTTCTATTCTAAACTTTATTTCCTTAGAGTAGTCGTCTAAATTGTATATTGGATCTATTCTATCGATTTTGTTAAAATCTATGAACTGATTTGGTAGTCTTCCAAATACTAGTTCGTATGGACAATATTCATGCACTGCCGAGGCTGTTGTGTTGTAACAATAAGTGAAATATTGTATCCAAGCATCCCAATCGGACTTATCTGCTGATATGTATGAACGAATATATTCATTGAATGTTCTATGACTTCGTTCTATTGTCCCTAAGGTCTGGTGGTGGTATGCTGTAGATGTCAGATTTTTAATCTTCATGTACTTGCATATATCTGTTATAATTTGGTTTTTATACTCAGTTCCCATGTCCGTAATGAGTGTTTTCATTGGACCGTACTGTAGTATACAATTTTCGAATATAGCTTTAGCTACATTACTTGCACTCTTAGATGCAACTGGAATGGCTATTAGGTATTTTGTCAGATCGCATATCAATGTGACAATATACTCATTTTCATTATCTGATTTTGGTAGTGGACCTATTGTGTCCACTATAACCTTATCAAAAGCCTTCGCTGGTGTTTCTGTTATTATCATGGGAGTCTTCGTATGTGTCGTCGTTTTTGACACCTGGCATTTATGACATCTCCTTATGTACTCTTTGATATGGCGTCCCATATTTTTCCAATAGTAGTGTCTTTTGATTTTTGCCAGCGTTCTGGTAATGCCAGTATGACCTCCTTGAATTGGATCATCATGATATGTAGACAGTATTGCTTCTTTTTCTTTTTCATTTTCTATTAGGGTCACCGGCTGGAGTAGCGCTACTCTTAATGTTTTCAATATAGTATTGCCCATATTTTTAAAAGAATCTATTGAAATAATTTCAAAGATCTTTTCGCTCGGTGCCAGTTTTAGTTGGCTGATTTCAAGTATACCGGCTTGCATTTCAAGCCTTTGGAAGAACTGACCTAAGTCGAGAATTCCATTGGTATACAAATCGCTAACTTCAATTCTTGCCATAACTTTCTTTCCATGTTTCAGTGAACATTTAGATTCTGTTATTCGCAAGGTCACTACTTTTCGTACCTCGTCATTATTGATGACTTCGTATACGTTGGGCCTAGAAGCATTTTGAAGTTTTTGCCTTGGCAAAAGGTCTTCTTTATTAACTGCGCAGTTTTTCTGTCTACTTTGTTGCCTGGTAGTGACTTTCAGGACTTTTATACTCATATCTTTTAATTCGGATATAGTTATCCGCGATAAGGCGTCTGCCACAAAGTTATCTTTACCTCTCAAATACTCTACTGTAAAGTCGTACTCTTCCAATTCTAGCCGCATGCGTGTCAGTTTTGAACTCGGGTTGACCATGGAGAACAAATATGTTAATGGTCTATGGTCTGTTCGCACTGTGAAGTGTTTTCCATATATATATGGTCGAAAATATGTTATTGCCCAGTGTATTGCTGCTAGCTCTTGTTCTGTAGTACTCTTGTTGCTTTCACCTTTAGTGAATGCTCTTGATGCATATGAAACTGGAAGCTGGAGTCCATTATAGTTTTGTGTTAAAACTGCTCCACATGCTTGTTTGCTTGCATCTGTGATTATGCAAAATTCTTTGCTAAAATCCGGATACTGCAATAGATTAGGTTGAACGAGCTTTTCTTTTAAGTATTGGAATGCATTTTCGCATTCTGCTGTCCATTCGAATGGAACATTCTTTTTACATAATCTTGTTATGTGCCGGGAATATTCGGCGAAATTTTTTATGAAACGTCTATAGTAATTGCAAAATGCAACGAAACGTCTAGCACTATCTGCATCATGTGGGACTGGGTAATTCTTGATGACGTCAAATTTTGTGTCGTCTGGCAAGATTCCTTTATCTGTGCATTTGTGACCTAGGAATGTCACCTCATGCATAAAGAATGAACATTTTTCTGGATGCAGTTTTAGATTATTTTTTCTGCAGAGTTTAAAAACATCTACTAAATTTTTAATCATATGTTGTTCAGAACAACCAATAACGATTAAATCATCCATATAGAGGAAAGCTTGACTTGGCTCAAGCCCCGAGAATGCTATTGTCATCATTCTCTGAAATGAATTAGGTGCTATTTTTAGACCGAAAGGTAATCGTGTAAAACGATATGAGCCATTGCTTGTTGAAAAAGACGTTATATCTCTTGATTTTTCTTCTAGTTCAATTTGATGAAAACCTGACATTAAGTCAAGGCAAGAAAAATATTTTGCTCTTCCCAATTGATCAAGAATATCATCAATTCTGGGGAGCGGAAACTTATCTGACAGCAATTTTTTGTTTATTTGACGATAGTCAATTACTAATCGCCAGTTTTTTTCTTTAGATCCCGAAAGTGTTTTCTTTGGGACTAGTAAGAGTGGGCTATTATAAGGTGAAATCGATGGTTCAACAATATTTTGTTCAATTAACTTTTCTACTTGTTTTTTAATTTCTTCGGTTTGGCTATGCGGACATCGATAGTTTTTTACATATACTGGCTCTTCGTCCTTAAGTCTCAATTTTTGTTTATAAAAGTTGTTGGTTGTGATTGGTTCGGTTTCAAGTCCGAACACATCACTATAATCGGTGAATATTTCCATAAGTTGCTTTTTGAACATGATTGGAAAATTTTTCTTTAGTTTACTAATAACAGACTCTGTTCTATTGTTATTTGAAGTTTGAACCACATCGTATTTTGAGAGCGGTTCGAATTTTATTTTATTAATGCCTACTAGTTGGCATTTATCTGTCGTATTTAAAAATCGGACAAAAATATTTTTGGTTTGGGCAATAGTGTTTGCAATATAAACACCATGCTTGATTTCTTGATTTGGGATGAAAATGCTTTCTTCCTCTGAAGACAAATCTATTTTGCGTATCACTTGGGATCTCGCTGGCAGAAGTGTTGAATTATTACCAGAACTAAATGTTATCGGTACATTAATGGGATACGTTAGGTTTGAAGGTCTGATTATAAACCAATCCTCTGAAGTATTATAATCTAATTGTCAATTAAAAGTCTTTATAAAATCTAGTCCTATTATTCCATCGCAAGGGATTGCAAAATCTGAATGTAATAAATGAAATTTATATGGAATAATGTATTTCCCTGTTTGTAATTCAATTGAGGCTAGTCCTTTGGAGTTAATTACTCCTTCACCTATGCCTCGAATGTCTATGATTTTATTGAATTGTATGTCATGAAAGACATCGGAATTTTCTTTTATAATTGAAATATCTGCACCTGTATCAATTAGGAATGTAATGATTTTATTTGTCTGAACATTTGTAAATGATACAAAATTATTGAGACTTAAGTTTACAGTATATATTTTACTTTTTAATTTCGAGTATCTGGAGGTGTCTGCGAGTTTCCCGAAGCATCTTGGGCTACTCGGACATAATTGTTTTCGGTATTGCTATTGTATCTGTTTTGGCTGTTACCTCGGTAGTAATTATTTCTACCTCGGCCATTACCTCGACCACCTCTATTGTTGTTTCTGTTATTGTAATTGTTATAGTTGGAGTTGTAGTGTCCGCGGCCATTGCCTTTACCTCTTTGGTAATGGTTACTACCTCCTCTATTATTGCGGCCTCGTTGAAATACTACTGTATTTGCACTTCCAGTCATTTCCGTGCTGCAATGGATATATTTACCCATTACATCATTGAAAGTTACAAAGTTTCCAGCTTCTAATATTACTTTGAGTTTTTCGTGCTCGCAATTTTTAATCATTGCAGAAACAGACTCGCTTGTAGAGAATTTTTCCGCATTGATTGGGTCTAATCCGTTATCAATAAAGGCTGCCTCCAGTTGCTTCCGCAAATTATCCATTTCGGTTGCATACTGGGAAGCAGTTTTGCCTTTTTGTTTTATGTTCATTAGTTTCGCCTTTAAAACGTCAGGAGATTCTCCTTTTACATTTTCTTTGAGCTTATTTATTATCCCTGCAATAGTGGTTTCATTTTCTACTTTATAGAGGATTGTGCCGGTTATTTTTGATTTTATAACCTCAACTGCTATATCCTCTTGGTCTCCCTTAGTTCTTTCCACAATGCGTAATGCAGTTAGGAATCTGTTTAATAATAACTTTTTACCATCAAATTCAGGAACTGAAGTGGAAACCTGTCTAACATATTGCCTGTCTAATTCCACTTGGTTAGCCATTGTACTTTCTTCTACTGTTTTTACCATTACACATGGTAATGTACTCATTACTATGCCCTTTTTTATTTTGTTGTTACATATTATTAATGGGCTTGCTGCACAATTAAAAGTATGTATATTTTCGTCTTCGAAATCACCAATTTTTATAAATTCGTAATATTTACTCAATATTATCAAAGCATTTATTCTAAAGTTGGGTTCCCTATTATACACTTTTCTACTATGTCTATCGTCTTAAACAACATCTTGGTTATCTGCCCTACTGGAATATTTTTTCTTAAGGCATCTTTCTTATTGTGCATCTTATATAGTTTTGTTAAAACGTTTGTTAATAAAAGAATAACAATTATTACAAGCATTAAGGTTATGATTTTCAAATCAACCGAGACAGTTTCGACATTATTTATGACATTCGCGGTTGAATCCGCTACTTTAGATTCATGATCTAACATATTGTCAACTTTTTCTATGTTACTGTCTTTTGGAATCGCATTAGGGTGCATATAGAAAAAAAAAAAAAAATACTAACTCAAGAATATATATATATATAAAATTTTTTTTTTTTTATTTTTCATTTAAAGTTTTGTTTTTTTTTTTTTTTAAATTATTTTTCTTGAAACTATTTTTCTGACAGATTCGAAATGTTTATTGAAACATGGAGCAAAAAGTTCATAAAGACAGGTTAAAAACTTGTTTTTTAGCAATTACTTTAATTTTTTTTTTCATAAAATTTCTGAATTTGAATTTGAATTTGTTATGGATTCATGCGTATTTTTTTTATTTTTAATTATTTGTGAATAGGAAAAAAAAAGTAAGAGAGAAATAAAATTTATCTCAACTGTGTCTTGCACAGCGAGCCAGAGACGTGGAAAAATTATAGAAAATGTGGTTGGCTCACAATTCAGGTATACATTTCATTTTCATTTATTGTTAAAAAAAAAATCTCCAACCACATTGTTAGTAATAGCCTATCGGACAGTTAGTAATTCGCAAGTTGCACTTTCGTGCTTCAACTTGCTATTAGGGTTATTATTACTATTATTAACTTAAAGGCAAGTTAAGGCTTGCGCATTTCTGCGGCCCGCTTGCGTTTCTGCGCTCTTTGGCGCAGTTCAATTTTGATGTCCTCAATACGCTCTATGCAGCGTTGTCGGTCTTCTTCGTTGGTGCTGGCCTTTAGCAAATCCTGCTGCAGTCTTTTCTGGGTGAGTAGGCGTCTCACCTCACCGCCTCGTTTCGTCTTCTTTGGGATTCTCTTCTGCTGCCGGGCCCTGTACTCCTCTATTGTTAGTGGCCGTGGTCCATCGAATGGATTTGCCTGCAAAGCCTCTTGCAACGTCGGCAAATCCCTTTGTTCGTTAGGAACAGCGGTCTCGAAGGAGGGTTCCGTGGACATCAGTATCTTGTTGTTATGTATATTGTTGTTATTTAATTGGTTTCATATTAATGTTTCATATTATTTTTTTTTTTCATTATTGTTTTTAAATTCCAATTAATTTTTTTTTTTTGTAAACAATTGGAGAAACGTATGTGTGTTATGGGAGTGCACCTTGGAGCAGCACCCAAGAGTTGATAATAGAAAAATCACATGAATTCCAGTATTTAGATTAATTTTCCTTTTTGTTTTGTTTCATTTTTTTTTTTTCACATGTCACGGTCGCCATGTTATATATATTTTTAAGACCGGGTTCCTTCGATAAAAATAGTATATCCAAGATGAACACGTCAGTGTCCATGCATAGTCGTTTTTAGAATGATTCTTTATTTCAAATTATTATTTTGCTTAAGCTAAGTTTACATACATATTCTTATGCTGCGACTTATGCGACAGCTACAAAAGAGAGGGAGAGTGTCAGTACATACATACATATTGTTGGAGCGCTTGCATCAAAGTGCTTGGTCAGCGTTCACACGCTGGCCTGGCTCTAGCTCATGTTACGCTTGTGCATACATTGCTTATGTGAATATATGTATGTGCATATACAAATGTACATACATATATGTTCATGCTTAATTGTATGTTTACTTGAATATGTTTATGTGAATACTTCAATGTATACATATGAACATATTCAAGTGCACAATTATATTTTAATGCGTATATGTTTAATTGTTTATACTTGCAACAAAGTGTTACAAGTTGAGCTCATTGTGTTGAGTTATTAGTTGTATGAACATACTACAGTAGACCCCCAGCTGCTTTATGACAAACATAGAGCCACAAAAAATGAAGGAGAGAAGAAAAAAAACAAAAGGAGAGGTCATGTCACCTTGTCACAGATCCTCATGTTCAATATTTCTGGGCGTAACCCAGACAATGATTGCCTTCTCAGCAGGCTATGACAGTTGGAAAATTGAAAAATACAAAATACATGGAAAAAATGGGCGTGCCTATATCCAGCTACAGAAACTGTCATGCTGTCTTTAAAGAGGGAAAAAAGAAGATTCGTCTTGGTGAAAATTAGAATGTTTACCTCGAAACGCAATGCTCAGGTAGTTGAGACATCCCCCTTTTTGAGGCTGAGGTCACATTAAGCTGCCAAAAGGTGATTAGGTCAAAACAAAAATGTGTGGTAATTGGATTAGTTAAGGTTTAATTGAGGTCAAGTGAGGGTCATAGTTGATACACACTTATCAGGAATTTAGCTGCACGAAATTTCTATTTTTAAAAAATCTCCAAAATAAATAAAAACCATTGGAGGCATTTCTTCTAATCCCCATCAACCATCGACTTTTAGTTAAGTCATACATATATACAAGAATATTGAAATTTATGACCCCACGATATTTGTTCTCTTCGGGCTAAGCTCCCCTTTTTCTTCCATCGCTGACCCCTTGTTAGCAAAAATCACCTGCAGTGCCCACACACACACACACACACACACATTTTTATCTGCATATATCCACACACACACACACACACACACACAGGCCACAGCAAAAGGTCTTAAATATTTAAGACCAACGAAGGGAAGTGGTAAAACAAGGGGTCATCGGTTGTTATACACTAAGAGAAAAGAAAACTTTTAAGCAAAAATTTAACTGAAATTAAGTCAACTGCTATACTATTCGAAAATGCTCAAAGGAGCATATTTGTAAGCTTATAATATCGAGTTTTAAAATATTAAAGTTTACGTCAGTATTACATAATCAAGTTCTTAACTAAAAAAAAGGTTTCTTTTTAGAATTCACTTATTAATAAAACATCTTAATTGATGACTATGTATACAAACGATTCAAACATATTTTAAACAATAATACTTTAAAGCTAAACTTCACTGTATGCAGAACCTTATGAAACCGTTTTAAAAGATATATTATGTCTAATATGAACTAATGAACTAACTATTTATTTTCTTTTCGATTATGAATGAGAACCATACCATATTCAAAGTCTGTATTCAAAAATAAAACAAGCACAGACCTTTTCTCACTTTTTTTCATGTTTTTTTTCGGTGATTGTAGTTGAAATTTTTTCAAGTGTATGCTTCATGCTGTTGGCTACCTGCAGAGCTTATATGTCGAACTGATTGTGAATGATGTATTCTTTTGGTTCTTGGGGCCTTTTAGCATAGCATGAAAAATATTGCAGGTCTTGTCAAAGCTTAAGTTATTGATGGGGTCATGCAAATAGAAAACAAAAAACTTAAAATACAGTCGAGATGAAAAGAAAAATGCATAAATCTAAGCAATGTACAGTCTCTCATTCGAACACTCGAAACTGTCATCATAAGTATTTAACCCTGCCCACATATCATCTCACCTAAACAAGCCATAAACCAAATGACAAACGATATCACATAAATATAAAAATAAAAGAAAAGCCCAACGAGAAGAATACACCAAAAAGTAAAGAGGGAAAAATAAACTTTTCAAATGGTAGAACTTATCAAAACATTTAGGTAAAGTAAACGCCTGACAATAAAAGAAAAGACCTAGAGATGTCTATAGTCTATGGTAGGTATAGCCATAGATATACATACACCGAATGGCTGAGAGAAAGAAAACTTTCGAGAGATAATCAAGCCGCGGCAAACGATAAACAACAACGATAAAAAATGAATGCGGAACAACTTTCTTAATGAGCTGCCAAAGGCGACCAAATCGAATGGAAAAACTAAATCAAATTTGAATAAGAAATGCCGACCCATCGAAGTCCAGTGGTTGGTTCGTTCATTGGAAAAGCTAATCGAAAAGTCTTTTCTGTTGTTGTATTTTTGATTGGATTGGATGACAACAACATTGTCGAACTGTATGTGATCAAGAGATGCTATCGCATCAGGCATCTCAAATACCTCCTCCCCGCCCACCCTCTCTAAATCCTAATCTCAAGAGCAATCTGTAGGCGGCTGCTGTGCGGCCATAAAACGTTTAACCCGCCCCCCACCCATTGACATTGCCAGAAATTTGGGTCGATTGGATAAAGAAATTGTAATTAATTAAATTTATGCGACATGTTTACAGTTTTCTTATTGTCCGACCCATCCACAAGCATTTACATAATTTTTCATGCCCAAAAGAGAATCAAAATCACATGTTAAGAGAGACCCCCAAAAAAAGGCAGCTATGTATCTGGTTGTTCACTTTGATTTTTATGGGAAGAATATTTTCCAATGAGGTTATCGAAGAAATACCAAATGCTTTCGAAGCATGTTTATAGATCAAAGATCGATATTAATGTTTCAATTTGGGTCAAATGAGGTTGACAAAACTTTATCAATTCTCATAAACTTTGAAAAAAGGTGCTTATACCCTGCTACATAGTTTGAAGTATAGTGTCATATGTGGGTGCAGCATCAGATTATATTGAACATTATTTAACAACAGATCACAACGATTTCTGGGCAAGATCAATGAGATTATGCAGAATACCTTATGGCCCATATAAGGTAAAGCTCTGTAGATGATTTCGTTTATGGTTTGCAAAATCTTAATCTTAAACCTCACTACCATACAGGGTTGAGGTTTATTGAGATTGGAGATGCATAAAAATGAACTTGAAGTAATTACTTAGTATCTACATTTGCTTTTACATATACATATAGTCGGTGGCTTAATGGAACCCCGACATAGGTGGAGTTTCCCCCCGATGAAGCAATACTGAAAGGTAGTTCCGTCGGGGATAATAGAAACGATGGTGGATAACAAATAATATAATCAATTTAGATCAACGATTGAGTACATCTTTAACTTTTACATCAAGGAATACTAAGTTTTAAATAACATTTCTGATCAGTTATATTAATTCAGTTCTTAGGTCGTGTAAGTGAAGTGTTCTTAAAAGGAACCTTCAGGTTTTAAGTTGCTTCTTTACTTTATTTTGACCACAGTTTATTAGACTTGAATTATATGCAAACATAACCGTTTGCAAAGATTTATTTCTAGATTTTTGTTACCACTTTTAAGTCCCAACCAAATGAGTTATTCTAAGTAAAGAAATTAAAATATCTTTGAATTTATGATGTATTCAGTCCCATAACTATAAACCATATCTCGTATTTCGTCAGTTGACGCCCATCAAAGAGCTCCAACAGATATTCGCCAACGTGATGAGTGTGTGTGCTCTTATGTTTAATCCTCTAGCCATAGGCCATAAACCCATCGACCCACACACAAACACATACAGAGATCGTTGCATACTCGGTGACAACAATGCAAGTCTCCTGATGTCGTTGTTCGCTTTGTTGTTGTTGTTGTTGTTGTTGCTGTTATGTTGTAGTGCTCCACCACAGATGTTGTTTCGCTTTAACTAAGTTCTTTGTCAATTTTACGGTCCTGGTCTATGCCATTTGGGCGGGCATTATGTGAACTATTCGCACAATAAAATACGCCGAACAACCAAACGAACCATTCCACCAGCCACGCATATTGAGCAATCAAAGCCAACTGTGTCCATCTCCTCTCCATCTTCGCCAACTTGTCCGCCTCCGCTGGCCTCCTATTTCTCCTATTCTCCTACTCTAATTGCATGTAGTGGGTTCGTTTGTATTGTCGCTCCATCAGCTGCCACTTCTGCTGCTGCTGCCATGGCTCAACCTACTCCATTCCCTGCATCCCACCCGCCTGGGCTACATCAGCCATCATCCTTTTCTGTACACTCATCTGCCTTCTCTCAGTTCGCGCTTTCGACTTGTTTTACATTTTTAATTGAATTTTCGCCATAGTTGGCATTCTTTCGCTACCACCCCGAGTCCATCCTCCAGTCATCCTCCTACCTTTCTTCCCACTATCTCTTCCTCTTCTATACCAGGCACCACTACTTGATGATGCTCTTTATAGCTGTTGTTTTTTAACGCTTTTTTCATTAGAATTTACACTTATTCATTAGTTGGCAACATGCAACAGCTGCAACTATAATAAAATTTTATTTCATTATGCCGGACTGTAGGATGCACATGCATATATACAATTCATTAGAGAATCGCTACAAGAAGCGGACACAGATACGGATACAGATACACACACACACATACACACACATAACAAATTTAGTATGCAAAAGAATTGTCATTGTGCATAAAGTTTATTGAATGGAGTGCAGAAGTTTTTATGTTGATGCAATCCAATCAAATTGGGTTACGAGAATTCAATTTAATGTGATATCTACATAAGAGCAGTCTTTAGAGAAGACAGCGTGAAAAATGAAGCTATTAAATTAGGGCTGAAGCTATATCATGGCAAATAATCTTTATGGGAACTATAAATCACCATAGTCTTATTAAGATTTTTAATGAAATGTTCTTAGAACCTAATTTTATCTTCCCTCTTGTTTTAAGTGCGAAAATTACTATCTCAGATTTGTAAAGGAAACGTAAGTGTTGCCAGTTTTATTTGGAGTATTTAGTAATAGTACGAACCTGCATGAATATATATTAAGAAACTTTCAGGTAGACATTTATGTTAAAGCAAATCAAATGCTAATCAATGTATGTATGTGATGATTGTGATATTCTTATTTTATATTATTTATCATGGAGTTATATATTCCTTTTGTTTGTTATTCCAATGAACTCGATGAGAATAATGACCATTTTCAGTGGCTTTCCTTTAACTCAGGAAATTCCCATCTTTCCCTTGCCAGTTCTAATTTCCTAACACAGATGTTGTTAAGCCATTCTACGAGAGCCTACTAAAGTACTTAATATACATGAGGCAAGATTCCTTCATTGTTTCCCATCATAAAAATGTTGGGCTCCGGAGTCCCTTGGGGTCAAAAAAGAAGAAAAAAAAATGGAAATGAGAAAAACAGGCAAAGTTTACTTTTTCCTTTTGTCTGTTTGTTGGTTTTTATACCCTTGCAGAAGGTCATTAAAAAATTGGGTAAATGTTTGTGACACACCAATGAAAGCAATTGCCTTCCCCATATCTTATATGAGAAATCTGGAGTTTTTAGTATACAATATTTGAAGAACTTAAACATCTCTTAAATTGTTCTTCTTAACATTTAATTGATTCTAATATTTCTCTCTTTATTAAAAGGTTATTCTATCAACTCTGACTTAACCTGTTTTCTTTCTGCTGATTCAAGAATACAAACTAATATATATTAGTTTCAACTGATATGTGAACCTCTGGTTGCTGGTACTCGATTCACTTCATCCTGTTTGTATCAACCATCATTTAAGAGAGTGCATTTTATCTTTTTGCCAACTTACCCGTCTATCTATTTGGTCTTCTCCCCAAGTTATTCGTTGCACGTAGCACTGCATTCAATAAGTGAACTTTCAGCTTAACTAAGTCAATTTCGTGTGTGGATTTGGTCTACTCCTTCAATTGAAGAAAACCTCACCTTTATTTGGGGTCGACTTCAAAAGCTTTAATTAAAAAATTAAGGAAAAAAATAAGAACTTTTTCATTAGTATTCAACTGACCACACGACAAAGAGTATTTCTACTGCGGGTTGCCTCAAGGATCAATTTTTTTCCGTTTTGTTAACTGCCGCCACTTGGAAATTGTGTTCGAAAATGTGGCCCATAAAAACATAAACAGAACATAACCAAAATTGTATGAAAATGGCAATGTGAAATGCGAGTTGGAGGCAAAGAAATGAATGAACCAACAAACCGACGAACGAATGAATGGATGGAAACGAAGGCCCATCTGCATATTATTAATGACCGGTAATTACCTAGACGGAGTCTGAGCAGGGGACCTGAGAAATGACCGACAGAGGGCACTGCTGTTCCCGAAATTGTGCAGTTAATGGCCACTGGGCCCCAGGCTCTGCTGTTCCAGCCCACCCAATATACTCAAGAGGCCCGAAAAACCAAAAATTTCCGTATGTCGAGCGATTTATTTGTTTATACACGGACACGATTGGACGATCTGGCCTCCAATTCCTACAATTTTCCTATTAATTTAACGATTGGAAACGGGAAAAAATAGAAAATAAATAAAAACTTCAACAAATATAAATTAAAATAAACAAATTATGGGATAGTATCAGATACTTTTCTCTATACAAGACAGGGTGTTGATGGTTTTATTGTACAATTACAAAATGCATGTGTGTGAGTGTGTGTGTGTGAAAGCATCAGAAAGAAAAGCGCGGAGGCAGAAAATTGAAATTAATTTCCGTCTTGTTGCTTGAAATATGCCAGCAGCCCTCAAGGGACCAATCTCCCTCTGCCACCTCCAGACCCATTCCCATTCTCTGCCCTTAACCCATTCCCATTACCATTTCCATTTCCACTTCCATTCTCAGGCTCATGCCCGAATGACGGCGCTCCGCAAGGCCCACGTTTAAAAATAATATTGATCTTCATTGGAACGAAGTGTTAATAAAATATTTTTCTTTTGCCTTTTTCATTCGTTTTTTGTTTCGAACTTTCGTAATTTGTGCATACAAACGTTGGAGAAGAAACCAAACAAACCAAAACGAGGGAAAGGCTGTATAAAAATGCCTTTTTATAAATAATCATGACGTTTATATGATGCCTTAATGTTGAAATTATGGCTTAAGTAAATATGCTTTTTTAAGTTGACTATAAAAAAATTATAGTTGTATCTATATATGTACATGCATGTACATATATGAGAATATGAGTTGTGATTCATGAATGGAATTGACAAGAGAATACTTAAAGAATCACAAACTTTAAATCTCAAACCTTTATTGGTTTGACTTCAGCAGTATTTGCCCAATATTTTATGTTACATATCATGTAAAATATCATGCAATAAATTATTAAGCAGCTTATTTGAACAATAAAATTGGTTAATAGATTCACTTTTCTTTTTCATTGAAACGTTCTTTTAATACAACTTACAACTGACAATAAAGTAAGTAAAATTTAGCTGATAAAACTGACTTAAAGTTGCTTTATTTCTGCGTTCATTTTAAACTTACAACGTTTCATCTTCAAGGTCCTTAAATTTTATTTATAAAGTATTTTTGTTTAAATTTAAATGTGATTATGTATATTTATTTTGAATTGGAGTGCAACTCACCATTAATTAAGAAGTTATCTTTTCGAAGGAGACAACAAAAAAGGCAAAATAATAATTTAGTAAATTATTTAAGTATTTCAAAAAAATTATGGGTTAATTTCCAAGTCAAAATAATGTCTTTTAATCTGCCTTAAAAATTGAAAGTTTAGCCAATTTCGAAAAAAAATCGTGATAATGTATACATCATGAATTCTTTTCAAGTGTTTGATGATGTACTTAACTTTTTTAAATCTATTATATGCTTAAAAAATTATAAAAAAAAAAAAAAAAAAAAAAAAAAACAAAACACAACCATTATCTTTGCGAATCGTGTTTGGCATCGGCCAGATGAGAATCGTCTCATCTATGTTCGGATTTTTACATTAAGAAAACAATCTTTTGATATGCATTATGACTCTGAGAGATAATGTAAGATCTATTGGTTTTGATTGTTTACTTTTGATCCAAAAAATGAAGAAACAGTTCAAGCTACTCTGTTCTAATTGAGTGGCCACTGCTGTATGTAATTGTATTTGTGCTTAATGTAAGTAAAATGGATAATCAGTTACAGCGTTGAAATTTAATTGCATTTTGTGGTTAAACTGGACGCAAGTGTTGGGTACCAAGTGTATTTAACAATTTGTCAATTAACTGAGATTTAATATTATTAAAATGTAGGGCTAACAACATTTTTTAGAGAAGGGAATTGGTATAGATTGAAAATGGATTTTCTAAATCCTTTTACCCAAGAGTTTTAAGGTATTGGCCATGGGCTTGTGTATTTCCTTATGGAAGCGCTTCCTTTTCTCTGATGCGTGTCGTGCCATCAGTGTCAAACTCATTTACAACTTACAAGCTACCTGAAGTATGTACATATATTCTCTTCCTTTAGCATACATCTTCTCCTCACCCCATATGTAGTTTCATCTTGTTCATCTGCAACAAAATGCAGAATCCCTTGCGCAGCATCGTTGCACAAAATTTGCGTATGCAGCGCAACTAACGAGCTGGGAGGGAACTAGTGGGAACAACGAACTGGTGAATGGTGACGACTGACTCCATCCTACTGCCCACCCCATCGCGAGACTGCAAACCAATTTGCGGCAAGTGCCTCGGTTGCCATGACACATGCCGCGCGGACATGGTCACAGATGCAGAGAGTTGAGTTAAAGCCCTCGGCCTAGGCAGAATGATGTATTGCTTCCGAATATGATGACGAGGCGTGTTAAATGCTGAGAGGCAACAGGGACAAAAAGAAATCACTGGAAACTGAAAACTGAAATCTGCCAAGCGGTGGCGACCACCAGTCGGACGACGCTGTCGTGTCATGGGCCATGCTCGAAATTTATTGCCGCAGTTGTTAAGTATGAAATGCGTCGTAATTAGTTGCAACTTGAGTTATTTGTGCAACAATGCAATATTTGCTGGTGGGGGAAAGGGGGGCCCCACAGCCACATTTCGTTAGGTGTGGGGGGCAGACTCATTAGGAGGCTTCGAACCATTTTGCACATTAGACACGTACGACTCTTTTTTTTTTTTTATTTTCTGCCTCTTAACAAAATTATTTCGCTTACATTTTAAAATACATAAATTTTTGTGTTTGCCATAAATTTCATAGTCGTCGACGGCATGCCAATGAAGGCGAACCCATATCCATATCCAAGTTCGACGATTTATCAGGAAATTGTTTATTATATTGTAGAAGAACTTTTTACATTTTATGTACATACATGCGAGGACATTGCATTCGGGCGGAGTATGGTTTATGGCCAAGCGACATGTACTTTATACTACTATCCATTGCCATCTACCATCCATCGGCTGCTCCTCCATTTGGGTGGCGCAAACTTTATGTCTCATATGTGTTTGGGCTGCGCAAAAAAAAAAAACAGCGTGGGAAATTCTCCTATCGCACTCTGTCTCTCAGTTTTTCTGGTGAGTGGTCGTAGGCCCCTTTAGGCCTGGGACAATTGCTCATGTCTTTGGGTTCACTAAAAGCTAGTGAGGATTGCGAGTCTGATTTATGCTATAGATTTTTCTGATATGGACGTGCCAGTGATGGGGTGTGGCCTGGCTTGAGGCAGATAGCGTGCCTTGAGGGGGGTCGAACATTAAGTTGAGTTCGCATATTTGATAAAAGTATGGCGAAAATAAAAAACATATACTCAATGAAAAATGCATTAGACGTGATGAAAAAGGTTACCTTTTAGAAAATTGTCTATACAATTTGGTAAATAAAGAATTGGGTCAACTTTTCACTTAAATTTATGTCACTCGTTGTTTCCTCAGCCATTTGAATGGTTAACTAAGCTAAATTCGGTTTTAATTAGGATGCAAGTCTTGCTTATTTTTACTAAAACTTATATACTTTGAAAATTGTCCTTAAGTTTAACACAATTGTTTGTAAATTAGTTGCCTAAATTGAATTACACATTACATTAGTTCAGAGCATGAATTGTTTCACTTTTCTTTTCTTTTCTGCTCCCAGGGGCAATACAATCCCCAACAGCAACACTTTGTAGATATATTTTGGGTTTATTTGTAAGTCCATTAATATTTCATCTGATAACATCTTGTAAGTTCAATGTTTATGCAACTTGAAGTCGAAAACAAACCACAGGAAACTAAAATAGAGCGTGTATTACCTCCTCAGGCCTACTTGTAAACCACAACTCCCACGCCAGCTCCAACGCCCCACCCCCACTTCCTTCTTCACCCTTCTGTCTGTGAAGTGGCTGTGTGTGTGGGCCACCCCGAGCGAGCAGTACATGTCAAATGTGATTTCCAGTAGAATTCCGTATCCCATTTCTACACATGTCTACACAGTCTGTACCAATTATCCCTTGCTGGAATATCAAATTAAGTGTCCGCTGCTATGACAGTTTTAATGTCTTTAGCACCATAAAAACCGCCAGCATCATAAACGGGAGCCACGACATCAGAAACTAAAAAAAAACTCGGCGTTTTTTCCCCACCTTCCCCCCACTTCCCACCATTTTGAGTGAAAACTAAGTCAAAGACAATTATGGAAATCCGAGAAGCACCTACGCAAACCTTTGTGTGGTTGTGTGTGTGTGTTTGGGTGGGGAGATGACAACCACAAAAAATTATGACACGGAAATTCCTTTCTTGAAATAATTTTTCATAAATAGGCAAATATTCGGTTTACGTTGGGGAATTGGCTGCTGGAAGGGAGCGAACAGCTGCTTGTAATTAATGGCTGGCCGCGTTCAATGCACTGGATAATCACGCGGCAGCTCCCAGTCCAAGGCAACTCTTTCGAAATCTCAGCAAATAAATCTTACCCCAAACTGAGGGGCTAAACTCGGATAGGGTAGTAAAAAGATGTTCCTTCTTGCTTGGGATATAAATGATGGCCTTGGGTGAAAGTGCTACTGTTTGCGATTTGTTGTTGCCACAGAGGGTAAATAAAAAATACAAAGATAGACGAAGGATTTTTCCTAAGACAAAGTTTAATTAGTTGAAAGAGAAGTTTCTCCACTTTTTTCCTCTGTGTGTGTGTGTGTGTGTGTGTGTGTTTTGTTGTTTTGGGAATTAAGATTTAGAGTTATGTATTTGAAAATTTGCTTTCAAAGGAACCAAGGATATTTCAGTTGTTATCTACTGAAATTTAATCGATTTTATGTTTAAACAACAAAACAATGCTTTAAGTGGCCATTCATTTTCAAATAATTGGTGTGCGAAAGCTCATTTAACACATTACCGATTATCAGTGATAAGTTCAATTGGTATGAAAGAGCAATGGCTCCTGAAGAGCAAGGATTCTGCTAAATGGATATGTGATGCATTTATCCGATTTATAATTCGGTACAAGCCGCTGGTCCCGCAAATTATTGGCAATTAGTGCCAGTTTAATGCTTTATGTAGATAACCTAAACGAATGCCAAATTTATTTCTATTAAAACGATTTGAAATTATTAAAAATGAATAAATAAATTTTAAATTAAACTCAAGTTTTGTGATTCTGTTAATTGTTTCTAAATCATTTTCGTTGTTGAAAGAAGTATGTTGGGAAAAGCTCCTTACATTCAGCCTGCTCACCTTGGAATTTCCTAACAATATTTTTCATTATTTTAAGAAAACGAATATGTTCTAAATTAGAAGTACATTTGAAAGCACTTTGGGAAATTGTTTCGGTCCGAGGATATGGCTTAAGTTTGTGTTTCCATTATTAATTTCAAGTTACCGTTCATGCTACCATTATCTCTTTGCCAATTAAAATCTATTTGTAAAGTTTACCACCAACAAAATCACAACCCCTCCAAGGCTTGCATATGTATAGCTTTTATGGTATACATAGAACAACAGTTTCGCACCTGACCACAACAACGAAACTTTTCACACTCCCACTCCTAGCCAATGCCAGGGTGAACTGCTTCCACAGAGTTAGCTACAAATTCGCGACAAATTTGATAATGAGTTGTATATATTCGGTTTTAATTGTAAGTCAAACATCGCAACAACTCCCGGTCACGCACGATGACACTGGAAAACAAAAAAGAAGAAAAAAAAAAAAAAACAAAATCCAATTGCTCTACCTCCCACTTCTTCCTTTGCCGTACATGGAGCTGAATACGAAATTGCAGCAGTCGGTTGTGCCCACAAAATCCACAACGACCTGCCTCCTTCTCAACTACACCTATCGCCTAATCAGGCAAACACATGTGCGCTCCATAATTACATTGGAGCTCGATGGAGCGACTACGTGACTGGCACCGAAACCCGAAATTAAGAGCAAATGCAACAGCAGTGACAACAGCACCAACAATAACGCCCAACAACAGCAACAGAAACAACAACAACAACAGCAACTGCGTGCATTATTTCATCCCAAAATGAGCTACTCCTCTGCCATAGTGTATGTTCGAGGTGTTGCATCGTTGAATACTCACACATAGTCCCAGTCAGTCGTATGTGCCTGATGGCCCAAGGTGTGAGTAACAAGTCACAGTGAACAGAAATATTCAAACTTTCAGTGACTTCTAATTGGATCTACCTTTAAAAATTGAATCTTTTAGGAACTGAGTATCAAATCATTGACCCAGAGGCTTGTTGATTTCGCAAATAAAAGTATTTTTAAGTTAGTCTTATTTGAAACTATACATATATGAAAAATGTAAGGGTTATAATTAGTGAAACCTCAACTACTTCTTGTACAATTGAAAATCGTGCTCATTTACAGATATTATCTTAAACTCTTTCCTTCAATTTTCTTCATGAAAAAGGCCTTACCATCTTGAGTTCCGTTTCCATTTATTTTTGGACTAATCACTTTGATTGAGAAATCACCGCTATTTTCTCTCAGCTCTGGCAAAGCCATTATTGCACTCATCACGTGCTGGCGTTAACAACAACAGAAACAATTGTAACAACAACCGCACAATCAAGTCCTCCCCTCGTTCCTCATTCCGTCACTGCTTAACCCTAGCTTCACCATTGGATAAAAATCACTCGCCAACCTATTGAAGTTTTATTGGGCACCGCCATCGTTGTCATCATCATCATCCTCATACCCAACCCCATCATCATTATCATCATCATCATCATCTTCGTCGTCGTCGTCGTCGTAGTCATAGTTGTCGTTGTTTCCGTTTGACATTTTGTTAACAATTTCGACCACAATGCGTTTTCATTGCAATCCCAAAAAGAAAGACTGATGGGGGACAGTGAGGGGCCGAATGCATGTGCGTGTGAATGGTGAATGAATGCATGAATGCATTCGAAAAAGAGAAGGAGAGTAAAAGAGTGAGAATGGTGGTAACAGAGGGAGCGGGGGACAAAGTTATTGCCCCAGTGAAATCAAACGACAAATGTCACGAAGCTAATGAATTGAAACGTGCCAAAGATTTGCCCGAAATGTGAATTGGTGATGATGATGGGAATTGGGATGAGAATGAGAATAAAGATTGGGTTGGGCTGGCAATGAAAGCGTGGAGAGGGAGGGAAATGGAAAGTGTGGCTAACGGTGGCTTTATATTTTTGTTGTTGATTAGTGCTGAATTGACAAGTGAACGACAACAAAAAAAAAAAAAGTAAATAAAATGTTTTTTCTAGTTTAATGAAGTGTTAGAGAATAAGGTTTTCTGCTTTGGCTTTCAATGAAATTTAAAAAGCTCATTAAAATGTAGCAAGCGAAGGATAAAGAGAAAGGGCTAAAGGGAAATCCTAAAGCGATAATGCCCCCGCATGCCCCTTTTGAAAATGGTAAAAAGTAGCCCGACTAAATAAATGTTAAACGCAACGAAGAAGTGTTAAAATATTCACTAACTTTGTAACTCTTTTTCAACGACTCATGATGATGCGTGGATGGGAGGGAGACAGGGGGTGTGGGTGGAGCAGGACCAACGAGATGGGTTTTGGTTTGGTGTGAGAGGGGCGGTTTGGTGGTATGGATGGGCGTGGTAACTAAAATAAACACATTTAAAGCGAAACTTTATGCAGAGCCAAACTCATTTGCATGTTAAATATTTCACCAAAGTAGAAGGAGATGCCAAAGCAGAAGAAGGGAACAGGACCTAGAGTAAAAGTAGGAGTGGCAGAGACAGAGCGAAAGATAGGGGGGACTGGGCGGCGTAACCACCTAGTAACCGGAAAATTGTCTCGGAACTTCACACTTTAAGGCACCAAAACGGGAAAAAATCCAGTTACGAAAATTTTAATTAAAATTTTCACCCAAGACGCCAACGCGTAGTGCGTGAACGGAAGGCAGTCAATGGGCGTGGTTGGAAAATTTTCAATTAAATGCGCACATGCCAAAAAAGCAAAGCGAACCACCAAAACCCGAAGACTGAAAACCGAAAACAAATTGAGAAGAGGATTTCAATACGAATACCCCCCACACACTCTGCTTTCGCTACACTTTTGTCAGTCCATCCGTTTTCCACTTTTACTTCCGTAAGCGATATAGATAAACACTTCCAAATAGCAAACAAACAAAAAAGGGAATTAGGGATTTTTCCCCCCTCTATTAGATCGCGTTTTTTGAGGGGCGTAACCTAAAATGGAAATTAAGCAAACGCTTTAAGCTGGAAAATATCCAAAACGAAAGCCAAGACAAGTCAAGGCTGCACCCACTCAGGATTGCAAGTCAACTGTCTACTTTGCGTGTGCCCAGGACAACTGTCGCTGTCGCGTTGTCGCCATCGTCGACGAGTTGAAGGCGCGTCCCTGCGTTCTATGTTCTGCATTCTGGGGTACTGGCAGATGGCAGCAGCAGCAGGAGCAGCCACTTGACAACACTCAAGTGTTCCGCTCTCTGGCATGTTTAAGATTAAAGCATTTGCGCCTTGCAACAAAAGTTGCACTGACAATGGGCGGACCCGTTTACAAGAGGGTGCCCCAAGGCTTCAGGAAGTATTGCGAGTGAGTGCGGGTGGCAAGGTCCCCAGTACAAAAGTGCTTCAAACATTTTGCAAAAATACAAGAAGAACACGAAGAATGGCAGCGGAATTGCAATGTCAGTTAGGGCAAAGCAGCTGCATTGTGCCACTGAATGGTTGTATGGTTGGTTGGTTGGGGGCCTGTTTGGTTGGGTGCCATCCCCTGGCCTTGTCCTTGCTTAACCAACTGGCAGAGAACGAGAAAGAATGACATCAGTAATTTAAGAGATTTGCTTCAACAGAGATGATGGTTTTCTAAAGTGTTTGCTTTGGCCAACTATTCTTCAATAGTTCCTAAGGCTAAATCACAAAAAATTGCACTTAAGATAGTAGTGTGTGACACTTCTAAGATATGCATGTGAAAAGAAAACATTTCACCCACTTTATGGTCAAGATTCACATACCGAGAATATAAATGCTTTATGTAGCAATAGATTTTTGTTTTAATTGTTTAAATTTGGTATTTCAAAAAGTTTTTGTACGTTATTGGTCTACCTAGAAAGCCCTTCGTAAATAGTTTAGATGAGCCCTTATTTGATCCGAAATTTGTCTATTATTCAAAAATCAGTGTCTCACAACACCCTAAAAATTAGCTTCAACAACATAAAACGCTCAGTCTAGCAACTCTACACACTTCTTAATAATTTTAATCGAAATTTAAAGACCAAAGGAGCATATTACCTAGAAAATTTTAAGCCAACTCGTCTTTAGTTTACCACCCCATTGACTTACTGGTGTGTAAGCCAACACGAAAGCAACGTGGCAGAAACTTTTTGCATTAGCAAGAAGCAGCTGCTTCCAGTCCATCTACATCGTACCTCATTTCCACATCTTCTCCACCATCTCTGGAGTAAATCTCCTTCCTCTATGCTGCATAAAGCTTGCAACTGGTGTCTGTGGCATAATTGATTCGCTAACCACTGCCCGGTTGATGCTGGTGTTCGAGTGTCTCTCCCTATGTGTATTTTGCCACTAAACGTTTTGCTGACAAGCAGCCACTTGTCCGTCTATACCACACACTTTCCCCTCCAAATGCTGGAGCTCCTCAATTCTTCATCAGCATCTACAGTTGCAGCAGTCTGTCGCCGCTTCTGTGGTTGTTGCTGGTGCTGCCACTCGTTGTAGTCGTCGTCGTTGTCGTCGTCATCGTGTTAGTCAATCAGTGACTTTTCTTTGGCCAACAAATTTTCTAAATGAAAATGCAACATCATTTATCAACATCAAAAACGGCAAACGGCAGCACATTGGCCACATCAAGTGGATGCCTCTTGAAAGTTTAACTGCAGCCGAGTCACAGTCATGTATAATGGAGTAGGAGTAGAAGTTGCAAAAGAAAACTTGAACAGTCAGTCACACCTTCAAGCCGGACCTCAAACGCTGCAGTAAACTTGAACTCATTAGAGCTGAGTACCTACCATGTACCTAACAAATGCCTTTCTCACTCTGAGGGAGAGATTTTTGCATACACTTCATTAGCCGCAGCATTCAACGCCCACAAGATGGACCAACCCAACAATTTCACTATATATGTATGTCTGTATCCTCATCCCCACATCATCAATGACAATCCAAAAAAGAAATTGCAAGTTTTTGTTGCCCTCGGTGTCGTCCTGTTTGCTTTGTCTCGTCCCTTTGCTAAATCAACAGAGTCCAAGTGGAAATAAATTACAGACGACTTTGTCATCATGTTGTGTCCACTGGCTAAATAATTGCAATTTTTATCAGGGAACGCAATAAACGTCAGGCCTGGAGTGAGAGCACAATCCAATACACCGAAAAACTGTGCTCCAAACTATCCACATCCACTCACTGGCCGGTTATACTTATACTTATCGTCATGACCAGTGGAAGACAACATCGATGATGTTGTCATTTTGGCGAAAGTTGTCTGGTTATACTCTATGAGATAAAAAAGGATTGTTTAATATTTTCAAAAGCTTTGAAACTTTATATTTGAAATTCATTTGGTAGAAGTTTTTAGTTCCCTTAAGTATTTAATGATTTGTTTTTAAATCTATAATAAATCTATATGTAATTAAATTAAGGCCACATTATGTATTTCAATTGTTTTGAAGCAAAAAGAGTTGTCGTTTTAATCGTTTTTATAGAAATATAGTAATTAATCAATAGGGAAACTTTAATGTGTGTAAGGGTATTTAAGAAACCACTGGAACTACTTCAATCACTCAAATTCCCTCCTTTCCGCCTTCGTCGTCTTCTTATGTGTGCTAAAACTTTTGCCTTGAACATTTCTTGGCTCAAATGCGTCTTGGCATTTAATTGGATTTTTGCTAAAATTGCGTTTATTATTGTGGTCACTTTACCACTTCGCCTTTATGAAGTGTGAAGGGGCCAATCTCCACTCAATAAGTAGCTGACCAGGCGGTAATTAAGTTTTCGGAAGCTATGTATATGGCTATATGCCATATGCATAGTTGACTCGTGTGGTTTATGTGGTCTGTGGTTTTTATTCCTAACCATGTCTAAGGTGTCACACTGTGACAGGGTAACGGTGTGATGATGCGAAAGGGCATCTGGTCTTAAAGTGACCATTGTGATTAAAGAGGTTTTTAGATTAGAGCACAATTTAGCGTGCTTATGTTTGGTTCACTTGTCAGCTCTACCTACATCATTTCATTGACAACCGAAAAATCTTATGTCAATTGCAGTAGATAAATCACAAAGTAGTTGAATTGAGAAATGTAAATGCGAGTAGCTTTCAAAGGCCGTCCTTACATTTCACCCTTCATGTTCACCTCATTTTTAAGCAAAGAAACTGGCAAGAAAAAAAGCTACTCACCATCGTCACCGTCTTCGTATCGTCGGCAAATGGCGACAATTTGTAGAAAAAGAGAAAAATGTAAAAGAAAAAGAACCCCGTTACATGAATGGAAAACTTTTGCACATTGCAAATACTTTTCGCAGACATGTGAAGGAGATTGTGTTCCACCCCTTGCTTGCAGCCCATTTTTATTTGCCTGACCCACTTTTCGGATGGGTCGGTGAGGTTTGGACTTGATTACAGTTTTTCTATGCGAGTTGAATGGCGTTTTGATAGCTTCTAATGCAGCTATCTGGCAACGCGATGCAGTCCACTTAGTGCCAGTTAAGCTGAGTGCTCTCCTCTCCCTTACCCACCACTTCTTTCAGTCTCTTCTCAAAACTTTCACTGCCCCCAACTGGAGGTACATTTCACTTATCTCTTGACTACAAATTTCCCCTCTTTAGTCCTCTCGTGAATGCAAATCTCTGTACTGGCCGCTTTCTTTAGTCCTTGGCAGGGAGGAACAGAGAAATAGAGAGGGAGAGAGATGTGGCTAAAGCAGCTGTGGACGGTTCTCCATTTGCCTTCTTTTTGCTGTCATAATGTACTTGAAATATTTTCTGCATTCTCCAACTCGACGTTGCTACCATTTGTGACAAAGTGTCAGGAGGACAGAAGTGTCTGACATTCTCGCATATCTTTTTGAATTATATTAAAAATTACCGCCTCTCTAACATAGAGAGAAACAGATAGCAGGGCACAGAGAATAAGTAGAGAAGTAGCATTGGGAGTGGGTAGGAAAACCACTTGAAATTTATGACTCTGTGATTATTGCTTCACTTGTCTGAAGAGATATCCAAGAATTTGTCTCATAAATCCCACAAGCCGGTTCGTTAGACGATTTAAAGCTAAACAACTTCCGGCCTTCATTTGAAAGCCCCTCCCCTAACAACGCACACTCTTCTGGTTTGCCTATCTACCCATCTATCTGCCTATCTATCTATCTATCTATCCCGTAGGCCATACATTTATACAATTAAGCACTTAATTGTCTGACAAGCAAATTGCTTTGTCAATATTTTCACCAAGTCATCCCTCTCCTACTTTTGCACTTCCCACCTCCGCTTTGCTCCACTTCTGACAGTTTCAAGTAGCGAACTTCATTACCCAAACCCTACTTTGGCTTTTTCTGGGTTGGGGCCACAAAAACCATCAAAGAGCCTTTCAAGTTTGACCACAAGTGTTGTTGTTGTTGTTGTTGGTGTTGTTATTGCTGCTGTTGCTGCCGATGTTGTTGTTGTTGCCTAAAAAGCTTCCATTTTCCATGAGGAGGGTGTCTATGTAAGTGCCAGTTCCGTGTCACTTGGAAAACTTCACTTTAAGCTGTCAATATTTATAAATATTTACACGCCCACAAGAGGGTGGTTGTTTTTTTTTTTTTTTTTTTGAGTGGCATTTCACGGAAGTACAAAACACTAAGTTTAGTCCTAGTGGGAGACTCCTCATTTGGGACCTAGCTCAATTGTTAAGTAACAGGTAAGTCGTTGATAGGTTTACCTGACATGTGATATCTCGCAGACAGGAGCGTCATCAGCAATTTCCTGGAATACCTTTCTCGAACTGGGACTACTAAATATCCCGAGAAGTAGAAATCAATAACGATTAGCTATATAAACATAGTTTAGCCAGTTAAGTCAGATTGACTAAAGAGCTTCATGTTGAGGGGCAGATTATAAATTTTCTAGCAATTTTAATAGTTATAATTATTGTTTTTTTTTTTTGACGATTCGATACTAAGTTTAGAATTTTTTGTTCATTTTTCATGATGGAATATTAAAAAACTAAAAGTCTCCTGTTCTTGGGAATCGCCCTAGAAGTAATTACGGCCTTAGCCTATTTTAACTGAATTTAAAATTTCAGATATAAAATGACCAAATGTTTTTTTTAAGGCTTTAAAGTTTAAACATGTACAAAAACTTTAAACCCATCTAACATCTTAGAATCTTTATATTCCTGGAATCGGGAAAAACGTTTCGCAAGTTCAGACTTTGAATTTCTGCTTTCTTTTGCTTTAAATTAACACTGCCGTCCTTTTCAATTCGAACTTATAGATAATTACTTTCCCAAAGTATTAAAAACTACGCACCTGAGCAATAAAAAAGATTTAGCTGAAGGAGGGACAGTGATATTTATTAACCCCTTAAGCCACCCTTTATGTAAGGAAAAGCTTTTTTTTTTATCTCTTTGGCCTATATTTGCAAGTGGCTTTTTGTGAAATGTTTCTTCTGGGATGCAGCAAGCAGAGAAAAACAGAAAAGGGTCAATCATTTAAGGTAATAAATTTCTTTTGTCATTTATCTCAACGCATCCTTTGTAATCCCTTTCAAAAGAAAAACGCATAAATGACATTAACATTTCACTTCCTTTTCCATAAGGCCATAAAAAAGGCAGGCATAATTTTCCGTATTCTTCTACACTCTCCTCCTCATTCCTTTTTATTTTTCTTTAACCTCAAACGATATATTTATGCAAATTGTAATCAACAAAAGCGCAAAAGGCATTTAGTTACTATAGATTCAGCCTCCTTTACATATGTTGGCCAATTCGGTTCAATAAAATTTGAACAAATGATAAGTGTAAAAAATTTACAATTCCAATTTATTCAACAGTTGTGTGTTGAGTCCTTTTTTGCCACAAAAGAAATATTGAAAACCCTTCTAGAATATTTAAGGGATTTAAAAATTGTAAAATATTGTCGCGCAGATGTTTTGGTGTCAATTGCAAGGATACGAACGAAATTAGAAATTAAGCAATTTCTTCTCTACTTTTCTTTTACTTCTTTTTGTGGCAGGCAGACATAAAGGGGTTGGATGTAATCTCTAATGAAGTCATTAAGGGTAGTTCTTAGATCTCCCTAGTGCTCGGTTTCTCTGCCTTATCTGCATTTGTGCGGTTAACTTTTGGCAAGTCGAAGCAACTTGTGGACCCATAAATGTCTACGAGTATGTGTATGTTAGTGTGTGTGTGTGTGTGTGTGTGTGTGTGGTTGCCAGGCAAATGAATAAATTATCAACTATGTACAATACATTCGAGGTAGCAACAAAGGAGTTAGCCTTTTGTATGATGGCCTGATGGGGTCGTAGTAATTGCAGTTGGCTTGTCGTCTAGGCCATTAAAAGTCGGGCACACTAATGGGCCGACTTGTATGTACACACATACTGGTAAGTAGTCGTGGGGGAGTTGGCATTTGGCTTGGGCGCCACTTTTACGTACAGCGCCTCGGCCCTCCTTCTAAGGAAGCCACAGCCAACATTAGCGCATAAAAAAGGCATTTGTAAGACATGAAAGGCATTCAGTCATTTGAGGGTGAGATGCCTCCCTCTATAAGACAGGTGCTGGTGGGTGGTGCTGCCTTTATTCCTTATTCTTCATTTCCCTTGCCGCGTCCTTCCACTTCACTTCTCTCCGCAACACAAATACTATGAAGCAACATAAAAAAAGGAAGACAAATCAATGCAGGTGTCACAAATGTCAGACGACAGCTTTGGGTAGGATATTAATGTCGCCAACTGAATTGATGATGACGATTGTGTTGCTGGCTTGTCCCAGGGTATAAGCCGATTTGCCATCTTATCACAGGCCCCCAAAGACGACAGGAAGGGAGCTGGGTGGTTCGAAGTGGAAGTGGGAGTGGGAATGGGAATAGTCGCACGATTCCGATTTCAATCTCTGACTGAGCATAAGGCAAGCTTTCATAATGGGCTTCCCTTCCGTCAATTGACAGGCATAATAAATCATGTGTTATAGTATTAATCAACTTGCTGCCGTCGACTTCGTGTTGCTCCCTTTTTGGATCAGGGATCTGTTGCGGTAATCGCTTGACATTTATTGCAGTTTCAACTTTAAAGTAACAACAATTCAGTTTACACTTGGCTCCCCACTCTCCCCTTACAAAAGTGTCCTTTAATTGCAACTCGTTTTGGGTACTTAGAGCATCCCGACTTGAGCCATTGTTCTTTCTCTTTTACTTTCTGTGTCTTTTCTAATTGCTATTTGTTACTGCTCTGCTTTCTCTACTCACACTTTTCTTGTCTGGCCATCACATTAAGAACTTGTAAAGTTAAATTAAGTGTTTCGCCTACTAAGCAAGAAAAAGAAAACTGCAAACAGCAAACGAGACAACTTAGAAATACTACGACTACAGCTACGTGTGTGGTCAGAAAAGTTGAATTTTTCCACAGACAAATAGCATAGATAAATGAAAGTTTTCCAGAACGAGAATCAGTAAATTGTTCATACAATGAAAAATATTTTTAGAAAAGTTCGAAAACGCACAACTTTTCATTTAGTTTTAAAAATAAAGCGAAAGTTTTAATAATTGTAAGCTAACTTTTTAAAACACGCAGCGAAAGACAACTGAAATCAAATAATTTATAGAAGAAATGACAAGTTTATATATTCTTTTAGATTTCTAAAATCCACAATCAAATTTTACTTAATTAGAGTTAAACTCTTTTGAAATTTTTTAGCCAAATTCTACTTGTGCATTGTATAAAAAATGATCGTTCAGTTATCATGTTGACAATTTTCAGATTTAGGTTCCTTAAAATCTTGTTTAATCCTACTTTCAAGCTCCATTCTACATATTTATAATAATGTTTAATATTTCAATGAAGAAGCTCTGAAGCTACCCATGCTATAATATGTATATAGCATATCCATTTCATTTGCTCATTTTGCCTAGCTTATTATTTAATTCACAGACGGTAAATTGTAATGCAATTAAAGGATTAAATGAGAATGCCATTAGGCTTTATTGTCATCATGGTGAATCATAGTGAATTCAACGGTCACAAAATGGGAATAGGAAGATGTTGAAGCATATTGTTGTGACATATTTTTTGTTGGTTCAATTCTTAAAGTACTTTAATCTTGTCTCTTACAATTGAAATCAAAGATGACTAACTGAAACTGACTGCATTTCCAATTATTTAAATGACAGGGCCACAAATCTTAAGTGTTTACCACTATTTGCCTAAAAGCATACGAAGAACAACTCTTTATTTTTTATTTTTTGGGGGAGTGGGGAACGAAGCCTTAATGTAATTGCTGCTCCAATCGATTGGTGCTCAAGGACTACAAATAGAAGAGAATAGCAACAACAACAAAAAAAGGAATACAAGAAATTTTGTCTCTCTTGGGGGGCGGTTGGGCGGCGACAAAAACTTGTAAGTTGTGAGACCATTTAAAGAAACCAAATTGTTGACTTTGCCAACTAGTTTTACGTTTTTCGTTTTTTTTTCCTTTTGCTTCCTTTTTGTTTTGTGTGCAGAATTCGATTTTCAGGAAATTCTATTTGATTTTTAGCCTAGGTCTATTTAGATTTCCCACTGAAATCAGCAAAATAAAAAAAAGATAAAAATAAATCGCAAATCAAATAAAGTAAATTGAATAAGGACAAGTGCCACGCCTCTTTGCCATCATTGAGTTGAAATGGGCGTGGATGAAATTAGTTGGTTGTTGGTTCAGACAAAATCGAAATAGGAAGTTCTTCGCTTCCGTTGTAAATGCGAGGACAGAAATCACAAATGTTCGCATAAAAGAATTATCTGTGCTTAAGTTAGATTATCCCTTGGCCATAGAATCCAATTGCCAATTGGCAATTGCATGGAAAGATGCTAGTCCACGAGGAAGGACATTCAGATAGAGAGTCTCGGAGATTGAGATAGAGAAAAAGAGTGACAGAGTGAACGAAAACCTTACATTTGCCCCTTTTCCATAAACTTGATTTCAAGGCTCTAGTTTTACTCCGAATGCCACTTGAAAAGTTGTCCAAGTTCTCACCAAGTCTCTCTCTCTCTTTTTTTGTGCTCTCTGTGTGTATCTTTATCCTTTGGCTGTATGTTTCTTTTTATCGAATTTTATTTGATTTGCTTTGGGCTTAAGCAAAAATTTGTGCTCCTTTGTGTGATGTGAGCATATGTTAGGGGTGTGCCTTCCTCTGGGGTTAGGGTTAGATAAATCTTATAGCAGGCATATACAACAACAAAAAGAAAACCGTTAGAGCAAGCAACAGAATGGGGATTAAAGTGAGGGTGAACGATAAAGAGATAGCTGTGTAATGGCTGACATAATTCACGAAAGACCTCACCTAACCCACTTGTTCGAAGACACAATCCACACTCTATCAAAGGACATACACGAAATCTGACAGGGTGAGAAGATGGAAATTCTTGGCTCGTCAGCACTTAACATTTAATTCATAAAAATTGCTAAGATCTTAACAATATGCAGTTTCATTTAATTCCGTTTTTTCGCTCTTATTGGTCTCAGTTGTTGTTTCCATTTCACGCAAAACTGCATATAAAAGTTCGATTTCCCGCTTTATAAAATCCATTGTTGGCTCAACGGCAGAACGAGGAAATTTTGCAGTTATATCTACGAAATGTTTAAGAAATTATAGATTTCTATAGATCATAAGTCGGGTTTTCCAAGAGAACTCACCGCGACGTTTGCATAATATACGATATATGGTTTGTATGCCATCTAAGGTGCGATCTTTGTCCAAATCATATCCAATAATGGAATCCTTGCAAGTACTTAGAGTCTTCTCCCATTTAAGACACAATGTGCGTGATTGATTATAAGATCTTTCGAGTTTGGCCAAATCGTTTTTAAGACCAAGAACAGCTAGAGCCGCCTCACTGGTTATCTTAAGCATACGTTGACGCATTTCTTCAATCTCCAAAAGTTTCTTATTGCCTAGCTTGTTGATTTCAACTTGAGCAAGCACTGCAAAAAGCAAAAAAGGATTGTCATTGATTAAACTAAACTAACTTTGTGGAGATCTTCTTACTCAATGCATCGCAGCGATCAATACAGTCCTTGGGAGAAACAAAAATATCTGATATTTTTACAACATCATTCAAAACGCGCTCATATGGTTCAAATTCACGGACTGTTCCCTTCAAGGCTTGGCGAAATGTATTCAAAACTGATACGGAATTCTTAAATTCATTGATTTCCTTGATTAACTCTTTATGATGAGCTGTTTCCTCTTGAATGGCTTTATCTGCAGATCGCTTCTTGTCCGCACAGTCCTTAATAAAGCCATTCACCTCGATGAAACGTTTGCGCAATCGCTCCTGGATCTTGTACATCTTTCGTGTCCTCTGTTGATTGAGTGCAGTCTGCCGCTTGGCGTCGCGCAACAATTGACGTTGCAGTTCAATCATGGATTCATTTTCCCGCACATTGGCTATGTAAAGCATCTCAATTGAATCCCCAGCAGAGTCCCAATTGGGTGGTTTACTGCAAAATTCAAACCATGACATATTGCGAATACCTTGAGTAAATTCATTCATTCACTTACACAAAGAACTGCTCCTGCTGAAGCGAAAGGCGATATTCACCGACTGCATCTTCGGGATTGAGATCCAAACTTCCAATAACATCGGTTTTCGTGGTAGGCTTACGTCGCGGCATTTTGAATTGATGTGTTAATCGGTAAATAAATAAAATTCAGCAAAGTTAATGTGTCAACGAGGTTTATTTAAGTTTAGTTAAGATCAATTTGACTTGACATTGTAACCTAGGTAAGCAGATTTCGAAATTTGGGAAATCTAAAAACAGATGTTAATAGATAGCTCATATACCAGCTTACATTGCCTTTTATAAAACACTCTTTCTTCTTTGGAGCGTCATATCGGAGGTATGATGTTTTTTGTCAGGCAATTCTCTCGTCATATGAGGCAAACTTCGAAATCGCTTATGTTGAACTGGCGGCAAGGATACAGCTCGTAATTCTGAACCGATTTCATTGAAATAAATTTAATTTTGGAATTTTTAAAAAATTTTTTTTAAACTAGTCTCCCAACGAAGAATATCCCCTCATTCTAGAGTCAATGGGATGTATTATGATGATGAATAAATAATGTAAAGGTATTTAGAATTAATCTGAATCTGACGAGCTTGATCGTGGTCCAATTTTAAATACGAAAGCTTGAAGAAAGCAAGAAAATTATATTTAAACTACAAAATTGAATTCAAAGCTTCGAAGGGGAATTTAAGGCAAATTGCAAGCTTTTCATAAGAGTTGCTATGGATGCCGAATAGCGGTTAAACCGTTAAATAACTTAAACTAATTTAGCCATTACCTTGGTGACTTGACATCACTAAGGCAACGTTAGTTTTTGATTAATTCTATAAGGGTTAACTTGAATAAAATTTATCATGCTTCCAGTAGGTTTGGTTAAATTTGTTATTATTAGTTAAACAGATGTTAATCAACTACACTAGTTACACACACAGTCACACACACACACACAAATACACAGAGACACGAATACACAAAAACACAAACACACAAATTTACTCCTACACAAGGACACATATACACAAAAAGACACAAGTTTAATATACACAAAGACACAAATTCCAAAAAAAAAAAAACACAAATACAAAAGGACACGAATTCACAAACACAAAGACACAAATTCACAAACACAAATACACAGTTACTTACAAAAACACGACATTCATTGTTCATTTGGTTTCGTTAGACGTTGCAGTTACCTTTCAAGACTTTCGATATGCCGCGAGTGAAGCCAACCAAAAAGCTCGATGTCCTGGGAAATCTAGACCTACGTCCCGAAGAGGCTGTTCGTGATTATTTCATCTCGAAGGCTCAGGAGCAATTTTTCGTGTAAGTTGCGTAATTATATCGATTGTTGGCATTAATTTTTCCAAGACTTCACCATATAGCAAACCACCCAAGGCCGATTCTGCTGGGGATTCCATTGAACTATTGTTTATTCACAATACTCGGGAGCATGATGCTATGGTCGAATTGCAAAAGGAAATGCTGGACAATGCCAAAAGGCAAACTGAAAAGAATTCGGCTAGAGTTCGAAAAATGTACAAGATACAGGATCGTTTGCGGAAACGTTTCATATCGGTGAATAGCTTCATAAAGGATTGCATGGACAAGAAACGGAATGCCGAAAAGACTATTAATGCGGAAAAAGCTTTGCATGTGGAACTTTCAGAGAGTATTGAAAAATTCAAGATCTCCATTGATGAACTTGGCACTTTTCGAGCAGCTCTGAAAGCCACTGTCGAAGAGTTTCAACCATATGAAAAGGTCTTGGACGAGGTGGTAAAGGTCTCCGATATCTTCGTATCGCCCAAAGATTGCATGGATCGTTGTGATGCCTTAAGTATGTAAAGTAAGCGTTCTATGTTAATCATAACTCATACGAAATCTCCTCTCTCAGTGCTGGCTCAGGTGGAAATTCGTGATCTGGAGGAGAAAAAACTTCAGGAAATTGAGGAAATGCGTCAGCAGATGGTCAAAGTTACCAATGAGGCAGCTCTCACGGTATTAGGACTTAAGAATGATTTGTCTCGATTGGAACGATCTTATAATCAGTCCCGTGTTTTGTGCCTCAAGTGGGAGAAAATTTTGACCAACACCAAAGATACCATAGCCAATAATGCGATGGACAAAGAACGAACTTTAGATGCCATCAATATGCTCTACCGCACATTATGTCAAAGAAGAGGTAACAAAAGTTAATTATTAGTAATTTCATTCGTTATATAATAATTATAAAATACCCTCCTTTTTTTAGATGTGTTACCAAGTATCCCTAGAAGTGAAGTAGAGCCTCAATTAGATTATATCAAAACCGAGATCGAGGTATTAAATGCAATTTTAAAGGAATATGAAGCGGAGGAAGAAAAATCCGGCAAATCGAGAACGAATACACTCGAAGACAAGGTTGAGTGCTAAATCATAATGTATTATGTTTTTATTCAAAACGACAATTGAATTTTTAACTTTATTCAAGCAAAATATAGGACATAAGTATTTAAAACTTAAACTTGAAAATCTTTAAAGCAAATTAACATTTCTAAATTATTATTTTTATAAATTGATTCAAAAAGCTTCAAGATCACTACTTTAGAGAGAATGAATAATCTCCGAGGCTTCTATATATATTCTATATAGATTTCTTTACTGATTGCTAAATCTAAACATATTAGAAGTACTTTATATTGCAAGTTTTTCATTTAAATAAAGTAATAAAAATAATTTTCACAAGTAAAAAAAAATTGTTAAATATATGAAATTTACATAAACCTTACAGTTATATCTTCAACTTTGATTTAGAACCTCAGTATATACAAACTACGAGCAGATCTAAGTATATGTATTATATAAAGAAGGAGTAGAAAGACTGATCCCCGGTATCTTTCTCCTTCGTTTTTGAGTTAACTCTGTGGCTGTTATTAATTGTTCTGCGCTGCATTCGCTTGTTAATGCCACTTTCTAATTGCTTTTACCTCATAAATCTTTTCCCCTTTTTGCTATAGCCATTTCTTCATCCATTCTTCACAACTTCACCATTTCAATTGCAGGGCCAAGGGTCGAAAAGAGCTTTTGTCGCTCAGTGCCCGCTGCAGTCATCATAAGTCACAAAATTGTCCGGACACTTGCAAGACAAATGCGACGTTAGCTTATTTAATTAGAAAAGCTGCAGACAGAGTGAAAGAATTTTTAGCAAAAGAGTGCACTTAACGGCCTCTGTGTCTGCCCACCTCCCTCTGTTTTTCTCAATTCCTTTCACTGGCTTTCTCATTGCATCAATTGTACATTACTTCGCCGCTTGACGGCTTTTTAATTACGTCAACAATTAGCAAAGATAGCTAAGAAAAATAAAAAAAAACCAAAATAATAAAAAAGGAATAAAAACGCCGAAAAATTGGGGAAAAACAAGAATGAAAAATAAAGAAAAGGAATTACGAGAGAACGATTGTCAATTGCACAACGTGACACTTGGCCGGGTCATATTGAAAAAGTTTTTTAATTACCACCGAAAAATATCGAGCCGAAGCTCTCTGATTTTCAATTATTCATTGACAGGAGTCTACTTTACCCCATTTAACCTGTCGACGACCAATTGACATAGGCCCCGTCCTCTCTAACCAAAAGTTCTCTCACCAAAAGTTGGCAGCTTAACACTTTTGTTGGCATGCAACTTTAATGATTCAAATCATTTAGACCTCTTTAAATAAATGATGGCATTTCCCATACCCTTCACTTAAATTAAACGAATTGATAAGGTCTGCCAATTACTCAATATACACACTTACATATTTATGTGGAATTACTGTAAAACATTTACTGATAAAATTGACAAATGAAGATATCTTTATATCTAAATGCTTCAACTAGAAAAACTCTACACATATCGGTTAACCAAATTTAATTACTTACATCAAATTGTTTGAAATTCAATTAATTAGGCGAAATTGTTTAGTATTCCCCAATTGCCAAAAACCAAACCATTTTAAGATCTATTTACCTTTTACTCAATAGTTTTAATTGGTAATTTTTGGTTACATCTTCATACTAAGTACTTTTGAAAGTATTTATCAATATAAATATTGAGTAAAAGGTAAATAGATCTTGGCAATTGTGCCATTTAAGTGAATACTCCTTATGATATGCTTATAGGCTATAGAAAGCACTCCTTTGAACAGGATCTTAAATTTTACACAATAATTAACTTTCTTAACGTCTTTTATAGCTAAAAATAAGCAAAGAGATTAACAACTATGTATATAATAGATTGTCACTAATTGAAGTTAATAGTAAATCCACTTAACAAAATTTATTAGACACAAAGCATTTGAAATGCCTTTTAATGGTAAACTAATTGCTTGTCCGAGAATTAATAAATATTAATTGTTGTTAAAATGGGTTTTCCCAAGAAAATACACTACAGACAAATTGCAATTAGTCTTGAAGCTAATTTGTAGCTAATAGTTTGCATATTTAAGCAATAATTAATTCATAGTTGCATGCAAGAATATAATAATTGAGAAATGTTGTGAATAATTGGTTGACTGATTTTCCATGTTCTTAGCTTAATCTTAGGAAACTGTTCATCGGTCGGGGGATGAGTACAACAACCAAGAATAAAATCTAGTGTATATGTTTAGTTATCATTGACCAGTTTTATTTTTGAATATATTTTAGACTAAAGATGTGTTAAGTCATACATATGTTGATCGACAGTTGAGTTTCTGTCTTAGGAATGAATAGACTTCAATTTAGTGGCAAACATATTTACTCATAGTGAAACAGTTCTAGTTCTTACCACAATCTATATTCAACTACAGTAATGGATAGTTGACAATTTCGGTACATATTTTGATGTGCTGCTGTTTTAATTTTGTTATAAATATGAAGTTTTATTTAAATGCGTTTAATCTTTTTGTAAGTTTTTGTTTTTGTATCGCTTAAATGAAAAGCTTTGAACAATTTTTAATACGATTTTTCCTGTTGCCTCATACCCCATACATTCTGATTGATTGAAAAATTAGCCCGCAGACAAATATTCGATGGCCAAAAATACATTTTGAATATGAAAATTTCTCCCCCTTTCTACATGGTCCACAACTCTTTCTCTTTTCGTGTCATTTTTATGCCCATGTCTTTAACATTTCTGGTCGTGTTTTGATTCACATTCTCTTGAAGACATTTCCTGCCCGGGTTTTTCATTTGTGCATAAGGCAAGCAGAAGCAGAAGGTGGAAGAGGTAATAGTAGGTGTTAGAAGTCTGCCGTCTATGAAAACATTTTAATTAATGCTGACAGCTGAAAATGTCGCGGCCACCTTTTGTTGTGTAAATTTCCAGCATTGGCATTGGCGTTGGCGTTGTTGTTGCTGTTGTTGTTGTTGCTGTCGCTGTTGGTGTTGGCTTTGGAAGTTGGAGTGCCATACCAGCTATCCATAATTATGATTGGATTTCGTAGCGTTAAGTTTGACTACTGGTTTATTTTTTTCTCTTTTTCAATTTTCTTCATTCGGTCTGCTTCTTGTTGTTTTTCATTTCTCTCATCTATTGAGCGAACACGTCAACAAATTAATCCGCTTAGCTAGTGGCATTTACTCCCTCAAGGGTTTGCCCTCAGACTTTAGACTAGACAACTGCCAGACCCAGATCCACACCAAACAATGGGGAGGAGGGTGGAGGAAGGAATTTAATAAAGAAAAAGAGTGAATCAAAAGACCCCCATAGACACATGACCAGACAGTTAAGCCTTAATCCTTAAATATGTAGTTATTGTCGACTATGGGTAGTAATTTTTCTAGGGTTTCGTTTTTTATGCAGTTGTCAAGGTGAATGAGTGAATAAACGAATGAATGGGACAGTCGCGAGTCTAGCTTAAGCTAATTAATGCAATTCGATTGTTCAGCGAATTCTCCTGCCAGTGATTAAATAAGAAAAAATTCGAAAATATATCATGTCTATAATAGAACAAAAAGTGCGATGAAATTAAAAGGTTTTTAGAAAATGAATTTAAATACAATGTTCCTTATATGAATTAAAGCATTTTGCCTACAGCCTTTTTATTTGCTGTTGGGGATATCTGTAAGATTTCAAATTCAAGACTCCTAAGTCTTCAAAACTGAGTCTAATTTCTGTAAATTCCAGAATTGGATCAAATCAAATATCGCAACTTTCTTTCAAATACAATTTCGACTTTACACCACATTCGTTTCCAATGAATATATAGTTCGATGTATACATTTGTTCGAGTTATGACTCAAATTCAGATTATTCAAAAATTAAATAAACCAGAAATTGCAATAAGAAACTTACTTTTCCAGGAGCTTAGGTCAAATATAAAGTTGATAACATATATGGTATAAAATGTGGTCCTTAGTCTACTGAGAATTTTATTGCACTCTCTTTTAAAGTGTTCGAACTGCATCGCTCAATTGAATAGCAGCTTTCTAGTCTATAGATTTGGCGACTTCAGCTTTTCCTACAGCTAGCCACAAAGGCGAACGGCTAGAGGGCAAAGTGTTTCCTTAGACCAGCAAGCAGAGAAGCTCAACGACAACAATTTTCATAGTAATAACAATATATAACATACAAATTTGAATAACAAATTAACTCACGCACACACATACACCACCGGGCACCACACACACACACACACACAATTGCTGTGACATTTGCAGTGGGTTTTGCAGCAAGTGGCGTGAGATTTGAAATTGCCATTCAGTCGAGTTGGAGTCGTTGTAGTCGTTGTGGGGCTTCGACTTTGGCCACATACAACATAATTGAATGCCTGGAGGATATACACACATATACGCCACATATATAATATATACACTCTGTATAGGAAGCATACAAGTCAGCTAGGCAACACAAAATATTTGTGACTTTGCCTGAGTACAAGGCACAGGCTAAGGCAATGCAAAGTAAAGGCAAGGCAAGGCAAATGTCGAACGTTGCATAAATCAACAACACACCGATGGAAAGGCGGCGCTATTCTGTTTCTGCTTCTGTTGCTGCTGCCAATTTTGTCCGGCCACGTCCTGGACACGAACTTGATTGAATATTTCAAACTATGCATCTTTAATAATGCGCCACGTCAACGACGATGACGAGGCCCTGCGGCTGTTTGTTGGATTTTGTGTCGGAAATGCAAAATGCACAGTGGGCCCCGCCTCCTTAGTTGCCCCATAGTTGCTCCCTTTTGGCCATTACAACTACTACAACGGAGTACATATTCTATTGCCGCAAGTTGCAGGATGTAATTTAGACTTTAGGACCTGCAACTGACCAATGTCTAAACGTTTGCCTACAACTTTAAACTTTTTCCACCATCTTTGAGTTTTGGGTTCGGTTTTGGTTTCGGTCTGGCAGCCTCTAATTGAATCCCACCGCATCAAGATGATAAAGTTGGTCTTCATCGTCTTCGCATTCGTCTTGGCCATCATCTGCGTCTTTGGTGACAGTTTTCTGTTTGCTTTACTTTGTGTCTGCCTGTGTGTATGTTTAGTTGACCGCAGTCAAAAATAGCCTTTTGCTATGAAAACTTTGACTGCAAAATTCACCAATCCCATTGCCATCTAACCTATCCCTATCCATTTTGCTCTGCGATATCTCAAAGATTGCTGCTTGGGTGCCTGGCATCTACTACTTGTCAAAAAGTCAAAGGTTTGCCATAGTTCAAGTTAATGTTGTGTGACTTTTGTAGTTTTATTCAAGGCAATGAACCGTAGTTCGGTATGAATATATACAATATACATATACATCTATATATATGTATTGATTTCAATTGGCAGTGGTTCAAGGAAGGGCCAAAAAGGGGAAAAAAAGTTTTAATAACTTTCTGAATTGTTTGGCATGGTATGCATAATAGCTAATATATAACTTTTATAAGAGTTAATAGATTTTTTCCCGATGGCATGGTGAGATGGAAAATCTTTTGTTAACATACATAAAAATCAAATGGGTGTAAAATCCGAAAAATCCATCAGCCAGCAAACTTACCCTTGCACACTTTTCAAACTAAATTTTAATTTAATGTGTATGTTTTTTATAGGTAGTGATGGCAATATTTTGATCAACCCAATGATTAGATTCTATTATATTGAATTCAGCTAAAAATCACATAAGAAAAGAAAAGAAAGGTAATCTAGGAGACTGCGAAAGGCTCAAATATATACTAACATGAGGAACAGTTTAAGACGCTTACACACAGTCTAATGACTTATTCTTAAGCTCCTTAACGTCTTTTTATAATGTTCTGGCTTTAAAATATTTCAAAAGATCGTTTAACCAAAAGCAAGATCAATCCGTCTAGTATATGTTTTATAATAATAATCAATAACCAAGGAAAACAACTGAAGTCGAATGACTTTCCCTAAACTAACTAAAATATCCACCAATGCCTTAAGTTTAAGTTTTGAACGCAATTATTAACCTTAACAATGATATCATACATATACGTATGTATACCATTAAACTAACATCCAAACTCCTGTAGTTTTAAGACAATTTTATTCCCTAGAATAGCTTAATGAAATTGATTTCACTTGCGCACTAAACCGTCACTTAATATACAATGGTTGGACGCCACGTGACTAACTATAAATCTGTAAGAATAAAAGAATAAAAAATAATGAAAAAAAAAAAATGCCGACAATTAATTTTTACCGCTGGTTTTGGTTGAAGCATTTACCTACTTGTGGCTGATATTTAATTTAACCGTAAGCCCCCGTTTCCATCATCTCACTAAATCCCTATCTCTTTCTCTCTCATCTGCTATCTATATTCTTTTTCCTGTTCTCTGGCTAGCCACTTAATTAAAATGTTGCATTCAAAATTAACTGCTGCGACAAGCTATGTAAAATGTTGAATAAATTCACCAACGTGTCGTATGCGCAATGTTGCAAATCAGCTTAATGCGGCTTAGCTTGGTCCAAAAACCTGAAAAGAAGCCCCAACTAGGGTTCAAGCCGAAAGAAGCAAAAAAGAAAAACCAACAACAATGTTCAACAATGGTAAAATTTAATTTAGCTTTTATATTTTTCTGCTCTGCCTCTCTCTCTCTCTCTCTCTCTATTCTTCTTTTGCCTTCCTAAACAAAAAGAAATGTTTAACATGAGACGCATTACACATACGCAGTGTGTACCTTTTTCTTATGTATCTATCTCTTGCTCTGTCTGACACAGTGTTAAACTGTAGCTAAAACCACAGGAGATTAATTTCATGTCTGTGAATTCTTTTTGCAGGGTACAACAAAAAAAGATCCAAAAAAGCAACTTAATGATTGTAGACACAACAAAACAGACATATCTCACACACACACACACAACCTAATCCTTGAATGGATATCTGCAGGGCACTGTAACTTCATCATTTAACAAGATTGCAAATGTTTTCTTTTTGCTTTTATATTAAAAAAAAACAAAATGTAAATTGAAACACACAATACAAAACTTAATTGACAGTCATTTTCGGAGTAAACTATCCTTATACGTTAGCCACAGATGAAATAATACTAGTTTTATTTCACTTCAGGCAATTTTATGTAAGCACTGATGATCTCAAGTTTTCCCCTTTTTTTAGATGGACATATCTTTTACTATGCTTAAAATTTGTTAAGATTAAATATCACTGACTTATGTTTAAAGTTAAAGCTTGTCCCAGAATTTCTATTAAGATAATGTTTGTTTAAATTTTGAACACAATTAATTTATTTGAGTGGTCTACAGAATATTCAGTCGATTCCAATGAATCAATGGCCATATGTCATAATAAACAGGTAGATAGCAAATAGGTTAGGTCATTAAGTAGTAATAAGCCAGGCGAGACAATTTAGTGGTCGTGGTCTGTGGGTTCAGCAATTGGCTGTTTTGCTGTTCGCAATCAAAATTACACGCTGTCAATAATATCAACACGCATAATAGCCCTCACCTACTCAGACTCCAAACACCCAGGACCACACTCTTACCACTTCCCCTCGATCCAGTCCCTTGCTGGTGAGATGGCTTTGCCTGCTGTCGATGACATCCTGCTGACACTTGAGCTCGCCGTGCCACACAACCCTCAGAACTTTGAGGTCATGCCAAGGTAGGTAGACCAGTGTGGAAATCTATGTTGGGCAGCTTATTGCAGAAGCTGTGCATAATTGGAAAATAGTTTGACCGAAAATCTGGACCGCCTGCTGATTAAATGCTGGGCATCGCTTAAGTGGATCATTTAGGGCTATGAATTTCGCCTTCAAGGTACGAAGTGCTTTAATTGACTCCAGAGTTAGTCATATCTTGTCCATCATATCTAATGGCCTAAGTTAAATACAAATTTCCCATTGTATGTAGTTGCCTTTAATGGCTTGATTATCTGGTCCAATTTCACTTAATTGCCAAAATGGAACAAACAACTTTAAATATTCACTTTCCCCCATCAAGCTAAAGTTCGTAACTTTATTTTTCCTCCCCCCCTCTCAAATCATGCAACTTGCCAACTTTAGGCGAGTGAAAAAGTTTTTCTGGCATTGGCTCATAAATTTGAAATTTTTAAACATAAGTTAGCCGTGCACTTTGGAAAACAAAAAGCAAAATTAAAAAAAAAAAAAAAAAAAACTCCACAAATACACAAATCTAAAAACTCATTACGGTAATTAGACAAAACGAACCAGTGCAGAGGGGCTGGATGATTGAAGGAGGGGCTATGAGCACAAATAGATAAATGAAAATTTATGTGAAATCCTCTTCAGCTCTTCAGGCCCAAATCCGACTGACCATGGCAAACTAAAGTGCTCTGTGGTGATATGACATTTGAAATTTTCAATATTGGCATTAGATTTCAGACAACCTACCCCCGGACCATCAGCAGCACCATCATGACACCTCTTCTGCTCTGAATTAGGCCAATTTATTATGGATGTGTTAAAGGGATAGGGTATCGAGTACTTTGGTCAAGCATCCAGTATCGAGTAGTTGGGCTTATCAACTGTCAGTTACACACCAATTGGCTCATTGAGCATAAATGGGCTTATTAATTGGAAGTTTCGAATATTGAATGAAGTGTCGAATTCCACTTTTGCAATTATTTCTGCTCATTGTGAGCACTTTATAAATAATTTGTTGTTATTTTTCTCACATGGTAATACATATGCAATATATGTACACACATATCTATGTATAGGCTGTAGTTGTTATTGTTGTTGTTGTTGTGAGTTGTTGCTGGCGTTAACAATGGCATCATAATTATGAAATTTTACATCGATAAAAATGGCATTTAAATTCATTAATTTTTATCGTCGGCCTCGATTATATTGTTCATTATTGTTAAAAATCCTTTAATTCATTTTTGAACAACTGACATTTACAGGCAATTATTATTTATCCTTTTTTTTCATACACATTTTTATTTCGTGTCCTATTTTTTTGCATTTTAATTGCATTGAACAGATCATTGAACTGCTGAGGGTGATTGAATAAATGTTGACACCGCATCAAAGGTCCTTGTCACTTAAAACCATAAAATATGCGGTCTTAAATGGGAGCTAGAAAAAATGATCATCACTGTGGATGTCAAAAGATAAATGCTCTAATTTTTTGTAAGCAATTTAATTTTCCCCTTTTTCCCCCTTTTTCCTATCAAGAAACTTCTATTCCTTCATATTTAGGCTATTTTGACAAAAGATGTTTTGTGTGAAGGCTTTGTTTTTAACAGTAAAAAATATTTTAAAAAATCATGAATTTTCAATCAAATAAATTTACTTGATAATAAAAATTTACAAATTTTTCAAAATGATTGTCGACTAATTCTAAGTTAGAAATTTCAAATTTAATAATGGGAATTCTTAAGCTACATCGGCAGAAAACACATTAATTTATTTAAAAATGAATAAAATTTTTAGATATAACAATTTCAAAGAAATTCAAGTTTATTCGAAAGAAAAAGTTTTTTTTTTTGCTTTTATTACCTATTATTTGGATAAATGTGAAACACTTACAAAGAAATTGTTTTATATTCTTAATAATTAAAAGATTATTTAACGCAGGTTTTTTTCGCTTTTGGCTTTGATGATTCATAATCTTGTCAGGCTAATGAATAAAATCTTTTCAAAGAGCATGGAAACTCAAAGGTGTCTTTTAATAAGCATATCCTTTGCCAAGATTCACAAGAACTAGATTGTCTGTGAAGTTTTTTTCTGCTATACTTAAGTTTATAATTATAGAGTGTACATCAGCAAGAGTTGTCATACTTAAACATACATTCTTTGTTCATCAGAGCTTGACTAATTGAGTATATATTTTTTATATAGCTTTCATTTGGTTTTATGCTCAACTTTGTTCAATTAGTATTAATTGGCATTTGTCATATCAATTTGGTGATTCTTTTTTTATTGTTTTTATTTATAAATGTAACGCCTTTGGTAGTTTTTGCGGTCTCAGTCGGATGGTCTTTGTTTTTAACAATATTTGCCTCTTTACTTTGCATTTTCAATTATGTGGATTGTTCTTTGTGTTCTTTCATTTAATGCTTTATCTATAGTCAAGCATTGCTCGATGCCTTTTATACGCTAGTGGTATCCTGTGTTTTTGTTTGTGTGTGTGTGTGTGTGTGTGTGTGCTGGGCATTGCAAACCACATTGAAATTAACTTTAGTGCCATTTAAAGTTATGCGCTTCATAAATTTTGCAAAAACAGTTTCAATTAAAATGCGGCCGTCATAAAAAGGAAATGCTGTCGGCTCACATTGCTCCAGCAAATGCAATGTTCATAGTTGTTGTTCGTGTTGCTGCTGCTGCTGCTGCTGTTGTCCTTATTGTAGTTATAGAGTCGAACAAAAGGCAGCCACATGGCCAATAATGCAACAGAGCGAGCCAGAGAATATAGCGAAAGAATACAGAAACGTAACATGGGCATAGTCGAAAAGGAAATATTAATTTTATATCACATACCAAATTGAACACAAAATAAATGAAAGAAAATCTATTTTTATTCAAGGAAATTAAATGAAAAACCTTAAACGAACCGGTGAAACTTCAAGGACTTTGCCAGGCGGCCATTTCTCTGACTGCTCTTTAAGTTTTGTTTCGATAACTTCAAAACTCGATTTTGAACAATTCAAGTAAGCGTTTTAGTTGAACTTAAGTTAAGTTCAAAATATTAAAAGGTTAAATCGATCAAAGTTTCAATGAAAGGGTTTTGTTAAATTCTTCAAAGAGTTCCCACCATTACCCCTCTGTAGCTACGCGCCCCTGACTCTATTCGGTTTCGTTGCGCTTTCATTCCATGAGGACAATGGCCGGATATCGCGTCCTCATTCCTGTGCATTTGTGGACCCTCAGCATCATTATCATCAACATAATTTGAATGCAAACGCATTTAATTGCAAACTTGCATTAATTATGATTGAATAATTTTTGTATTTTTGTTCTGTCTTTTTGTTAAAAATGCAACTCGGCATGCTTTTCATTTTTTTTCCTGTTTCTGTTTCACTCTTATTAAAGAGTACGACTTTGGATATTTCTCCTTGGCTCCTTTCTGGTCTCTCGTTCGACTCATTTTGTGTCTGTTTTTATCTACGCTTGCCAAGTAATTCAAAGCGCCCTTAGCGACACGTGCAATTTTCATTTTCATTTTCCTTTTTCCATATTTTTCGACCACATTTACTCCTGCTTCTGCTTATCAGGGCCAAAGTCCTGTTTGTCAGGTTGCCCTTGAGGCATATTGCCATCGATAAAATTGCCATAAAAATTGTAAGTGCAAAGAAAAGTCTGTGGAATGAGCAAAGCATCATCTATGGCCTAGTTATTGAATTTTCCTAAAGGAGGTGAAAGTTTTTAGGTTATAGAGAGAGATTGCAAAATGGTTCACGTATCTATATTTAATTTCACGTATATATTTATTTTTCAACCATACACGCTTTATTTTTTATTGAATTCGATTAATTTTGAGAGAGATGCTGTGATTTTTTTCATGCTTAATGAAATTACCTGTGTCCACATCATAGGCTCAACCACTGAGGCATCAACACACAGAAGGCATTCTTATTGCCAGTGGCAACATTTGCAAATCGTATTTGCCTTTTTCATTACACTCTACCCTAACACGGCACAGAGACTCTTAGCGAGACAGGATGCGACAGAAATAGGACATTTTCCAATGCTTTTATATTTAAAAAAACACAAAATTTAATGTCATCTTAAATCTTAATAATAATATGGTAACCATTGGCTTAAGATGGATCAAAATATATGAATTGTTTAAACATCATATTATTTTTATTTCGTAAATCCTTTTCTATCTTAATGTCACAATTATTTTATCTACTCTTAGAGTTCATAATAATATTAATGGTTTTGGCTTTTAAAACGTATTTAAGTATTGATTCTTGAAACTACTTAATCTTAAGTCATTCATATATTTATAGTAGATTTCAGTGCATTTCACATTCGTCTTTTTTGGAATAGATTTTTCGTTTACACAAAAAAAAAATATTGTAATTTACAGTTAATCAGACATGGCCACAAATGCGCTATAAACAAACAAAAACAAAAACCAATGAGAGGAAAAAAAGTGGCTAACGATGTGAAGGTGCCTGCAGCACATCAATGACGGAGCCCCAATGGCGGATACTGACGGGAATCGGCGGCTGCTGCTCCATGGCAGACACGTGTACTTTATTTTTGCGACTCAGCTGGCATGCTTCAATGATTACGCGCCTGTCTTCCCTATCCCGATCCCTCCAACAAAACCCGCATCGAAAGTCATAATTGCTGAATACGATGCCGTCCGCCTATAAAATAAATCAAGGATAATGCTGAACGGAATTAAAAATTAAACGAAGTGCGCCATTTACTTTATATTTTTTCCCCCTTTGCGATGCTTTCTTTTTTTTTTTTTTTTTTTATAATTTTTTCGTTTTGTTTGGTATCCATCGCAGCTCCATATTGCATATCGTGTGTGCATAGCCGATTTTTATAGACGCTTTTTATTGCGCATTTTCCCATTGATGTTGGAAAATTCTCGCCCTGTTTTCAGCAGTTTCTCTGATTTTTTTGTTGCCTTCTCTTCGTTTTCTTTTTCGTTGCGTTCGTTGATTTTATTTGAATGAAAATTGGTGAATTGTATGATAGACTTTGTCTACGGATTGGGCGTGGCAATGCGGGCGTGGCGTATGCGTAATATTGTACAGGAGCCACGAGTAGAAGAAGTGGCACGGGGCCAAGTGGGTGGCCCTCTCAATAAGCACATTGTAGAGTGCTTCATCTCTGACAAGGAGTATGGGAAAGAAACAGAATTTGCTTGGCTGCGCATCTGTTCAAGTAGCTGATTATATTTGGAAGGCAAACATTGTTAAGCTTTAAGGAATTTAACTGATTGGAGGGGTATTGAAAAATGGAAAAAGGCATGCATAAGTACGCGTATTTGATGTAAGGATAAGACTTTAGAGATAGCAGCAAGACATCTGCAGATGAAAAGTTTAAAATCTTAAAGCAATTCTGGTTAAACACAAATGTTTTGATGCAATGTTAAATTATTCTTAAAAATTGATAAATATTTAAGTGTAATCGTTTAACAAATTGATCGCCTTCATCAACTACTTTTGGTAAAAATTTCAGGTGCGCCTTGACGATTTATTTCGTAGTTTTTGAGTAATTAACAAAAGAAAATGGGGTAAATGTTTACTATTACTACTCGGGCCCAAAACGCGCTTAAACTACATAATTTTGGTATCAAGCGAAAGAGAAAAATTGCACGAGCACGACCTCAGGTGCGCCTTGGCGATTTATTTCGTAGTTTTTGAGTAATTAACAAAAGAAAATTCATATTTTTAGCGGGACTATAGCTAAAAGTAGCTTTTTCCGGCTAAAAAAAGCTGTTCAATTTTGAGATGGTGTTGCCAAATGCCGAATTTTGGATTCTCGAATACGCGGGCTTTTTGAATCTTTTGTTAGCACTATTCTCAACAAACAAAAATATTGTTGAGTTTACAATATTTCTTGATTTTATAGAACAAATATAGTTTAGAATACAATATTCGGCTGCCCGAGCAGCCGAATATTCCTCGACTTTAGAGTTTAGATTAAAATATTTGGCTACCAGGGCAGTCAAACAGCGCGCCAAATAAAAAATACCGTTTGACAACACTGAAATCTAGCTTTACCCGATTTTTCCACTTTTCAACACTGAAATCTCGAGTAGTAATAGTAAACATTTACCAATATTTATAGAGCTTGGCAGTCCTATAACCTGACATCGATACTCGATAAAAATTTCACTAAAACGATAGAAATATCGACAATTTCCTCATCTCTACTAGTAGGCCATGACACTCAATTATATTTTCTAGACGGACGCATATTTCTCAGTCGGTTTCACAATCTTGTGAAGTAAAGACCTTTTCTTATTTTCCTTATTCATTATTTGTCCATTATTAAAAATCTCAAAAAGAAACCTAATGTGAAATATATTTTTGAAACACATTTTTTTTATAACTTTAAATCGTGGTTTCAACCTTCTTTAAATGTACAAATGTTTAGGCGATTCATCCTTCGGGGCATATTTTTGGGAATTATACAACTTTTTATTTCCCTAAAAATGTATCGCTTACTTTTATTGTTGTTTTTGGTCAGAGGGCATCGCCACCCATGCCCTCAACGCTTCGTACACAAACCTGGTGTTCGCTGAATTAAAAACCGTCTATTGATGTGAAACATATTTTTAAAACACATCTGTTTTATAACTTTCAATCGTGGCTTCGACCATTTTTAAATGTTTAAGCGATTGTGGTACCTTCGGGGACTTCTTTTTGAGAATTATACAAGTTTTTATTTTCCTAAAAATGTATCGGCACCCATGCCCTCAACGCTTCGTACACAAACTTGGTGTTCGCTGAATTAAAAACCGTCTATTGATGTGAAACATATTTTTAAGACACATCTGTTTTATAACTTTAAATCGTGGCTTCGACCATCTTTAAATGTTTAGGCGATTGGGGTACCTTCGGGGACTTCTTTTTGAGAATTATACAAAATTTTATTTTCCTAAAAATGTATCGCTTACTTTTATTGTTGTTTTTGGTCAGAGGGCATCGCCACCCATGCCCTCAACGCTTCGTACACAAACCTGGTGTTCGCTGAATTAAAAACCGTCTATTGATGTGAAACATATTTTTAAAACACATCTGTTTTATAACTTTCAATCGTGGCTTCGACCATTTTTAAATGTTTAAGCGATTGTGGTACCTTCGGGGACTTCTTTTTGAGAATTATACAAGTTTTTATTTTCCTAAAAATGTATCGGCACCCATGCCCTCAACGCTTCGTACACAAACTTGGTGTTCGCTGAATTAAAAACCGTCTATTGATGTGAAACATATTTTTAAGACACATCTGTTTTATAACTTTAAATCGTGGCTTCGACCATCTTTAAATGTTTAGGCGATTGGGGTACCTTCGGGGACTTCTTTTTGAGAATTATACAAAATTTTATTTTCCTAAAAATGTATCCATTACTTTTACTGTTGTTTTTGGTCAGAGGGCATCGCCACCCATGCCCTCAACGCTTCGTTGACAAACTTGGTGTTCGCTGAATTAAAACCCGTCTATTGATGTGAAACATATTTTTAAAACAGATCTGTTTTATAACTTTCAATCGTGGCTTCGACCATCTTTAAATGTTTAGGCGATTGGGGTACCTTCGGGGACTTCTTTTTGAGAATGCCCTCAACGCTTCGTACACAAACTTGGTGTTCGCTGAATTAAAAACCGTCTATTGATGTGAAACATATTTTTAAGACACATCTGTTTTATAACTTTAAATCGTGGCTTCGACCATCTTTAAATGTTTAAGCGATTGTGGTACCTTCGGGGACTTCTTTTTGAGAATTATACAAAATTTTATTTTCCTAAAAATGTATCCATTACTTTTACTGTTGTTTTTGGTCAGAGGGCATCGCCACCCATGCCCTCAACGCTTCGTTGACAAACTTGGTATTCGTGTTTAATGTCAAACTAACTAAGGAACTCCTTAGTTTCCTTTGCAATTCATTTCTTTTTTGATGAGGAATTTGATGTGCTGCTGGCAAAGCTAAGTTGGCAAAGCCAACTCATTTGTTCTCATTTAATTTTCCTAGTATTTCCTTACAAAATTCTAAATTACAACCTTCAAATAAGGTTGGTTAAAGATTAGCCATCTAATTTTCCAAATGATCCATTAATTGTGGCAATAAGTACCCATATAAAACCGATAGTATCAATTTTGTTTCCTTCTATTTGTATTTTTAAATCAATCCAACAAGCCATAAACACTTCATGTGGTGTGTTAAGACTAAATATCCATTGGTTTTTTGTACATTCTATTGTTTCGGAAACCCCTTTTAATGGGCCATCAAAAATGTTTCAAAACATCTGCGCCTGTGACTCCGCGTGTGCCCATGCACCACTGTAGTAAGTAGAACCGTAAAAATCTATTAGAAGTCCGAAAATATTATTTACGATTCGCCGTCGCACAATTTACGAGTCGTCTCAGTGAACCAAATGAACTAGAAGATACATTTTATGGGTTGCATTTCCAACTAAAAAAACCCAACTAATTGAAATATATATTTCGGTGTATAGGTTTTTTATGGGCCACAAGCACGCCCAGCTCTAAAGTACCGGTGGTACGTATAAGGGTAATGGGCAATGTGTCAACTATCTCAAGGAGGTGGCTGGCGGGGTGACTAACATTCAACATTCAAGGAGCTTGTTATTTTTGGTATGTTTTTTGTTACCTAGCCATATGGTTGTTTTGACTTTAACGACAATGTTTTTGGTAGCTATTTCCAACCCTTGGGTATATAACATAAAAAGTTGTTTTAAAACACTTTCCTCTCTAATTTATGTGTGTGCGCGTCCTTGTCCAATTTGTAAGCAGACAGGGAGTGAAAAACCATCTCAAGTTTCGTCAAGTTTTCACTACAGTCAAATGGCTTCATTAGCAGGCAAAAAAGATGACAAGACAAAGATGTGGGTGTTGGGATATGCTGAGGGTTTGCAATCATGTATAGAGATGTTAAACTACTTAATATCTTTAATTTTCCTTAAGTTCATTTCAAACTTTTTATTACTTTGCAATTAAATTCACAGTCCCTTCTTTTCTGGCAAATTTGCAAGGTTTGTAACTTTAACTATCGATAGTTTTCCCATTTTACTTCCGGCAACTCTCTCATCCCTAACTGAGAAAACTTTCTTATTTATAAGCCTTCCAACGTTTTGCGTATGAACCTAGCGGACCACCTACATACATACATACATAGTAGACCCAAAGTTCTTCAAGTTTATGATTAGTTGGGCTGTCTTGTGCGCAAAGTCTCTGCCGTCATTTATTTCGAGAACCTTTTTTATTTCCCTTTGCCATTTTTGATGGGCTTCAGGACTTTTCATTTCTGGTGTCCCTAGTTAGTGGAAGGCGGTGCCATTAATCAAATCTGCGTCCATTTTATGATGCATTTTTAATTCAATTTGGTTCGCGTAGAAAAGTGTCGAGTTCCCCGAGACTCTTGCCTAGATGAGGACAAAGCCAGCTAATGGCTTCACAATAATGCGCCTTTTCGGGGCGTGGCAAATTTAATCGAATTTACCAAGGAGTGGAAAAAGTAAGACACTTTCTCCCTTCTTACTTTGTGTCAATATTTGATTTAGCATTTTCGCACTCCTATTGCAACCATTTCCATTCCCTTAAGGCTTCAAGGTGAAATTCAATTATATTTCATTTTCATCAGCAAATAAAAAATTTCATATTTTCCATCAAAATTGTTAACAAAAAATGTCCCCCAATGCTCATTTGTTTAACACACACATACATTCATAAAATTTTAAGCCAAAACTCAATTTATTTTGGTAATAAGACGAAATAATGAGGGTCATTTGGCATAAACGATACCATGGGGTAACATTGGAGCAGACTGGGACAGTGGATACGTGTGTGTGTGTGTATGTATGTGCGGTGGCGTTGGGTGGGGTATATGAGGGGAGTAAAGTCCTTTAAGTTATTTATTTGCTTTGACAAATTTTGTCCACTTTTTTTGAGCTTCTTCGGTAGCAAATTTGTTGTGTTATAAATTGCAGGAATACGGGAATGGCAACCATTTTTGTTCTTTTTTTTTGGGTGTGACAAGCCAAAAGGGTTGTTCCTGAAACAAGAATTAATGATGTGATGGGGTTAAATGTTGCTAGATTCTAGTTTATTGATAAAGAAGTCTCCTCAAATTATCTTTAAAGAAGTTTAAATAAATAAGCCTAAGAGATGGCTTATACCTACTGTTTTCCGACACCTTTTTAGACCCTCTTAAGGAGTTACTTTTTGTTTTCAAATATAAGTCTGTTCTTCCGTTTTGTTTAACGTAAACATTTAAAGACTTTAATTAAAATTATTTTAAATTTTAAAAAAAAAAAAAAAACTTTTAACTCTTCACTCGTATTATTTTCGTAGGCTTGGAGTCATAATTCCTAATATAGGACCTTACTTGGTGACAGTTTTCGTACAATTATTAACATTTATTTAAGAAACACGCTTGAAATTCTGCAAACTAAACATCCGTGTCAATGTGCACGGCAGTGTTGTAAATTACATAAAGGATCAACCAGTGCTGTTGAGACACACCAGTCATTTCAGAATACAATTTACAACTCAATCACCAACACATTTTTGTTTTTTTGTTGATTTTTCTTTTTTTGGCTTTTTCGGAATCCTGCCAATTGGGTTATGAATATTGAATACTTTGTGGTTCCTGTTTGTTACTGTACACTCGAACAGTGCCCCTGGATATACGCTTTTCCAGTCCAGTGGAGCAGTCCCGTTTCTTTTAACGTAGCGTTGTATGGTGGCAGTGTCAACACTGTCTACGTCGGAATCAGCAATGTCATCGACATCTTGTAGTTCGACAAACCTATTTCTTTATCAGCTGCTGCCGTTAAAGTCTGCGGATGTCATCCGAATGTATTCGGATCACCAACACATTTTTGTTTTTTTGTTGATGTTTCTTTTTTTGGCTTTTTCGGAATCCTGCCAATTGGGTTATGAATATTGAATACTTTGTGGTTCCTGTTTGTTACTGTACACTCGAACAGTGCCCCTATTGTTTTTCAGAGTGAATTGGCGTATATTGAGTCTTGATCTTGGATATACGCTTTTCCAGTCCAGTGGAGCAGTCCCGTTTCTTTTAACGTAGCGTTGTATGGTGGCAGTGTCAACACTGTCTACGTCGGAATCAGCAATGTCATCGACATCTTGTAGTTCGACAAACCTATTTCTTTATCAGCTGCTGCCGTTAAAGTCTGCGGATGTCATCCGAATGTATTCGGATCACCAACACATTTTTGTTTTTTTGTTGATGTTTCTTTTTTTGGCTTTTTCGGAATCCTGCCAATTGGGTTATGAATATTGAATACTTTGTGGTTCCTGTTTGTTACTGTACACTCGAACAGTGCCCCTATTGTTTTTCAGAGTGAATTGGCGTATATTGAGTCTTGATCTTGGATATACGCTTTTCCAGTCCAGTGGAGCAGTCCCGTTTCTTTTAACGTAGCGTTGTATGGTGGCAGTGTCAACACTGTCTACGTCGGAATCAGCAATGTCATCGACATCTTGTAGTTCGACAAACCTATTTCTTTATCAGCTGCTGCCGTTAAAGTCTGCGGATGTCATCCGAATGTATTCGGATCACCAACACATTTTTGTTTTTTTGTTGATGTTTCTTTTTTTGGCTTTTTCGGAATCCTGCCAATTGGGTTATGAATATTGAATACTTTGTGGTTCCTGTTTGTTACTGTACACTCGAACAGTGCCCCTATTGTTTTTCAGAGTGAATTGGCGTATATTGAGTCTTGATCTTGGATATACGCTTTTCCAGTCCAGTGGAGCAGTCCCGTTTCTTTTAACGTAGCGTTGTATGGTGGCAGTGTCAACACTGTCTACGTCGGAATCAGCAATGTCATCGACATCTTGTAGTTCGACAAACCTATTTCTTTATCAGCTGCTGCCGTTAAAGTCTGCGGATGTCATCCGAATGTATTCGGATCACCAACACATTTTTGTTTTTTTGTTGATGTTTCTTTTTTTGGCTTTTTCGGAATCCTGCCAATTGGGTTATGAATATTGAATACTTTGTGGTTCCTGTTTGTTACTGTACACTCGAACAGTGCCCCTATTGTTTTTCAGAGTGAATTGGCGTATATTGAGTCTTGATCTTGGATATACGCTTTTCCAGTCCAGTGGAGCAGTCCCGTTTCTTTTAACGTAGCGTTGTATGGTGGCAGTGTCAACACTGTCTACGTCGGAATCAGCAATGTCATCGACATCTTGTAGTTCGACAAACCTATTTCTTTATCAGCTGCTGCCGTTAAAGTCTGCGGATGTCATCCGAATGTATTCGGATCACCAACACATTTTTGTTTTTTTGTTGATGTTTCTTTTTTTGGCTTTTTCGGAATCCTGCCAATTGGGTTATGAATATTGAATACTTTGTGGTTCCTGTTTGTTACTGTACACTCGAACAGTGCCCCTATTGTTTTTCAGAGTGAATTGGCGTATATTGAGTCTTGATCTTGGATATACGCTTTTCCAGTCCAGTGGAGCAGTCCCGTTTCTTTTAACGTAGCGTTGTATGGTGGCAGTGTCAACACTGTCTACGTCGGAATCAGCAATGTCATCGACATCTTGTAGTTCGACAAACCTATTTCTTTATCAGCTGCTGCCGTTAAAGTCTGCGGATGTCATCCGAATGTATTCGGATCACCAACACATTTTTGTTTTTTTGTTGATTTTTCTTTTTTTGGCTTTTTCGGAATCCTGCCAATTGGGTTATGAATATTGAATACTTTGTGGTTCCTGTTTGTTACTGTACACTCGAACAGTGCCCCTATTGTTTTTCAGAGTGAATTGGCGTATATTGAGTCTTGATCTTGGATATACGCTTTTCCAGTCCAGTGGAGCAGTCCCGTTTCTTTTAACGTAGCGTTGTATGGTGGCAGTGTCAACACTGTCTACGTCGGAATCAGCAATGTCATCGACATCTTGTAGTTCGACAAACCTATTTCTTTATCAGCTGCTGCCGTTAAAGTCTGCGGATGTCATCCGAATGTATTCGGATCACCAACACATTTTTGTTTTTTTGTTGATGTTTCTTTTTTTGGCTTTTTCGGAATCCTGCCAATTGGGTTATGAATATTGAATACTTTGTGGTTCCTGTTTGTTACTGTACACTCGAACAGTGCCCCTATTGTTTTTCAGAGTGAATTGGCGTATATTGAGTCTTGATCTTGGATATACGCTTTTCCAGTCCAGTGGAGCAGTCCCGTTTCTTTTAACGTAGCGTTGTATGGTGGCAGTGTCAACACTGTCTACGTCGGAATCAGCAATGTCATCGACATCTTGTAGTTCGACAAACCTATTTCCTTATCAGCTGCTGCCGTTAAAGTCTGCGGATGTCATCCGAATGTATTACTTTTTGGCTTGTCAAAGGTCGGGGCTGGGTGTCCTGCGTCTCTTGCGGCGATACATCAAATATGATGTCCTATGCCATGTTGTCCAAATCCACATCATTCATATTAAAACATCACTTACCTGGGCTGGGTGTAAGTACCCAATACCAGGTGCCGTTATTAGCAGAAATTGTTTCAGAACACGCGTCTGTAGACTGCTTAGCACGTAATCCGTTTTGTTGAAAAAAATTTTTTTTGTAGATATAGTTTTTAAAGTGACCATAGTCTTACATAATTTGAAAGAATTTGAGAATCTTCTGCTCAGTTTTTGCGGCCTTTTTTATTTTATCAAACCTATGACTGCCAAAATTGAAACGACTGGGTTTCAATTTAAATTTTTCCAATACATTTCACCATCAGATTATAAATATATGCATACATTTCACTTGATCACTTTTTGTGTGTCAAGCAGGCCGGGACTGGGACCCTAAGGGCCCATCGGGCATACATACAAGTTGAAGGGCCCTTTATACTATATGCTTGAACAATGATTTCCGAGGCAAATAAAAGGTACACATTTTTAGGTTATACATCAAGTTTGATCGTTTATGTGAATAAATCAAACATTTTTATTTGCCTATCTTCTTTCAATGCCTTTATAATGCGTTTCTACGTAAGGCGTAACACTCATCAAACAGTCAAAATGACACAGACTATAGCTTTGGTAGGAAAATCTATGGGAAAACTATACAATTACAGTACATTGAAGGGGCCCCTAAACGTCTGGGGCTCAGGCCTTTTGTTGATTCTATATAAGAACTATGAATTTTGTGTTTTGGACCATGCACTATGGGCGATTTTTCATAATGGGCGGCATAAAGTCATCAAATTTATGGTGAAATATTAAGAAAATGTTATTTTTTATTAATAGTAAACACTTCAGTTAGCTGAAAAACATTTTTTTTTTTATCGGGTGGCAACTCACTTTTTGTGGCAGCCCTTCAAACCACCTGATCTGTTGAAGCTCGCAATTACATAAATTGGCGCTAAAAATTTCATGCTGTTGAAAGTGCTTAAATTATTATTGGTTTCGTTTAAATAAATAAGTGTAATATGGATAGCAAAGCTTAAGGTATTTAAAATCTTTTATATACGCTAAATGTGTATAAGTGTTCGTGGTGTTTTTAATGTCCAGTGTTATTGTTGATTGTATTTTTAGCAAAAATCGAACAATTTTAATTGTGTTCCGTGGAGTATTTCTTGAAAATTGCATATCAAAACATGCAACTAAAAATGGCAAGTTAGTAACGAATGAGTCTAGTTTATTGTAGTAATCATTTGTTTTGCTCATTTTTGTTTCATTTAAAAAAAATTGCACTTGAAGTTTCCTTTACGTTCAACAACAACACGCTTGTTGATATTTGGAACAACAACAATCGCAATGCTGATGCTGTCGCAGCGTACAAATGAAGATAATTTGAACAAATCAAACATACAGCAAATTAAGTCAAAAGTGACAAATTTTGAATATTATATACGTTTTATATATACTTGCGCAAATACAATCGAAATCTTGAGCGATTCAAGTCAATTCACACAGAATGGTTTGCAAAATGTATGGAAATAAAAATTGAAGTGGAGGATACTGCTAAGCCATCACCATCGAAGATGGGTCGTCCAAAAGTAGGATATGCCAAGGCCGGGCCTAGACTACGAGGGCAAATGGCATCAGAAGTTGCCGTTCAAAATGACTGCTCTACTGCATTACTTTTGCATGCCGCCTCTGCGTCTGCCCGTAAAAGTAATGAAAATAAATTGGTTGGCGTATTGCGAAATGTAATGACTGAGGAAAATGTTGTAAATCCCGAAATAACAAATCAAGCGGGACCAGATCGCATTTCTAATATTGATACATTAGCTTTTTTATTGGAGAATAATTTAACAAAGCAGCAATATATCAGTTTTACACAACTCAACAAGGCGCACGGCTGCAATATATGTCCCGGGTACGACTTAATAAGATCTACAAAATTGCAATTCTATTTTTATGCTTTGCTTTATAATAAAAATTGAAATTTTTGTACAGGTGCCGGGGTTATAAAGGGGCGGAAAGTAAAGGCGTGGTCAAATTGACTAAAAAAAAAATCCGAAATCAAACTAAAATATTAGTAACACTTAAAAAAAAAAATTAGGCGCCTAGCTCTATGTGTGGACTTTATGCCGCCGTCAACTAATCGACCATAGTGCCATGGTTAAAATAAAATCAGTTCTCTGCTACACAATATTTCTTCACTTTTGAAAACAATGTCTAAAGTTGCAGTAGCTTACAGGGCTTCTGAATTCCAGGGGCCCCAGCGTTCATCAGTTTATTACGCTTTTAAAATAATTCTTACTGGGAACCTCGTACGAAGGGCCCTAGAGACTAAGAACTGCTACTCTACTACCTGAAATTTCATCAAAAGTGGCCCCCTACCTTGAGGGCCCACCGGGCATTTGCCCGGTTGCCCGGTGGGCCAGTCCGGGCCTGGTGTCAAGTAGTCATTAAAATACTAATTACTTCCAAATAAACTTGGACGACGTCAGCACCCAAATGAAGTGGAATCGATTGGCAATTCATCGATTATCGATTATATCTATTTCAATAGTGACTGAGAGCAACAGAGTTGGATAAATATTTACTTAAGCTACTCTAGATTTCAGTGTTGAAAAGTGGAAAGATCGGCTAAAGCTAGGTTGCAGTGTTGTCAAACGCAACTTTTTATTTGGCGCGTTGTTTGACAGCCCTGGTAGCCAAATATTTTAATCTAAACTCTAAAGTCGAGGAATATTCGGCTGCTCGGGCAGCCGAATATTGTATTCTAAACTATATTTGTTCTATAAAATCAAGAAATATTGTAAACTCAACAATATTTTTGTTTGTTGAGAATAGTGCTAACAAAAGATTCAAAAAGCCCGCGTATTCGAGAATCCAAAATTCGGCATTTGGCAACACCATCTCAAAATTGAACAGCTTTTTTTAGCCGGAAAAAGCTACTTTTAGCTATAGTCCCGCTAAAAATATGAATTTTCGGTAAATGTTTACTATTACTACTCGAGATTTCAGTGTTGAAAAGTGGAAAAATCGGGTAAAGCTAGATTTCAGTGTTGTCAAACGCTACTTTTTATTTGGCGCGCTGTTTGACTGCCCTGGTAGCCAAATATTTTAATCTAAACTCAAAAGTCGAGGAATATTCTGCTGCTCTGTCAGCCGAATATGGTATTCTAAACTATATTTGTTCTATAAAATCAAGAAATATTGTAAACTCAACAATATTTTCGTTTGTTGAAAATAGTACGAACAAAAGATTCAAAAAGCCCGCGTAATCGAGTATTCGAAATTTGGCATCTGGCAACACTGTCTCAAAATCTGACAGCTTTTTTTAGCCGGAAAAAGCTACTTTTAGCTATAGTCCCGCTAAAAATATTAATTTTATTTTGTTAATTACTCAAAAACTACGAAATAAATCGACAAGGCGCACCCGAGGTTGTGCTCGTGCAATTTTTCTCTTTCGTTTGATACCAAAATTATGTAGTTTAAGGGCGTTTTGGGCCCGAGTAGTAATAGTAAACATTTACCGAATTTTCTTTTGTTAATTACTCAAAAACTACGAAATAAATCGCCAAGGCGCACCTGAGGTCGTGCTCGTGCAATTTTTCTCTTTCGCTTGATACCAAAATTATGTAGTTTAAGCGCGTTTTGGGCCCGAGTAGTAATAGTAAACATTTACCTAAATATTTAGCTATAAATTTGGTATTATTTGTCGAAAACCATAAAGCGTGCAAAAGCATTTCGATTAAAATCATTTGGTTACCAGACCGATTCCTTTCCGATTGCTGTCACATGTTTTTGGCACTTTATTTTGTCATCGCTTGCCAAGAATAATTTTTTATGGACTTTTTAATTAAAAACAATACAAAAACAAATAGAATTGCTTAGAAAATTAGTTCTTTTTTGGCTACTTAAAAGTAAATAAAAAATAGTCAACTTTAAGCACATTTTTTGCTTCATTGAATCAAAATAATTCAAACAAGTTTCATTGGCTATGAAAAATGTTCAAATCATTTTGCGCTGCCCTTAACGGTTTGCCTTCATTCAGAAATTATTCTCATTTCTTTTGCATGGTCATTTTGGTTAATGTGGAATCCCCTCGAGTCGATTGGGAATGCTGCTAATGGAGTTGCCAATGAGAATGCGAAACGAAGACCTCCAAACATCTGTCCATTAAAACGATTCCCTGGGATGGACCATTAATTACGCAAATGTTTCGATTGCTGGGTTTGCGGGGGGATATCCTTGGACCCCACCTTCCCCAACCGTCACTCACAGTTTAGCGGGGACATCTGGCCGAGTAGCAGCTGTGAGCAGTACAAAGTGCATTAAAATGTGTATATGTATGTATGTATATTTATATGTACATACATATACCAGTGTTTCAGATGCCGATTTTTATTCAATTTAACAATTTTTATTTGATCTCGTTGCAGTGTCAGCATTTTTCCAGAGATGGAGGGCGAGCAGTGTAGAATTGCATAACCAAGGGAAAAACTGGCGTTGTCAATGGCTACACACGTCAACAAGAATTTGGCAGCTGATTTGTTGATAGATGGAATTTCCTTCACTGTAGCTGACGATGCGTTTGGTCCTGTTCCCGATTCTGGTGTTGGCTCTATTTCCTCTTCCCCTCGGCGCCACCCATTGTCATCGCCATTTATGCGCTTCGCTGGGCAATTGGAGGGAGGCCCAATGGCAGAAAAAAAGACCTACACCCAGGCACATACATACCCACACACAAACTCACTCACACCACAGACAAACATGCCAAAACTTTTGCACAAAGCAAAAATTCTATCAACCAGCAACTGACTGAGCATGCAAAAAGCATTGGGACCAGGATCTAATAGCAGGACTATAACATGCCCAGGACATATATGCAAGAAGCAGCATAGCAAAAAAGTAGGCAGGCAGGCAAATCGTCCTTTGCTACGTATTTTATGATATTCTTCCTTTAGCTGGCACCGACGTCGTACAATGACGACGGCGACGACAACGGCAAGAAATGATTTTATTTTGCTGACTGTCGTCGTAACTGAAATTGCCTACTGCTAACTGCGGATGCTACCATTCGAAGAGCAGTAAGGCCTACCCAATAGGAATTCGGACTTAGTGCAGAGAAACCTCTGAAATTAAGGATGTGTGCAACTGATTTTAATATAAGCTTTAACTTTCTATGTTTTTCTTAGTACTCTTGACTATTTGGTCTTACTATAATGGAAAAGGATGTATCGACTATTGTATAGGCAGCACATAAAGGCGGTAAGGTTGTCGATTCACAAGAATCATTTAGGATAGACAAGTTTCACTTTGGCTCTTCCATTTTATTGAGCTTTTCTTTCATTCGTCATTTGCTTTATATTTACTAATTTTAAGTTCAAAGTTTAATGTTTACCCATATATCGACAAGGAATTGTGTCATAAACTTTGTTTATTTATTACCTCAGGACCTATGTATATTTAAATGACCTTAAGACATGTTCAGATTTAAAGGCAGGAACTAATATTTTTTAACCAAAAAGTAGGCAACTGCTTACGAAACTTAGTTGGTATTTCTTCTTAAGCCACACTAAATTAAACCAACCTAAGTCCACTTTCCTATTGGGTCTGTAGACATCGGGACCCCATGGTAACAGACTCTACCGCACATTTCATAGTACGCCCCCCAACTATGTATGTATGTATATGTATACATAGCTCAACGCTTCCTTTTTTATGTTTATATATAAGGATATATGAATGTATGTGTATACATATATCTATTACCGTGTTTTGTTTATTTTGTTCTATTTACTCTTATCGCTGAACCACAGCAAACATGATGATGAAAATAATGATATAAGTGGCATAAAACCCAAAAAACCAAAACAAAGAAGTATACAAGAGGAATTGCGCTATTTTGCTGTTTTTTTTTTTTTTTTCAATTTCTTAGGCAATTTTGCATAAAATTGGCTTTTTGTAAAACCATGAGAACCTCGAGGGGTTAAGACGTTGTCCAGACACAAGGAACTACCGTGATTTCTAAGGTAGAAACGAATCCCAGCGCCACTTTTATGAAGGATTCGTCTCCTTCTTTTTTTTTTTTGCAGTAAATTCAATTTGCTTTTTCGGTGATATCAAAATGTTGTCGTTGTTTGGGTTTGGGTTGAGTTGTGTTGTGTTGGGATTTGGTTTTTGGGCTTGTGTGGCGGTTGGGCGTGATTTTTTCTAAGCGCCCGAAATTCAAATTGAATTTATTTGCTGCGAATTTTCATTGCACACAAAAAGCAGGCAAAGGGACCGACGATATGGTCCAAAAAATAATTCGATTTGATTTTATTTTGCATTGCTTTGACGGATTTTTAAGCGGTGCACCGACAAACTTTTTTTTTTTTTTTGTTAGCAATGGAATGTTGTTTGGTTTGAATTGGTTTATCATTTTGTAGGAGCAATAGTTGTCAGTGGAAGGGGTTGGACGTCACTCGGCTGTCCAGGATTTATAATGCGCTTAATGTGCGAATATAATTCGATTTCATGACAGTAAATGTGCGGAAAATGTTGAATTAGAGTGAATGGGCATCAAAAAAATTGAATTTGAAATGACATAGACATTGCTTTTGCATGGAGAACTAAATTATTCTTTATAAGTTATGATACCAAACATCTTAGAACTTTGTCGATAAAGACAAACAAGGGTCAGGAAGATCTAATATTGAAGTTTTAAGATGGATCCGGATTGGATTCAAACGTCAAATTTAGATTCAACTATTGTTATTCAATTGGTAAATAAGATGACAAATTTAATGGTTTTTATTATTTCAAAAACTCAAAATCATTCAGATTGCTTACAATTGAAATAGGAAAAAAAGTTTAGAGTTTGTATATGATAAAAATATGCAAGTTTGTTGATAAGATATCATAAGTTGATTAGATGCCCACTTAAATATAATTAGTTTATTGCGGCTTCCGGGATCTGAATAAGGTTTGCAATTACTTTATTTTTTTTATTGTATAAATTCTTTGAATTGTATGCTTATAATGAAAAAGACAACCACAAACTCCACTAAAGGCAACTCAAACAACTTGTAAAAGTTGATTAAAATCGCCTAGAAGTAGGCAATGGTTTTTCATTTACTTGTTATAGTTACAATTTCTATTGGGCTAGACCCAGCTGGATGACCAGGAAAGAAAAAACAAAGAAACAAAATAACTTTCAAGTTCATTCCGCATTGCGCTCGACTCATTAAACCAAAAAATGTATAAGAAGTACCAAATGGAGGGAAAACAAGAAAAGGGAAACCAACAGAAAACTTTAACACTTCAATTGGTCTCAAGAATCTACCCAAACACAACCACACACACATACACATAGAAATCCTTTGACTATCTTCTTCATCAACGCAATGAAGAAATCGTCAGAAATCGCACTTATCGCCTCAACGAAAAAGTCAGCAGCAAAGCAGCAGCAGACAAAAGCCTTCAAAAAATACAGCAAAAAACTTAATTTCCGCTTTTGGTGTGGGGCCAAAAAGTTTATGGTCCTTGGAACAACAAAATAAAACTTAAAATAACAACAACTATTTGCTAGTAAACAAGAAATTTCACTTGAGTGATATATAAAGAGACTGAGACCGAAACCAAAAACAAGAAATAGAGCGAAAGAAAGAGACAGAGAGAGAGAGAGAGTTGTATAGACGAAAAACTTTATGGGGAAAACCCAAAACCAACGAACCAAACTCAGAATTTGTCTGCAGGAAATCCGCAGGAAATCGTTGAACTTTTTTCAGCTTTTCTCAATGTTGGTGTTTTTTTTTTTTTTTTTTTCGTCTTCTACATTTTGTCTAACAATAAGACAAAAATTGAAGGGTTGAAGGGTCGGCAAGCAGCTAAAATTGTCTCAATTCTTGATTTGGGACTAGTGCACGTCCGTTGAGTCGCTTCGTAATTATGCCTGGGCCAGGATCCGGGTTAAAGGCACGAGCGAGAGGGTATGGGTCCAAAACAATTGAAGATTTGGCTTGCGGCCAGCCAAGTTAATGTGGCAAACACATTTCAGTTTGAACAATCGAACAATTGAGCAATCGAATAGAGTTGAACAGTTGGTTCCCCTCTAATCGTTTGACGTACCGAAATAATTTCCAATGAGTTTGCGGCTCATTGAGTTCCAGGACGTGAGCAAAGTTGGAGGGTTGGCGCCAAGGCAGTTAGTCCAATGAATTGTCCTGAATTAGTAAGGACTAAATGCTTGGGAAGCTATTCAGTATGAACTTCATGGCATTTATGTGCAACAATCTGATATCAATTAATGCTAATGAATGTCTTTATATTGAATCTGCGCAGTGAGATTTTATTCATAGATTCAAACAAGATACAGCTAATCGAATAACAAATCTAGAGCTTGTTTCAGAAATTGGACTAATTTATGCAAATTTATATGGATTCTTTAATTAAAAAAAAATATTAAGGAAAGGCTTCCTCTATCAAATTTTTAAGGGCCAAGGCCAAAGTTGTTAAAAAGTAGCTTGAAGTTGATCTAAAATTTTAAAGAGGCAGCCAATTGATGCATTATCTATTCTTGTGTCTGCTGTCTTTAACTTTTAAGTTTCAACATTTAAGTTTTGTACACTCAAAACGGGGTATATGTGATCTGACAAAAATGTTGTAAATATTATTAATATATGTATTAACGAAGAAAAAAGTCTCTTCTTTTTGACTTAACAAAGTTGACCAAATTCTGACATAACATTAATGGAAACCAAGTTGGAGAGAGTATGGAATATGCTGAGAAGCTGAAAGTTAGTCTAGCAATTTAGCCATGCAAGGCCCTACCATGTGCCATTTACCCACACACATAATGCATAAACTTCTTCCGCTTTAACCCCCTTCCATTAACCCTCATTCAGGCCACCGCACTGTTCGTTCGTTCCCCTTGCGTAAGTGCTACTTTTGAAGTGCCTCCAACACAAAAGATGACTTTTTTTTGGTTTCTTTTTATTTCTGCATTTTCATAAATGCCTTGGCATAAAGCAAAGTTGTTGAGGCTGTTATTAAGTATATAATTTTTCCAACCACGCCCATAAAGCGGACTAACGCCCACTTTCTCACTGGCACAAAATGTGTTTCTATTTAATTTTTATAAAATTGCAACGCAGCCAAAATGTGCAAAGAGAAAAGTTTTTTACCATGGAGGTCGTTAACACGTCCTCCCTCTTCGCCCTCAACTCACCGTATCCCGAACCATTGGAACCACACCTCCGCAACTCCAACCTCTCTTTCCATCTACTGCCTATGCTCTGTGGAGCAACAGTTAACGTGGCGTATGCGCAACGTATGCATTTAATTTAATTTCATTATATTTATGCGCATCTATAGAAATGTGGGCGAACTCGTGGTACTACTATTCGACTCTGTGTGTGTGTGTGTGTGATAGGCGTGGCATGCAAATTGCAAAACTTTGCGTGAGCTGCTCGTCCCGCATTTTATGTTAAATAATTTATGTGACAAACAAACACAAACACACATAGACATACACCAAAACATTGAACCAGAGTTACGTTTATGAATTTAATATTAAAGTGTCATTTAATTGCAATTTTATTTATTAAATATTTTTCATATACGAAAATAAATACTCCCTCCATCTATTTTTCCTGTTTTAGAGATGGAACAACAATTTCAAAATGGTTAATTGTTTTTTATATTGAAAAGAAACTTCTTTGCAAACAAGGTAATTTCAGTCTTAAGTAGACCTTTCCTAACCCACAACTAAAATTAATGTATGCAATAAATTGAAAAATTCAAATTTTCAACTCCACCCTCAATTTTGGTACTCACGCTTTCATCTCTAAGTTCAGATTATTGGCTGCATTGATTTTTAAGCACATTATTCATTATTGAAATGGCACAAAAATATATAATTCAATTAATTAGCAACAAGTATTTGCTTTAAAATTGTACCATTTTATACAATTTTCGTAGAATTTATCTCAATTTTCATACAATATACAAAAATATGTACATATGTGTGTGTGCATGTCCCAGTTGTATATTTGTATCTATAGAGATAAATGAAATTCAATTAGACTGAAGCTCGTTGCAGTACAAAGACCACAGAGAGCATCTGCTATTTAAACATTTTGTTAATTTGCATTTGCTTTCAGCTAGGACGCCTCTCAACCACCCCCAACTAGCCCAACAATCGGTACGAGTGCAGAGCTGAAAATTTGAATATGACCACCCTGAAAATGTTCCTAGCTGTTAATAGCCAAAAATGGCCTGATAAAAGTTCGGTGGGGGCCAAGTGTGTGCGGGGGTTCGGGAGTGTGGGGGGGGATGTGTTTTTAGAATGATTTCTCATCTTTATATAAATGTATTTTGGGTGTCGCGACAAAATTTCATAAATAAACATTTGAACAAATTATGCGGAATTTTCCATTGGAAAAGTGGTTGAGTTGTGTTAAATGGGTTTTGGGTGGTTGTGCTGAGTGGGTTTTTGCTTTTAACTAAGCGCGAAATGCATTAATGTAGTTGCAATTTGAATTTTCATACCCTATAAAGAGAAAAGGTACAATCAAAAATGTAACAGTCTACCAAAGACACAAATATAGAGGTTAAGACATATGGTTATGATATCTACTGTGATTTATCCTTTCAAGTAAGCTTGACAAAGTTAAAGGGTAACTGCCAGTCGTCTGTCCGAATAAATCTATGAAATTCTTTTGAATTATGCTTTTGGTATACAAATTAGAAGGAGGCACTTGCATTCGTTTGTTATGTTAATGAATTGAAAAGCAGGTCTCATCATGCTATAAAGAATAGATGGATAGATGGGCGGAGAATGAAGAGAACAAAGAGATAAAAGAGACAGAGACTCTATGCTTTGTGGTATAATTTATCCGGCTTTCTTCGTTAACCTCTTTTTTGCAATTAGCTTCATATGCTTAATCTCGCTAAAAGCACACTTAAATATCATTCACATTCGCATTTGCATTAACCCAATGTTGCTTGGTTTTTTTTTTTTTTTTTTTTTTGTTTGCTGTTGGGCTAAGGAATCTATAAAACAAAAGAAAATAACAAACAAAAGAAAACAACTAAAATATGGCACATAAAAAGCGGAACTGTGTTAGTCGTTCAAAAATCTCTTTGGCTAAAAAAGAACAACAAACAACAAATGCAATGTGAAAATTTTCTACTGAAAATGAGCTAAAAACGAGCTAAAAGCAGCCATTTCCGCTTGGCTTGACTCCAGACCTCTCTGCCTAGATCCTCCTTCCTCTCATTCAGCTAGCTGTCACCGACCCAGGATGATGATGATGATGATGATGCTGGGACTTGAGAGACTGGGGTTGAGGTTTTGGGTTGGTTTCATTGTAAATCTGCAAGTAACTCAAACAAAGCAAACGTAAAGAAAAGCAAAGCAAGAGGCAAAAGCATTATTTTTATTCTTTTTTTTTTTTTTTTTTGCATGTTGCATATCACAAAGTACAACAAAAAATGGTTATAAGAAGTTACTACAAAAAAGAATCTCTTTCAAATGGGGTTTACTTTATGGATAATAAGTTAATTCGCTTGTAAATAAGTTGGTCAAAGTGTTTAGAGTAGCGCAATTACTAGTGAAAGTTTAATTTTCTAAAAGTTAACTTCTTAATCATTGAGAAACTACTTAAACTACTACTTAGAAATAAAGCTTAAATTAAATAATTAAGAGCATTCATTATCATTATACATGGAATACATACTTTGATTTTCATGATTCTCATAGCCAAGTTGTCCAACGATTGACCACCAACTTAGTTTAGGGATAAGAACTTAAACAGAAAACCCTTAAGATTCAACTCAATATGCAAATTAAAAATTGAATAACTTTATGAGCGATTTGTATAAAAAATAATTTATGCCCAATAAGCTTGAGGTGATTGAAAAATGTGTAGAACATGCTAAGAGAACTCCCTTGTTCCATTTAATCTAATTTTTGAATCCCATAAAATTTCCCTTCATCTAATCCCAACTAAATTAGACTTTGCTTCCAGCTCTAAACTCAAACAGCCAACTTAATCAGGCTCATACCTTATGGTAACTGTGCTTTTCTACCAACCAACTAAGCTTTCCTACCATCACCCATCTCTATTACTTCAATTTAAAATGCTGCCAGCTAAAATAATTGCTTTGGCACACGCGCTGGCTGGCATTTCTCTACAGTTGCCATCCTAGTCTCCCTTCTAGCTTCCTATTCCTAGCCTAACCCCAACACATTCTGACCCGAAAAAGTTGCTCTGTTTGCCAAATGTATAAATGCCAAAGCATTTAAAATTTGCCCAACTTTTGCGCTTCGATGCTTTAACTTTTGACACCTACGACAGGCAAATAACCCGACACCCGGGCAAGAGAAATGAATCCCAGACCGGAACTGATGCCTGGCACACGCCGCCTCCATTCGTCCATGCCGCTCTGCAGGAAGCAATGAATTCATTCATTTGTTTACTCGTTCAAGTGGCAACTTCATTTTGTAAACACTTTCGTTTACATATAACTTTTTGCTACCAAAAAATAAAATAACAGCAGAAGCAACAACCATCATCAGAGGACCTGCTGTAGGAGCCTGGAGGAGGGAGAGATTGCTAGCTGCCGGTGGGGTAGGGTGGCAAGAATATGGGGGCGGCGAGTGTGTAAGGCAGCCCACAAGTTACATATCCCTTTACAACACAAAGTCGACCGTCGACGACCGCCGAGAAGGGAGCTGCAAGACCTGCAACTCACTAACAGAACCGCAAAGCGCTGCTGCACAGTGGTCTGAGGTATGCTATAAACAATTGCACATTGATCATCATATTTATTCCAAAGAAACAGAGAGAAAAAGTTGAGAAAAGTTGCTAATAACATAATAAAAAAAAAGAATGCAAGATGGCAGGATTGTAAAAACTATAGAGGGATGCATTCAGCCAGTAATGAGTTATGATAACTATAAATATGACTTCCAATTAAGTTGAAATTGAAATTTTTGATTTAAAAAAACATTTTCAAATTTTCTAGAAATAAATATGTCATAAATATAATAAATCAATTATAATGAATAAAGTAAGATAGAAAAAGTGAATGTTAGAAAAAGGAAACAGAATTTAAATAAAGGGAAAACCCGAGCAACCACTTTGAGAGAAATATAAGAGAATGGAAAAATTAAAAAAAATTATTGTTGCAATTTTCCGTTTCTCGTTTAGTTTTTGTATTCTTTTCCTTGTTTTATTTATTTTTTTTTTTTTTTGTTCTTTTGTAGATGTAAAACCACTGTGCCCCGACATTTTGCGGGTTCTGTCTGCTAGCCGTTCTCCGAATGCCGTCGCCCTAAACTCGTACCCCTTTTTCCCGGGGATTGCTTGTTTTGGTGGCGTTTCACAGCTTCGCTCGGCAGCTTTTGGCAAAAGTTTCGTGTTTTACTTTTAGTTTGTGGCTTTCCTGGTTTTATCTTCAACTTAATAAAATGCCGTCAACAGTTTTAAATGCAAATTTCGCATCTGCAGCTCGCGTTTGTCTCCAGCCACTCCCAAAGTCCCGCCATGCCCTCCTAGTTAGCACAAATGAGACTTGCAAATGATTATGCGCTTTGCTTTAGCTTCAGAATCTTTAAAGTCCTTGGGCAATGGGTTTTAGTTCTTAATGCAGATCTCTAGGAATGTCTCCCTACTGAGCAACTTTAAGAAATTTTATCAATTTCACTGCAAGTTTCTCTCTCTCCCTCTGTCTCTCTCTGTGTGTGTGTGTGTGTGTGTTTTAGAAAGTTTTTAGAAGCGTGTCTCCATATCCTTGAAGTAGGGGACTGCCTGAGAAATAGTTTACCAGCAATAGTTGGCAGTGCTAACCCTTACTTAATGCCTGGTTTTCTCCTAGTTTTCCCCCAGTTTTCTCTCAGAGTTTTCCTCTAGTTCTTTGCTGTTATTTCTGATGTCGTGTTAGAAGGTCAAGCTTCTAATGTTTCCCTGGGAGAGGGATATGTTCACAGTTCTGTGCCGGTTAATGAGCTGGAAATGCAAAGTTTAAAAACAGTTTCAACGTTGCTTAAGAATGGGAAAAATAAATAGGTATGCCTTTTGTTTGGGAGTCATTTATAAAACAATTCTGTAAACTGATCAAAAAGTTTGTTTAAGCAAGCTAATTGTAATATATATGAAATAAGTTGAAAGAAATATTTTGGTTAAGGTTTGAAAATTGAAAATTTTCGTATAATTGCCTAGATTTACCAAGGTGAAAATAATTTAAATTCCACATTTGACAGAATCATTTATAGTTGTGGCCTCACAGCAGGAGATTGAGTTTATCTTTTACTACAACAAGAGAACAAAAGATAAATATAAATTTACTTCACGTTGAAAAAATGTACTTATGCATTTCATAAAGTTCACAACACAATGTATAAAAATATTAAAGTTAATCTTATTTTATCACCAACCAAATCTGAAAAAAAGTTTTAAACAAAAATATCACTTTTATTATATTTTCCCCTTATTCTGGTTTATCATGTTATTTTGTTATATATATTTGTTGTTTGTACGTAAACAACAATTTGAGTTTGTGTGATGTAGTCGACCTCGAAATACCCTGTCTAAAAAAGAAAGCTGTAACGATTTCAACAGTTTCTGTGCCAGGCTGGGACTGTATTTAGATAAGTATTATCTTTAGACATGAAAAAAATAGAAAGCAGAATAATGATGTCGGTTCTTTCTACATAGTGTGATATGATAAGACTGAAAATACCTTACACAAAATGCAGGATATAAAACTTTGCTTACAGGATCCTGACAAAACAAAAAAGAAAAGGCAGCCTGACAATCATATACATGTTTCATTTTATTAAACAATTCAATTGCAGGATAAAAACAAAAATAAATAAAACAAGAAGAAAAAATGAAAAATTTCTCAAAAGTGTCAAAGCAATCAACGAAATATGTAGGGGGGGACAAAAAAGTTTATGAAAAACTTCTCTGACACGTACAACACCCACTAGAAGCCGGGGCAGGGGTCGCAGGCCAAGCAACTTCTAATTAGGAAGAAAAACAACCAAACAAATGCGAGAAAAGCTCACCAAATTTATGATAATAATTCAACACAATACCAAAGGAAAGCACACAACAAAAAAAAAAAAAAAAAAAATTGAAAAATTATTTAAATAAACAGAGGCAACAACGAAAACAATCGCATATAAAGTAATTAAAAAGTTTGCCACGCATTTATGGCTTTTTTTCTGATACCCTCGTAAATTGAAAAAAAAATTATATTTTAGTCGACCATAACGAATGTGTTATAGAGAGAAGGAAACCAATGATAAGAAAGTATATATAGATCTAATATTTGGGTAAATTTGATGTACTCTTTAAGTAATCATTGCCCATAGCTTAGCAATCCAAATGCCATATACTTACCATTTTATTACAGGGTATCGCAAGGTCGTCTTCTTAAGCATATATATATTTTTTTTTGGAGGACGGTTTGGGTTCAAAACGGAAACGAATAGAACAACAAATGAAAGTTGCAAAAGCAAAGCAAGCGAAGTGAAATTCAATTACAAGATGAAAAATTGTTTTGTGTTGGTCTTCCTTTTTGTTTTTTATTTTCCGAGGGGTTAAATAATAATCAAGTGAGCTTTTGTAGGATGTTTGTCTTGTTGTGTGGATGGTTGAGTATATCTTTTGCAAGTAGAAGTGTAATTGGCCCACTAATCAGAGGAATTTGTCAAGTAGCAAAAATACGGATTTACTTTAGCCAAAGTCCTTTATGTTCTTCTTTGAATATATTCAAGGATAAGCCAATTTCTTAGCATCGAAAGTCTTTTAATAAATTAACTTATTACTTACTTGAGGATGACATTTCCCAATCCTTATTTCTTGGTTGCTGGTTGCTCCTCCTTTCAAATTTGTTGTATAGTAAAACATTTTAGCAAATAGCCATAACCAATGACCATCACCCATAACTTATGCCATTTAGTCCATGTTTTTGTATATCCATTTTTCTTTTCATATTTTCCACTTTCGCACTTCATGACCATAAAGCATTTGCCTCATGCCGCCTGCCTCTTGCCTCTTGCCACTTAGCTGCCTGCCTGCCTCTGCTTGCTAATGTAACAAACCAACAAACAAAACCCCAGACAAGTTGAACTTTCGCCCTGAAAATTGCGCAACAAAATGCAAAAAGTCAAAAATTCTAAGGGCATGGTATGATGGCAGAAGATGTTGGATGGGGGAGTGTGGCAGGAGAAAAGTCAGGAGCAGGGGCGTGGCTATGAAATGAGCGTTGCCAAAAATTCTCAACTGTTGTGGAAACCTAATGCATGCATAATCAACTTTGTTTAAACTTGGGCGCCATTTTCCATAGTTGTTGGTGTTGCTGTTTATGCTCCAATTGCTGTTATCCTCTTTGGCCTGGTCCTGGCGCCTTATCTCTGTGTATCGCCCTCTATTCCACTTGCCCCCCACTCACTCTCTTTCTTTCTGTCTCTGTCTATCAGGCTAAAAAGGCGCCAAGTTAAACTCAAGTTAAAGGTTCATTTCATTAATTTGCAAGTCGCATTTAGTGCGTCGGATGTCGACAGAAATTTGCATTTAAATCCCGTGACAAAACGAGCAGAAAAGCGACGACGTTCAAGATATGGAACAGGCGGAGGAGCAGGAGCAGCAGCAGCAGTACGCAAAGGAACTGGAGTAGGAGCTAAGAAAGAAAATCGGGAGGTGGAGTTTTGGGTGTTTCATTGGGTGATTTGGTAGCTACTACCACAGCAAGTTGTGCCTTTGGCAACTTTTCTAATATTCCTAACCATAGTGGGTATATCTAATTTGGTAGTCAGTTCAGGAAAACGGGTATATATTGCCCTTATAATTGATTCTAAAGTATGTAGTCAGAGGCAAAACTTAGCAAATGATTAATGACGATTATAACTTATAGTGTACAAAAATTTATGATTAAACATTGGTCAAACAAAAGTATTGAATTTATTTTGTTATGATGAGTTCTATTATTGGTCATTTTAACTTTTGCAGAGTATGCTTCAAAGTCGAACTTACCGCATACCCTCCATCTGGTTGTAAGTATAAATTGTTTCACAAATTAAGTTGCCACTTGAGCCGTTGGTAACTTTTTCTGTTTTTGCCTGCTTATTCTCTTCATTAGCCATTAATAACTTGATATCGATGAGAGTAGAGTGGAAGGAGAGGAAAGTGGCATGAAGCAATCCTGCCTAGGGGTTGGCATTTCCAAGGTTGAGCAGGTTGGCCATTCGGACACTGACAGCCACAAACCGAAAGTTGGAGAGCGTTGCCTAGGCAGCCTGGCCAGTGCCTGCGGTTAAACACAAAATTATGTTTACTACTGCGACCACTCGACTTGGTATGCCCATCCAAAATGCTGCTAATTGGCTGCCCATTTTGTGGAATCAGAATTTAAGGCTTTAAGCGTACGCCTGGGCATGGCTCGCATTACAAGCGAAGCTCTTTCCCACTTGGCACTCAATAGCGCAACGTTTCTTTGCATAATCAGGCGGAGGCGTCCACTGTTCTTTCACATTAAGTGGTGTGTGGGAAGTGTCACAGCTGCCAGCTGAAAGCTCTCCTATCCTGGTTATACTCTGCATCTTCTTCTTCTTCTTCTCTTGGTTCCTATAGCTGTTAAAATAAACACAAATTATTTGTGTAAACTTGGGCCAAAGATCTTCTCTTTTTTTTAGAGGGATTGTGATGCCTAAGTGGCTACCCAATTCCCCCACCAGCCCTTAAGAAGTGAATGGGGCGTGACTTTGATATGGGAGCAGTTGATTGATTGATTGAAATTGATCGTTTTGCATTGAAAGATGAGAAACACAGCATCGAGAGACATACAAGCAGAAGGCTGATGCTAAAGCAACCTGTTCATGTGGACAGTTGAGAAGGAGTTGACGGTAGGAAAGGGTTCAAGGGATGTTTCTCCTTCAGTCCCTCATCCCTGTCATCGTTGCTGGGTTTGAGTGACTCAGTATGCGAAACAGACCAATCGATATGTCAATTTGTCACAGTTTTCTATTAAAATTACAAAAAATTGTTGGGTTAAGAAAAATGTGTAAATTGAAAAGGACCCTGAATAGTTTCTATCCCCCAGTGAGTTATTTAAATTTAACATTCCACTTTTAATGAATTCATGTTATAATGATGGATTAAAGTCACATTTAAAGGGCAATTTTAAGATTAACTTTACATCCTTCGTTCTGTTTCCTATAGTTAATTCTATTTGCTAGTCAATTTACGACTTTATGATTATGATGAGATTTCTTTTGCTGAAATAATTTAAAATTATTTACCATTATTAAGGAAATTTATTCGCCAACTTGAAAATATGGGTATGCTTATTGGAACCAGCTCAATTTAAATCAGCCAAAACGAGAGAGATCCAACTACATATTATGACAAATAATTTCGCCAATTCTTAGTTTAAATTTTCATGATTTGACATTCACAAAAATTTTGAATTTACAACTTAATTGAGCTAGACCCCCATCCTTCAAATAGATTTTATTCATAATTCGGTTTTCCATTTCAACACCCACACAATGTCAACGAAGGAGAAAAACATAACTCATTGACATGAAGACGACACCGTCGCACATACATACATATGTATATTGAACGCCTATTTCGTGTTCCATTTGAATGGTTTTCCAAAAAGAAAAACAAGAAACAGAAGAACAGCTTAACAAAAAAGGAAAAAAGAAAACTTACCTTGGCCCATAACACACAAATCGCAGACAAATGTCAAATACTACACTGAAAATTGTCTCTCCGCCTCCAACGGGCATCGACATCAAAAACAACGCCACATATTGTTGTCATTAATTAAAACGTTTTATGGATTACATGGGCCAAGGGGGAAAGATTTTTTTGTGCCACGACCGATTTTTCACCATTTTTCAACTTGCCCAGTAAATCACTTTAATATTCAAATATTTCCAGAATCGAATGTGAGTGTTAGGGAGTGGGAAAGAAAACGCAGAAAACAATAAAACATAAAAATGTCAAGAGAATCGAAGGGCCTCGCGGCAGGAAGCCCGAGAATATGCCAATGAAGGCAACTTCACTGGGATACGACTCAGTCGGGGAAAGAATCCCCCAAATGTGCTTGCTGTAAAAATGTCAAATAAAATATACAAAAAAAAAAAAAGGGAAAAAAATCGAAGATGAATTTCGCCTAGGTATTCCCTCCTCCACTTCCGTTGCCTGTATCTGCTTACTTGCATGTATGTAAGTAGTTTTCAACAATTGTGACCCAGTTTTATATCATATTATTTTTTTTTTATTTTGCCAAAAGGAATTTTCAATTTAGTTTCCATGCGGGATGCCGCCGGAGAGGAGATATATATGTCGGTGCTGCCGTCTACCGGAAATTAAAACCCAATGACAGGCCACGTGAGGAAAGCATAACCGCATATTTTAACCCTTTGTTGACGCACCGCCACTTCAAACTTCACTTTGACGCCTCCTTTTACCTGTCATGTGTTTATGTTTATGAAAAAAAAAAATACAAGAAAAACAACAAAATGGGGAGCAACAAAAAAATATGCCAAAGGACCTGAACTCCTGCACCAGCTGCTATTGCTTATGCTACTGCTGCTGCTGATGCTTCTGGTAGATGAACATCAAAGGCTATTTCCCAAAAGGACTTGAGCTTGTGAAGTGCTTTGTATACTCTTACAAAAAAAAGGTATGTTTATGAGGTAGGTACCCTATGAAGGCCTTAGCTGCATTTAATATTATGTTTCAAAAAATGAATCTCAATGATGATCAAAGTTATCGAAAGTATGTAAATGATTCCTCTATTAGTTAGATAAGGTAGTTCAGGGTACTTGATAAATCAAAGTACTCAAATTTATATAAAATATGCCATCAATGTTAACTTTTGAAGAGTATTTTTAGCTCCGGTGTGTACTTTGTATGTTGGCGAATTCATTTTTAGGTGGTTTCACTCCATCTTCGCTCATTTATTTAAGCCAAAAGACGCAAGTGACACGATAAAAGATGAAAATGTAAAGTGATTTCTGTTTGTTTTTGTTGCCTTGCAGTTCTTTATATTTTTTATACAACTTACGCAAAATGTCAAAGGTTTGAACGACACAAAGGCATAGAAAATTTCGTACAGAAATTGCTGATTGTGGTCTTTGTCAAAGGAAATGTTAAGAGGGACTTATAATTAAAATGAATTCTCTTAGTTTTATTAAAGTTGAGTTCGAACCTTTCAATTAATGTATTTCAGCTATAACTCATGCTACTTATTTCTTAGTACATATTAGCAAATGGCATTCGCAATAAATGGACATCGCCGTCCTAGCCCATAGTCGGTTGTAGTTTCTGTGTATTTCTTCAAACTAAACTAAAACTCTTGATGTAAGTTGCAGTCTGCAAGTGTCAAAAACTTAATTAAAAACGCGTTGCTTCAGCTGCGATAAGTATAAAGTGCTAAGAGGAAAACAAACTTCGACTGCATCGACTACTCAACTACTACTGAACACACATACACACACATAGAGACCCAGCCATACACAAATATATGTACTTAGTACAAGTACTTCTACGCTCAGGCACTTAATTAGACGTTAAACACTTGTAAAATGCTCAAGGATAATGGATGCGAAAAAGGACTCTTTTCCCTTTAATGCACATTGCATGACCAGAACCTAATGGCAAAGTGATATGGAACGTAATTGATAATATCTTCAGCTAAAACCAGTGATAACCGCACTTAGCTTGTTGACTTTAACAAATTGCAACAAAACGATTTAAAATCTTTGTTTATGGAACATGCACTGAGAGGTTAAAAAGGTATATTAAAGTTGCCAAATTGCATTAAACAGTCGGAGAGATTCTCATAATATTTAACTGATTTTGAAATATCCAAGTGTACTCTAAGTATATATAAATATAAATAGTCAATATGATTTGAAATAAGTTCCATCTGAAATAAAGGTGGATAAACGAATCTATTTCTTTTGCAAATCATAACAGTTTATCGAAATTTCAGAGAATAGGTTTGGATCTAACTTTTATGGTTTTCCTAATATCTTCAAGGATAGTTTAACAACTGTTTTTATACACTTCAAAACTCTTGGTTCTCTTTTTATTCATCGACCTGAAAACAACAAACAAAAGGTTGCAATCGCCAATAAAGAATCAACTGAGGATAGTTTTTCTGAATGGAGTTTTAAGATCTATTCTCCTTCACGTTATGAATAACATTTTTTAGTAATTCCTTATCCTTATTAAGTACAATTCCAAACATATGTAGATTGTTGATTAGAATTTTCGACACTTTCGACGCTTTATTTCGTACACCATTAACCCTATGATCGAGAAACTGCTAAAAGTGATGATACGATGATGTTTACTGGCTGGTGTGCCCTTTGGACAGCCAAATTGAAGCTTAGTTTGTTAAGGAATTGACAGCTCTTTAGTTCACTTGCTACTTTAGAACATAATTTTTGTTTTCTCTAAAGGCCGACAATAGAAAAGCTGTTTTATGTTTCATTGTTCATGTTTCGAATTCTTGTCTCAGGGAAAATATTAAATGTTAACGGATAATTGGAGTTGCTAAACATGTTTCCTCTTCTAATCAGTAGCTAATGCGATAATTTTTAAACATAATCTATAAATTAAGCAAATTAATTACCTATGCTCGTGTATAACATGCTCGAGTGCAATTCCCGGCCACAATTCTCGTTGCGCCCCCTTCACTACCCCTCCTGTCTTGGCTGCATTGCGAACTTGGTCATTAGTTAATTCACTGCACAGACAACTAACTAACCAACCAACCATAAATGCGGGGAGGTGAACAAGCCAACTAGGAGGTACGACATTAGAATCAACTGCAAGCAGGTAAGATGGTACGTTGGGGGGTGACTGGGCAAGTAAACGGGAGTAACATGAAGGAGAGAAATCGTGTAAATTGGACCACACAGACACCCCAAACAAGGCAGGCCAAATGAAATCTGTGAAAGTTTTGCATGCATGCAACTGAGAGACCCGAGACCGAGACCTGACTCACTCTCTCTCTCTCTCGCCATCTCTCTATGACTCTGACACTGACTCTGTATATGACTCTGGTTCTGTGTACTGACTTCTGGCATATCATGCATATGCGGAGCTTCGTTTGGCTGCTGCCATATATATTTTGCATAAATTATCATCAGGCGGAGCCACCAAGCAGACCAAGCAAAGCCGTAGTAGGAGCAAAACCATTGCCATACCCAAGACCCACAAACAAGATAATGCCACAGCGGTGCAACATCATTAAGGAAATTACTTGTAATGTATACGGCAGGTACTTACCGATGTTGACTACTACCAACTGCTACTGCAACTATCAGTGAATAAACTCAACGCGCCGCAGCTCAACTGGTCGCTCCCATCCCGAAAATGGGGCGGTGCCATGTTAAATTATCATAACTGCAGTGTTCTCAATACTTTAGAATGCAAAAATAATTAATGTGAGAAGCTCTGCTTTTGGGTTAGTTCGGTTTGGTTTCCTTTTTTCTTTTAAGAATTTTACCACTCACTAATTAGTCGAGAACATGCAGAAATTAGCTCAACGAAAGCTAAGCAAAATGAAGATTCCCATGGTTAAATAGTAAAGATATTAGAATTTCGCAAATACTTTTATTTTCATGGGAAAAACTTAAAAATTATTAAAAATTCTACAAATCAACACAAAGAAAACTCTTAATAAATATCTTAGATAAACATATTCAGACTTTCTAAGTATTAAGACTCCAATCCAATCCATTTATCAAAAAGTCAACTGTACTATAAAGGGTATATAAAAGTTGCCTACATTTTTGAAAATCTAGATGGAAGACGACTAAATATATGATGTGGTCATGCTCGGCATCAATAGATACAATATTATTGATTAAATCATGTCTGTTTGACCGTTTATCGGTTTGTTTAGTTGAGCACCTATACCATGGGAGACTTCTTATGGCTTGGTCTATAGATTCGTCTAAAATGTATGCAAACCAAAAATAATCGTCTTCAAAATTGTTGAATTTTTTCCAACTCAAAGTAAATCGTCAAAACTGACTATTATTTTATATTGTGGGAAATTAATTTCTTAGTAGCTAGTACTCCAATTGTTTGTTGTTAAGATCTAGTATTAATACTTTATACAATTAGCTAAGATAAGGAAGTATTATAGAACATTATTCGCAGAAAGAAAAGACCCTTTTAAAATAATTCAGGATACTTAAAATAACCTTTAGTTGTATGTAATGGAAGTAGTTCTGCACTTTCAGTCATATTTAAAGTTAATGTATGTTTCAATAGGAGCTAGAAGACGTTAGCTTCGTATACAATATTGATTAAATTTAAATCAAATTTATTGAGCAGATATTTGGAAATAGAATTTACCATCCATAGAACTAAGCGTCCTCGGCTAACCCCTTTGGCCCCTTTTTGTTGACTTCAAGTAAAAATTGTGTATGTGTATTTATTTGTGAACAATTTCCCTAAACACTTTCACTGCCCCACAAATATGTACTACAGATTTTCAATGTATAGTGTGTACATTTAGCCTAACCCAGGGCTGTGCCCACTATATTGTGAATCCTTGTAAGGATGAAAACGTTTTGGTTTGTTGGTTGGCTTCAATTTGCTTTTACTTTGCTTGTTACGACCAAATTTCGACTGCTTGCTGCAAATTACACAAAAATTAAATGCATGAATAATTCGAATGGTTGCTGTGGTCAACAGCCCGAAACCTAGCTAGGACCCTTTTTGTCTTGCTCCTCCTTTAGCTGCCTCTACTTGCCATTTGAACTAATCATACAAAAGGAGTTCAGATTGGGGGCGAGTCAATGGCGAATAAGTAGTGTGCATGTGTTGGGGGGGGTTTTTGTATTTACACTGCATTTTATCGCTTTAACACTCTGACACAATGAATATAAATATTTGGACAGCAAAAACAGCAGCATGTCCTGGCCCTGGTACTGGTCCTGGCAGCAGGACATGAGGCCCAGATATGCATGTGTGTGTGTGTGTGTATCTGTGTGTGGACTTGACCTGCGCATAAATTTCAATATACAAAATGAAATGAAATGGTTTTCACTATTGTATAAGGGTATAAATGACAATAAAAATCATAAGTTGAACTATTTTTTGAACCGACTATTTGCTACCCTGTGCCAAAAAGGGTATTAACTTTTCCAAAACTTTTCACTTTTCAAAGGTGATTTAAAGATTTCACCTTTTGATGGTGACTTAAAATTTAGAGTTGTCTGCGGTATTCATATGTTGGCCAGACTTTTTCTATTATCATAAAAACAAAATTTATTATGTAATTTAAGCCAAATCGTTCGATAGATAACCATGATAGAATAGAGAGAGAGAGAGAGAGAGAGAGAGAGAAATAAAAGAAACAACAAACTTGTATTGTTTGTTATTAAAATTGACTTGAAAGCCTTGTTTATGTGCACTTTTAGTTAACTTTCTCGCCGCCAACAGCAAACTCGATAGACCCATAAATTGAGTGCCAAACAAAAAGTCAAAGTTCGTTTAAAAGGCACCACTCATGCCCTAGCACCCGAGTTTCAGCTTCCAGCTACACTTTTTCCCAGTCACATATAGACTTACATATATAGATATATGTACATATATATCTATACAAAACAAACTCCTTATGTTGCCTTCAAAGCGAAATCAATTTCCGCCATAGAAACTGCCTTGTCCTGCCTTCCCGAGGCCCAACTTTCTTCCTGTTGCACAAATACATAAATACTTTTGCACCGGATGTTTGGGTCACAATTTCGTCACCCCATCTCCCTCATTTAACATTTTCCATTCCCACTTCCCAATCCCATTTCATTGCTATATTTAATTTGCAGACTACAAAATGTTTAAAGTTTATATAGTTATGCGAAACAATTGCATTTCAAGTAGCTAGGGAATTAAATTTGTTATCAAATTGAATTGCCGACCAATCGATTTATTTTTCAACATTAAAAACCAACTGAAGATGTTTTTATCCACTTGTTTTTGAATGACAAGTTTATGAAATGAAGTAAAAAATTGTTTGGAACTTAACTAAAGGGCTTTAATGACATTAAAACTTGTTGACCAAGTTAAGGGACCCCAAAAGAACTCAGCTATCCCCACAATTTGTTTGTTAATATCTTTATCGATCGACTTAACATTTCAAAATACTGTGAGCCTGTATTTTGGTTAAGTTTTTTCTTTGTCATGTTTGACAATTTGAGAATAAGTAAATACTGAAGACACAATTACAGACCAAAATGCAACCCTTTGTTGAAGTATTTTTATTAAAGTACGAAAGGAATTGTTGCAAATAGTGAGTTGAGCTAAATTTTTAATCTAGATTCGGTCTGCTTTATGGACAGACATTAGAAAATCTCTGGCTCTTCAAACTATTAAACTTTATTAATATTTATTATGTAATCAGCACAACATCATAAAACCGCCCGTTAAGAAGGACTTAGCCATTTTTCTCTTTTTATCAAGTCGAGTTTAGTACTTGATTCGATAATCATAGAAAACAGAAGGATTCATAAAAGGTGTGAAATCTAAAATTGATTTAGTCACAAAAAGAAATTGTAACTAACACAAAAAGAAATAACTAGACAAGAAAATTAAATAACTGAAAATATGCCAGCAATTGTTAGTCTTTTTTCAAGCATTTACCTAATATTTTACTCTCTTTTGCTACTTGCAAATAAAACTATATTTAATTTAAACAATACAATGAATCAAATCAAACCAGCATTGATGTACTTTTAATTTAATAATGCAAAACCATTTTTTTTACTACTTTTAATTATTTCATGTTTAAAATTAAAAAAAAAAATCATTTATATTAATTATTTATGGTTTTGTTTTTTAAGTTTTCCGCAAGAGCTTTCAAGTGACATTTATTCGGTTTCAATTATTATTAATTTTATCATTTCGCATTAGGCTTCCGAAACTCGCAGAATTCATTCAGTTTTTGCTTGATTAACCACAGTTTAATTTAATTAACATTAACCTCTGTGAAAGTCAACCTATGTATATGCATGTATGCATCTATGAATTAGTCGTGTGTGCACACATACATAGATGTATTGATATTTATTTAAAATTTTAATTAACAGTGGCAAAAATAAGCAAATAAAATTGAATCAAATGGCATTTGATGTGACCCACACAAAATTAAATGTGGTTGGAATTAAAGCTCTCAAACTAAATCAAAAACCAATGGGCAAAAGCCAAATTTAAAAAAAAAAAATAGATGGAAATGGAGTGAGAGGATTCAGGTGTTATTCATCTACTTTGCGGGTTAGGGTAGACCAAAGAAACAGCTTCATTAGTTGCCCAGCACGACATTGTCGTCGGTGGCGATGTCTTCATCAACTCTGTCTATGTATGTATGTGTGTGTGTGTGTGTTTTTTTGTCTGGACCGCAAAAACTTCAAGGCACGCATTGCCCACTCCTGGACAAGAATGGATCAAGACCAAGAGCAACAGCAACATCACCACCAGCTAAAGCCAAGTCCAAGACCATGGCCAAGAGTCTGCCTCTCACTGGCTGGCCTCTGCCTGGCTGCTCCTTAAGTCACATAACAAAAAAAAAAGTGGCAAAAGTTTTTTCCTGTACCAAAAGTTTTTGTTGTACTTTCTGTTGCAAAAAGTTTTATTATGATTTTTGCTTTGGGTTTTTCTTTTTCGTCGGTTTCTTTTCTTCTCCTACTTTTTTGTTTGCTTTTTCTCATCCTGTTTTGACTTTGTTGACAATTGAAATTGATTTTGCGGTCAGTCACAATGGCTGTTGATTTTTGCAAAAATATAATCACACACACACATACAAAATATATATACATATGTATGCACACAAATATATCACATTCACCTCATACATTTCCAATATATACATTAAAACACATTTATATATATATATACGGATATTCTTTCCGAAAGCAAATTTTAAATGAGTTTTAAATTGCAACAATAACAACAAGCCAGTTTCTGTTTGAGCAACAAATTATTTGACATTGTCATCTAGTGAAAATTTCATTAAATTTTTATTTGCTATTTGCCATATGCAAAACAAAGGCCATCTGAACATTTTCTATTATAAATAACAAAACACTGTGAATTAAATAACACAAAAAAAAAAAAAAAAATGTACATACATACATATATCCTGGAAATCAGGTTAACATAATCAGAGCCATAGCCTTAATACCCTTCCAAAATTTCACCTTTTGGTCTTTGAACAATATATAGGAGAACAAAATTTAGATTTAGAATCCATTTTTGGCATCATCGTCTGGTCCCATACTCGAAATATAATTATAATTTGTAGTCCATAAACAAAACACACAAGCCCTGAAATAAGGAAAATCTTTTTTGAAAGCGTAAATAAAAAAAAAAAAAACAAATTTAAATAAATCACACGAAATTTCGTATTTATCTAGATGACTGAAACAAGTGATAGGGAAAGGCAGAGGGGGGCGATTCGATATGACAGGATACTGTATTATATGCACTATAATTGACATTTTAATGCGCTGATAGTTGAAGAACGATAGCAACACGATTTAATATTCTGATAATTGTTCAACTTAATCGAATTGTCAACTAGCACAGACAATTTCACAATTTTTCCTATAGCCGGACAATGCGGCGTATGCTAAATATTATGGAGACGATTTTGACATGGGCAATTGACACCAAAATTAAATGGTAAATTCAACCACATCAGAGAAAGCAAACAAACTAATAACAAGGGAAACAGAGAAAGAAAAAGAGTTGATAACAACATTGACAATGAAAATATTAAAATGAAATTTTAGTTTTTCACTCTGTTTTTCTTCTTTTTTTGTTGCCTCATTTAACATACAAATTTCTATGTTTCATATACATACTTAGATAGCACAGCTTGAGATCGTCTCACGATCGTTTGTCTAATGGTTCATTGCATTTTCCGGCCGTTGCCCTCCCACCCCCATGGGGCTGTCGTCGGGTGTAGCCCTGCTCTCTCTATTTTTCTATCTTTCGAAATGAAAATTTGTTGTGACATTTTTCAAGTCTTTGTGGGTTTTTAAATGTGGCGAGGCATCAATGTCTCAAGAGGCGTGGCCCAAGTGTTTAGCTTAATGAAAATTTTGACTGCTTGAGATAAAAGCTGTTTGGAACAGTGTGACAAATATTGCCAAAAACTATAACAGATCGAAATAAACTTTAAAATATACCTTTCCACCTTTTTAATAAAGAGTCTACAAATTTTTAACATTGATTTATCCATTAAAATAGAAAACATAGGACAATAAATCCTTAAACCTGAACCTAAATATTGTTAAACATCATTCAATTTTAACAATTTAGTTGTGCAGTCTTGAACCACTGTTTGAAATATCTACTTTTACAAATTGCTGAACAAAATTAGAAATTAGTTAGTCTATCGATTGTCTGATAGTGTCTCTTTCTTATTGACACCAACACCTGTCCCCCTGCTGTCGTTGTCCCTTGCTGTCGCAGTGTCGCATTCTCACCGGCCGTCATCTTAAGCAAATATTGGGGAATAAAGATTTTCGTTTCGGTTGCTTTCATATTGTGATTTTGTTTGTGTCATTCTGTAGCCAGCATCACAGCATTAAAATTGAAATTGAAATGCCGCAGACCGCAGTAAACCAGAATCGTCTGCCTTTGCTTTTCGTGATGGCGACGATGAGACAAAAGGAATGAGAAAAAGCCATCAAGGTACAGTCAACCCTGGCCATAATCAAACGCTGAAGCCAAGCTTTTACATGATTACAGATAAACAACTATATAGTCAGGTCTGATGATCTATGTATGCAGTATATAAATGTGCATGGATTTCTCAGAAACTCAGTGGGAGTGGCAGAAGCGTGTAAAAACAAACAAACTGACGACAGCGCATAGTTTCATTATCCTTCGCAGAATACCAGTACACAGACTGACTGACAGACTGGCAGACAGACAAACAGACCGACATTTGGGGCAGAACGGTGTGGGACAGGTGGCCAGACAACGAAACGGAACAGGAACAGGCAAAGGACATGTCGAGCATTACAAATTTTCGAAATGAAACTGAAATCAAATAAAGGACAATGCCAAATATACATAACGAGTGCGAGTATGAGAATGAGATAGAGAAATGGAGAAACAGAATAAGAGAAAGAGAAAGAGAGAAGAACAGAAAGGGAGCATCACAAAACCAACAACAATGCTGTGCAATTAAAAATGGCTGAAAATAAATTCGCTGGAATGACAAACATGCTGCGAATTTGTAATCTGTAATATGAATTCAGAATTTCGAATTTTAAAGATATTTTTATTATGAATACCAAAAAGGAAAACTCGTACACACGCGCACAGAAAAAAAAAATGAAAAAAAACAAAAAACAATGTGAAATATGTGGAAACCTGGATAAAACAGGTGAATATGAATTGCAGTTCGATTTAATTGAGTTGTTGGAATGTCCATGAAGGAGAGAGATGGAGAGAGTGCAAGAAACGACAGATAGATAGAGAAGGCTAGCTGATATGTTCCACGAAATGGGAACAATCCAATCAGCTGTGCTGTAATTGGCAAAAATGTAAAATTGCAAATGAATGAATTCGTTTGAGTGTTCTCTTTTATTTTTGGTTTTATACTTTTTTTCTTTGCTGGCAAATTGATTGAAAAACCAGAAATTGGCAAAATGATGAAATGTGTAATATAAAATGTGGCCAACACGATGCAGAAGTGTGAGAGAGAGGGCCAAACAGGTGACTGCCACATCGAGTGGAAAAGTGAGTTAAGATATATTTAATAGCAATTTAAATTTCAAACAAAGAATCTCTCAAATTGATTACGTTAAACTGAAGCTTATGCAAAGATTATTCTCGCTTGACGAGTCTTTCTACTTTACTCAATTTAGGGTTAGGTTAGTTTTATCCGGTGGCCGATAGTAGTCCGTACTTCAGGAGATATGCTCTCGAATCCCTTATGCCTCCTTAGTCTCAAGGCTGGAGAGTCGCATAGGATGAATTTAAGCTTTTCGGACCGCACAAGCTCTAGCTATATAGGTATTGCCATCTAGCCCTAATGGCAGACAGTAAAGCAGGTTATATGCTGCTCCGTCAACTGCTCATGAAATTGCAGCTGTGAGCTACGTAAAGCTCCTCCCTCAATATTGTATTTATTGTATATAAAATTTACCTGAACACAAGAAGGGAAAGAGATGTGATCAATACTAAGTCAAGCTTCAACTAAAGGTTGCCTTAAGATCGCCTTAAGATCAAGATAAAGATCGCCCTAAGGTAGCCTTAAGGATGGCTTGTTCTCTTAAGTTGGTTGAATATAATTAAATTAGATAATATTTCTTTATAAATTACCAATTATTCCATTTACCTTATACGTATGTTCAGTTTACTAACACTTACTATCCCATCCATCACTTTTGCAATATTTTACTGAACAAAAAGCCAGAAACTCTTTCGATTGTCAATTATTTCCTTAGTTGCCTTGCCAACATTTATTTTTGGTTTCTCTGTTTTTCACCATTTGTGAAACTTCTTTTGCTGATTGACTGATTGCTTTGTCTTCTCTGCTCATCCCATCCCACACCCCTGACAATGGGATACAATTCAATTTGTACATCCTACAAATGCCCCACCCATTGCTACGCCTCTTTTTCTCCATTTAGTGAACATTTACCAATTTTTTGGTTTTTTTCCTTCTTTTTTGTTTTATTGCCGCTTCTAATCAGAATTTGTAACCAATTTTCAATGTTTGAATGCGTTTTCCTTTGACGCCGACAGTGTCCTGAGAGAAACATTTGATTTTGCGATTGAATCAAACAATCAATTATCTTGTCTTCTGTCGTTTTCGTTTCTCTGCTTTTTGCTGCAATTTCTATTGGCCACATTTTTGTCAAATGGCTAAATGACAAAAGGCAGATGACTGCAGGCAGAAAAAATGGAGAGCACAAAAAATACCAAAAACTTACAGTTGAGTGACAAATTTTCTTGCTGAATCAGAGATAGAATGACAGACAGGCAAGAATTTTAAGCCAAAACTTGGAGAAGCCGAGCTGAATATTACATTTTAGCTATCGGGAATTGGGAATTTTTAATCAGCTTTATCGCTTCTAAATGGAAAAGACAGAAATAGCAACACAGAAATCATTGCAAAAGCATGAAACGTCGGGGTCACCATCTGTGAATGAGACAAATATTGCATTTTAAATTATTAGAATTGACATTTTTGAGCGGCAATTTCTTTTTATCTGCTCGTTCTCTTATTCGCACACCATTTTCTTGGTATCAACAGAAAATCACAGAAGCCAATGAAAAAGAAAAAAAAACAAAAATGGAGCGCATAAATTTCCGCTTTCGCCATTCGGATGACGTTTTATGAGCCAGCAGAGCAACTGAAGTCAAAGATTGTTTATGATGGCCAACCCCAAAATGATTCATCGCATTAAATAGCGGATAATGCTCAAGCTCATATTCAGCAGAGCAAACGAAGACAAAAAAAAAAAAAACGGCAGAGAAAGACTGAACCAAACGTTGCAAGGATGAATGAAAAGGAAGAAGGATAAATGTGTGAGCATATGCGAAATTTTGGCCATTTGTATAAAAATTATTTATGGCATAAATTGTCCGGGAATGTTGAATTGTTGAGTAAGGTCTAATATATTGAGCTATAAATCTGACTTGCTTTCAAATTTGTACTTTACTCATATGCTCATAAATAAATGAAGAACTAAGATATCGAATATACGCAAACAGGTTAATATTCATCTGCCATATCTAAATATGACTTTTGACTGTATTCCTTCCAGGCTCACGAACGTGAGAGAGGGGAGAACAAACAAAAAAAAAAAAAAAAAAAACAACACTGGCATCCATCAAAAACGTAGTTCCAATTAATGTAGAGCACTTTAATTTGCTGTCCCAGTTTCAGACCGCAACGGAAGGACTCATATAACCAAGCCCTCATTCACCATCCTTTGCCTCCTTCCGCTCTTTCAGCCCACACAATTTCCTGCCCATGGCCACATATCCACACATAAATTCGCACACGAAGCACAGGCTGACATGGCGGTGCTATTTATGGAGCAGTTCCTGTTCAGCAAAACAAAAAAGGAAAGCAAGGACGACAAAAAAAAAAAAATATATATGTAGGGAAAAAAGTGAAACTCAGCTACTTTTAGTCTTCTAGTCATAGTCCTGTATTCTGCCGGTTGGTTTAGCCACACACATAAATCCAAAATTGTCGTTTTGTCGCATAAATATTTTAGTTCACAGTCGTTTAAAAGCGAAGGACTATGCCGTGGCGCAAGCCAAAGCAAGGACATAGACAATAGGCCAAATTCGAATAGACACGAAATGACATTATTTCTTATTATTAGAAGACAACGTAAATAAATGAGCGGAGCAAGTGTCCGGAAGGGGGCCAGTCTGTGAAGGAGAAGGAGGACTCTCCTCTTTGTCTCTCCTGTCAGCCACAATTCCCACTTGTCTGTCTCCATAAATGCTTTATCTCTGGCCAACACACATACAGAGACAAACAGACAACAATGACAGTTTTGTTGGCTTTTGTAATTATGTGCATATAATAAAGTTGACCTAAATAAAAAAAAAACCCAACAACAACATACATAAAGAAGACTCTTTATGCCATATAATGAAAAAACTTCATGTCTATATACACATACTCACACACACTCATAATATTATATAGATTATGTGCATAGATACGCACTGACACACACACACTCACACACACACAATAGTTTATTGTGTGAATAGTTTTGTATGCAGTTCATTAAATGATAAGCCATCGACATTTGCCAGGACAATTGAGAATTGGCTACTGAAAGACACATAAAGGCAATGCCTCGAACTCTAACGAAGAATGTCCCACACCCTTTATCTGGTTGGAATTATTTGGATTTAGTAATTAAAGCAATTCCTTCTAAAAAGCTTTAATATCAGATAGAGGAAGAATATCTAAGTGAATACTTATAAGATGTCAAGTCGTTTTTCTTTTTCATTACCAAATCCATCATAATGTGAATGTACCCAATTTGTAAAGTTCACAAATAAGTATGGGATAGTTTGATAAAGGCTTAAGCGAATTGCTGGGCTTATTTAAGAACGGAAAATTCATTTCATTGAGAATTATATTTAGCAAATAAATTCAAATCGTTAAAAATATTTATCTATGTGAAGAAATTACAGAACGACTGACTGGCTAACAAAGATGATAACCAGAAAAATATTTTATTTTTTAGCATTGGAATTGAAAAACAAAAAGAAGAGTAAAAGTAAGTAAATAAATTGTTTGTCTTAAATAAGGATTAAGCAAACTTTACGAATTTTGGCTTAGTATTGAAAATTTGTTTGTATAGAAAATTATGTCATCTCGTTAACAAAGAATTTAATAAAGAATTTCACCGAAAATTCTTTGCCAATTTTCATTTAATCTTTTTCTAAGAATATATTCTTTTATATATGTATGGATGTTCCACTGGCTGTCATCCTAAGTTTGTCAAGTAATATGTGAAACTAATTGGTTGACTGCTGCTGGTTCTCTTCCTTACATTCTCAGGTCTTCCTCGCATTCCGCATCAGCTTGGGACTTATCAATATGCATGATGAACAATTTTGACAAGCTTTTCCAGAGCCCAAGAGTGAAACCCATTTACATTTTACATACTACTTAATTGTTTTCCCATTATACTGGGAGCTTCATTAGCACACGCACACACGTGTATGAACCTCCGCCTTTTGCCCAGCTTCGCTCAGAAAGTCAAAGCGATTAATGTCAACTTGCTTAATAGCATTCCTTTTTGCCTCATCACCATAAGCAGCAGCAGCAGTAGCAGAAGCAGAGGCAAAACCGAAAACTTAAAGCCTATACATACCCACATACCGACATACATACATATTTGTATAAAGAAGACAGGCGACTGTAATTTCCTGGCGACCGTCACAAGCCCCCCTTGCCACAGCACTACGCTCATCTCAAATGCAGGCTCAACATGTCATGTCACTTCTGCTTGCCCAGACTTCACTTTGGATTGGATGCTGCTGCTGATGCTGCTGATGCCGCTGCTGCGGTTGTTCGCGTGATGAATTACACACTCGCCGAAGGACATCATGATGAAGTGCCTGTCATTCGGCAAAAGCTAAAAGAATGTCCAAACTGTTGTTGTCCTTCTCACACCATTTGCATACTTATGTATACGGAGGGGAACAAACGTCTTCCGCATAATTTATCGACACTTGTGCAAAACTTTAATTACTCCCAGGACTAGAGAAATATATGAACAGCTAACATCCACTCTTCGTCACATAATGCCAAAAGGATGTTGTATTTTTTGTGTTCGACTAAATGGAAATATTCAAAGACTTTTGTCTACATAACACAATGCGTGTTTGTATGTACCTAGATACGAGTATATCCTTCGGCCATACATACATACATAGTAGCTCACTCAGAGCAGCTAAGGCAGCTTAGTGGTATACCATGGGAAAGTTGGGTGGGTTTTTTCGGGCTGGGGGGTTGGGAAAGGCGGCAGAGCTTTTCCCAATATCAGTATCATCAGTTTAGCTACTAATGGCCTTTAATTGAGCGCTGGGAAAATTTTCAAGTGTTTGCGGCTGTGTTGACGCCAACAAAAATTTTTGCCCGAAATTTGATATCGAAAATGAAGTGGCCTTTAGCAACTTGGCCATTTACATTTTAGCTTTTTTGGCTGCTGTATTCTCGTATCTGTGTGCGTGTGTTTATGCTGATGTTTACCCGCCTAAGAGTTTGTTTGTCAAGTGGCATTATGTGTTGTAAGAGCAGCATTCAGAAATGAAATAATATTTGCAGCATTTATTTTGCCATTTATTTCGCAATTGAAATTGGATTCACTGCTAATTGAAGGTCAAATGAATCAAGGTTAAAACGTTACCTCCTTTCAGCAAGGCTCTGAATAAGATTGCAGCAATGTTGCTTTGTACACTTTCTCTTCAAATTTCTTTTTCAATAAACAATTCGCAAGCCATTTTATCTTTTAACTGCAAAGTTGATAGCTTCTTCTTTGGTTCCATAAAGCAGAGAAGTCATCAACAGCAAAGGTTTATATAATTATCAAATGTCCTACATGTAACCCAAGGATAACTTAACATAACACAGGAATTTTGAATAAAAATGGTCGAATCGAAAAGAGAAAAGGCTGCTAAAAAAAGTTGTGGACTTATCCTTAAGTCATTTTGTAATCTTTTACTAATTATCTCTTTTGTAATTATTCGAATAACTTTACTTACATAAGTATAGCAAACATAAAATAGCTAAAGTAGATCGAAGAAGAAAATTCATTGCTTCGAGATTCCGGCATTCAACGTCAAATTACTAGCAACAATATTTGTATGACAAACTCACCTGCTCCCCATTAACCCTCAATCAGACAGACAGATAAATAAGATTTGAATTACCATAATGTTACATATTTACATTATTGCACAAAATGCATAAATACAATAGATTATTATGGGCCAAATCTATGCATCTTCATAACTAAATTGTATTAGAACAATATTTGCAATGTTAGGTCAGGTGGCTGCCTGAAGGACTTTAGTTATTCGGTTATAACTTATATGAGACTCGCATTAGTTGTTCATTAATATTTCTTGTTGCCTAATCACTGCGGGAGTTGCTGCCGTCAAAGAGAGTCAAGCGGTAGGTGCACCAAAGGATTTTCATTTACATACATGGCGTATACGTAATCGTATTCATTGGATCAACAATGTGCATTTGAATGGGCTTTTGGCTTCTGGCTCTATTGGTATTCCTGTTGTGTTAACTATTTTCCAATCCATAAAACATAAATTACCAAAAGGAGGGTCATTAGCAAAGGATAGTCAGAACGTTGGATTTGGGAGTAGTCAGTAGTTTGGTAAGCACACAAATCCAATTCATAAAACAGATAGCCAGCCCAAATATTATGCATATTTATGCCCAAATTATTAGAGCAGCATTAATATATACATACATGCATATTTGTACATATTCTTGTTATATTTGGTATTGCGACGACTAGCAAATTGCTTAAGAAGTGGGGCGAAGGCAAACACAAATTCCAATCGTTTCGATATGTGCTTTACTCTTTAAGTTTAATTATGCATAAGCATATGAGTATAAAGCTGTTTTAAGTTTACAATTAAATTTCTTAAAATTGAAAGATATGCTTTTTTTACGAATGAATCTCAAATCTTTCCCATCCGTATACAAGTTGAGCAGAAAACAGGTATAGGATCTGAAATAGACAATTTGGGTTAAAAATGTTTCAAAGTAAATGCATGAATTGTATGAATTTGAACATCGAATGAGTGAGCTGATGTCAGGCTTAGCTATCTTTCAAATGCATTCCAATCCCTTTTCTGAATTTCGGCCTCATCCTTTAAGAATTAGAAAGCTCGTAGTTTTCTGTTACTCATGACCATTATTTGTTGAAAATTATTTTTCAATGTCCCAAATACTATATCAAAATTTCGAGTTATTCAAATTCTCTCGAGTTTCTTAGTAATTTTCAATACATTAAAACTCAAATTGTTGCTGAATTACTTATATGTATGTATGTACATTTCAGGGAATTTACATTCACATTCATTAAATGTCATATATATATATAAATATTTATAAATATAACGCGTACTAAAGTTTCTTTCAGATCTTTTTCTTTATATTAGTTGAAACTAAACTCCTTTTCCCTGTTTTGTTTTTTTTTTATACTTTTTCAATTGCCCATTAAACTTAATTCCATATACCACACACAAAGAGGCAAGCTTGATACTTCCGTTTTCTCAGTTTTATATCAGCAGTGGCAAAGCATTCACCATCTACTGGCAAAGAAAACATAATCGAAAATCGCTTACAACTAATTTGATTTTATTGAAATGAGTTTGCCTCGAGTCTATCGTTTTACTCTGTCTCCCTTAAACTCCGCTAAGCTAATCATAAGAATCGGCCCAGAAACGAACGATTGAAAAAAAAACACATGAACATATCAACCACTTGGCCTTGGCAGTTTATGTTCTTTTATGAGCACTTACGAGTATGACGATGACGATTAGCATTAAACTTACCCAAGAGGAGCAGCCTCCAACCCACGCAACATCCACATGACTGTCCCCAGCACCCACCAAACCCCCCACAAATACACACACACATAAAACCATTTTATGTTTCAGGTGAGAGAAGAAAAGTCATGATGCTGTTATAACATTTTTTTTTTTTGGCTTCAAGGTTTTGGCTTTTTATTGACTGGATGGCGGGGAGGTTCCGCTGTTGACTCTTCAAAATGGCCACGCATAAAAATTGTATTAAGCCATAAAACGAAGGCGATTCTAGAGCAGGGTGAGACGGTGGTGTAACAAAATGTACATAAAATATTTCATTCTGCGGCTAAAAGACAACAAAAAACCAAAAAAAAAAAGAATCAATTGACTTTATAATACGCTTAAAGCGGGCACTCGGCACGTTTAATATTTTGTACAAATGGCAAAAAGTCAGCGAAAAGTTTTTTACAAGAAATCAAGAAATCATTTCTTTTATGGTAATCAAGAACTTTATTTAACAGATTTAGCTTTTAAGTGTTTTTCCTTAATTAGCTTATTTTACTTAAAGAAAAAGAAGCCGAATGCTAATATTTTGTTTTACTTGTTGTGTATTTAAAGCTAAACTGGGAGATGTTTCAAGATTAACTACTTCCCATTAAGTTGAGCGTATTAGCCACTAATTCAATGGTTTTATACTAATACCTTGGGCAACTACTTACTTTTTAGTCCATTCTCTAAACTTTCGCAGCTTAGTTAAGTTGATTTGTTTTACAAACTTGCTCACATTCATATGTAGATCAGTCATAAATCATCTAATAAATTATGTGAATTTCTGCAGTTAAATTTCCTTAAAGGGTATTCACTCAACGCCAGTGAATTGCAAAAAAAAAAAAGGAAATGTTTGCTTCTTGGTTTGTTGATTGCGACTTGAGAGTCAGAGAATCTGCCGTCTAGAGTCAAGAGTGCTTCCACAGAGTCTGTTTGCTTCACTTGTCCCAAATATGATTTCAATTTCTTTTTTTTTTTTCTTTTCGTTTTTTGCAAAACACATTTCAATTTATGTATGTATGTTCGTTGGTTCGTTTTTCTACCATTCGCTATACAATTTTTTTTTTATTCTTGTGTTCAAGTTTTGGTTTGTTCAATATGCGAGTTACATGCAGATGCCACGCCTCTCATGTACGCCCCAGCTTATGGCAAACATACATAAATCGCAGAGCATATTACACAATGCAAGATGCGTGCTTGGCTCAAATGGAGCCCACTAAAAAGAAGAGAAAAAAAACCCCAACGTTTTTAGTGGCATGCCCCCAGTCAACCCCATCATCGTGCAACTTCCCCTACCACCTCACTGGATCTACATCTTTTGCCTTGCAGTGTGTTTGCATTTCAGTTGGTTTAAGTGTGGGCGAGTTCTACGGCCAGACGGGGGGTAAGTGGGGCTGACATGGAGAGGAGGGAACAAAGAGCAAAACTTTTTACGGTACGAGTGTCCTGTTGCTGCACTTAGGTGAAAGAGCATGAAGGAGCAATGGGGGCAAAAAAAAAAATGTGGATAGAGATGAGAATGTTGAGGGAAACATTTGCAAAATTCTCAAATGTTGGACTAATTATTTCAACTGGCTGCATAATTTTAATCTTTTAAATAACTTTCTCTTATGTCTGAAATAAAACCACATATACTTTCACTGGGTTTTAAAACAAGACGTTTCGACAGTGCACTCTAAAAATATCCTTTGTCCTAGAAATGCAACGACTACTCAGTGTATAATACATTTTGAAATGTAAGTCTATAACAGATCTTTTTGAAATTACAAAAACCTCCTTAAACTGTTGTGCTATATACAATTAAAATGTAATTAAGGTATTTGTGGCAAATGTAAATAGAACGACTCAAAATGGTTTTGACAGTCAGGACAAGGCTTAACGAAAGGTTCTAAAACAGAAAGGAATGTCTACACAAACTGTCATTTGAGATAATAATTGACTTAGAAGGACTTATGAATTAAACTTTATATATTTATTATTAATTCATTTAAAAAACAATTCGTGTGGATGAAGCATATCATGAAGACATAACATATATATGTATATTTATTTGTTGACTCACAATTCTCACGCTGTCATCTCAGACTCACGACTATCATATGATTCGTGTCACGTCATATGCGCTGATAAAGACCCAAAGACCGTCACCCATATCTTATGTGAAACGATAGAGGAACAGAGACATTCTGTTGGGTTTGTCCAACACCAGCACCACAAGGACCACACCACCATCTGAACCATCTCCACGAATGCTCGATGCTGCTCCTGGCTGGCTTCGGCAGCAGCTACGTGCCCTGCCTGCAAAAGCATTCAAATTGTTTACCGTATGAGCGGGGTGCGCGCACGTGAAAGCCGAAAGAAAATTGTAGTAAATTTTAAATGGCACGGCAGCAAAAATGTGCATCGACTCCGCTCTAGCTTCTGCTTCTCTTTCTCGTGCTTCGTCTAGAAGCCGGAGCAGGAGCCGTTTGCCTTGACGCAGTGTAATTTATTGGCAGCACGTTTATCATGCCGTAGACTCAGACTCAGCAAGTCTCTTTCCCCTAACACAAGCCTCCCGTTTACCTCTTGGTAAACCCCAAAAAATGCAACCATGAGCCGCATGCAAAAATGCCTATGCCAAAATCCAGGGATGGATGCCTGCAGTCGCCTACTTTAGCCTGGACCTGCCACAATATTTGCACAAATTGCATCCACTGAGCGATGGTTTCTACCAGAGGGGCGGCAGACAGTGTAAGAAGAGAGAGAACACAGGGAAGCGGCTCTTCTTTTTTTCCACATCCTTTTTACTTACTTTTATCGTTGGGTCCAATGTTTGTCGAGCATTTTGTCGGAGTTTTGCCAGAGTTGGAGGCCATTTCATTGTTTGTCTTTGTGGAGCTCGCTGCGGCTGCTCCAGCTCCAGCTCTAGCCTCAGCATTTGCTCCCATGCCACATACGCGCACACACTTGCACACATACATATGCACACTCAGACAACATTTATTAAAATGTTGCCAATGTGTTTTTGTGGCAAATTGAAGCTGTGCTCGGATTGTGTGATCCCTTTCCGCCCATCTGGCCATTTGCCTACAGACAATTTTTGGATATGCATTTTCCGAGTTGTTGCATATGCAAAGGATTAGAAATTGATGTGTGTAGTGTACATGTATGTATGCATGTAAAGCCTGGCGTGAGTAGTAGGAAATAAAAGGATATGGTAATGATTGAGAAAATTACAATGGTAATGGTTCTGTCAGGTACAAAACTGAGTGATGGCATTGATCGCCACTGCAACATTGGAACTTCCAATTGTAGTATGCTGTAAAAACAAATAAAAAGTAACAAATATTTCAAAGCTGTCAGCATATCCGAGCATAAACCTTCCTTGACATAATTGGAAAACCGAGATCATGCATATGTGCCAGCAAAAGGACTTGCCATTAGGCGAAATCTATTATCCAAAATATTGAAATTTAACAAATCTTCAAAATTAGTTGCATTACTTACTTAAATGTAAGAATTTTCTAATGCCCCTTCTAAAAACGTTCCGTGATCGAATGTTTTATATTCCTTTATGTTCAGTAATAAAAATATATTGTGACTGATTAGAAGACCGTAACTTGGTCTTAATAAACAAACTATAATTGACTTTACTTTGAAGATTTTGATTTCTCAAAAACCGTGTTGGGTTGAATTCTAATGGCTTATCAAAACAAATTGTCTAGCAACTGCATCTAATTGTTTTTTAACTTAATCATAAACGCTGGCAATTAGAGCCGAAAAGAAGGAGATCCAATCTCCCCAAGTTCTTTTTCCTTCATCTGCTTCTGCACTTTAACTGCCGCTCTTCTAACCACAACTGTTGACACTTTGTTAGCAATTAGTTTGGTCAATATGGGGAGAAACGAAGGAACCAACAAAACGGAGCGGAGACACAGAGCGGAGCAAGAAAGCGAACGAGACGGAGATGAAGGAATGTGCCTGGACCAGGCATCGTCTCAAATAACTATAGAAAATTGCAGCAATTTTTATGTTGTATTTTTTTTTTTTTTTTTTGTGCCATTTAATTGAAGGACGTTGGAAGGCAATCTAACAAAAGGAGGGAGAAACTTGGCCACAAAATTAATTAAAATGCTGAAACTTCCCTTTTCCGCTTGCTCTCAACTTGGGGGTTCTTCTTGTTCTATTTACACAACAAATTGCGGACAAATGCGCATAAATCAAATTTTGTGTTCACACCGTTCAATGAAACAATAAGGCTAAAAAAAAGTGTATACATGCAAAAGCAACGTAAAATTCAATTCAATTTGTCATGCATATTTCATGTGTATGTATTTAAAGCACTCCAAATGTCCCTTCAATATAGGGGGAAGAAAAATCCATGGAACTCAAACCCAAACAGAATTACATTCACTGAGCACAGAACCAACAGGTTTTGTCCTCTGCATTGTTTGTTCCCCCAAACCCAATAAGGACGAGAGAAAGACCAAAAACAAAAAAAAAAAAAAAACAAAATGGAAATGAAATGCGCGTGTTTTTGGGGCCGGAGCTAAGTGGGCTTTTGTGGGTGTAGAGAGGAACACCAGTTTCTGCGTCTGGCTGTTGCTGTCGGCCTCTGTTTTTGATTCATGCGTTAAATGAAAATTAATCCGATTTAATCTGTCGCTAATTAGGTTTACTTTGGGATTTGGTTTGGCACCTTTCATACTTATCCATACCACATTTGGTATATTGTGAAGCATGTATTGATTAAATTTTGGTTTCAGGAACAATATGCTTGGCTAAAAGAGAGTGAGAACTCAATTATAGTATGTATGTACTAGCCATTTATTAGCAAATTGAATTCCCAAAGGAAATCCCAAAAATATCAGTTAATAAATTCTGCACATCACGAAGCTACTAAACACATAATCATTTAGAATCAACATCTCGAGTATCTGCATTGTGTTCACCACTTCAAGTCAAGTGGAGTTAATAAGATCAGTTTTCCCCACTTATGCATTATTCTTCATATCATCTAAACGAATTAATAATATGAAATTTCTTTAAATCCAAATCCTCCAACGTCCATACATATGCTTCTCACATGATGATGTTGCTTGGATGCAGTTTTCTGGCGCCTCTTGAGTGTTTAATATGCAATGCGTTAGCTTCGTCTTTCTCCAGAGTTCTTTTTTGTTGTTGTTGTTTTTGTTGCCTTCAAGTGTTGCCCTGTCAAAGGAGTTGGCGTGTTGTTTGCTGTCAAAAGAAGAAGTCGAGACGGCAGCGGATCATCATCTCCATCTTCATCGTCATTATCATCATGATGATGTTGGTAGTTACTTTGAGTCGCCGTTTTGAGTGTTGGGAACGCGTGTCAAAGCGCAAACAAAGCGCGTTCCAACGCAAATGCAATTACAACAAAATGAAAAAAGAAAAGGAGGAGAAGGAAAAAACGAAGCAAGCAACTTATCAGTTGGGCAAGTTTCCATAATCCTTTGATGCTGCACACTGCCAGTTGCCAGACACTTGACATAATTCCAAAGTGTTTGCTGCTTTAATGCGTTATGTTAATTAGTTTTGGGCGCCATTCTCAAGTGTCATATACACAACACCCGTTAATGGGTCAATAGTTTCTGATAACCAAAGAACATGGCTGCTAGGCAGCCCAAACAACCATTGATCCAGCTCGACATGTGCATAGAGTCCTTTGCATAATTCATATTCCAGCAAAACACACAAAAGTTTTTTCGATCTTTTTTGTTTGCTTGTGGGCCAAAAAGTCATTTCAGTGGAAATTTGATTTCACGCGACGCAAGCCAGTCAATAACAGTTTTGGCAATAACAATGAAACATCCAGCTAAAATCAGGATTCTAGATTCAGGAGTCTGGATTTAGCCCATGCACAGGGGGCTGCACATAAAAACGTATTAAGCATATTATCTAGGCAAGCACAGACGCCTGCCAGACAACGACAACGACAATGCCGAAAAATTTTGGCTTTTTCATATAAGCCAAACTGAGGTTGGCACGAAAGCGTATCCTTTCGTAATGAAACTTCAGAATTTCCAACTCTGCTTCTCTCTTGCTCTCTATCTTTCATCCTTCTCTCTGTTTTCGTTATGGAAATGAGATTGTCAACCGTTGCCACACCAAACCCCACAGCCCAATCCAATCCAACCCCAACCCAACCCGACCAGACTAGACTAGACCCAAACAGGAGATTTCATAACAGAATCCCAGGCATATGTCTATGAAACAATGTTGTCAACAACAGGCAAAAATTCAGCTGGCTCAAAATGAAAGGGCAACAGTGCGTATGAGTGTCATCAGCAGAGCCTTGATTTGGGTTATGCACAGGTATCTAACTAAGTCTGTTATTTAAAGCTTTTTGCTCTTGTTGCTTTAGAGACCGAATAAGAGACTTTTAAACTGGCCATATTGATACTCGAATTGGCTTGGCATTGGCAAATGGAAGAATTATCATCAAACATTATGGACCTGAATTTTGAAAACACTTTATAAATAAAAAGGATCTTATTTCTATGCAACAAATATTCAAATTATAGTATAACATATTCGATTGGAAAAACAATTTGTATATAATCATTCTATAAACGCGTCTAAATATTTTCCTTCTTTAAAGCCATCTCATATCTGTATGTATTTAAGTAGTTTCTATCTGCTATGAGCAACTACATCTGCTTTTGTAATATTGCTTATCTTAGTTCAATTGTTCGACTATAATATCCTTTCACATCTATTATCAGCCTATTTCGCTCATAATCATGTCGGGCATTATGCCGCTGTGCTCTCCCCCACACTGTCAGTTGTGGCCGCATAACAGGCTTTTGTCCTGGTGCAACATGAGCAACTTACCGACCACAAACTAAGCTGTCGAGGGCCTAACAAAGAGATAGAGATAGAATTGAGTTACGCATTGAAAAAAGCCAATGCTGATTAGTTGTTAAAGAATCGTCGAAAACTGATGCACATAATTTTTACGAACGAAAAGCCAATTTCATTGACTTTAAAGATGTTTTGTTATTAGTAAAATATTTGACAAAAAATGTTGTATAAACTTTTTTTATAAACAAGTTTATATAAATACTCTACCTGGTTGAAGGTAGAATTTTACTCGTACAGCTCCTATTTAAGTCTCTCTCTTTCATTTTCACATTTGTTTGTTGCGTTGTGGAATGGATATATCAACTCGAATATTGATGCTGATCTTGAATATAGGTACTTACTTTATGGGGTCAGAAGCAATTCTTTTGTATATTACTATACAAACATATATGTATTGTCTTCTTTCAGAAAAGTTATTTTGAGTTTATAATAAAAATTTCATTCATAAGAAACTTTTTAACTACATAGATTAGTTTTAGTTTTTTTAGGCTGAACAAATTATTAAATCTGTTTTAAGAAATCCGAATTAACTGAAGTCGGGATCCCGATATACTGAGGGATAGATTAACGATAAATCTATCCCTCAGTATATCGGGATCGATATGGATTCGTAATATTTTGTTCACACATTTAATCTTCTTATTATTTTATCATTGTCATTATTTGCTCGTTTATTAACGAAAAAAAGGACGCAAACCCCAAAAAAGGAGTGCGTAATAAGCAATTACATAAGAGTTGATGTAATTATTAATTATTTAATGTAAATATAAATAAAAGTCACCAACAACAGCAAAAACAACAACGACAACAATTGCTAGTACAAGAGTAAGCAGCATTATCCAGGCAACTCGTTTCACGTTTTCGCGACCAGCAATAAATGTATTTAAATTTATTGCATAATAAAGATTAAATATTTATTTACACAACGTTTCAATTAACTTTCGGCTTTGGCCTGGGTCAGTTTTTTTTGTTGCCTGTTCTGTTTGCTCGAACGCCAATTTAATTATAAAATTTATTGTTGAAAATTTGCATCAGTTGAAACAGAAAATGGCGACGACGAATTGGCGGACGGAATGGACAGACGAAAACGGAAGTAGGTTGCCGCCGGCAGCCAAAACAAGTTGAACGAACTCTACTACACTACTCCCGGGTAATCTGGCCTCTGGGATGTTCTGGTCATGATGATGATGGTGCTGGCTGGCTAGCTGGCTGGGTATGTGCCACACATTTTATATATGGAGAATTGTATGTAGGCCGTAAACTTGCCATAAATTTTAGTTTCACACGCACCGAGAGTCCTGGAGTCCAACAGCCAAAATGGCAAACGAGAGAATTTGCCGAGCATTTTCAGTTGCTTTTTGTGTAAATTTCACTCAATTGACATTGGGAGTGCAATGTCTACCATCAGCCTATCCCCCCTCATAGTTGCAATCCTTTTTTCAAAGTCAACGCAGCTGTTGCCAGAGGAAAAAAAACACACACAGAAAGAAAGAAAAATATACAGTTGTGAAAATGCAAAAAATGCGGAAACTGCACGGAAACGGAAGTCGCAGTGGCAATGACAGAGCGAGAAAAAGAGAGAGTAGTATAGGAGACAGAAGCAGCTGTGCCGACTGACCATACTCATATTGCCGCCACCTTGGCACTCCTTCTATCCCTTCGGGGAGCTGGCCCCCAATGTCCGTCGAGACGAAAGTCGCGTTGCTGATGTCGCTTTCAAAAATTCATATTCGTAATTGTTGACTATATTGTCGCCTGGCATTGCTGCCCAGGGCATGCAAACAGGCCAAAGGAGTGCCACAGTAAACATTCCTCAATGATCTACGGAAAATTATGCCACACAATTTAAACATTTGAAGCTAAATTGAAATATCAAATTTCTGAATATCATCATCACTGAGTCTTCAAAGCGAATTCTTTTATTAATGAAAGAAAGTTATCAAACTGGAACTCTTAAAAATTAAAATATTTGAAAGGCATAACATTAATATTTGATTTATGACACTTTCTACAAAGCATGTTATTTCAAACAAAGTAATATGGCCAAAGATAGAAGAGGTCTTCATTTTTATTTATACATGTCAAAATAAGTCTTAATTAATAATTATTTTCCATTACTTCATAGTAATTTGTGTACTTTTCCTTACCAAGCAATTATATTTCATCTTTACTGTACCATATTGAAAATTTAAAGTTGTCCTGTTGGATTTAGAACTCATCTCACCACATCTCAACTCCGGCTCCAACTTTACGCTACTTTTGAAGCATGCCAAAATATATAGAATACATATTTTACTGGCTAATCTTTTGCGGCCGGAACTTTTTGAATTCCGGCTTAACTTTGCAAACGTTTTCCGGACATATTTTTCTCGTTTTGCTGATTTCATGCATATGTCTTGGAAACATCCTGCTCTTATGAGGAGGGAAGCGAATAAATATTTAAAAGGTTTCAACTTTGCCGATCTCACAAATAAATTTGTCATAAATTCTCATTTAATAAAAATCTTTTGTTCTACCCCCCGAAAAGTGATCTCAAATATATTTAGCTTTTTTTTTTTTGTTTGTCCAATGATAAAAAAAAACTTTCTTTCCCTCAAAAAATAAATGCTGAGTAGGAGGAGGGTTCAATGCATTCAAGTGCACTTAGTAAAATGCCGCCAGCATTTTTAGAGATCTCACAGGTGTGTGAGTGGAAGAGAGATAGTAAAATATTGTGCGAGAGAGAGGGAGAAAAAGCAGCCACACATCATATTTATGTCTCCAACACACACCCGCACACACACAAATCTCCTACCACTCACACCCACTCCAGATGCGAAGTCAAGTGCAGGCCTTCGCTTGGTTAATTGCAGCGGAGGCCGTCACTGATGAGTTTAATTGAAATAATGCGAGAAATGCACTCTTGGCAGGGGAGAATGAAAAGAGAAAGAGAGAGAGAGAGAGAGAGATGAACAGAAGCGGGAAATGTGCATTAATAATTTATGTTTATTTTTTTTTCTCTTTCTCTCCTTGTGTCTCTAATGAAGTTAATGCCGAAAAGAAATGGGAAAGTGAAGTGGCAGCAAACGTTTGTCAAAATGTTTAATTGCATGAAATAAAGACTGAGACCTACTCTCTAGTCGGGAAGTGGGAAGAAGAAACAAATGGAGCTTATGATTTGTCATAATTTAGTAAATGACATTAAGCCGAGCATTAAACAATACATTTCTCCAAGCAAACATTCAGTTCATTTGAGTTTTTTTCCTATCTCAATACTTAATAGACGAAGAACTTAAAAAAAAACCAGAGGGCCGGGGCTAACTTCGACCGCGTCAAAGTTTGTATACCCTTGCAACTTTTTTGGTAACTCTTTCCTTACCTATTAGCCATCAATGGCTAATGTTTGCCAAAGAATGGCCTACAATCATAGGAAATAACGAAGATATTGATCAAAGTCACTGTTTTCCACCGATCGTTCTTATGGGAGCTATATGATATAGTCACCCGATCTTGATCAAACTTGGCAGAGTTATTTATAGGCGTAATAAACTCTCTAATATTAAGTTTCACGACAATAGCTCAGAAAATAACGAAGGTATTGAGAAAGTCACTGTTCGTGACTTGGCCGTTTGTATGGGAGCTATATGATATAGTCACCCGATCTTGATCAAATTTGGCATAGTCGCTTATAGGCGTAGTAAACTCTCTAATATTAAGTTTCACGACAATAGCTCAAAAAATAACGAAGTTATTGAGAAAGTCACTGTTCGTGACTTGGCCGTTTGTATGGGAGCTATATGATATAGTCACCCGATCTTGATCAAATTTGGCATAGTCGCTTATAGGCGTAGTAAGCTCTCTAATATTAAGTTTCACGATAATAGCATAGAAAATAACGAAGTTATTGAGAAAAGTCACTGTTCGTGACTTTGGGGTTTGTATGGGAGCTATATGATATAGTGGTCCGATCCGGCTGAATCCGAGATATACAACGCCTGCAGTATATACAAGCCTACGTGCAAAATTTCAGCTCTGTAGCTCTTACGGTCTAGGAGGAGTTTGCGTTGATCCAGACGGACGGACGGACGGACGGACGGACGGACGGACGGACGGACGGACATGGCTAGTTGAACTCGTCTCGTCGTGCTGATCAAGAATATATATACTTTGTATGGTCGGAGATGCTTCGTTCTATGCGTTGCACACTTCTGACCAAAATTAATATACCCTTTTTGCAAGGGTATAAAAACTTAAACTTAAACTGCATAACAACCAAAAGATTTTTAAGAGTGCAACTGTTAAATCTATTAAATAGATTTGATGCTTAAACTACATTTAACTTAAAGATATGATAAAACGGCAAATAAAATGAAATCGAGACTCACTTATTACCTATAATCGATTATACCTAATAATCTGAATTGTACAATCTAGATCGAATAATCCGCAGTTGAGTTAGTTAAACTCTCAATTTGACTACATATTTAAATTAATATATTTATTAAATTTGGAAAGAAAACGTTTGTCACTGTTGATCTTTTTTTCTAAATTTCAATACTAATATTCTAAATTTTTGAAGCATTTAATAAAAAAAAACCATTTAAGAATTCAATACATAGTCCATTTCTACTCACATTCTAATTTTTGCCTTTCTTGTTAATGTTTTTAGTCGTGAAAAAAATATGTTTTTAATCGCTGTTACTAACGCTTTGGTATCAAGAAGGATTGATTTAATATTATTTGATAAATCTGTTGAAATTTCTTTAGTTAAAATTAAATTAACCTGTTCTTCTTAAGTTTTGAACTTTATTTGGCCTTGTCAACAAATTTTTGAGATTTGGATATCTTTTGGATAAAAATTTCACAAAACAAAATTGATGTTTTGGAATAATATTTATTTAGCTATCGGGGGATTATAGAACTTACTAGTATTATATACTCGAAAAAACTTGTTTATGTGCGTCTATAAAATGAATTTAATTCTTGGGAAATCAATGTCATTTGTCGTATAGTTATAAATTGATCACTCTGGAAAAGTCATATGAAATGACTTATGAATGAAAGTAAGTTAAGGATAAAAGCGCCTAGTAACGCCTATTTATTTTAATATAGCTTCAAACCTGTTAACAATTTGTATTCATAGGTTAAAGTGTATAAAGTGGCAAGTAATTTAATGCCAAGCCACCAAAAACGCATTCGAGTTGAAAATATTCGGACGACGCGACGTGTCGTACCCAAGTTGTCTGAACTTATATATTTTATGTACCACCATTTTCAGCTTTTCTTTTCATTTTTTGTTTTTTTCTTTCTTTTTTGGCATGCCATGAAATGATCTATTGTGGCATTCCAGAGTTGTATGCGCGGGTATAATGTGTGCTCGAGTAGACCATGTACATCCATACATACATTCATATGTACATTGTACATACTACTCGTATCTGCACCTTTACGGAAAACTGAATGCACAATAAATGGCACAGAAGGCGGGACAGCGACGACAACTTGGCAGAGTGAAAACTTGTGGCGGCGTTCCACCAAAAAGTTAAGTGAATTGTGCAAAAGTTTTTCGCTTGGTGCAAATTTGTGCAATGCAAAAAGTTATTTACATATACATACATACGAATATACATATGTAAGTATATACAATATATAACTACCATCAATTTGTGATACTATATGTGTGTGTGTGTGCCTTGCTGTAACCATACCCCATGACCGAAACGGTTAAAAGGTAAATATGTCTGGGCAACAATGGGGTATCCATAAAATGTGCTACCAAATGCAAAATGGGTTCTGTGGTTTCAATGGCAACTCTTGCGGAGTCATATAGCCACTGCCGTTCCACATTTATGGTGTTGTTGTATGCCGCTAGGTGGCGCCGGTCCACCACCAGTTGCGTTTGCAACAAACAAAGTACAAAAAAAGGAAAACTTTTTCACCTGTGTGTGTGTAGAGCAGGTGTGTGTTTTGCAGTGGCTCGTTTTCCTAGATGAAGTAATAAATGTTGCATTTAATGTATTTAGCACTGTGGAATGGTGTCGAGGGGCTCGGAGGGTGCCATATAAAGCGAAACGGAGCTTTTAATGCATACACATAAAAGTGATTTACATGCGAAATGATGATGGTTATGCTACTGGTGTTGGCTTTGACTTTGATTGCGATTCCCAGACAGAAGGGCTTACATTAATTGCAGATTGTAAATCAAATACTTGCGATACTTAACCGTGAAATCATAGAGCCAGACATGCCTCAATGTAGTGAAGTGCCTATACCCTTTAATAGAGTAATCAAAATAGCAATTAGTTTTTCTACTGAGAGCATCTAATCTAACTAAGCGCACTGTGTTACCCTTACAAAGGACACAGAATCAACTCTCAAATTTGTCTGCCAGCTACTAACCCTTAACACTCTTTTTATATGTACATACTACTCAGTCTATATCGATAAGAAGCTTATATTTCCAACTTTAAAAACCTCAAAAAACATTTTCAAGTGAATAATCAAAGAAGTCAGACTTAAGTTACCTGATCTACAAAATAGACTCTATGTACCTGTTTGTATATACATATTTACCTACATTAACTCTTTCATTCTCTGACTCAACAAGCAATTTCGTATTCCATTCGCAAATCACACTTACACTTCAAATTCTGAGTATATGGTCGAGCACTTAACTTTTGCTATACAAACTTTTGCTTTTTATCAACCATAAAGCACAGAAAAAACAAACACAAAAAATAGTATAAAATAATAAAACTTTGCTTCGACTGCACTTTACCACATCCTTTACACCCCCTCGTTTCATCCTTTCCGTACTGGCAAGTTCTTGCCTGGCATTGGTTCTTTGACCAGTCGTAAAGAGAATTTACATAAATTCAAAAATATGGCTTCTATAAGTTTATATACATATATATATATATAAACCACTTTGTGACATTCATTTCCGAATTTGTGTCAGGGGTATCTAAAGTTAAAGCTGATGCTGGTGTTGGTAGTATTCCAGCTCTGGCAGTTGGCAATTGGTAGAGTGGTCATCATAAATTTATGTACTCCAGTGCACTGCAGTGTAACCAAAAATTACAATTATGACAACCGCAAAAAGGTTTCTTTCGGTTTTTTCTTTACGGTGCACCAACAAAAAAAGGGAAAAGGAAAAAAGTCTCAGTTAACATGATTAAAAACTGCTGCTGCAGCGCGTTGCCAAAACCAGTAAGAATATAAAGAAATGTTTGAAATATTTTAAGAACTTCCATGGAGTTCCATCAAGGCACTTCTCTTTTCTCTGATCCAACGAAGCATGACTTTGGCTAAGATACTAAGTACTTACTTATTGGGAGATGAATACCTGAATGCATGGCAAAGGTATTTGCGACATCCTCGCCATCATCATCATCATCATGGATATTTCATTAAACCACCCACTAGAAATGCAAGGCGAAACATAACTTCAAGCAGAGGCAATGGCAAAGGAGTGAAATAATCAGACGATGGAGGGAGAGAGTTGAAGTTGAAGTTGCTGTCTGACCAGACAACGATAGTGACAATTAACCGTGGCTAACTCTCATGGTGGAGCATTCTGTCAGCTGCTGTCGATGGTAATTTGAAACGTGAAACCGCAAAATCCAATTCCCAGACAAGAGTTTTTTCTCTTTCTCTCTCTCTCTCTCTCTCTCTCTCGCTGTTCCCTTTTTATATCCCCATTTTTATGTCTTTCCTTCATGTGTCGTCTGGGTGTTCATCACGTAAAGGGACGGACAGCCAAGACAAAGAGAGGCGAGGCGAGTCCCACTGACAATTCCATGGAGAGACCCAGACCTAGGCGAGGCGAGCTGAGCTGAGCTGAGATGAGGGCGTGGTTGTATGATAGAGAAGCTTTAGCTTTAGCTTGTTTTCTACACTTCATTGATTTGTTGAGTTGGTTACAAGTGCATTTAGACAATCAATTAATCGACTGCATTGTCCAAAAGAAGCTTAGCAACGACTTGCAGAGTGTTGAACTTGATTTATGATATCGAATTACACTCGGACATATTTCGAATTCCACCTTGCCCCCTCATTGCGTAAGGTTTTTAAATTGATACCAAAGCCAAGGGGAAGCCATACACCATTCACCGAGGGAGACAAAAGAAGCACTTGAAATTGAAGTGTTTAGAGAATATACAAGGGATTACCATATCACCATGGATCACCATATTAACGAAATAAATGAATATTGGATGACTTAATCAAATACTCCAAAAAATATTCGATCAATAACAAAACAGAGAGTTGACTTTTCTAACTTGTTGGCCTGTTCAACCATGGAATTATTGTTGGTATTTATTTTTATTTTGATTTTCTCATTGTTTTTTTTACCCCCATTCCAGCGATTTTATTGTTGGTTGAACATTTACACAATTTATACGTCAACGTTTATTCTATTTAAAATTGAAAACAATTTCCCCAAAGCTTCAATGCAATAAATAAAGCAAAAACAAACTAACTAAAAGATATGGCAAAAAACTGCATCAACTGAAATTGTTGTTATCCTGGTTTGGTTGGCTGGCTAGGATACCATTGGATTGGATGGTTGTTATCAATATCTAAACATGGCTGAATCGCTCTTAAATAACCAAACAATAACTAAAATACAAGTACAAGTGCCGGAGTACAGCGGAATAGAGATACAGCACACCAACTACCAAAAAAAAAAAAAAAAAAAAAAAAAAAACAAAAAGAGGAAAAAAGGACACACAATTGTCCTGCGTCCTGGCATCCTGGTCTGTTGTGTTTTTTTATATAGTTTCTCTGTTGCTCTGTTTTTATGTAGTTTCTATACGCTACAATGGAAGACTAATGCTTTCTCTTCGTATGTCGTTCCACCTCCTTGTTTTTTGGCTGGGTAGGGGGACTGGGGATAGGAAATGGCAGTTGAGAAAGTGAATGAAATAAAATATTTTGTGTGCAATTTTTATTTTTTCACTTGATTGGAGAATTTACTCAAGGAATTACATGAATTACTTTAACAAATGCTTACGACTTATTTATTAATAATCATAGAAAAAGTAGTCACTTATTTAATGATTTTACTTTTTAAGAAAAACTTAAGTAAACTAAATTAAGACTTAAGCAGTTAATTAAGAAAATGTGTATCAAATGACCATGTAAATATGATTATCTTCTCTTTATGAAATTACTTCAAATTTATTGAATACCAAATTCAATTTCTTATGTTGGCATATCTGTCCCAATTTACACATACTCTACAAATTCTCACACTTTTCTTCAATTTTTTTAGCTAATTGCTTAGTTTGTCTTTGATCTTTTGCATATCTGGTATATACGGAATCAATATTTATATACCCACATATTGTTATAAAGCGCATCGCCCCATAAACATAACAATGGATGGGCAAACTCAAGGGAGGCAGGAGAAAACCTCAATTTGTTTTAGCGCTAAAAACACAAATAAAATACTATACCCCAACCATAAAACAAAATGAGAACAGAAAAAAAAAGGAAAAAACCACACCAATTTGCAGCTGCAGCCAACATTTTACGTTAGGATATTGTAAATTTTCGAAGGACCCGGCAACAAAGAGAAAAAACAAAATCATAAAAAAGAGGAAAGAGCAATCGAGGGGTTCGCTCGGCGAAAAAATATGTCTATTTAAATTTGTTTTGTGGTCTCGTTGTGTTCGTCTGCGGTTCTTTTAGGTAATTTGCACATTTTACACGCCAGACGACAGGACATAGAGAGATAGATAGATAGATAGATAGATATTGAAACCCATGGTGGAAGGAGTTCCAATGAATGGTGGAAGGAGGGGTGGGGGGGGAGCTAGGTGCCTGCCATCGGGATCGGCGGCGGAGCTATAACGTAAATATTGAAATGTATTTGGCAGCTGCTCTCAAATTTCGGCCAAAAGTAAATAAGCAACGTCAGCGGCTGTTCCAATGTTGGTGGCAACCCGGCAAACCTGACGGCAGGCGTTGGGTAGGCGTGGCATATGTTAGACTAAAAACGTGATTTGCATTTTAAAGCACTTAACTCTGCCTCGGCTTTCCATATAAAGACATATTTACATATGTATATTGTATGTATATCTATATAATAATGGCTAATATGTAATCATAATGCAGAGGGAATTAAAAAAGATGCCCAAAAAAAATATTAATCATACGCCGCGTGGCGCTCATTATGCGCCACTTGAGAGGAAAATTGTAAGAACGACCAAAGCAAAACAAAGAGAAAGCTACATAAAAGAAAAAGAAAACCAACCAAGACGGTTGCTGCGGCAATAATGAAAAGTGAAAAGCACCACAAGGAGCCAAGAGAGTCCAAAGGAGTTTCTAGTATATACTAAATACACACACACATACAAACACTTAGATCAAGAAAGAAAAACTGAAAGAGAGAGAGAAACGGAAGTAGGAAAAATTTAATTAAAGCTGACGGCGCTGCAGGCATCCAAAAAGCCACGGGAGGAAATGAAAGGAAAGCGAAGATGTAAGCCAAAGTTGATTTTAGTTTAAGTGCTGCGTTAGTTAGTGTGTATGTAGGTGGAGCTGGATATACATCGTTGTCCTATTTAGCTTGAAGGTATCACACCAACGTGCATCCTCATGGCCGATAAAGGTGTTGGAAATTTGCAATAAAATTTAGTACTTAAGATGATTATGGCTTCTGAGAATCCCTTTTCATGAACGCAACAGAAAACGTGAAATTCTAGGGAATTTCAAATGAGCAATTAGTGTTAATCTCTTTGAGATGAAATCAATGTCACACTATACACACTTTTGAATTGGTTTCGATAAAAACATAGTAAGGCTTTTTAAATTAAATTGAGTCATACATATATACTTGTTAGAAATATCATCTAATAGGGTTGTTGTTGGGAAAATTGGTAAAAATGTATATTAAATTGATATATAATGAGACTTGCTCAAATGTTTTGAAAACAAAGGAACAATAGCTTAAACCTACTTTCCTTTTATTAGATTTTACTTGTTAGAGATTCAATTTTCTCTTGACATTCCTTGTATTGAAATATTTAGAAAACGAATTAGGTATACCAATAAAACAATGTCAAACATTATAGATAAAGCTTCTAGATTTAGAGATCGACAAGTTCTCTTTAACCCGCCATTTACTTTACTTTACCATAGATAATAATAAAGAAATACAACGAATATAAATTTGCAGAAATTTTGGATGTGAAACACTTTTACGATAGAGCAACATTTTTATTTTGTCCCATCATTGAGCATCTGCCGTTCATATTATAGTGCAATTAAATGGACAATTTATTTGTTATTGGTTAGATATAAAAACATTTTGTGAATTTGCACTTTGAACACAGTTGGTCACATTCGCATCGTTCAGTTTATATCCTCGATTGCTCAACTAGTTATTTATTCTTATGTGGGCGTGCTCTACACAACTGTCTGTCGAACGGACGGGCTGTCTTTTTCGACTTTGCCGTATAGTATAGTATAGTATAGTATGTGTAGCATGTGGGTTAATAACGTCATTTATTATGCACTTCTTTCCGGCATTTCCGGTATTTACCGCGCACGCGACACGACACATAAACGTTGCCATAAATTCTGCACTGCAAAAATGCCACAGGAACTTGAAGTAGTATGTATGAATAGGTTCTGGTTGCCTTCTGCCAGTTGTGAGTGTCGAATGCAGTCCACGTAACATTCTTGGTTACGACTCCCAACTAACAAAACGATGTCTTCACTGCGGTCTGCGAAAGTACAACCACATATATGGTACATGCTACAACCTGAGCCTTTTGGCCAAATAACTTGCAATTTATTTCATGTATGTCAGAGAGAGAGAGACAGAGGAGAGAGAGACTTGCGAAAAGCAACTTCCGTTGACGCCTTCGCCATTTTGTTGGCATGCCGCAAACGCCATTTTTTGGGGGTACAGGCAACACACAACATGGCGTCGAAAGAAAATGCAAAATGCAAATGCATGCCACCTGACAGAATCCCGCAATTCTATCCACAAAACTGCATTTATTTATTTTCCCCTATACAAATACGTAAATTTTGTTTCTTACGGTTTCCTCTACAAAGATGGTGAAGCAAAAACTTTACGGCTTACGCGGTGAAAGTGGTTCGGCATAATACTTGAAAGCTTATATACTACACATTTGCATTCCGCACATAAATTTCCATTTCGTTACAGCCATTGGTTTTACACCGAAATTGAGTAGCTAGTCATAAATCTCTCAGTTCAATAAGGTGAGCACAGGAAAAATACCCCAAATAAAAATTGAAAATGCAATTTTTTTCACTGCCATCTTTCGTTTTTCACCCCCCCTGTTCTTTTTTGTTTTCCAACAGGAAGTGCATTAAAGGAGAGTCTATGAACTTTTGCAAACAACTTTTGCCTTCTTATGCTGATATGTTGAACTTTGTGTAAATATAAAAAAAAAAAATTTATGTATCCACTCATGTTGCACGTCATTTACATGCATCGTTTCAGACCACACAAACACACTCACACACACACTTTTAGTGAGAGTCGCGTCTCAACTAATTAATATCGACGGCGACCACCAACAGTGTCGCTCAATTAGAGAACATCAATATCTACATACACATTCCCTCTTACTTCTTTTTGTATCCCAAGCACCACCCACTGGCAAGAAAATGACATAAATTACTATTAACAGCAGAGGCTTCAAAGAGAAATGATTACATGGCAGAGGGGTTTTCCCATATATAATAGATTGGAGATATAATCGAACCTGTTACACATTAATTCCAAGTGAATTATTTTAACTCTGTTCTTTTGATAAATTTTCCCATCAGATTAGATCACTGACCACTAACCATATTACTATTGCATATCTTATTATCGAAGTAAAATGGCATTAATAACAAAATCTTCCAAAATCTACACAATTTGGCATACAATTTACTATTTATGGTCTTTCAGCCATTATGGTCCAATTCTACTTTCCATTCTACATATTATTACCATCTTTATGGACTCTTATCTATGTTTTTGTGCATCTTACAGTAACGTTTCAATCTGTTATAGAAGTTCACAGGGATATAACTTTAAACATTACATCATTCCCTTTTATTATTATTTATCTTTTAACTATCTTGTATTTTTGTATATTTTTTATCTTTAATTACAACTGTGGGGCTCGAAGATACCTATGATCCAAAGTTGTTAATTGAATAATGCTAAGTTTAGGATAGAATACTTTATTGGACTGAGGTCCAAGGTGAGCCTTAATATTTATTTAAACTCAAATTCTTTTATACCCAACATGGACCTGTGAATAATTGTTTCAATTTCAATTTTCATCTCATTGCATTAATTAGGTTTTATACTATGATTTATTACCATTGCCCCGAAGATCGATTGAATAAATTTCTTTATAGCTTTTTTGTATAACATTTTATATACATACATAGTAGACAAAAAAACTTATATTACCAATGCTCCAGAGATACATATTTACATCATACTAAAAGTTTTTTTATGCTAACAAAAGGCGAAACGACAAAATAATAAAACGTAATAGATAGAGATTGCCGTCTTTTTTCTTAGGTGCAAAAATACTTTTAATTATTCATGAGAAACTAAATAAAGGGGACTATATAGGTAAAGGTATGTACATACATATATATGTACTTACAAAATTTACTATACAATATAGTTGTTTTTTCGTTTGTTTGATAAGTTGGGGTTCCCTAACCTCAGTTTTGATACCCATGAACCAACGCCACTGGGCAAAACAAACTATTGCTCCATGCGGCGCCAACCTCATCCTATATTACTCTTTTTACTCTCGGTCCCCTGTTTATTTATTGCCATAATTCAAACTCAATTTTTATCTTTCGGAATGGTTGTGTCTCTCGCAATTTGTTAAAGAGAAACAGAGAAAGGAAAAAACACAGAGGCAGAGAGAAAAGAGAAGAAGCATAAAGGGTGAAGCTGTAAAATATGCAAAAATAATTATGCGCAAAGTGCAACAAAATGGGCGAGCCTGTTTGTTACCTCCAACCGACCAGCACCTTCAATCTCCACAACTATTCCCCATGTTTTTTCCACCCACTGCCACCCACTCCTTCCTGTTTTTGGCCTTCTATCGCATAATGCAGTTGTTGTAAATGTTGCCCGTTTATTTGTTTGCTCAGTTTGTTTGTCCCGACCTGACAACATTTGCTCGATTGTTTATTTGCTGTTTGCTGCCTCCATTTTGCTATTTTGCATAGTTTTTGCTATTTAACGAGAAAAAAAAAAATAGAAATTTTAAACTCATTTGATTTGCATGAATTTTCATTTGGGCTTCTTCTATTTATTCACCTCGCTTTGATGGGAAACTAGCATAAATTGATGTCCATCTATAATTGTTTCCCCATTTTCCATGGCATTCCGTTCGTCCAAACGGGGTTCCCCTTTCGACTGCCCGACCATCCCGATTATCTACCACATCGAATCGAAATAATGAAAATGTAATTTTGCTTTATCCTCTCATTCATCTCCCCTTCCCCGATGCCCCTCTCCCAACCACACGGTATGCTTGGTCTGTTGTATTTGCTCTTCCGCTGTGTGTTATTTTTGTTTGGGAAATTAATTTTCATTGATTTGCCAAATGTTGAATTCATAATTTTGACGCATTATTTTTGTGTGAATTTCTGGAATTGTGTGTTTATCTCTAAAAAGCGTTCCAACATTAATGGATAATGCACGATTCGTGTCTAGTCTAGGGGGGAAGGGAGGATGAATCTGGTGGGGAGATAGAAATTGTAAATGATGAATTTGCACATGAAATAGACTACTTGAAAAGTTAATGCTGAATCCATAATGAGATACGAACGACGAGAACATGTAAATTGGAAATGTTTTGTCTAAAACTAATGCAAATAAATTATACAAAGATTGGTAGATCAAATAAAATACAATAAATATGCAATAAATTATAAGAAATGATTATGTAGAATTGAATTAAATATAGATCAAACTTTTAGGCTTTCAAAAACTCCAATAAAAAGTTTGAATGAAGTAAATGGATTAACTTTTAGAGTTAATAGAACAAATTCCCTTACTTACTAACTGTTAAATACCAATGTAATCTTGCAAGTACGTAAATGTGTATTTATATTATATACATATTCAAATGTCAATTTTGGCCATCTCAGTCGAGTTTTTACTCTCAATTTAAGGTAAAACTTTTTGAACTTTAGTTTCTTTTTTTTCTGTACAGAAAGCATTTATTTAATGCTTATGTTAAAGTTTTCATTAACTTTTCGATAAAAATTAGTTAGTGAAACAAGACATATTGCCTTTAAACAAAAAATGAAATTGAAATGATTAAATTATGTCAAAAATTTCTGCTTCTCCCAGTTCCCCACGTCAAAATACAAAAGAGGCCCCAACGAGCTCCCAGCTAAAGCAACCTTGACATCTTAATTAACCACTTTGCTCATACTTCTCCAACCTCTTCAGTACACAATTCACCACTCGAAAACCCAAGGAGCATGCGACCCCAAACGAAGCCACTGCGAAAATTTCAACAACATTTAACACATTGCCAAATCTACCGGAACCCAAAAACCAGACCTAGAGCCGGAGAGCCAGCAACGCGGCTAGAGCTGATGGTGAAACCGGAGATTTTCACTTTAGACTGCGAGAGAAACTACCAAAGAAAAAACCGAAATGAAAAAGAAAGGAAAACCCACCCACGACAGAAGTTCATGAAAATTTTATTTACACGCTACCAAACGGTCCGAATTAATCTCTTGGCAAATTTATTTGAAAATGTGCCATAAAAATGCATACAACAGAGGGAGAAGAACAAAAAAAAAACTAAATAACCAGAAGCAGTAACATGCAGAAAGCTATTTTCAGATTACCGAATATCAGATACTCTAGCGTCTTTTTCTTTCAAGAAGATAGATAAAGTTAAAATAGTTTTCATTTTAATATAATTTGAGTATTCCGAAACCTTTCCACTTCAATGGGAAGTCAAATGAAAAACTTTTAATTATTTAATGATTTGTTTGGGGATTAACAAAACTCTTGGCATTTTAAGATTACCCTGTGTAAGGGCATACAAGTACCATCCTCCAGCCAGTGAACGGGGAGGGTAACAAGGATGCTGGACAAACAAGCTCTACACAATTTACTCTTACTTGAAATGGGAGATTTTCATATTTTCCTCACTTTTTCTCCACCTTTCTCTATCTCCCTCTCCTTTTCTCTCTCGCTGCTTCTCTCTTCATTGTATGTATGCTTGATTTTCGATTTGTTTCTTAATTTTTACGAATTTGTTCTTTGCACTTCGATTTGGCCAGGCCCAGAGCGAGGGTAAAGATGCCATGGCAAGGGCGAGGGTGATGCCCTGCGGGGTCTATCCGTTCCCATAAATTCTTCCCCTTGTCAGCGGCTGATTTTCCTCTGATTTATTTGCAAATGCGAAATTTGCTTTTTATGTTTTCTTTTTTTCCTATAATATGTATGTGTACACTATATATAAATATATTTTTATTTACTTTACATTCGCACCACGATTTTCTCTGAGGCCCAAAGAACATTTCACTTTTTTGGGGGAGGTTGTCGCTGACAGTAATAGAGCGAGAAGGCAATACTAAAGGGGAGGGAGAGGTGTGAACATGTTTAACTCAACCCCCTCACAGTTGGGTAATTTTTCTCTATTTTGTGCAGCACTTTCACTTGGCTTCATCGTGTTTGCTTTCTTTCACCTTTTTTCAGTTTTTTTTTTCCTCCTTTTTTGTTGCTTTTGCACACAATAATCATTGCAATTTTAATGCTCCAATAATTTGAGAATAAGGCAGATCCAAAAATAAAACGAAGGATTTAAGTGGAACCTTGAGTGTATTTGGAAACGATTACGTGGTCTTGGCTAAATCTAGGTCAAAGCTTAAAAATGTTTAAAGGGATAAGAAAAGACTTTAAACAAAAGATTTGATGACACCTAATTAATGAATTACCTAATTTAAAATTCAACCAACTTTTAAACAACTTGCACATCAAATAATTAAATATTTAAAAGAAATTATTACCAAAGTAGGACGACAATGTCAAAAGAGGAAAATTTCGCCGTCAAAGTCTTTTGTTTATCCTGACAATGTTCAAAAGTTTTTTAATTATTCCTAAAAACTAAGTGACACACAATCTGATATTCCTGATACAATCTCTTTGAGCTAATTTCATATAGAAAGCTGATTTAATACAGATTAAAAATCAATGCCAAATAAATTTGTATCAATATAGGTTAAGCATATTTGTTCCATTTAAGCTAATTCTCGCCCCCAAGCAAGACATGTGTCAAGAATTTGTGGTAAGTGTTTGGTCTTGGCTGCAACATTCTTAACCAACTCACGTTGGTAAGTAAATCTAATGTTACACCCATTGGAGTCACCTCCAACTGGTTTTGATTGATCGGTCATTATAAAGCTGTTGTTGTTGTTGTTGTTGTTGCTGGCAAACAATCAATTTAACACCAAATTGCACGCTAATGAGTTTGCAACACAGCAACAAATTGTTTAAAGAATTCCAAAGAACAAGTTCTCGTCTGAATTTTTCCAATACGAACGGCAACAGGCAACACGATGCACAGTTATTAATTAATAAACGAACACTTAAATTAATTGCAGTCATTTGTTGCACAGCCAGTGGTCCGGACGAGCCATCGATCACAATGTTAAGGAGCCTGTTTGCGTACAGTTGAGCATTTGAGTGGGTGTCACACCGATTCACAATGTGCTCTGATTGTTCAGAAATCGCTACATATGATGGCAAATGTTCAGAGCCAACCCACCCCCCCACTCACTTTGAACAAACCCACTGCCCGCCCACCACCACCATTTCCACTCACTAGTAACAATGGCAACATAATTAAGTTGTCAGTTTTCGGCGGCATCTTCATAAAATGCTCATTAACCCAAAAGCAAATCCGAATGGCAAAATTCAAGGTCCTTTCCTTCGCTTGAATCTGTTAATGGTGGTGGCGGTGCTACATTTTGTCACCCTTCTTTTTTGGTTATCCTTGTTTTCCTCTCATCTGTTTGTGTTGCCTACTAATTTAAATATAAACAAGTTCTTGGTTGTATTATTTTCTTCTTCATGATTCTGTTGCCAAATGAAAATGTTGTTCATATAGTACAAAAATTTCTTTGTATATATAATTTATGCATATGTATATTTTGGCTGTACATACATATGTATATATTTATAGAAAGCCCTTCCTTTGTCTAAGGCAAATAACCCCTGACAGTTGGAAAATGTCGCTAATGCAAATTTATTTAGACATCCTGACTTGTTTTTTCCTGGTAGGCGTTGGGCGTTAGGCGTTAACTGACGTTTGTTGGTTTTCCATTCATGACACTAAAAATTTCTGGGTCTGGGGTGCGTGTGTTCGAATAAGTGACTGTGATTTCGTTTATACCCTAATGGGCAGGTCTAACTCACATATGACTCATTTCTGCTGTTTGCTAGTTACCGAGGAGGAGCTAAAAATTATACTTTATGGTTGGTGGTTGAAAATGGGAAATTGCTTTATTATCCAACTACAATTTCTATTATACACAGGAGACCAGTAGCTTGCCTTATAATCTATGACGATTCTCAATCAACAGAGATTTGCAATGTCTATATAAATATGTATTAACGGTTTTAATAGTTTCTTTAAACATTTTTTAAAACTAAAACAGATTTTTCAAACTCAAACCCAAGAGAAAGGTTTAAAGCTGTTATACTTTAATCAAACAGAGCCATATTTAAACACAACAAAAGTTAAGAAACTAATATTGGAGTTTCCAGTCAATAAAGAGAGTAAAATAAGATCCACAAAGATACAAATCTTCAAATATTTTTAACTTTTCAGTTACCTTGATACCTCTTGGGTATATTATTCGCTTCAAAACTTGAATCTTTTCTTGAATTTTAAAATAAATTTTAAAAGTGATCTAATGTGACTCGTATCAACTTAACGATCTTTGCAATCTAGAGAAACTAAAATAAGCTAGCATTAAATCGATGCATTTTCACATAGTCAAAAACTATTGTAGTTAGTCAAACTTGTTGTCCGGATTTCATCTGGTTAGATTATTTTTTGAGTAGTTGCCACCCTTTTGGAAACATAACATTTCTGGTTTATGAAGGACATTCAAAACATGCACACACTCTGTCATTGTGGAAAACCCATTTACGACCTAAACTAGTGTCCATTGTCCCTTATTTGCAGCTGGCTAGCTATGTGGTTTTGTGGAAACTAATAACACTCACTCCACCTAAAGCTGATTCTATGTCCCTCTCTCTTTGCAATCATTACCGGTCTTTCTGAGCTGCTGCAAAATATTTTAATAAAGTGCCCAAAACTGTCAGTGGCAAAAACTTAAATTACACTTCAACATCTTTCTCACACTCCAAGTGTTCCATTCTTTTACTGGAAATGTAAAATGCAAAAGACTTCTCATAGACTCAAAGGCATTGTCTGATGCACGCACCAGAACTGGTCTCATATTTATTTAAGCAATCAACAGACCGCTGCTGGAGCTCTTGCCTCTGAGTCGAGCTCCTTCCGCAAATCAAAAACACAAAACTAATTCCTTTGACAATGCCACACACTGAGGATGGGGAAGGGGGCAGAAAGGAAGGCGCAGCAGATAGAGAAGAAGGAGGCGTTTGATGAAGGAGATGGAGAAGATGGTAATCGTGGAGGTGGTGGAAACTGGGACAAAAACTCAAACTGATGGCTTGAGTAAGTTGTTGGTCTAACCTCGTTGTCCCCCTTTCTGACCCTGGCCCCCCCGCTGTGGGTCATCCGCCTTTATTTCTGCCACCGATGATGCTGTCAAAGATGCATTCAAGGATTAAATTAATGTCACAGCCAGTGGACAATGGCCTTGTCCTTCTGCTCCCTTGAGAAGGTGCTGATGCTGATGGCCAGTTGGGGGGTGACGGGATGGAGGGGACGAGGATTTCTGTGACTCTGCAATATTAACGCTTAATTGTTTGTAGGCGAACAAGAAGAACCTGCCACTGAAATGAAGTCATAAAGAACCTTTTAAATATGGAAATGTATGCCCAGGGTCGTAGTAGATTGCCCCAGGGGTTATTATTTCTTCTCTTCTTTTCCAACATATTTTTTATTTAGGCACTGGGATAGGAATAGGGAGGTTGTCCACATTGCTTTTTTTTTTTCTTGACTCTATTCTTTAAATCAAATCGCATTAACATTTCTTTACAATTTTCTGCTCAGCTTCGTGACAATAAAAAAATAAGAAAATAAAAAGATAAAATGGATTCCGCTGACCCATAAAGATGAACTAAGTGATTCCTCGTAAGTTCAAATATAAAAGCTATTATTAGTTAGTTGCAAATTAAACTAACTAAACCATGTCTACATTGTTTCCAATTTATTGCAATTTAAATAGATCTAACCCAGACCATCTAAGGCTAATTTAAGTCATCGAGGTCGTCATCTAGTTCAATAAGGAACTTTTATTCTCAATCTCGTTCAGCTTCAGTGTTGATAACCTTTTCGAGATCCAAATTGTCTGTAAAATGCAACTACTCATACCCTTGCCATAATTTCCAGGGTATGAGTATAAAGTGTTTTGTTGTAGGTCTTACTGGTAAAGGGCAAGGAAGGCAGAACGGGGCCAAAGAGCATAAAAAGGATATTTGACACTTTTAAATGTGCGCTTATTGTGACTGCCTCCTGCTGCAGGGCTCGCTCTTTTGTCTGGCAGAACTATTTGCTTGCCTGATGCCTGCTGCCTGCTGAATGCCTTCCACCGCCGTCTTCAATTTTTGTTATATTTCTTTCGCTTTATTTTTATTTTTCTTTCTTTTATTCTATCCACTTTTGTTTTTTTTTTTTCTTCTTATTTTTTTGATTGTTTGCTTTGTGTGTCTTGGTCTTTGCTGATGCCAGACCCGCTTCCTGCTACTGCTACTTCTGTTGCTTGCTTTGGTTCCTTGCTTGGTTGAGTAAAATCAAATCTATTGTCATTTTACCAGCTATGTATGTATGTGTGTATGTATGTATGTGCTTGGTACGATGAGTACATCTAGGATTCGGTGTTAGGGTCGATAGGGTAGTGGAGTGCCAGCCCAACGCCTAGCGTACGTTTAGCACTTTGTCGGCGTTTATCTATCTTCTGAGTCCGCTCGAGTCGTCCTTCTTCATCCTGACGTTTAAAAGCCATGAGCATTTGCTTTTATTGAGTTTTTATTGTTTTTTATACGTCGCTTCGTTGCCATTGCGGTACGACGTCGTCGTCGTTGACGTCGTCCATTGCTGATAGTTTTATTATCAAGAATCAATGATCTATAAGAATTTTCGCAACTGTCAGCACGTACCGTGGCAGTACAGTGGTAAGTCCATATAAGGTAAATGACAGCAATTTAGCTGTTGCTCAATGCTTTCCTCTACAATGCATACTGTGCCCGAAGAAAACATCAAATGTATGTCAATAACACTGGCCAACCAGCACCCATTTCCCATTGATTGCTGTCAGCATGGTTTCTTCCACTAAACCTCGCGGATACTCCTCGTCTGTTCACGCCTTTGGCAAATCGCATTTCAAAAATTCATTTCATTTCCTTTGGAATTGGAAAAGAAGGAACGTAAAAGAAAAGAAAAGAATACGAAAAATAGCGAAAAGAAATCAACACACAACGAAACAGCTCTATAAAATTGAGAAATGGGAAATATTTTTGCAATCATTCACTGAAATTATGACAAACGCATTTCTAAGCTGTCGTCTTGATTGAATTTTCACACTTTTCTCTGCCCTTTGGTCTCTATTGTGCAGAGGATTTCTCCTCCCTCCTCATCCCCTTTCCCTTTTTTTCTTTTTTGCACCTTTTTCGAAAATGCGCCACGGATTAAATCTTTCTCTCTTTCCCTCTCGCTTTGTCTTTTATCTCTTTTTCTCCTCAACACTGTTTGAAATTCATTTTTCATTGCATTTTCAATTCTATTGTCACCTTTGATTTGTCAGTCGACACCTTTCCCTTTGTACTGATAATGAGGTACCGGCATTTCAGGTACTGCGCATTATAGAGCGCTTAAAAATCAATTAAAACGATTTTGAGCTGTTCAAAAAGTGTTTACAGCTGGTTTCTGTGGCCCTTTTGTTAACTTGTCATGCATTAAATGGGATTTTTTTCCTATTTTTGTATACTTTCGAAAATGAAAACAAAAGATCTAAAGATGTTTTGCGACTAGATTGTCTGACATATGCAAAACTGATAATAAAGATAGTTTACCATTGAAATTCTTTTAATCTCTTTGAATTTTTAAAGTGAACCATCATTAAGAAGTATAATCTGCATTTAAATATTGTTGAATTTTTCCCAGAAATCTGAAGTAAATCAAACTTTTGCCGTAAACCTTGCCCGATACCTTGCCAAAAGTTGGAATAATAGGAGCAAAAAACAAATCTTCAATTCAATTAAAATCTAATTTACTCGACCTACAATTCAGGTGCCATATTAAAAATGCCATATTAATTTCACAATTATTATTTAATTGCATTTGGGAAAAAATGACAGCTTTTAAATTCCATGACCAATTCATTGCACAAAATAGATGCCCAAGGGCTAAATTACTATATCAATTGTTAATTTTCTAAAATTGTAATTAATGATAAAAATTGGGAAAAAATTTTGTGCGAAAACATAAATAAAGCTTTAAATTATTTCCAGAAAGAATTATATTAAACTTTTTAAACGTTATCTGATCTTAGGTTTAAAATTAGATTTTAAGAAGTGCTGATTAATTTGTATCGAATTCCTGAGTGGCCCAAATATTTTATGGTAAAGTAAATCAAACAGAAAACCAATCTATTGAATTTTACAATTTAAGCAAAAGAAGCATAGCTAAACTATAAATAACCGATTAAATAGTTTTAGTCGGTTTGTCTTGTGTCGGTTTTAAGTGATTTTTAAACTTTGATATCACCAAAATCTTCAAAAAAAATATAGTTTTATCTACAAATCTGTTAAAACCAAATCTAAAAATGCTTCTTCTTAAGCTTAGTAGTAGTATTTTAGACTCTATATATTAACTCTGTCAAATATGTCAAAATACACAATACTTGTTAAAAAGAGTAGCTGTATTTCATTAACTATATTTGATATTAATACCAATAGAGACGGCAAAACAAAGACTCTTCCAATTAAACTCTTTAACATATTCCATAATCCAACAACCAGGCTTAGTTCGTTATTATATATAGAAAAGTAACGAATGTTCTTTTATCCTATTTAAATTTTGAATAAATTCAGTAGAATCAACTTTTGATGAATCGTAATTAATAAATAATTAGGTAATAAGTTTCAATAGACCAGAATTAGAGAAATTTGCTTCCTATTAACCATTTCGGTTGCATTTCCAGTGTTTCATAATGATTTTCACTACTTTATGTCATTGTTGAAGAGTTGTGAAACATAAACCTCACTCAAAAGCAACTAAGTCCATGTCAACCTTTTGTTTTCTATTCAAAAGAAAAATATGTTGTTTGAGAAAGACAAAAATAAGTCGTTTCATTCACTTCAATTAATCCCCCATCTTCATTTTTTTTTCCTTTTTCATTTACCATAACCACATCTCTAATTGACATTGACATTTCAGGGTTTTCGTTTAGGCGAACCGAAATCAATTTTCATAAATATTAAGACAGCCGCATAATTGATGCCCCAACCACATTTGAAAGAAAAAGAAGAAGAACAAAATAACTATAGGGAGAGAACTATTTAACATTTCCTTTACTTCTGCATACATTGTAGTTGCCCCATTGGTTGATTGATTGATGAAACCAACAACTGGAAGTCCGAAAATTGACTTGCCACTTGCTTACCCCAGCCTTCAAGTTGCCAGTTGCCTACAAACATTGTTATTTATTATCTATTTACAAAAGTATTTCGACCATAAATTTATATACTTACTTACGACGGACTACTACATCATTTGGTCGTGTCTTATCAGAGTCTTCGACTCATTTTCTGTGGCCATATCAAAATGACTACTAATTGACGGATTTCCCCCACTCTTTGACTTGATGTTGATGTTTCGCTATTTTCTGGTTTTCTGTTTTATTTATGCGGCCTGTGGGTAGATTAAAATCTTCCTTCAAGTCGATCAATCATTTGATTGACGCCACCTTCTGGCCAGGACCACAGCAGCGAGATGATGTTTGTGTTTGCATTGCTCTCTCACTCACACTCTACTGTGTGTGTGTGCGTGGAAAATGGAAATGGAAAAAAGTCAGCAACACCTGTTTGGACGTTCAGCAAAGCCAAAAAGAAAACAAAAATGTTGCTACAGAAACAAGCTGACGCCAGGTTTTTCTTTTTTTTTTTTTTTGGCAAGAGAAAGTATTTCAGTCATCAATGTACCGTCGAGTGCTCCTTCCACCCATCACAGTATTAATTATAGCTGAACGTTTATTCAGCAGTTAAAAGAAAAAGTTTCGTTTAAATTAATTCAATTTTGTAAATAATTTTCGCCATTTTAAGAAAATTATTTTAATTATGTCACAATTTGTAGAAAAAATTTAATTAATTACATATAAATTACAACTATTTTGGGATTTGTGTTACGATGCCTATAAAAGTAGGTATGTATACGCATATTAACTATAGGTCCTTTGGATTTATTTAAAAGATTGAGTAGATTTTTTGGCAGTTAGTTAATTTTAAATGTTTGAAATCACTTTAAACACCCAAATAATTGGAATGGAATGGCTTATTGTTAGATATTTTGGTTGTTTTACTATGATAACACAAATTTTGAGGTTTTTCTTATGATTATTAGCTTTTCGATTGTTTTACCAGATAGGCTAGGATATTTGATTTATATTTTTATACCTTTGAAGGAGAGGTTTTTGACCTCACACACTATATACATATACAAATGTTCCTAATCGGCGTAAGATGCTGTGCCAATATAGCCATGCCCGTCTGACCCTTTGAAACCCTCTGACCCTCTGAAGAAAGCTACTGCAGAACGAAATTCGTTTAATTGGATTGGACTATTGGGCTATCGATTCTCGAATCGATTGGACTATTATAATATATAACTGTAATAGAAATCAATGGTCCACAATGTTTGGGAAACTAAACTTATTCAAGGAATTATAAGAGTATAGGAACTTCGGCACTGATAGTTCTATTTTCTTTTTCGTTTCAATTTGTATTACTAGTTGTAAACATTACTTGTATAAATTTTAAAGCTAATATACTCCTACTGTAATGATTTTTGTCTACTAGAGTATATTTCGATTGCCTAGCAATTTGTTTTGATATATAATAGATTTGAATTCCACTTTACACTTTAAATAGACAATATAAAATAAACCTTTCTCACTCCGTTTACCGTGAAAATACTCACACTTTTAATTAGAATGGGGACCGAACATTGAGGTCCAAAACAATTTAAACAAAATACAAAGAATACACTTTTTTATAAGGCTTTATTAGTGGTCAAAGTCACCAAAAGCATTCGGAGCTGTTTCGATATGCCTATACATATATGTATGCAGATTTACTCTATTTGGTTTTGGGCAAGGCCAATTAGGTTGTTGCAACTGACAGCTTTTAGATAGTGGCGAAGACTCCAATCAGCTGTGAGTCTGTAAACTAATCAACAAACAAAATGCATTGATATGTAAAATATCGACTCAATGCATCGCTTTCAATCTTTCTGATGAGGATGATGTTGATACTGATGAGTAATAACGAACAATGGAAGGGATGATACGCTTTCAATACATGACCACGCCATTTTGTTGTAAACTTTTCAACCAAAAATTTTGTAGCACCAAAAAAATGTTTGCTTTCTTTTCTGGTTTTGTTATTTTTTCCAGAATTTTTTGTTAAAATTTTTCTTTTTTTTTTTTTTTTTTTGTTATTGAAAATGGTTGGAGAAAGAAAAACAAAATAAAAGCAAGTAAGCAGGACCAAAAAATTCGCTGCTAATTGCTTTTAAAATGCAAAAAGCCCTGCCAGATAGATGTTGACGGTTGCTGAGGTGGTGGTGAGAAGCGATGGCTGGGGACCAACATTGACTTTGGGCCAGGACACAACACAGAAGACAGAAAAGGCAAAAAATATAAAATAACAAGAAGAAAAAAAGAGCCAACCGCACAGCTGCCTGTGAGAGCCTGTGAGCTGGCAAACAAACGAACAGAGCCTGAAATTGTTTATGAAAGAGGGCGGACGGTTCGACCAGCAGGATACACAAATACTCGTACATAAATCAAGGATAATGGCCTAACGTCGTCGTCATCGTCGAGTCATCGAGTAGCCCATGTCGTTCTATGCGGTTTTGCAATTTCTCGTAATTCGATGCCTTTTGCATTTACGTCGAGAGTTTTTGCTTTATTAAAATCCAAAAAAAAATAATAAAACAATTTTTGAAAATTGAAAACGCATTCAATTTATTCATTGGTGGACGAACAAGGTCGTCGTGCAAATCAATTCAATGGCTCCGCAACAGGAGGGATTAGGGCTTCATAGTCGCAGTCGCAGTCGCTGTCGTCGTTGTCGTTGTCGTTGTCCTCATCATTGCCGACGTCTGGACCACTGATTGACGTTTCATGGCAGTTGTGTAAAATGGTTCTCCCACCTTCATCTCCTCCTTCTCCATTCTCCATTCGTTTTTGTCTTTAAAGCAAATTTGTCACGGCCGTCAAGAGAACTGGTGGTGAGAAGTTAAAACAAGAGAGGGTACAGACACAAAGGGGTTTTTACTTCCATTGTCATTGTCGTAGAGAATGACGCGGCTTTGCCATTACCTGTCAAGTGAGTTGAAAACAAATCGCAATGGGAATGTCAATAGGGCAAAAACGCCATTCAATGTGCCTCCACCCGCAATTGAAAATGCAAAATGGCATCACAAAAAGGCTCATCCAAGAGGAGGTCAAGTGATTTGGCGCTCTGAAATTGCTTCCCCAAATGCAAATCAAGAAATCAATTTTATTTATTCAAGTGTTGAGGTTATGATTAAAAATAACTAGGCAGAGAAAACATAGATCCTTGTGCCTTCTCCCCGCCCCCCACTTTCTTGTTGAATGCACACTTCACTTTACTTACTCTAACTACTCATGCATAATTGAATTGACTATGTTGCATGTAGTCAATGTAGAAAACATAACAACTCCATTAGAGCAACGCAACAACAACAAAAACAATCTCAAAACTGTCAAGGTCGTAACGAAAGGGGGGCCTAAAATCGAGTGCTGCAAATGTCCTAAGGTTTCAGAACCAGATTCAGCTATGAATGGCCAAATTTTCTACTTATATTATCTATAATTTCCAAATTATAGAATCTTTTTTAAGAACTAACTGTTAAAATGAAATCTTTTCTAAATGGGACATATGTAAATATCGGATATTTGAAATATTTTATTAATTAACTAGACATAAACCTTAAACTAGATAATTGCCATCCAATCGATATTATCAAATTTTATAAAATAACCAATTATTAGTTTCCACTTCGATCGTGCAGATCTGTTGACAAAGGATTTACTATTATTTTTACTTTTATTTACTATTATTTTTACTTAAAAATTTATTTGCAATTTCCATACTTTTATATCTATGATTTCTATTATGCGTTTCGAGTTACATACTCTATTCTAAATATTCCCGATTGTAATCCTAATTTTCTATATTTAATCTTGATAATTCTTTTGCAAATGTTTTAAATTTTTGTTGTTTTAATAATATCTAAACAATAGTTTATCACAGCATTAGTAATGCATAAACAACAAAAACGTTATTCCACATTGTAATATAAGAAAAACACAATTTGGTCCCCCTGGTTTGGTCCACGTCTATGTGTAAAGTGGCGAGGTATATAGAAAAAACTCAATTTAAACTAGATAAACCAATTAGAGAGAAGTAAAGTATAAACTTTGACTTGCAATTGATTAAAGCAAAAGAGAAAAGAAACTGCATAGTCTAGCATCGATCCATCGATAACATGACCAAAAAAAAAAAGCGGCAAAACCAACGCGTGGCAGAGTCGTGGTAGTCATAAACAATCTCATGGATTTTCCCAGCGATAATTATGTGGGCGTATTCCGGCAGAAGGCTTCTCAAATGTAAGAGCGTGCGTATGTACCACCTCTTGCCTTTTGCCACTTGCATCAAACGTGAAAACGCCGCACGTGTCGGTGCAAATAATCTCAACCCTAGCCCATATCCAATCCACTTGCAACGTGGGTGTATGGTGTACCAACAATTTGCTGATAATCGCGCCTGATCGGCGGCCTTTTCTTTTTGGTTTTTCATTTTCTTTACGAATTTTTGCAACTTGCACTTCACTTAATTAAATTGCAACGCAGCAACGTCCTACGGATGTAGCGTTTCGCTTGAAAGTCGCCGCACCATAATCGAATTATGTGGCAAGTGCCACGGCACTATGCAACGGCAAATGGCAACGACAGCGGCCGTCTGAAAGGAAAGAAGAATTACGATGGCAAAGGCGCAAAAAAAGAACATTATTAAAAGCTCATCAGCAATTGACATGCAACGTGGGTCGTTGTCGGGCCAGTTCTCCTACAGACAAAGAGGGAGAGAAAGAATAAAGCAACGAAAAAAGGAAGAGAGAAAAAGCAGAGGTTAGTCGACCCACAATTAAACGGAAGCAGCAACTTAAAAATGACTTCATTAACTAACCTTCTAAGCTCTAAAGGCGAGTTGAACAATGAGCAGGTTGCCAGGCGAAGACAGTTGTATGGAGTTAAATCAGAACATGGGTTAGCTCATCAACAGGAAATTAACATTTTAGGCTTACTCTATAATAATTTATCTTTCTAGATATAATGAATTGGATCTTTATTTCCTAATCCAATAAAGAGTCCAATCAAAGACGAACACTTGAGATTAATTAACTAAGCATCTCCTACAAAAGATAGTAGTTTATGAACTTGGCTTACAAATGGCAATAATTTCACTTTAATTTAACTTTTTGTTACTTTAGAATTCAGATGACTTAATTTTATCCATACTTTATATGTACATATGTATCTATTAATAAATTTATAATGATGTGGGTCACTCTTGAAACACTTTTAATTAACAAATTACTCTACAGTTATGCAACAAATATCTTTGAAGTATGGTGAACATAGCTTAACATATTCCAAACCAAGCAAAAACCACTTTGACTACATCAAATATGAAATAAAAATCGAACATCCACTAAACAAACCCACCGAGGACTTTTTGTAATCATGTTTTCTAAATTTGGTTTTAATTTGGTTTCATATCTTTTTAACATGTTTCGAATCATTCCAATTTTAAGACTTCAAAATATTATTCAACAAATTATCTCTTAAAGGTTTAAGGTTAAGAGAGTTAATAGATACCTTCTAAAATAAGAACTAAATAATGAACAATTTTATAGATTTTCTCATTGACCAAAGAAATCAAAGTTAGCCAAACTAAATGGATTAGAAACTAACAAATTACTTCTTGATAAAATGACTACCTTTCAGCGATCTTTCTTATTCGAGCTAAAAGATATAGTGGTCTGATCCAACAGAATCCAAGATATACAATCCTGTGACTAAAATGAATATACGTTTTTTGAAAGGGTATACAAATTTCGATAATAATTTAATATTGCTTTGTCAAATAAACTCAAGAATTTTTGGTCTTTTTATATACTTTGAATTAATTTTATTTTTTCTGCTGAATAATATATTTTTAGATTGCAATATAAAAAAAGATGCATTCTTTGTGTTCGCCGTGTGGAAAGGAATGATATTTTGCAGGTGTTGTATGGCTAAATAACTCAATCAGATCACGTACCAAAGTCATCACTCAACTCTCTCGATCGCTGTGGATTGTCAACTCTGAAACCCGAATCGATCATACATATTTAAGTTTTAGCATTGCAAATTTAAAAAACAATTTAAAGTGAAATCAATTGACAAATCTTTATTTATGTTGGCCATTATCATATTTTAGCCTTAATGGATCCAAATGCATATTTAACAACACAAATCGAGAGAGTCTTATTCGGTTTCCCATAATAAGCGTGTGTACAAACATACATATGAACATTCAATATACTCATGGTACAAAACATTTGTAATCGGGGCCAATTAATCTCATGCAAGCAATGTTGCTCGTACTCCCCAAACAATTTTCATGTCTACGACTACGACTACGACTACGGCTACGATGCTGACTCCTGGGCCCCGTTGTATTTGCTGTTAAAAATAATTTCTGTTGACACAAAGATTGAATGCCTGGCAGAGTAGAGCACAGGGCATGGAGGCAAACTGGCTCCACGAGATCTGCGATCTTCGTTGTCATTGAAGTCGTTGGCATAATTTATGCCTTCGATCACATGAAGACATGAAAAATGTCGCCACAACTTGCCCGGACCGACGATGACGAGATCGATGCCTCAGCTCCATAGTTGAGCAGTCTTTGCCAAATGCGGCAGAACCAGTCCGAGGGAGCTGAAGAACTTGAGAGCGGAATGGTATACATGTATGTATGTTTGTAGAATGGGAATGGGTGGTTGAGGTGGTGGTCGGTTGCATCTTTGCCTGCATTCGGAATCAAGCATAAATTAAGTTGACATGCGAGTGTTTGTTGTACTCGTAGTTCCGCTCCATGGTGCGACTAGCCACCATTCGCTCACCTACCCGCACCAGGCAAACGCTCCTCCTGTGTCGTCTCTGTGTGTTCACCAAAACGACCAGCGTCAATTTAATGTGTGGACATAATTTTCCTGTCGCATTCAATATGAGATGCTTTGGTGCAGGCAAAAACAAAATACGAGAAGTAGAAACAACAAACATAAAAAACTTGCACGTGGATTGCATCACTGATGTGCACACAAGCACACATAAAGTGAGAGGAACGAGCCAAGAGCTACAAGAGATGCGGATGATGCCAAAGAGGGCATCGGGCCAAGAGTGTTGTGGTCCTCTCTGATGGACGCTGATGTTACCGATAATGGGCATGGCAATGTGCACACGTTATTTGAACATTTCGTTGAGTACTTTATGGGTCTGTACTTGAGTGATATAAGGGCAATGTCGTGTGCGAGTATAAGCCACAAAGAAAAACAACAATGGAGCAAAGAAATTAGTCTTCCTTTGGGTATATAAACCTTTGCAACGATAAGCTCTAAATGCTTGTATCAATGTGCTAAAAGATATTATCTATCGATAACTTGGACATCAATAGTCATATGTAAGTGATGGTAAAGGGTTGTATCCTTGGAATCTCATTACGATATCAGTAGTAAAGGTGTTAAAGGGTTCTGTTATTCCTTATTGGCAACACCCAAAATGAGCTGTTAATAGTGTTTGGAAATCTATATCGAAGTAAATAATCCTTTGAAATAATTTCAAAATTACTTAGTCAATGAATTTTGATTATCCCAAAGTTTGCTTTTAAGGCGTCTGATTAACAAAGTTGTATACATTTTCAGACTTTAGTTCATTCTGTCTTATCCCATTTGCATTCTTAATGCATCAGAGTTTGTGGTTTTTTGCATTGAGATCAAAATTCCATTGTTCCGCCGCAAAAGTTCTCGTAACCACTTACGCAAGTCGCCTCTCCCAAGCCTCTATACCCTTTTATATTTTTATACTTTGCAAAACTTTCAACTTGAACTCTATGCACAAGAAATACCTTAATAGTTTATTAATGATTTTGTTATTGTTGCTGTTGCTGTTGCCGTTGCTGTTGGTATCCTCTTAGAAGTTTATTATATGTAAGAGTAAGCGGCTCTAAAGAGAGGCCCTCCCAGTGAAAGAAGTTGTGCGGTAAAGTAAAGTATCTGAAACTATCAAAACAGCCAACACTTTCTTTTCACTGTTTTTTAAACCAATTATAAAAGTATTGCACTGCCAGGAAGGAGGTAGAAGTGGTAGAAATAAGGATTGAGGTGAAGGCGTTTTCCCTGGCAACACTTCCTGCCTTGCAGTTTTTGCCTTGGCGTCTATGAAGCCGTCATGTGGAAAAACACTTAATTACTTTAGAAGAGCTGGCATACAAAAGTGTAAAGTGCCCAGCCACGCCCATTTGCCCCGAATGCCATCCTGGCTCATAAACAGTTAACTAACTAAAAACTAAATGGGAGTATGGAAAATATAGGGAGAGGGGACCCAAAGCCATCAAAGGTTGCCCCATCCTGTTCAGTTCTGTTTCGTTCGGTTTCCCATGGAATGCCTGACGTGTAGTCGTATTTAAATTAGATTTGCCTGAAATCGTGCGTGATTGTCAGAGTCTAAGCAGAAGCAGAACTCTAGGCACAGGAAGAAAGTTGAGAATGAGTGTGTAGTGTGACATGGCATTGGATGGGGGTGGAAGTGGAGGGGTTTTCGTTTGGGTTTTGGGTTGACAAGAACCTGAGTAAACACCATTACCATTCTCAAGAATTTTAGCGTGTGTGTATACTCGAGAAAAACTTGCAAATTGGATTTTGGTCGTAGAACTTTGAGTGTTCAAGTTCTTTCCATCAAGGCTTATAGCTAAGTATGAGCATTTCTCTAGGCTTCACTCAGCCTTTAATTTAAATCATTTCAAAATTATTGTATACAATTCTTCATTTTTTTTTTTTTTAGGTCAATTAAAGTGAAGCCTTGTTCCCCCGTCACTCTGGCTCGTTGTTGGTCTTAATCAATTAAATAAAAGTCTGTGACAGCAAATTGTCTGAAGTGGCCTCCTAAAGAGAATGCAATAATGTTTTCTTTAAATAAATTGTTCTAGAGGGTAGGAAATGAATAATTTCGGTCAGTGTCAGAATAAATGATCATATAATTTTTGTAAAATTTGTCTTAATCAATTTTTTTTTTCTTTTTTTTTTTTTTGAGTTATGGGAACCAACATTTTACCACAGTTTAAAAAAAGAAATACATATATTTCTAGTGTCTTTAGTTTTGTTTCAAATGTATTCACCTTGAAATTGCCTTGTATCAGAGATGTAGCCATTATATGATTCTAAGAAAGAAGAAAATTATGATGTTGCAATTTTTATGAACATTAATACATGGGTTGAGCATCAGTCACAGTAAAACTAGATCTAGTGATCGGAAAATCTCTATACTAGAAGGCGCTAATATATGTACATTTTCTTAACTTTAAGGCAAGAAATGGAATTGTAAGCGAAACCTGTTAAATCTTTTATGATCACTGAAAAATTGATTCAATGTTTATTCGCTAATGAAGTTAAAGTAAATTGATAAAAATTTAATTTGAAAATTCTTAAAAAATTCTACAAAATTACTAAAATACTGTCTGAGGAAAATTTCCAGCCAATTCTCAAAACTCATGTATCAGTTTTCCTATTAAAAGTTAAAAAAAACTAAAATTTGGCCTACTTTTGTGATTTATACAAAATTATTATTTTATTATTATTATTTTTTATACCATTTCACAATATACTAAATTGCAATTTAATAGATGTCTTTTAGAAATCGATTAAAAAATGATCAAGATACCGCCCCATGGATAAATATTATCTTTGCAAATCTTTGACCGTTTTTCATTCATGTTCTAACATTAACATTAACCAGAGGGCCGGGGCTAACTTTGACCGCGTCAAAGTTTGTATACCCTTGCAACTTTTTTGGTAACTCTTTCCTTACCTATTAGCCATCAATGTGGAAGAACATTTTATCTAAAAAAGGCTTATGTTTGCGAAAGAATGGCCTACAATCATAGGAAATAACGAAGATATTGATCAAAGTCACTGTTTTCCACCGATCGTTCCTATGGGAGCTATATGATATAGTCATCTGATCTTGATCAAATTTGGCACAGTCGTTTATAAGCGTAATAAACTCTCTAATATTAAGTTTCATGATAATAACATAGAAAATAACGAAGTTATTGAGAAAAGTCACTGTTCGTGACTTTGGGGTTTGTATGGGAGCTATATGATATAGTGGTCCGATCCGGCTGAATCCGAGATATACAACGCCTGCAGTATATACAAGCCTAGGTGCAATTTCAGCTCTGTAGCTCTTTCGGTCTAGGAGGAGTTTGCGTTGATCCAGACGGACGGACGGACATGGCTAGTTGAACTCGTCTCGTCGTGCTGATCAAGAATATATATACTTTGTATGGTCGGAGATGCTTCGTTCTATGCGTTGCACACTTCTGACCAAAATTAATATACCCTTTTTGCAAAGGTATAAAACGTGATTGTGACCCCGAAAGTAATAGTTTTGATTTTTTGATCGCACTTAATGTAGATAGTTTATATAAAATTTGATCAATTTAAAACTGACTGTTTATGATAATGAAATTTTAGTTATATGCCAGCCAGCTCTTAGTATTCGTTGTCCGTTTTCGTAGAGTTGGTATATCGGCGTTTCCTTTTCAAAAAAAAATACCCACAAAGTGCCATAAGTTATCGATTCCATGACCAAAAAATTGTTTCTAAGAAATAATTAAATAGTTCCAATAATCGGTTACCCATAACATTGGATAGCGGAAACATAAATAATTGAGAAAATGCTAGGCAAACAATTAAAGCCAGTTTAACGCTTCTTGTTGCCCAGAGAAGACACCGCAGGATATGGCGAGACCGAGGTCCTTGCATAGATAATAAATGATGTCTTTGGCGGTGGGAGCTAAACTGTTTTGACTTTGTTAATAAATTGAAAAATTATGATAATGCCTCGAGAGAGTGGGAGCAGCGCAACGACAACTGTGTGGGCACATTAAATTAAACAAAAAAAAAAATGAACAAACAGGACTCGAAGGACTCACTGAGTTGCGTCGCGTTTCGGTGCTGTGTGTGTGTGCAATGCGCAACGCAACATTAAGCAGGCGACGTCCGTTGACTGCCAACTGGCTCAAAGGACATTAAGGCCAACGAGGCAATGATGATGCAACATATTCGCCAGGACTCCAAGACGCCGCAATTACAATATACCGTGTCCTCGTGTCCGCTGTCCTTGTGTGCGTATCCTGCCGGCGGCTTCACAGCAATAAAGTGTCACTATAAATAAATAATAACGCCCTTCGAAGGCCAAGCATGCTGTGCACACCGAAAAAATGTATATAGGTACATATATACGATATATTGAAAAATTGTAATTGTATCTCATAGATACAATTACAGAGCTCAAGCACGAGCACAAAAAGGGAGAGCGAGAGTAAAGAATGTGACACGTGACCGTCGCAATGCATCTCATCGCATCGCATAGCATCGAGTGCGAAAAGTCACCCACTACCAGCGGCGTCTCGCACTTAATGGACCAGAGTTCCGTAAAGCAAACAAAAGTAACGCTTGATTGCGGGCGGATCAGCAGCGGCCAGCAATGAAGGTTAATGTTAAAGGAAAGGGATGGGGTGGGGATGGGGATGGGGAAGGGCATCAGCGAGAACTCTACGCAAAAAGGGCAGCTACTATGCGTACGAGCCGTGGGCAAATGCAAACAAACACTTTTCACACACCCACCCACACACACACACACACATGCATAGATGAACCGGAAACGGCTAACGTGGCGCTCTGTAGATGAGCATGCGGTGCGTTTGCCCGTAGGGCAGGACAACGACAGGATGTGCTAAATGTAAAATGTTCAAAGTGAAACGAAACGCAAGTGTGAAGCTGCTAGCAGATGTCAAACATAGAGAAAGGGTTTGGCAATGGATTTCCTACAGTGTGCCAAGCAGCAAGGGTACGAATGGTCTGGGATTTAAGTGTGATTAAAGTTGTGGAGCAATCTGATTTATTTCTTCATATATATTCAAATTGATTTAAATGTCTAAAAAGGACGGACCAAGATGAACTGATATTCGTCCTGTGGAAAAGCCGATTTTTTCTATCGATCAATAGATTGCAAAATAAATTGTTAATATTACATTAAATAAATAAGCACCATAGTCAGAATAATCTACACTAATGAATATCCAAAGCATTCACCTCTTTAATGCAATATGACATGACCAAGGATATTCAGCCATGGGCTGAAGTGTTAACCATCTATCATAGTCCCAGTTAATCCTTTCATAATATGAACTAGGCTTATACTCATGACTGTTTGGCAACGCACCCTTTGCAATGCATTCAGTCATTAGAAGTTCCATTAACGAATCTTATTAACCACCACAATTGATTTATGATTGCAATCTAAGTATTCATATATCCCCAGGATGTCATGTGAACCCCATACAATTTTAATTCCCTTCACTCAAGGACTACTCCATGGTTGTTTCTTTCTCCTTCTTTCTCTCTTCATGGCTGGTTTTATCTTTATATCTCTGACTTTGTCTTGTGTCCTGTGTATGCCCGAGTGTAGAGCCAAGCATAATTTCAGGCGCAAAAGCACCCGGATCAACTTAAGTACATGCCGCAAACAGCGACACACAAGGACACACGCGTCCAAAGTCTCCATAAAGCAATATAATCTCTTTTTACAAGTACAACAAAAGCGACCAGCGGCTCAGGCTGTGCCATATGCTGCACCAGCTCCATCGCCGTCTTCCCCTCCGTTGCTCTGACTCTCTGCTGGAGTCGGTCGTCGAATTTATAGCCCCTGCAGTGCCGACAAACTGCGTCGAGTGCAACAAGCACACACATAGCGGTTGAGAAACTGAAGAAAACCAAAAAAAAAAAAAAAAAATGAGAAAAAAGAAATAAATTTATAACTCAAGCATAATGAACTCATATTTTATAACGTTTATTAACCCATTGATAACACTCCAAGTGCTTAACGGCAACTGGAATTTATGCGTCTGTCCGGGATAACTAACGGGGTTGCAAAGGCTTGGAGCACAACTCGCCTCGACCGCCAGAACGACAACTGGCTATCGAAAATCCTAAACTGCCGCCGGCCTTCGCTCGCACCACAACAAATGCCTTATGACAAATAAATGTCATATTAATGTCAGAAACCCACAAGCAAAATTGATTCGACTCGCACCATCGCCAACCACCACTGACACCAAGCAAGAGGACGCATTCAAATCTGCGGCTATCTCAAGTGCCCAAACGGAAAACGGAACAAAACGAAACAGTCTTGCTTGGCTTTTTTTTAGGGTTTTTTGGGGACCCTTCGCATCGAGATGGCAGCTGCTTGGTCTCTGGAAATGGTCACGAAATGGAATTTTTGCAACACGCACGAATGCTTTACATAGATTTCTAACACCGTGAGGGTCTATTTCTGCTCGTGATCATCCTGAACGAATAATATATTCCCATCACACATGTAATTCTACTTCGATTGTTCCAGTACAACTTAAATTGTTCCCACAATTCAGTCGGCAATCTTTGGTATTTACGAACGACTGAGCTGTTCTTAATAACTTTATAACATTTGAACACAAGAATTATAAGTACCTTAAGTTAAAATTCAAAACTTCAATTAAATCAAGTACTAAGCATTGCAAAAACAACTTATGCTAGAAGAGACTAAGTATAAACTAAGCCTTCTATAGGCTTTTATGTCATATATCGTCTATAACACAGTTGATCCGAGTGTCTTCTCCCTGTATTTGTTCAATCTCCAAAAGACATTTTCAACCTATGGCACATTCATATGTAAATAAGTATAGGAATATTTGATTGACTTTGTTCGTGACACGACCATGAAATTTTAATAACTGCTCATCACTAGTTTCAAATATAACTTCACATTTGATTTTCATGCATGTTAGTATGGCTTTGCGCTCTATTACGATAAAGACATGTTATGGGTCTAGGGATACAGCCATAAAAGTGTTTTGTGCCTAGCTTAGAAGTAACCTTAGAACAAATTGGCCACTAAGAAGTTATTAGCAGAGAAATTGCTGAATAAAAAGAGACAGTGTAAAGGGAAAATCAAACAACAATGCCAATTATCCGGTTATAAAACCTTTATATAGTTATCAATAACATTGTGAAGCGGCGGGATTAGCCAACAACTTGTGTGGCTTTCCAGCAGATTTTCTTAACAATAGACAATGGAAAATTGAGCTGACCGTTCACAATTTAGCAATTTCATGATAATTATATCTGTAAAATGAGCCTGAAATGCTTCTTGAAATGAAGTTGTCTTGGATTATCCAGGGGGAACCTAACAATAACGTTCGGCACCTGCCGAACCTATTCTAACAGCTTATGACTGTGATTCAGAGTAACTGGATTGAGTTGTGTGGTCCTTGATCCCTCCTTCATGCCAGACAAAAGGCAAAACAAACAAGCAACAGACAATAAATAAACCATTGAAAAGCATTTTCCTTCATACTCTTGTTGTTGTTGTATTTTCTTTTATTTTTACCCCCGATGTAGATTGGAACATGCGTTTTAAATTTGTCGCCTGCATAAATTTTCCTTCGGTTGATCCTTTTTTTTTTCTTCTTTCATATGTCCTCGCCCCGGTCTTGAGTGCGTGTTGTGCCTTACAAATTTTAGGCTAATGCCTGTTTCCTTTCCTTTCTCTTTTTTTTTCCAATATATTCAATATTGTGTAAACAAATAATGGCTGTAGGTGTCGTCTTACAATTTCCTCATCCTCCCCTCACCACTGCTCTCACAGGCATGCGATCAATTCTGGAAAAACAGCCTGTTGGATTCGGTTGACAGTTGCCAGCAGCTGTTTGGTTAGACGAGCCCATTATATCTGTCTGTGTTTATCTCTGGCAAAGACTAAGCACGTCGTAGAAATGCGGGTGAACTATTGACACAATTGTTTTTCGAGCGACCAATCGACCGACCCGCCGACCAACCAACCAAACCAACCTTTCTTTCATTTTTCCACTTTTCCTTTTTTCGACAAAAACAAAATACAAAAAAAAAATAGAATATTGCGCCGACATTCATTTGAGTCATTGTCTTTCGTCGTCTCTTGGGGCTATTTTTAATTATTTGTATTATGTTTCAGTTGTTTGCGTTAATGTCTAGTTGGGTTAGCTGCTCGTTAATTATATCACAATGAGCTCGACTCGATAATGTTTCAACTCTTGAGTTTTTCCAAATATTTGTTACATGGTGGTCTGTGTCGGTTTGCTTCAATCGGGGTAATGTCACATTACTATGCGCTGAGTGAGCCAGGGACGGGCATCTAATGTGGTTACTGTGTTAGGTCAATATGGTCAATCGGTGTTTTCCTTTTTCTGACTTTCACCTCATCATTATTCCCATTCAATTGAAATAAACAAAAACAGCTGCAAACTGTTTTCAGGCCCGTATGAAAGTGTAGGATTTCAACGTTTTTCATTTTTTGTAAATTGCAGTGAAATGTATATCGATCAGCAATCCTCACTCACAGGAAACCAAAATTACAGTTTGGAGAAAACAAAGTACGCCTTCTCAATTATGTTTGAAATATATCCTGCAGTGTTCATCAAAAAAATGTGTTTGCATTTTACAATTTTGTTTAAAAAAAAAGAAACCTAACGTTGCAGAATTTTAATTCAATTATCTTTTGAATAAATGTTTACAGTTTTACTCCATAAATTCACTTATTTTTACAAATTTTTTCTAATCTAGATATATGTCAAGTTTAAGTTAAGTTTTTTTGAGTTTGAAAATATAAAAATCTACAAAATTGCACAAACTTCTTTGAATTATATTTTATATACTTCTATTGAATATAGTTATTCAATGGGCAACCATATATGTACTTATTTCTATATTTATTATACTCTATGTATTATCTTTATTTACATATATATTATACATTTTCTTTGAATGCATTTACATTGATTAAACCTAACTTTATAGATTATATTGGTTGGAAGTCTTTTTCAATTTTGAAGCAGACTTTTAATTGAATTGTCATTATATACAGTGGCGGACACGAATTTAAGACGTTTTTTTTTTTTAAGTTCTGATTTTCTCGGTTCCTAAATAACTTAATGGAATAATTTCTTCTGTCTGTTTGTTGGTTACTGTGTTCAGATTACAAACCGTGAGAATGGTTTTCATAGTTTAATCCGTTTTTTTTACAGGTGCCTTTGAACAAAAAGAAGTCCGTTTTTTGGGGGGCATATATTTAGGACGTTTTTTACAAAATCTTAAATATTAAAAATAGACGTTTGAAATCCTCGAAGAAGTTGTAGATCTAACAAAAGTAACGTTAACTGCATACCACAAATTTGATTTAGCCACAACCTTCGATTTGGAGCCAATTGAAAATCGGAATTTTGTATGGAAATTTTCGGTCCTTTGGGCGAAGCTATTTTACAACACAAGTTTGTACTAAAGTACTTTTTTCCTTGAACTACGAGAGAGAGTGAATTGAATTTCCCGTCGAATGACATATTTTTCATTAAAATCGGATAAAAATTAGATAGTTTTTATCGCCTATTAACATGGCCAATCTAGAAGGGCAGTTTTGCAAAAAAATTTCCTTTATTGAATATATAAATAATGAAAGGAAGACTTAAACATAAGTATTGTGTACTTTGCATAGTCAATTGGAGTCAATTGCAATTATATATTAAGTCATTCTTAGTTAGTCTCAAAACCTACGCAAAAAAATATCAAAAAAGTTGGTGTAAAAACATTTTTTAAAGCTAATCATTTTATTATTATTACTATTATAAGTATAGGATAGTTGTAAACTATCAACCTAACTATATTTTGCAAGCACAGACAACTAAGGCCTTCGGCCTAGACGAACACTACATCCGTACACTAGCCTGGGATTCGAACCTGGGTCCTTCGTTGTTCAGTTGCCCAAATGACTGGGTCACTTAGACAACTCATTTACCGAGGACTGCATCTTATTATATTAATTTACTATATTTAAGACTAAAAGACTAAAATAAATAAAAAAAGATATTCCAGCCAATTAGTATTTAAGTAATAAAGCTTGTCAGAAATCCAAATATTTTAATTCTGGTTAAATACAAGAAATTTTAAATTGAAACCTCTTTAAGATATTTTTTTAAGGTTTATCTGTTTAATTAACGATTTCTCTGCAGAACTCAAAATAAATTGTCAGAAAATGTCAACAAATTCAGAAAAACAAAAAAATGTCTACCCTAATCAACTTAATTGATTTTCCTATCCCAGCATTTTCAGAAAAATCTTCCCAGTGACTTGCTACCAACCCGCTTGCTTCCTTTTTTTGTTGCAAATCCATCTTCATATTTAGAGGCAAAGCCAAAAATCACAGTTAATACCTTTGGAAAATTCATTTTTGCAACTCGCAAGGAATATATATTACGCTTTATTATCAGATAATTTCATTATTTAACCAGAAACATAATCAAATGTGTTATATTCATCACATCTACATACATACACACACACACACATTAATGCACAATTAATTTCATAAGCTCATAAAAACGTGCAGAGAAGAATAACAGAAAAAAATTGAAAAAAAAAAAAGGAGAAACCCAAAAAAATCAGATAAAGGAGCATAAATACATAGATGAGGGAAACGTTATAGGATGACTTAAAGTAGGGTGGTTGGAGTGGGGCGGGATGAGGAGGATTGAGTAGCAAAAAACCGAAGAGAAATTATATATAATCCCGACTGCGCAATCAGCGTGTAAATTATAAGGCGGGCACAACAGAGGCCGTGCCAAAGTACCGCAAAACTTCCAAGCGGTTGAGAAAATAAAGTAATGCGAAATAATCCTTGGGTTGTTATCACACATACACACACACCACCGGCAAGCACCACCACCACATACCACACACACACACAGATACAAAGGCACAGATACATACATACATGCAGAGGCGACACGGCATTCGCGTGGTCTAAAACTGGAAAATGCAAAGTATTGTATGTAACAAGCCAGACGACCATCATGTCATGGGGACAGGATATTTACACAACGGCAATATTTGCTTCGTGGGTGTCTGTGGCTGAGTCAGTATGGAAAAAAGGATATGAATATATATATACTTATGTATGTATATCATGCATTCTAAAGAGTGTAATATAAGAGATTGATTACGCAGCCACATTACAAGGCAATTTTGATCTTAGATAGTCCTTACTCAGCTACGCACTTTAAGTCCAACTACAGTAGATACCGGCTAAAACGAGTTTAGCTACATTGCTTTTAATGATGTAGACAATAAAGTCTGATTGAATTTCATTAAAACTAGGAGAATGCCATGTAGTTTGTAATGATAAATCTGTAAGAACTGTATTACTTGTTGCATACTTTAAGGGTAAAATTTACTTAGTTTATATTCCGAAATTTGCCAAAAATAACTTCGATTCAGTTTCTTCAATATATCATATATTGTTTTTTATACATTTATTTTGTTAATATTTGTTTAATTGAGGATAAGTCATATCGATTTGAATCATATTTATAGCATAAAGTAAGATTATAGCCATACTTTGAAATGCCAGCCGATGATTGAAGATAAAGACATTAAAAACATGGATCTGTGTGTTCTGATACGACAGATGTAGGGCAAACAGCTCATTCTGAAAACTTATTCAAATTAGCGAGTAACTTATATTATTCATTTCTATACTCACACTTCGCTCAACCAGAGGCGTTTGTCTCGATGGTCGCCGTAACATAATTCTGATATGCTGAAGCATATTATTCATGATATGTGACAAGTAATAGACCACAAACGATTCCAACATTGCCAGTGTATAAACAATTATGACATACATCATCATTCTCACAGAATCAACCTTAATGCGAATTAATACAAATGTCATCAGGATTCCATTAAAAATATTACGAATAAGAATTCCAAAGAAAATATATTTAAACACCATAGATATCCCTCGAACTGTGGAAATTAGCCGTAGATATTTTCTCTGCAATATTTGAAGTTCTTTCAGCTGTTCACTCTCTGTCATTGGCATTGGTTTGGATAAGATATAGTTTAGCTGATCCTGAAGCAAGCAACAACATTGACAGATCAATCCCATTAAACAAAAGACCAGAGTTTCTGTCGAAAACACGACTAGGCTGGTAATGTACCATAAAATTGATGGCACAAGTAGATAAGCGATCATTAGTAAGCCGAGATGTGAGCCAAATCGGAAAGCTAGCATCCATACTAAATGTCGTCCATGAAAATTCGCCTTTGGTGCAAATTGATAATTGTTGTGGCTTACGTCTTCCATTTGTAGCAAGTCTTTAAACATAATGTAGATTTTATACTGCCAGCGATACGTAGAACCCACACAAGTCAGCAATGAGGCAATTTGCATAATTTCAATTATGTAACCACCTTGGGTAATTAAATCGGCAACATTTAGATTTAGTACCAATCGTTTTTGCAAATCGCTGACCAAAAAGATTGTCACAATTAACATTAAACAATGATGAATTCTTTTGTAAATCCTAAGAACTTGTAATGTTTCGAGTTTACATGTTTTGGTATTAAAATAATATGACATAAGTCCATTAAAGAGAAACAAATAACTTAGCCAAGCGTACGTGCGATTCCTTTTTGTTAATACCATGACTAAACATCAAGAAGTACCAATTGCTTTTAATATTCACATAATTAGTAAAAAATATACTATAAAAATTATCTCCTCAATTCCATAGGGTAAAAGCGTATATAAGCGGAAAAATGCATATTCGATAGCACTAGATAAGGTAGTATTCAATAACCAAGTTAACCGAGTCACACTCGTCTGTATGAACACCTAGTTTCAAACCATTGAATGACGAATTATAGATATATATTTAGTACAAAGCCATTTAAATACAAATTCAAATAACTATGTTGTAATTTAAATTGTATTTTCCTATTTGGCGCAGGGTATAATAAAGTCTGTTCGACTTAAGTGTGTTTACTTCACTTTTTAATTAACTAAAAGCATTGGGTTTTGCAATCCTAATTAATCATTTAGATGAAATTTCAAATACCTAGTGATAGTGCTTAAAAATAAAAAGTTGAATGTGAGAGAGGCCGCAATTGAAAAGAGTTCTAATGCGATTTAAGCTCTTTTGGGACTTGGACAATAAAAATGCAGACAATTTTGAATGAATCTAAATTTAATTGAAAGCAATTACACAAGTCTTACGATAAATTATAATATTAAATTTAGACTTTAAATAGATGTTTATCCTAGAGTTGGATGCCATTTCCTTATTTCCATGCATCTCAATGCAAAACCCGATTAAAATAAAAAGGGAGGACGGACTATTTTAAGCAATTTTTTAAAAAATGAACTTTTTTTTTAAAATGAATTGAAGTTAATGAGCTATTAAAAACCAAGTTATAAGGAAATTTGATCATAAATTAAATGAATTCTTCTAAAAATTAAAAAATTTTTGCCTCTAGTGGGGTAAAGCTGCCCTTCCCAGGTCACCCATGACCACGCCCTTATCTCCAGGTAAGACTTTCGCAATGTTTTTAGAAATGATAGAAATTTCAGGACAGTGACTATCTTATATGTACATTAATATGTCATAAGGAGGCGCCTCCGAACCGTTAAGTTTGATCAGTCTAAATTTCCAATTGAGATACGCCACTAAAGTTTATTTTTAGTTTTGGCCCCACCATCGTAATTCAAAAATGAATTTAATTAGTTAACTGATGTGCTAGAACTTTCTTTGCTAATTTCACATTTCATCCTTTATCTACAAATCTAAGAACATAACTTAAATTGAAACCGAAAGCACATTATGGTTATTTTCCCACTACACTTAATGAATTAAAACTAGTTCTAGTTCAAATGGTAGTATATACGAATTGAAATTTTACTTATATTAGTGGTCGCCTAAGGTAGTCATGCTGTCGCTTAAAAGGAATTTAGTATATACTTGGATTACCTACTTCTTTGTCTTCAATGGATGTATTTCGTTTTATTACAATTCGAAAACAAGTACTCTGAGGAGACCACGTCTATTAAAATACTATCAAATAACACGTCATCTTGCAATGTATCTGTTTTTAACTAATCGAGTAATATATATAATACAAGAAATTGTCAGTATTGGAACGCATTTAAAATCACTAAATTTGAGCATATATTCAACAGTACTCAGTGTTTCGGTAACGACGTCTTTTTGGTGCATATCTCGTTGGCAGACTAAAATCTTCACAATGTTCCACCAACTCCTCAGATTGGAGAAACAAAACGTTGATAAAGGTTACTTTGCATCGAGGAAACAGCAAAGACGTTTGACACGGTTACTATATGTCAAAGTGATGGCATATCTTGGTCTGGCTGTGTGCCGTTTTCTTCTTTATTATAACTATTTTGGCCTACACATTTATGTCATGTGGTGGTTGTGCTTTGGAATGATAAATGCCATACAGACTTTAGTGTTCTGTCTCATGGGATTGATCTGTCAATGTAGCTGCTCACTTCAAGCGGGCTTAGAACAAGTCCTAGAAAGGTCAGAACTAGACCGAATGACCGATCAACTTGAAAAACTAATATGGATAAAGAAAAAGCATCAATTTTTGATTAACCTAGTCCAACAACTAATTTTCATTTTTAAATACGTCCTTTTTTGTTTTCTTCTGAGTATTGTTTGGAACGACATACTATGGATATTTGTGGCAATAAGGATTTTAAGCGAACCAGTTAAAACTATTTTCATTATTACAATCGTTTTTGAAATCATTGATTCATTGACTATATTTACCATGTCCGACACGATGAACTGTATGCTTCAGCATACCAGGACTATACTGCATCAATCTTCAATACAAGATCAAGTTGTCGATCGATATGTGAGTATTTGAAATTGTTTGAAACTAAAGTTCAAAATTAAATTTAAACATTTTTCAGACTGAACTATTTGCTCTACATTTGTCGTACCAGAATACGGAGATCCGCCTTTTTGGAACTTTCGCACTAAACCATCGCTTAATCTTTTTAAGTGCAGCTGCTGTTGTCCTTCATGTTTTATATATGATTCAATGCGATATGACTTAAAATTTGTTTAATAGTTAATTTAAAATTGATCGTCCTTTTATTTTCTTTATTCTTAAAAGCTACATAATAAATAATATAATATGTAGGAATGTTCTCAATTAAGATTCCAAATGAAATCTATTCTTGCCTTTGACTCTAAATGTAATTTCAATTGGTTTTTTTCTTAGTTCTAATAAAAAGCAATCGCCAATTTATTTATTAATACATTTACTTTACACAATCCAACCATTTTCTTTTCTTTAATATTTTTATTGTTGAGAACAATAAATATATAATAAAAATAAATGTTCATATTAAGAATGCAATCATAGAATTGTGTGCACTCGAAATGAAATAGATCTGTTATCATTTCCGAATATTTCTAATCCAAATGCCTTTAATGTAAGCTGACATTAGACTTGTACTGTCCTTTGCAAAGAATGAATCAGAAAAAAAAACTTTTAGGGGCTAATTTCCCCGATTTCACTGCCTATGCATAGGAATAAGTGGTCGAAAAAAAGTGACTTTTATAAATAATTTCGGAATTTTCTTTTTTTCTTACCTGTTTATTTTTATACCATACACCCATAGGATGAAATGGAAATTAAAGTGGCCAAAATGTATGTAATAGGCAGAAGGAAGCTTCTCCGGCCCTATAAAGTATATATATTCTTGATCAGGATCAACAGCCGAGTCGATCTAGCCATGTCCGTCTGTATGAACACGCAGATCTCGGAAGCTATAAGAGCTAGAGCCACCAAATTTGGTATGAATACTCGTGTATTATGTAAATGTATAGAGTTAATTGGAATTTCGGCCACGCCCCCTTACGCCCCCAGGAATCACATAAAACTGTTTTTCTTTAAAAGTATGACAGCTAGAGACATCAAATTTGGTTTATAAGCTCGTTTACTTAGCGTGCAGAAACTAATTGTTTAAATTTTTGGCCACGCCCCTTCCGCCCTCGGAATTTACAAAAAACTGATTTCCTTAAAAACTTTGACAGCTACCGGCATTCAATTTGGTATGCAGACTAGCTTAATAGACGCGCAGATATTGTCTATTTAAACATTTTGCCACGCCCACTTCCGCCTCCATAATTTCCTCCTGTAGTTTTTTGACTATCACAATCAAATTCGGCAGACTAATTAATCTTATCTATTTCTACCAACCTACCAAGTTTTATTGAAATCGGACTAGAAACATGCAAAATATGCGTATGAACGTATTTCACTAAGCGGTCCACAAGGCCAGAATTGGCCGTTGGCTAGTGGCGGCGCTAGAGTTCTCGTGTGTTTGTAGAGTGAGCGAGATAGCACATAGTATGAACCATGTAAAAACAATAAACATACATTTATGTATTTTTCGAAATTTAAAAAAATTTGTTTCACCTGGTGTATGGTATACCCAAGTCGACGAGTCGACTTACTTACTTCATTTTTTTTTTATTTTTAACAAATTACACAATTATAATAATAAAGAGTGTTTTAATTGATCCGATTAAGATGTGTATTGCAGCGAATATCCGCAGTATGTAATTTTAAATAGTACTTTTTTTTTTTTTTTAAACTGTTAACCAATTTAAGTCATATCGCATTGAATCATATATAAAACATGTAGGACAACAGCAGATGCAGTTAAAAAGATTAAACGATGGTTTAATGCGAATGTTCCAAAAAGGCGGATCTCCGTATTCTGGTACGACAAATGTAGAGCAAATAGTTCAGTCTGAAAAATGTTTAAATTTAATTTTGAACTTTAGTTTCAAACAATTTCAAATACTCACATATCGATCGACAACTTGATCTTGTATTGAAGATTGATGCAGTATAGTCCTGGTATGCTGAAGCATACAGTTCATCGTGTCGGACATGGTAAATATAGTCAATGAATCAATGATTTCAAAAACGATTGTAATAATGAAAATAGTTTTAACTGGTTCGCTTAAAATCCTTATTGCCACAAATATCCATAGTATGTCGTTCCAAACAATACTCAGAAGAAAACAAAAAAGGACGTATTTAAAAATGAAAATTAGTTGTTGGACTAGGTTAATCAAAAATTGATGCTTTTTCTTTATCCATATTAGTTTTTCAAGTTGATCGGTCATTCGGTCTAGTTCTGACCTTTCTAGGACTTGTTCTAAGCCCGCTTGAAGAGAGCTGCAACATTGACAGATCAATGCCATGAGGCAAAACACGACAGTTTGTGTTGAACTTATCATGCAGTAGGAGGAATACCATACGAAAAAAATATGGGGATTAAACAAATAACTTAGAAGTAAACGGCTGACAATCATTCCGAAGTATGCCATCACTTTGACACATATCAATCGTCGCAAATTTCTCTGAAGATTGATCGATGATAAGTAACCTTTATCATAGTTTTGTTTTTCCAATCTGAGTAGTTGATGGAACATCATATATATCTTGTTCTGCCAGCGACATACACACCAGAGGGAGCTCAATGCCGTAAGAACAAATATTACAAAATATATGTGCATATTAACTAGTTTTAGTTTGGGAATCGTTTTAGTAGCTTGGAACGCATGTGCGAAGAAAATAATGAAAGGAATGTACATTGTAAAATGATGTGCTACTTTGTAGAGTTTTAATTTCCGTGGTCTCTCCAAAGTTTCCGTTTTTGAATTCCAATAAAACGAAGTACTACCACTAAAGACAAAAAAGTAACTAAGCCAAGCGTACACAGAATTTCTCGCCGATATTGCCATGACTGCAGTTAGTTTAAACTAATATTAAGAAACAAGTTCCTACCTACATAGGTACCCACTTGAAATTTATTAACTAATTACATTAGGGTTTGCAGGTGTTATGGCACTTAAAAAAATATAGATTAAGCCATGAGAGATGATGATTTTCTTTGAATTGCATGCAAGTTGTTATATTTTAGTTGTGCTATCATGTGTTTAGATTAAATTTATGGTAACTTACATATGTAGATAATTTAAGTTATTTGATTACTTACCTTAAACTATGCGCAAAAAAACCTCTCTTGGATTACATTATTTTTTTTTATTTGTGGGAAATCGAAAATTGAAATTTGGTTATTGACAAAATTTGTAAATATTTACAACATTTAAAGTCAATTTCTTAATTGATTTGATATTTGAAAATACAATATATAAACTCTCTGAATTAGCATCATGTATCTACTTCATGATGATAAAAAAATTGATTTTATTAGTATATAAAATTTACTTAAATATATTAATCTTTTAATTGGCCGAAGGCATTTCTTTTGATATTGTATCCTTACAGATAGAAACCATCGTAAGAAGACACAAAGTGCAGCAATTCAAAATGTTTCAAAATCGAAATATCAATATGATATCGTGATATAAAAACCAGATTTTTATACCATAGTGCCTTCAATTAAAGTTAGCCGATATATGTATAAAAAATTATTCACTTTAAAATATTTAAAAACTTTTAATGAAATTTGTATTACTTGTTGCAAGGGGAAGCATCGCAGAGGCGATGAAAAGCCGCATTGTTATCAATTTTGCTTGGTAGGGAAAAACAGTTACACACACATACACACATATACACATACAAAGGGACAGCCGCCCACAGAATCACACACAAAAAGGTAAGCCATTCTTTTTTTTGGGTGGTGTTGTGTTTTTGTTGTCACCCGTTTTATAGCTTTATAGTTTATGTTATGAGCCATTTTTTAATTTATGCACAATTTTCAGGCTCTCCCAGCCCAAACAAGAAATAGGTCGTTGTCACTAAATAGTGAGGCTAACACAGACAATTGGCCAAAGCAGGGAAAGGTATAGAAAAAAATCTCGGGATTGGAATGAACCAGGGAGAGTGAGAAAAAAAGGTTGCTTAAAATCCGATTAAGTGTTGCGTGCAACAATTTGTGACCCTTGGGCATAAATGGGATTAACGCTTCAATGGGAATTCATTTAAAAACTCAATTCAACTGAAGCGGGCCCAGAGAGGAACAACACCATGAATCCTTCTACTCTCCTCATCACGTCTCATTCATTCTTCGTTCGACTACAATTTTTTCCAATCAATTGTTCACTCACAAGGTTTTGAATTACATGATGTCTGAAATTCGAGCATGAGTAATTCTTCAACACGAACCAGATCCATGAGATACCATGCACGGGGAGGGTTGAAGACTCTGGTGCGCAAAAATCTCTTCATAATTCGTGGAAGTAACATGTTAATTGAGTTATCAATAGAGAAAAAGAGACCGAGATAGCGCACACCTCCAAAAAAGGTTCGTCTTTGGGTTTGTTTTTTCATTAAAGCTACAAAGGTTGTATTTTTCCTTCGTTGAGTGTTGTTTTCCGGCCAAAAAGAAACCTGGACAAATTTGATAGCATCGCTGGGATTGAATTACACCCGAAATCTGTATATCAAGGGATGACAGCTGTATGTGGCTGATAATTTCTGATTGATTTATTATCACAAGTAGTTAAATAGTACAACAGAACGTCTTACAATAAAACTGACGAGATCTAAACGAAGCTGTTAGAATTAACTCAATTTGTTATGGACATTTTTTTATGGGCAAATGTTTTACAATTCATTTGAAACCCTTCGTCATGTCTGATATATGAGACAGGACTCAAAAAATTCATTTCAAAGGAACTTTTTCAGTTTCATTTCACAAGTCTGTCTACTTCTTATGGCTGCTGCACTCATAAAATTGAAGAGAATAATTGACTGCTTTTATGATTGTGTAAATTTTTATTTAAACATTTCACAAGTCTATCCTGACATATTTAATGATCTGTTTTTTTTTGGCCAAGTTTTGTCATTTTGTTTTAAATTTGTGTAAATAAACTTGTGATAAGGTAGATCGATCTTCATCGTCGAAGAGTTAGTAAATATTGCTATAAAAAATTAAATTTTATAACTAATAGATTTATATTTTGTTAGATTATATTAAGTATTATAAAAGTAAATTGATTATTGATTGATTTAATAATGTTTTCTTCACATGAGGTAGAGAAGAATTGTTTAAAAAAAATAAAATCCAATTTCAATTATTTTCATTTAATACGATAAACTGGGAATACATAAATTTCCATATATAAACTCACTTGGCTACATTTCAATTTCCGTGCCATTCTGCAGAGGTATATATTCTCATATGGACATGGAAACACAGGTGGTGCAGCACTTACAACAACAACAATAATAACAACTCTCGTATTTGGGAACTGCCAACTTGTTTATTATTTTGGCACTTGAACTAACTTCAAGTTGGCCGACAACAGACAGCAAAAGCAAATAACAAATAGTAATAATACTCGTATTACTTGCCCATAACGTGCAATTTAATTAAATTTTGTTCTCTTTTTGTTTTTTGTATTCTGTTGGCCAAAGCTAGTTTAATTTCAGTTCAGTTCCAGTTCGGTTTAGTTCAGTTGAGGTTCGTTACGTGCCTAGGAGATAGGCAGGCGGCAGCTATAGACTTACATATGTGCACATACCTGAATGGGTCCTCTCTACGTTACCAACTTCGTCTACGGCATTCACATCGCACTCGTCCTGGTCGTCGTCGTCGACGTCGTTGTCGTCTGGCGACATATGCGCCGCATAAATTAAACACTCCAAAAACTGCAAGAACGTCCGCACAACATACACGTACTCTGCATGGGTGTGTGTTTGTGTGTGTGTGTGTGTGGGGGTTGTGTGGGTACGTTTCACATTGGACTCGTCGGGGGCATCAAACACCTGCCTCGTAGTGGCTTTTGGGCCATAAAAGAGTCTTTCTCTCACTCAGCATTGCTCATTAGTTCTTTCTCCAATATGAAGGGGGACTTCTTGAGACATTTTAGCATACATATATGTTACATATAAATGTCTAGCTCTATGTACATGTTTCTACATTTACACGTTTTTCATTTGCCATTTCCATTATTGATTTAAATTCAATTTTTTTATATATATTTTTACCTTTCGAACATTATTCATTATATTGCCAACTAGACAGTTTTGCCTATGCGTAGTTAATCATTTATATATATGCGCTTTTTTTCAAAGCAGTTTAAAGTCATATATCTACTTAGTTTCTACGAATGTCTCAGTGGGACACTCTCTGTGTATGAGGATATAGACAAAATTGCAATTGTTTTGTAACTTGGAGAATAAATAAAGTATGATACTTGGAACCTCAGGGTTTCTTTTTAAAGACTATTTTTTGGATAGGTAAGAAATCAATAAAACGTCATTTGTAGGTTTTATTCAAAAGCTTGTTTTATTGATACTAATATTCGAATTGAATTAGTTTGTTTTTATATGATAGGTAAATAGTAAGAAACCATAGAAATAAGTTTGCTTGTTGGTAAAGTTGGTAAAGTATATGTATATAAATTAACCATAACAAATATTTTGTAATTAGTTGAACATTCTTGTAGTATTTCAGATAGTGATAAACCAGTTTTAAGTACTTCGTAATATGAATGATGAACAGGTATTATGGAGACATGTCCGCAATATTCTATGATGATAATTATCATCTATTATAATGGATATAAGTTGATAATGTGAAACAAATATGAAGGAACTCTAACATTGTTTTCTACAAATATGAAACTTATCTTAATCCAAATTTAACTTTTAATGCAAATGCTTTGAAGCAATCAGCCTGACATTCGAATGAACAAAGTTAGAAATAATTCATTACGCAAATAAATTCGAAATTTTGATTTACTGCCAAGTTTTTAGGGAATTTGCATTAATTGATATCAATCTCAAGAGTATAGAAACTTCGAATGCAATTGACCTTATGTATTTTTTGCGTTTCATCTCCTTTTTTTTTTTTTTGTAGCTCACGTCCGTTTCATTTTTGCAATGCAAGGTGTCAGTCCGGTTTGCCATCCTCTTTGGTTGCCATAAACTTTGAGCAAAAGATATATGTATGTGTATCTACATACATACATACATATATATATGTATTTATTTTTTGATGAAAAAATTGAAATTCCTAGTCTCTGGCTGTCTCTCTCTCTGGTCGTGCTCGAAAAGTCATGCTCATTGGACTGTGCTCCTGACTTGGATTCTTGGACTTGGAGCAGCAGGCACAAAGTTTATCAATAAAATGCTGTGGCATACAAAAGTACACGAGTTATTTCTTCTTTTCTTTATTATGACTTTTTCTCCATTTTCAATTTTTTTTTTCTTTTCCACTTCTCTTTTTTTGTGCATAGATGGATAAACAGATAAATGGTTCGAGGTAGTAGAATCACGTTATACTTGACTTTTATCTATAGAAGACAAAGTTCCATTTTTTTCATTTCTTCTCTTTTTTTTTGCTTTTCTTTGAATATTGAATGGAAATATTTGTGCAATTTTGTGGTTTGGAATAAGAATACATAGTGAATCAATTCGAATTTAGGTCAACCAACCTGTGTCACCAAAGTTTGAATTTGGAATGTGGAAACTAACTTCCGCTTTGTAGTTATTTCAGTCAGATTATTTTATAGAAATACTGACAGTTTTATGTATTTTTTGTTGTTTAAATTTATAATTTACATGTAAAAAGAGGATAAAATTTTAATACTTATAGCAATCAAATTCTACTGACTGACTATTCATTTCCTTTTAATTGGAATGTCTCAAATTTTCAAGAAATGTTAGTTTTTTTTCAGAACATGACCGACAAAGCCTCAGATAAAGAGCCTTATAAGATCCTGCGTGTCATCCTTAAGAACAAACACCGTTGGTGTTCTGACCATTCTTTGGCTGTTCAGTATTCTCAGCTTGGTCACCATTATCTAGTTATGTCCCTAATGATTATAGTATAATCCCGTAGTGAGCACACAATGTGAAAATTATTTGACCAGGTCACGTTCTTGGACTATATTGTGAGCATAAGAAAACAATTTCTCATTGTGAATAATGGTCCTGGGACACTTCTGCTCAAGGTCATATAATTTCATTTCTTTTATTTAACATATATTTTCATTTTCTATAATAGCCTTTGATTTTGAAATTTCCAGAAAATACTTACATGCTCTGTTCAACAGAAAGAACAAAACAAAAAATAAAAACCTTCTACCTACAAATATTAGTTACTGGGACTACATTTAGACTGTATTTATGTTTAAATTAAAGAAAGGACTTATTACTCAATCAAGTATTACACTCTCCGAGATCTATGTTATCAAAAAGTCAAACGGACCGGATCCTGATAAAGAATTTAGACCGCTTATGAGGTTTGTAAATGCTTTCTTTTGCCTGTTACAAACATTTTGTCGACATTATCATACCATCTTCTTCTTTCTTTTCGGGTTTGTTTGGTGTCAAGTAACTTACTTAATAACTTGTACTATTCGATAATATACTTTAAGCATAAACTAATACAAACAAATAACAGACAACCACTCCAAATTTTGGTAATTTCAATCAAGAATCCATATCCATCCAAAAAATCCATATGTATATTTCTATATACTTTGTTATTACTTGCAATGCTTATTAGTCGCCTTTAATATAATCGGATTTGGTAAATCGTACCCAATATTTATGGCAAAAAAAAAAAAAAAAAAACACGTAATCAGCTTGAAAATTGAAGACCGTATGAGAATAAGCAGAAAGCAGTTATGCTAGTGCACCAAACCAAAAACCATAGATACGATACAATACGATACGAGTAGAAGCAAAATTTGCAGAGTTCGAGACACAGGAGGCATCATTAATCTTCAACCACATTCAATAATCATGCATATATAGAGACTAGAAGCAAAGCGCCAGATGGAGATGGGAAGTGGGGAAATGGGTGTGGTAGTGGGAGAGTGAGCCAGAGACACAGTACACATACCAGGCGAGATGCCAGGCAAGTTGGGCGAGTGGCACTTAGACCCTCCCGATATGCCAAGCCAGAACCAGAGTAGTCGAAGACCGAGTATGAGAAGAAGGGACATTGAGGGGGGAGGCAAAATGAGAAAAAAAAAAAAGAAAAGCAATACATACATAGACACTGGTGAGCCGAGCGACGCTTTAAATTATGCCAATGATTTGTTGCATAAAACCAAGTGGCAAGTGGCAATATGGCAATGTTGTAGCAGCAGCAGCAGCAACAGCAAAAGCGGATAGCCAAAAATGAAAGCCGAAGCCGACAAATTGTGCAACTGCACAGCGCCAGAACTAGAGCCAAGTCAAGTGGAGGCAAACTTCTTTTTTATCCCACTATCGCTCTTCTCACTCTTTGCTTGAACTGATTTTGGCAGCAAGTGGCATGGCCACATTTGTCGGTTGAATGCATTCACACACACACACACTCACACACACAGAGAGAGACAAAGACGCCTCCATTTTGCCTCAGCCAGCCTCTTGTTTAGACTCTGCATAATTTTTATTCGATGCCTTGGCAACTCGCCTTTTGTATTGCCAGCTGCCAGAGTCCATCCACATAGACATTCACATCCTACATACTATCTTTCATGCATGCATATGTACATGTGTGGAGGCAGTCGCTCTGGCACTGCATCGCATTGACAATGGCAAATGATTAAGTTGCTTATTCGACAAATTGATGTAGCATTTGTGAGACAAAAGCAGAGGATGCTTTTGCTTGGCCAGGCTAAAGGCTTTCAGCAATCGATGAAACACGAAAATACCTACTCAAATCGGATATCGTGTAATCAATACAGAAATGTTGCATGAAATTGTAAAAATTTCAAAATATTCCAACTCTAAATCCATTTTTTCCAACAATTTTTCAGACTCCTTAACTTAAAGCCAAAGCATAAATGACTTTAAAATAGCTTGAAATTTTAAGCAGAAATCTTAAGGATAAAGTCATCTATAGCCCAAATTTAAAAGTATTACCTATCAATACTTTCGTTGACATCATATCACAGACCCACTTACATATGCCTGAATTGGGCTTGGGTTGAATTTGTTTTATTAGGAATATATCGGTTTCCATATTCGCCTTCCATATGCTTGCATTGAGTGTTTTATTAGCCTTGATTTCAAATTTTTTATATGTACGGCTGCTCTTGACTTCTTGGTTAGAAGGAAGTTGGGTAGATGGGTTGTTAGGTAAGGCAACACTTGAAACAATTAATCACACGTTGGACTGTGGGGCGTGAGTTGTCCGGTGGTTGTTGTTGCCCTTGTTGTTTTGCTGCTACAATGTGTGGCATATGTGGGAATTTTTCAGGAAGTTTTGCCATTCGCAAACAAAAACAACAAACACAACACACAAAAAAAGAGTGGTAAAAGCCGAAAAACAGTTTGAGATGAATAATGACAATTGGCAAAAAGTCAATGGCAAAGTCAAAGGCGCAAAACGGCAACACGACAAACGGTCGTTGAAAATGATAAATGAATGCAGGTGCCGCGCCAGGCAATAAGGAATATCCAGTTGTAAGAAGGCTAATCGATAGGCAAGGTTCTCCCCGAAAACAACAAAAAGAAAGAAGATAAAAAAAAACTTTTAATGAATTTTCAAAAGGCGTGATAATCAAAAGCCATGTCGCAAAGAAAAAGAGACTTTGATGTCTATATACACTCACAGTCTCGGATGTTAGCGAATTTTCCAAATGGTATGACATATATATGAAAAATATATTAAGGTGGATAAGGCTTTGGATAAAAGCTACATACATCAACAAGTTTAAGATAAAAATGTTGCCTAAAGTAAAAATTTGGTGCAAGTTTTTTTCCCTTTCAAATTAAACTACATTATAAAAGTCAATCAAAGAAATTGATGAGCTATAGAGAATCCATAATTCGGGGCGTTAAAATTAGCTGTCGGGGATCTGTTCACTTCAAACGGTAGATTCGTTTGGTAATTTAATAAAACTTTGCGACAAATGAAGCAGCCAGCCGCCATTTGGTGTTGCTTGTGGAAGTTGGAATTGGTCTTGGAGTTGGAGTTGGAGTTTGAAAGTCTTAGACGTAACTTCAATCGACAGTCATCGGTTTGGCAGGAGAGTGAAGGCAATGAAGCGATGGCTTGCAAATGAAAATGATTTCCTTCCATGTCATTATTATGTACTTTTTTCTTTCAGTTTATCTCTTTTTTTTTTTTTTTTTTTGTTGGTTGTTGTGTTGTCGCGACTGTTTTCACTTTTCTTCTGCTACTGCGACAGTCCCACAGAGAGATGAAGAAAAAAAGGGCAAATGATGGTCGCGTCTCCTTCATCTTCACTTCTCCGTCCCTAAGACCATCTACGGCGTTTGTCTGCGTTGTATGCTTTCCGTTTCCGCTTCCTTAGCTTTGGCGTTTGTTGCTTCTCGCTATATCCCTGCCGATTCTTTCTTTTTTTTTTTGGCTTTCTTTCTTTTCTCTCGTATTTTTTTTTTGGCGAGCAATTTCAAGAATTTTTCACATAAAAAATAATAAGAAAAGTTGTATGCTAATGTTGTGCTTCGTTCAGCTGCTGCGTGTTTTGTGTATTGAAAGGAAAGCGCACCAACGACGATGAAAAAAGAAAAGAAAAAGAAATTGAAAAACAATTTTTGCATTTGGCATTTTCTCAGCATGGTAAATGCGAGAGCACAAAAACCCCACAAGGAGTAAGAGAAACAGAGAGAAAGTGTGTGACTTAAGAGCATAAAATAAGCAGCTAAAGTTTAATCTTAAAAGTTGATTATATGCATTCTTAAAGTGAAAAGAATCGCAGTGGAAAATTTGTGTTTATTTTAGTTTTGCTAAAGCTAACAACAAAGTTTTTAATTTATATATCAATAGAATTTAAAGTAGTTTCAGGTAACTATCTACAAGACGACTTTAAATTCTTAACAGTTTCAGGTAACTATCTACAAGACGACTTTAAATTCTTAACAACCAACCTAGTAACCTGTGTTATTCAAAGCAAAAAGACTAATTAACTTCTGATAAGTTATAAACTCTGAATGGCAAATCTTCAATCACACCTTTTAGTGGTCAGAATTAGTCCAAAATTATTAAGTCAATTGACACTGGTTCGGATCGTATCGTCATAAGTGGTTTAATGAAACTAAAATTGGATTCAGTTCAGCTCAAATATTTTAAAAATTGGCATTTACTTTAACCATGCCTTCGCTGCCCTTCCTCATTCAATGCAGATCAATTAATTTCTCTAAAGAGTTTTCGCCAACATGGCGTATACGTGATTACAAATCGTAGTTTCAAAGGCAGTAAAAAAATGATCATTGTGGACTTAGTTAGAAACTAGAACTTATAATTGCTGGGCTATTAGCCAAGCTACTTCCTAATTGAAAGAAGTATTTGAATTCACTTGAGACTTATGTAGAAGGATGTAATTTCATGTATATTTAATAAGTCAGCATATTAAGGAATGTATTCAAAGTAAACAAATGATATCTAAAAATTTGGTCATAAAAGTCAATTGAATAATATCCTTACCTTTTAATTTTATAAAAATGGTAAGATGACAGTTTTAGCTCGTATTTCGTGTGACAATAAATTTTACTTAATTTCACAAAATATTTGATTTCATGCCACTTATTTTATGCTTCGACCAAGTGTGCATTCCTTATATGTACCTATATATTTTCGTTTTCTTCTTATCTTGACACTGTCAAACTTAGCTCATCCAATTGTGTCCATGGCAACCCTTCTACAAAAGGAAACCAGTTGATTTTACCTTCTTTTGCTACTGCCAACCATGGAAAAACGTCCAACGAATTAAATCTTTTTAAAGCAATTCCAAATGAGATTTACTCCATCAACTTTTTAATTAGTTTTGCAATCAGAAACGCAACAAAAAATTTAAAATCAACAACAACAACAACCAAATCGTCAAAGTTTTGTGCCATGGCCAGGAACACAATCCTATCACAGAAACTTTTACTTAATAATTTCAAAGGTAAATATTTATTCTTCAGCTAATGCCCGATGGCCATAATCAACAGCTTCAAAATGCCAACCATCAAAAAAGGCAGGAGCAAAAAAAAAACAAACCTTGAGAGGGGAACTCTCTTTAGTTCGCTTACTCGGTCTCTCTCTCTCTTTCTCTCTCGTTCTCACTTGACAAAGTAATCAATTTTGAGGGCAAGCCGACCCACTTTGAGAAAAGTTATAGGACCACCACCCCAAAGCATAGCACACCACTCTGCACCACAGTCAAAGCCAACTCGCATCCTTGCTCTTTCCGCTGAAAAAAAAAAAAAAGAAAAAGTTCAAACATCACCTGGGCAGTGGCAGCCGCAAGGGCCATCAGTTGGCTTCCCGAAATGGCTCCCAACTGACCTCACTCCACTTTTGTCGCACTGACTCACTGACTGACTGACTACCTGTCGTCATTTTTGTTATTGTTGTTGCCGTTGCTGCTGCTGCTGGTGTTACTTTTGGCTGTGGGCGTGGTTTGTTGAAAACTTTTTGCGCTGAAAAATTGAAATGCTACCTCACGTGCTGTGAAATTGTTGATTTTTGGCTTAGAGTGTTGACCAAAAAAAACCAAAAAAACAAAAAACAAAACAAAACCAAAACGAAAAGAAAACCTCCCCGCCTCAAAACAAAAAAAAAAAATATGAGCAGAAAACCAAACGCATAGAAAAATAAAACCTGGCAGTTGGCTTTTGTTTTTCAATTTAAATTTTTTATATTTTGTTCATCTGGTCACGCGCATTCCTCTCAATCTGTACTCTTTTTAATAACTTAATATCTTTTGTCAACTATGGCCGAGCAGTAGGGCACTTCAATTTCTGATTGAAATGCAGCTACTAAAAGTTAGCCACTTCGATTGGTTTGTGCCTAGCAGGAACTCATCATCGAAACGTCAAAGAGGGCAAAGAGTTTTTGGCCGATTAAAATGGATACAGAAATACGAAGAGCTTACCCACTACAAAACTGAGAGAGACATTAAACTGGATGGTCAATATAAAATTTAAAGGAATTGGCGTCTTTTGTTCGTTCTATAAGACAGCCTGTAACATTTAATTCAAACTTTCGCACAACAGTTTGTGATTAGGTTATCCAAGCAAATAGATAAATACTTTTTAATGAAAGGAAGGAACTTAATGAACTTGATGCACATACCTGAGCTAATTGCCTTGACATTCGAGAATGTTATACACACATATATGTAGAATTTGTTCACACAAATATGTTTTATATTTAACAAATCACGCAATGCGACTTTGGTTACTGGTACTTAAACTTAGTTATGTGATTTCTGTTCTTTGTTTAAGTTAGTTTTATTTTCATTTGATTTTATAAATTAAATCCCCTGTAAGCCATGCCCAACGAGAATTCTACAGTGACAAAAACTTTGATAACATTGGCAGAGATTTTTTGACAACATAACTTACATATGTGCACCCAGTCGGTGGCTCAATGAAGACCTACTAAAACAACAATTCTGTTGTGCTCGAGATCGTGGTAAAGTTTCCCCCGATGAAGCAATACTGAAAGGAAGTTCAGTCGGGGGATATTGGAAACGATTGTGGATAACGAATAATATATACATATGTATATGCATTAAGAAGTATTTTTGATCTTAAACTAAATGTAAGAAAACAACAATATTTTCGCTGAACATGTTATATATTGGCTTGTTTTAATCGGAATATAAAAGTCTAGCTTTGGCTTTAGCTTCCGCCAATTTTTTTGTCATGCTATACAGACTTTTTACTATATTGATGTATTTACTTCTCATATATTTCTTGAAGCCAAGTCTATTTCAATCTCTTATATTCCATCTAAAAATTTTTCAAAAACTGACGAATATTTCATTAAACAACAACCATGAAATAAGTAACCACAAAGCAAGGATAAATCTGTCAAAGTTTAGTTAACAGCAATTTCTTTTTGAAAATAATGCTATTTTATTTTATTTGTTTAGAGTGGCTGTTTTATGTGGATTTTCATAGTTTTTCTTGAAGTGTAATCCACTTCATATGACATTATATCCATTAGCTTTCGATTTGCGTAGTGGCTTTAGCTAAATGCTTCCCATTTTCTGGGTTCAAGGCACGTGCCAAACGAGCAGGGTCCTTTTAAAAGACATCACCCGTCACCGCCCACTTTTCCTTGTATGTATGTATGTACAGGCACGGGCAAAACTAGTCTCTAGCAAAGTCATAGCTTGTTGACGCTGTGACAGGCATATTAAAAAGGACGCTTCTTGCCTTAAACATCATGTAGCTCTAACCTAAACTCAAACCACCGAAACGCAGAGACAGAGCCCCGACATCATGACGTGCCAAAAAACTAAGTAGTGTCAGAGCATACATACATAGAAAACTACGTTAGCCATCAAAAGGCGGCGCACACGTACACCGGCATACAGGTGAGGCCAGGAGAAGGCCCAGGACCTTAATGCTGTTCTGAAAAATAGGCAGTTGGCATTACATGACTTTTGTGTAGCCAGGCAGGAGAAGTAAGAAAGGGAAAAGATTGGTTTGGTTTGGTTTGGTTTGGTTCTTTTTCTTCGAAGCAACCACAGGCGAAACCAAACAACATATTGCTCTTAGAGCGCGCGTTGTTCTTAGTTTAAGTGATTCCAGGGCGTGGCCTGGCTATGTATGTTTTACTTACCATGAGTTTTGACTATAACCAAGGCAATTTACAAAATGCATTTTAAATGTTATGCACGGACGTTTATTGTGTTTTTTTATGTTTGCTGTTTTTTTTTTTTTTTTTGTTGTATTTTTTGTTTTTGTTTGGTTGTATTTGTTAAGTATATTACAAAGTTGAGAGTTTGGGGGAAAAAAGGATAACAACTCAATTTAATCTTAAGGAGCTGGAAGGGGATTGGGTGAATTTCTGTTCTGCTTTTGTTTAGTGCACCATTGTTGTTGTTGTTGTTTATCTAACATTAGTTAAATAGATAGAGCTACAATTTCTTACACATAATACATACACATTAATACATTTACATATAGATATATCTATATATATGTTTTTTAATTATTATTAAGGTATTGATTTGGATGCTATTTGACGAACTTGTAACACGATCTTTTCAATTACTACAATACGACAAAACTTCACCCAAGTTTCAAATGTAATTCTGGGTTATTCTTTTTTGTAAATTTTTTATTTTTTGTTTGTTTATTAAGAATATGCCACATATGTATGTACGTATTACTATTTACTTTACTGGGTCATTTTTTCTTTTGTTTCTTTTTTTGGGGTTTGTAAATTCTATGTTTTTTTCTTGCATTGAAATGTCACATGTTCTCTCTGGACTAACCTACTATAAACTAAATACTAAACTTAGACACATACAGAGAGCGAAATCTGTGTATACTGTATCCTTAATCTCGCCCTCATTATTATGTGCATATAGAATAAGTAACTTTTATTATGTTTACGTTTCATCTTACTTATGTGGGGGAGGGGGGAAGGGGGTTGCTATCCTCTGGGTAACTTATATATCCCCCGTGAAATATGTCTTTGGAAACAATGTGGCCGACGTGTTAGCCTGTTGGTAAATCTTACGACGTCGCCTCTTGTTGTATTTACAAGTCTTGGCATGTTGCAGCACCGCTGGTTAAACGTATCTGGTAATCTGGGTATGGAATTCCGATAGACAGATTTGCAGTTGACTGAACGAAGGCCTTTCGGCTGGCATAGATGCCCAGCAGTAAGCCATAATGGTAAAGCTATAAAATAAATAAACAAAATTATGGATTGGTTTAGTCTTCGTACGAAATTTTTGCTCGAAGGTCAATAAGCCAATTAACGAGTTCAATATATTCAAAAACTAATATGATTGGATTAATTTATTCATGTAGTTGATATGGTACTTACAGCTCATCGGGACAGTTGAATGGCTGAGCCAATCTATATCCATCTTTAAGATAGTGCTCCATTTCATATGGATCAATTTCGGCATACGGTAGCTTTCCCAAAGTGCACATCTCCCACATAAGAACACCAAAGGACCAAACATCGCTGCCCTCATTGTAATGAGATTTCTGCAGGGCTTCCAGTGAAAGCCACTTAATAGGTCTATATTCGCCATCGCCCAAGCAATTGTAATCGCCTGGAAAGAGATCGCGACTCAAAGAGCTATCTGTGAGCTTAACACGCAATTGATCGTCAATACTAAAAGGAATGAATAAACGGGGAAACCATGTTTTTCGTTTGCTTAGCATTGTGCCTTTCTCTTTGATTAGTCTATCTGTTTACTTACACACAGTTTCTAGCTGCCACATCCTTGTGGATGACACCATGATTATGCAAATGCTCCATGGCCATGGCCAATTGAGAGGCCATCAATACTGTTTGAATGGTAGTCACGCTACGTGCATATGAGGGATCCTGCAGGAAAGTCTTCAAATTTCGCACACTACCAGTGGCCGCATATAGGACAAAAGGTGTGGCATAATCCTCAATGGATATACCCAGAACGGACATTACATTCGGATGTGTGGCCTCGTAAAGCATCATGGACTCTTGGAGCAATAGATTCACTTGCAATTGGCTGGCATGTTGCGCCACAGTCTTAACCAATACCTCCTGACAGTCGTTGTAAGTGCCGCGATAGATGCGCCCAAAGTTGCCTTCTTGGACGAGACAGGAGAGTCGGACACGACATTTCTGTACTGTCAGCTCTTGGAGACGGCGGTTGAACTCCTCAGGCTCATGCTCATATTCGCGAAAGGGCCGCGTCAGTGTGGCATATGTGGGTGTTATGGTGGATGGGCAGACATATATAGAATTGTGAGCGGTCGATGAAATGGTGGGTAAACGTTGGAAACTCGATGTCTTAATTAAATGAACACCATTCGATGGGTGCCTTTTCGATGGACCCTTGGCACAATAGGCTATCAGTATGAGAGTGGAGACCAAGACCAAAGCAAGTATACCTCCAACAATTAGAGTAATTAAACCACTTGTCGGTGGCACAAGATTCTCTCTTAACATGGGATCATAGCCACGACCAGAGTTGCCTCTACCCACTGTCACCGGTGGCTGGGGCTCTGTGACCACATTACGCTGCTTCTCCTTCTCTTGATCTGCTCCATTTGGTGCCAAATGACCATTGGCCACGACGTGCTCTTCATTATGATCCACATAATGGATATCATCGTGTCCACCACTTAATGCCGGATGTACCACATCGTCATCATCATACTCCTCATGGGCGCTATCCTGTTCCTCTTTCAAGCAGATTTTCTTACGTTTGAATATAAGATTTGTATTATTATTGGTCGTTCTGTCCAATATTACTTCCACATTAATGGTCACAGTGACTTCAGCATTACGTGTGCCCGAGCATTTAAGAGCTATGCCCCAAGTCTGCGGTTCCATGGGCACATCACCAATCCGTGATATATTCAGCAAAGGTCTGGGTAACACATCCGTATCCGATGTGGCTATATTGATGCTATAAGGCAATGGATGATCCACTAGTGATTGCCAGGTAAAGGTCACATCACTTATATTCGCCGGCACTGGCACTGCGAAATTCAAGGCATAATCATTGATGGCTCCCTCTCGCACATAGTATAGTTCCGCTGAGACTCCTGCAAAAAGACATGAAAAAGAAGAGGAAACATATTTACTCGCATGAAATTAATGATACATTTGAGGGAAAACTTTAACGCTCAGTCACTGGATGCTCGGGCATAATCAATCACCAGGGATAAACAGTTTTCTTCTCTTTACTTGGCTCAAATTGATTTTCGTATCATTCACACACTCGCCATCTTACACTCACACACAAAAAAAAGGGCCAAATATCTGTCTCTACTAGACACTTTAGTGACATATTGAAGGAGTTAAACGGACAAAAAAGATTGCCCCTCCCCAAGTGGGGGCAGTCCTTGTATTAAAAGTGATTGTCAGTTTTTATGTTTTTCTTCACTAGTTGAAAGGATTGATAGAAGTGCTAGAAAAAACTAAACATATTTTGATAAAAATCAAGAGTTTCAAGAGTTTCAAGACTTTCAAATATACTAAAGAACAATATCTAACTGGTTACATAGGTACATCACAGTTTATTATTTCTACTCTACTCAGCAAATTTTAAAGTGGAAAACCAATTTTAGACATTGCCACTAAGAAGCTGCTATGGACTATAGATCTTAAGTTTCTTTTGACTCTTTTAAGCTATTCCCTGAATTGTCATTGTTTAGCTACCGCTTATCTCTCCTTTGTTATACTTGTTGCAACACTAGAAATGGTGTCAGCCAAGGGCTTAGCTAACTTCACTCCCCTGTTCAAATGATCGATATTGAGGCAACCCCTAATACAGAACTCGTAGCACCTGTCTAACCCATATGCTTATCAGATAATTTTTGACAGCTCTCTATATGGTGTTCCAGTCACAATGCACTTTTAATTAAATTAAAGGAAACCTTTTTACCCCACAGCTGCTGTTGGAATAGTGTTGCTGCTGCTGCTGTTGGCGCCTTGCTGCCACAAAGAAAGAAAAACAGAACGTCGCAGTAGTAGGGAAAAAGAAAACGCAACTGTCGCATAATGAACTTGTGATAACTCAGCGACTTGCCCAAGTTTGTGGGCAAGGCACAAAAAAAAAAAAAGGGTTAAATGGGCCTCAGACATGTTACACTCATTAAATCGAGAGATGAGTTTCAGATAACTAAAATTTGAACTTCAAACCACCTTTTCAAAGACACTTACAATTCAAATTACGTAACTTACTAAACTTTTCTCCTCCAACTCTACTCTCAAACCTTGCAAGTCGGTTAACCCCAACCCCCAATACCTAGCAATTAATAGACAAGTAATGGCAATTTATATTTTGATGCCAAAACCTTCGCGTTAATTAGTGCCGCAAATGAACTTACTCATCCACCAAGTCAAGAAAAATCGATTTCTCATTATCATGATGGTAGATGGTAGGCGAGAGAGGGGGACAAGGTGTGGACTTTAAAAAGGAAGCCAAGAAACACCAGCAACACCGCAAAAGGTGCTACCCAAAATGAGAAAGGACACACAAAAAATAATAGAAAAAAGAAAATGCCAAAGTTTTTCCTCACTGACATAATTTCACGACAGTCAAGTGAAAAGTAAAAGTTTCTTGTGCAAAAATGTTCCCCTCCAAAACTCTGACTTTAACTCTTTAAATCCCGTTTCGTCCTTTTTTTCCTCCTTGTAAATACTGAAGCTAAAAAACCAATTTGAATTCATGGCACGACATCTATTTAATTTCAATTATAACCCTAAAAAAAAAGAAAAAAGGAAACCCGTCAGAACTTAGGCTAACTTTGGCCAATTCAAAATTTGTATACCCTTTTAAACAGTTCTAAAGATTTAGTTTAAGTATCTTCTTGGAAAGTATATGAAAATTTCTGAATATAAATCTCTAAATCTAAGATTTAATCCTTATAAAACTAAACTAAGTTTAAGTGTTTGGTTTAAAATAGTTCTTATAAAAAAACTTGCATCTAATTTACGCCAAAAATATCGATTCTTAGATAAAGTGAAGTGAATTCCATATCTATTTAAACTAAAACTTTTACATTTTTATTTCGAAAATTATTCTGATTCTGCAGCTCTGAACTCTGTACTAAGAAGGGACAAACGAATCAAGATGACAAACAATTTAATATACCCAGTTATGATAAAGAGTATAAAAAATATACATACCGAAGCCCACAGACGCATAAACCAAAACTTCTACTTTTATTTCTTTATGCTATGTTGGGGGGTTTCTTTTTTTTGGCAAAAAAAAAAAAAACATTTTTGCGCCCCAAATCTATCTGGGAACATAGCCTTTCAGCACAACCCGTCTGGCAGTCCTAATTTATGCAAACGCAAAAAGCTGAACGGACCAAGGGACAAAGTCAGAGTCAGATTCAAATTCAGATGCAGAGAGATTTTTGTTGGTGGGTAGTTTGGCTATCATTTTATGCTTTCTTAACATATTTTTTTCACATTGCGTCATTTTGTATGTACATACGTACACATGTACATACATATGCACGGGATGGGGGTCTATGGGGGGATTTCGCAGGCCATAAATCCGAAATTGTCTTTTGACACATGAATATGTTGGGCATTAAAGCCAAAAACGAGACAGACAAACCCCGACTCTCCTCCCCCATATAAGAAAGTAGACTAAAAGCGAGACGACATTTTTATTATTATCAATATATATGTATTGTGTAAGCGGCAATTTGGTGGGGGTGTGTGGAGAGGGGGATCGAATGATATCGAAGATGACATTGTTGGGCATTGGTCTAGAAGGAAATACATACATTTAACTCTTTATCTTGTTCTCTTTCTCTGCCTCCATCATCACATTAAGTACAGCGAATTCAATTTTCAAACAAATTATATGTTTCGGTAGATTTTCCCTCAATTTTGCAAAAGGCAATTGGTTTGTTTTTTTTTTCATCCTCGTTTCTTTTTTTCTCATACCATAAAAGGTCAAGAGAAGAGAGCACAAAGCAAAGAGGTAAGACATGATAAGGTATGGTTAAGGTAAGGTAATTTTCATGCCGAAATGGTCATGATTCGTGCTTGGCCAAGATGTTGTTGTCTGGCCAAACAACTTCACTTCACACAGCATTCAGAGTGAAAGACAAACAAGCCAAAAGGACATAAGAACTGAAACTCAACTGAACTCAACTCAGCCACGTTTGTCTGGGGGTCCAGACTGAGTTGGTTGGTTGGCACTCTGACTGGTTGGCAACTTCATTCGGCTAACCAAGCGGAGCTTCTACGGTAGCTGCCAAGTATTTCTATTTGTATTTCATCGCCCAAGTCAAGGCTGCTGCAATTTATTTAGCCCTGTGCTCTGCAATTTTTTTTTTCTTTTCGCCTTGTGCACTTATTCTCTTTTCTCGTGTATTTTCTTTTACATTATCACCTCGATGCTGCGTTAGCTGCTTCATCAATGATGTTGCCCTTGGTCAGACCATAAATTTTCTACGCAGTCGTGCATAAATTATGATACGACACAAAGAAAAAGAAAACAAGAACAAAGATCTTACAGATTTTTCTTCAACAAAGTGTTAAAAAGTTAAGGTCTTCATTCGGTAGAGGACTTGGAGAGGACTATGTTTAATGTTTATATGTTTAGAGTTTTCCCTATATTTAGATATTATAAAGATTTCTATTCCAAAAGCAGCCCTCTTTAATAAGAATTCAAAAAAGTTTAGTCTGACTTATCGCAGATTTATTAGCGTTCACACTTTATGGTTTTATTCCGCTCCTGTCTTGGCTATTGCTTTTGGCCTCCTCTTAGTTCAGCTCAGTTTTTCTTCTTCTTTTTCAATTTTTATCTCCCTGTAGACCATTTTAGCTCTTAATTATTGCAACACTAAACTATGTAGCATTTATATCTTTTGAATTTAAGTAGCTATTATCAGGTAAGTCAGGAACTGTGCCCACTTAACGACTTTTTGGGTGTGTCTGCGTGAAGCTATAGAAAAAAGTGTGAGAATTATTGACTCGTAAAAATCAAAACAGAAGAAGATGAAGAACAACAACAGAAGAAAGAATCTGAAATTTAATGTGATTATCTTAGCCAAGTTAATGTGATTATTAACCAAGCTTGCGTGAGCGACACCTGCCCCTAGAGAGAGTAGCAGGCAGGTAACCAATCAGTCAACCCCTGAAAACATCATTGAAAATTCTTCAAGATTTTCTTTTCAATTTCTTAAGGACTTGATGCCCTGCAAGCGACCTCAAATAGGGCAATATTAGGCACTAACTGAATTGAGTCATTCTGGCTTATTCTTTGGCGAATTTCTTGAACCTACAAGGTATTGTAGAGGGTATTGAAATAATGGTGTGCCATCTTAACATAGGTTTTGCTTTTTCCTGTTGCGTGACATAATGAAATTTTTATCACTTTTCGACCCGAAAACTGGACCTTAAACCTTGTCTCTGTCTTTTTGTTTGAGTGTTGTCTAGGAACAGCCATAAAATTTATGGAAAGTCATAAACCTCTCTGTGTGTGCGTATGTGTGTTTGTGTGGGCGGAGGAGGCCTGAGTGTGTGTGTGTGTTCCAGCGGTTTTGGTTGAGGGAATACAGGTGCCGAGTGCCCTAGTTAGTTGAGAATTTTGTTGCGGTTTCGACTGCTTGGGTCAGCTTCTAATGTGCGTTGTGGCTGGATTTGGTTCTTTATTTTGCATCATGGGTGGGCCCTGCTCATTTTGTATGGCAAAAGTCTTTTACTGTTAGGCAAATGTATGAATCTCTCTGAACGTGTGTGTTTGTGTGTGCTTAAGTAAACAGTCCAACTTCCTGTTTGCCGAAAATTTCGGGTTAGGAAGGTAAAATTTATGAACAATTTTTGACAGTACCCCAGTTAGGACAAAATATAAAAAGAGGGGAAACACCTCGGGGGCATTGTTGAGTAAGCAAACAAATCGAGGGAACATGAATACCTCCACACGGTCACACACACACACACACATTTACACACATCTTATTCCATTTTTTTTTTTTTTTTTGTTTCAATAGCACCCCCGGGATGGCGTAATTTATGACTCTGACCGAGTGGAGAGACAATGTAAGAGCCGGGAAATGTGCTGCTGCTGTCTCGGTATTGACTTTTTGGCCAGCTGCTCTCGAGGCCAAAAACCAACAAAAGGAAGCCAGGAGAGATGCAGAAAGAGATAGCAATAGACGATAGCAACAGAGAGATGGAGAGAGCGAGCGAGAGATTAGCACAGAAATATGTATTGTGCATTCGAGTTTGTGGGAGTTGTAGGCGTCGCGCGTCGACACCCTGAAGTGGGGACACCCATTGAAAAGTTTTTCAGCTTTTATTTTTTGGGTCAAAAAAATATGTATACATATGTTTATATGTATGTATGTATGTATGTATATGTGGATTTGGGTCTTGTTTGTTTTTTGCCGGTTTATTTGTGTTGTTGAAAAGTGGCCAAAGGGTTTTATCATCTTGTAAACGTGTTGGGTGCTAAAAACCCAAAAGAAAATAACAACGACAACAACAACAAATACAAAACACTGACCACACACCAAGTAAAAGCTAAAAATGGACATTGTCTCTGCATTTTGCGGTTTCTTGTCACTCGTCAACTAAGTAAGTGAAAAACTGACATGACGAACGAGATGGTTAGGAGGTGTGGCCACAGTTAAGATCTAGATAATTAGCTCAGCTTAGTGGGCAGTTAATTACTGTTGTCGGTCAAGTGTTGTCAACTAATTAAAAGGCACTTGAAAAATTATCTCATGCCAGTGATATGCTTATTATACTTCGAGGTCATGCAAAGTTCATGATGAAAGGTGACAAAAATTTCAGTTACATTACCTTAAAATGAAACATACAACTGTAGAATGCGATTGTTCAGTAATTGAAATGTTTTAAAATACTTTTCAAAGTAATTAGGGACTGAGACTTCTTTGAAAAGGTTCACAAGTAAATGTAAAATGACCAGACCAAAACCTCTGCTTAAGTAGAGTAAAGATATCCTTAAATGTTGTCCTCTTATTGTCTATTAAGGAAATTTTTCGAGCAAACGTGTTTTAATTATTTTGAAAAACAAATAATAGACACTAGAGGTGTCCTATCAAAGTGTTTAACCTGTAATCATTTGGGCTAATTGAAAGTTTATTCCTTTGTACTCATAAATAAAACTCATAAGCAGCTTTCTGCCAAGTTTACTATATTTGTGAGATTAGTTTTAGGATCTTTTGTGACCTCTTGACTATACATATATAACATTCGTTTTATCTAATTGAATCCGTTGCATCTAATTTGTTTATAATGAATCATAACAATTATACTAATATGAATATTGCTTATGTTAGGTGTGTCTATTAGCATATTGCCCCCTCCATTTAGACACTCATTCATTCATAATTCATTCATATCAACAGCTTCCACCCTAAAGGTTTTAATTTTTTGTTGTTAAATATGTTAATGATAATGCTGCTAATATTCCTCGCACCTAAACCCATTAGGCTGTCCAAATAAACACTCGCACACACACACAAAAATTTCATACCCTGATGGCACAACAAAGGAGTAGAAAAGAAGATGAGAATTGATAATAAAAAAGAAAGAACAACCCAGACAGAGGCCGTTAATAACCGCAACTAATGCACAGAAGAACGCATAACGAATTGCATTCGCAATGGAACGAAACGAATAAACTGTGTGTGCCTTGTACAGATGGATGAGTAGGAGGAGGAGGGTAAAAACGGATGGAGTACTATATAATGGGAAGAGAATACTTGAAAATGAATTTTATAAATATACACAGAGAAATCATCGGTTAATTAAACTTAAAATAAACCGCACTATAATCAGGATGCTTGCAGGCCCTGCGGCCATGTGGAAACTCTATCAGGCGTGACAGTGAAATTACCAACGAAGTATCCATCCACACTGTCGTCAGGCAGTCAGTCATTCAGTCAATTTGATTGAAGGGCATAAATTATACATAAGTACACTTGGAGAAAATCAATGTGTGGTTCTTGAGTTGAAAAAATACATATTGCCTAGGGTGAATTCTAAAGATTATACTTGAATGCACTTTTCTTTAAGTGTAGATGATAAATTCTTTCGATTCTTTTCCCGACAAAGAATTTGATTAGCGTAAAATTGTAGGGATTCGGTATGGCTTGTGATCGATCAGTCCATCAGACATCAGTGTGACATAAATAGGTCGAAAGAGATTATATGTTTACCGAATCCCTTAGGATTAGGATGTTTTTCTCAGAAGACACCGCCTCATCTCAGCTGCTGCCCCATCATCATTGCAACAAAATGTGCCTATGCGGCACTTAAGTGCTCCAAATTTTTAATTACTTGCGATCACTGGAGTAACACCCCCCCTTCGTTCGATTTATCTCTCCCTGGCTCTGTGCGTGTATGTGCCAAGTGAAAGTAGTTTTTCCCATTTGCGTGGGAAGCTGCCACATCACCAGGGGATATGTATGTGAGTCTGCGGGCGTGTGAAATTTTCCAATAAGTTGCCTCTGATTGTGAATTATGGCTCACTCAAATTGTTTGGGGAGCCTGATAATTGCGCGGAAAGTTATTAACCATTTTCACAAATTAGTTCCAAGTCATCTAGCTTTAGATTTTTCGTCTCCTCGATTCGTGGCTGTTCTTGTGGAATATCAGTTTCGTTTTACCCTCAGGTCCTGCAACAAATATTTAGTTTTTTTTTTTTTGTTTTCTACCCTTTTCAGCATTGCCACAATCAATTCCCTATCAGATGACTGCCACACACGTTCAGGACGCAAGCAGCAATGAAAAAATTATTAAATACAAAATAATAAAAAATAATTTACGGCCTCATTTAGAGAGTCAAACTTGTGTGTTGTGTAAGGGGTAGCAGCTATGGTGGTGGTGGGGGAGAAGTTCGTGTGCATGGCGCCCGCTCGGAATTCGCTAGCAATAAAAAAAATGTGCCACACTCAAGGGCCAAGTACAGTGGTATCCGTGCGAGGTGATCCTTGATAAAAGACACGTAGAATTAATTGAAAATACATTGAAATATATTACATTTCGATATGTTATCTTACTTTTTGGAGAATTTCGTGACAACTTGAAGATAGATTTCTCTACTGTGAATCGACTTAAAGATCGAGTAGATATATATGTCTTTCATTTCATAAGTATAGACATCTCAGACATCCTAAATATATCATTGGAATAGTTGGAAAACAAAGTTTCTCAGCCAAGTCTATCCAACTTTCTAATAGTTTGTTTTTATAGGAAGAATAGGTTTATCCTTATAAGAAGTTATACAAAGTTTTGTCAGTTCAATTCTGTTCTTATGCCCACCTTTTTCTACCATTCTCTCAGTTATTTCTAAAATGGAATAGAAAATATAGTCATACCATTAATGGTAAAGACAATAAACAGTCCCTCGATTTAGGAGTTGGATTTCATTTTAAGGCCACTCGAACCACTGTTACGATATGTGTATTGAGGCATCATTGGAATTGTAGGCCTGCAGGCACACATTGCAAGCCGACTTCGAGACCACCACCGCCACCACCACGACCAGCAGCAGCAGTCAGAGTAGTCGTCAGTCCCACCGCCTCTCCTCTCATCATCAGCACGCATTGCCGCTCTACTCCCGCTGCGTCGAGCGGTTGCAAATAAAGCACTCAACGCTGGTAACTTGGCATGAGGAGGAGGTACAGGCGAAAGGGAAAAGAGAAAAGGGGACCGGGAATCACCGGTCTCCGTCTACATTTTTATTTTCTCTCTTCTTTTTTGTTTTGGGGTGGGTGTCTGGGACCGGGCGTCGCGGCGTGCTCAAGTGCTTTGCCAGCTCGACGTAGCTTCACATTACGCTTCCGGGCCCCAGACCAGTCTCCGCATTCTGTTTGCATACGCAGGACGAGGGTCAGGATGAAGAGTGAGAGAGAGAGAGAGAGAGAGAGACAGAGGAGGTGGAGATGGATGGTTGGAATGGCAGTGGTAGCAGGAGTAGGCACAAGGGAACTGAGAATTGTTGCCTGCTCCTCGTGTTTGCACGACGCATTTCTGGTCCATTAAGTAGCGCTGTTGTTGTTGTTGTTGTTGTTGTTGTTGTTTGTTGCAAAGGTAGAGCTGTTGCCTACCCTGAGCCCGTCCCCGGCATGCGTTTGTCATTGTTGTGTGCGACTTTTCTCACTTTTCAGATGCGCGGGGAAACAGGGACAGCAAATATGCATGTATGTGTGTATCCATAAGATACAATTGCTTTTTCTATTGCTGCCGCACGCGTCAGTTGATTTCTGGGTTTATTTTTTCGTTTTGTTTATTTCTGTTTACTTAGTCGTTTTTGTTGCAGCCAAGCCAATGCAGGCAACTGCCCTCCCCACCGCTAATCACCGTCAGTCTCTTCATTATAAGGATGATCATTGTGGGAACATTTGCGCTGATGCAACAAGAGTTAATTAAGCTAAATGGGAAATATCCTGATGTATTCTTCACATATATCCTTTTAATACGCCTTATCGTTTTAAGAGCCTTGTGCCACCTAATGCAAATATCTTGTCACTTTTTACCAAACGACAAAGGACAACGTTGGGCATTAACATAATTTGGGCATTTTTATTTTGGGTTTGGCCTTCCTCAAGGATTATCATAAATTTTTGTGCCAACATTTCACGAAATAAGCTCTTCTCTGATTTATGTACAAAAATTGCAAAATGTATGTGGGAAAATGGCAAGAGAGATAATTTTTCCACCCCTCTTGTTTATTGAAAGCTAAAAACTTTTGGCTTAATTATTAGAACGAACATTGTTGTTTGTGGTCACTTAATGAGCTTAAATATTTGTTTTAAATTGCTGCCATATTTTCGTCGAAAATTTCCAAAAAGTTTTCGTTTAAATACATTTCGCTTGAAATCAATTAAGTAATATTTAAAGACAGAAAGAAACAGAAAACTGTCATTTTGAATGAATGGGTTGGAGAAAATGTTGATGTTTGCTAACAAAAACATAAATACATAGGTTGACTTTTGGATACACATATTTACACAAATAATTGGGACCAACTATGATGTCAAACACCTCTCTAAGCCAATAAAAGTTGCAGCATTTATTTTAACAATTGTTTTATTATTTGAAACAATATATTGTTTTATATGCATGTATGTATGTACATATTTGTATACATTTTCTGTCGTTGTTTGCACAAGTAATTTAAGCCTCTTAATTTCTATTAAAATATTTTCAATAAAACAATTTTTAAGGTAATTACGGAAGGTATGTATGGAAATAAATGAATAAATTCTATCTTGGTGATTTTTTTAACAAATATTGCTCATTTGTTTCTAATACAGTGTCTATCTGAAGTATTTGTTATTTAAGTTAGTCGAAACTGCTTAAGTATTTGTTCCTTATTCACAATTACATAACATTTTATTTGGCTATTTAGCTAAAACATTACTTTAATTGAATCATCATATAAAATTGCATACTTCTATGTGAAATTGTTAAGAATTTCCCAACATCTGACCAAGAGAGCACATAATAATTTCACCAAGATTCACTCAGACACATGTGTTTGCCATCAAAATTGAATCCGTTCCTCATAATGGATGCAACAATTTGTCTCTAGCCTGATAATTACTCACACCAGAGTGGCAAAAGACAAGTTGCTTGTATAAAAAGCTTTCGAAATCAAGTCAATTGGAAGTTGTGCAACTCATTCTGAATCTCAAATGATTGTGGGGGTGGTTGGGGATTTCGGGTTGGTTTGCTGGTGTTTTATGGGCGGTGGCCTTCCGTTTCGTGTCAAGCGGCCACCAATCATGCAAAAAAGGCAACCAAATGAGAAGAGAGAACACAAAAAAAGAAACAAAAAACAAAAGAAACAAAAAACATAAACAATTGAAACTGATTAAATTAATTTGATAACAAGTTTAGCTGCAGCAGGGGACTCTAAGCACTTGAGATATGAGAAAAGTCTTTCTATATTTTATTTCTTGGTTTTTTAGGGGGTGGCAAGTTTCCCATATACATACATATGTATGTATGGATTTGTGTGTGTGTGTGTGTGTGTGAGTGAGTGTGCGTGTGTGTGCGTGCATTGCTAAATTGGAATGTGAAATATGATTTTAATTTAAATAAATTTACTTTAATTGCTTGCTCTCTTGCGAGAGAAAGAGATAGAAAAAGTTGGGTGGGCTCAAAAACCAATTAGAGATAGATATTTAGTCTTTTTTTAGTGATAGAAAGAGAATGAGAATTTAAGATAATTCATAGCCATAAATTGTGTCGGTTTTAGGCAAAATAGACAGCTCAGATAAGTAGATCAAGTTGATAAATTCTCTAAAAAAATTGAGAATATATTGCAAACGATTTGAAGTTAAAAGAATAAAGACAAATACTAAATACAAAACTAAGATAGGTGCAATTGGAGCTTTTCTTGCATGAAAGGATATTGAAGGTTTTGAAGTCAAGAAATCATTAATAGTTTGATGAAGTCAATAAAATGAAGTGTCTATGGATTGTTGAACAAATAGGATATATATAAAAGATAAATAAAGTATTCTGTAAAGACATATATAAACGATAAACTAAATATTCGAATATTAGATATAAATCTAGAAGTTTTTCTAGTTGGTATCCCTTTATGCGACATCATTTTCAAAAACTAAACCCATCAAAATCTTGTTAAAGTTCACTAACATTAGATCCTTTTCTCGCAAAAGTTTTTGATCCCTAATATCAACCCCCTTTACATTTATTTATTTCGTTATGAACATCTGTATTTCGAGCAAGTCACGTTTTCTAATGTCTATCAACAACTTTTTGCTAATCTCTAACCATCTCTGAAGGACGATTAAACCATTGACATTTTCACACTTAGTCTGCCCTTTATATCAGTTTGTTGCCAACTCACGTTTGGCTAATAAAACGAAAGGCAAAAAAAAAAAAAAAACAACCAGAACACTTCTTTGCCTAAAAATACTTAGACATAGACCAAATATGATATTTTGCCAAGTAATGTGAACTCAATTAGTTAACGACAGCCAAATCTTGGGTCGAGAAAAGCGCAATGTGCGTGGCGAATGATTTCTTTTGCGAGACTGAGACAAAATAATTAATAAATATATACAAACATACCCATGTATGTATGTATTAAGGCATTAAATATGTTTGTACATATGTACACAATGTGGCAATGCATTAGCCCGACCGTCTGCATGTCGTTTACCATGTCTAACTAAGAGAAGGCAGAGGAACGCCAGCTTAATTGGCAAATGAACAAGCGAAAGCAATGGCCATGAGGATGAGAATGAAAATCATGTTGATGTTGATGCCGATGAGGGGGAATGTTGATGCTGATGACTAGCACGATGACGGGGCCAAAAAAGGCAACCATGTGGAGACATTTGTGCAACTTTTGTGCAAAATCTCAGTTGCATTTCAATGATTTTAATTACCTCATACTAAGAGGAGGAGTACAAGAAGGTGGAGTATAAGGACCAAACACCAAACACACACGTGTCACACGACATTCACCTACTACACATACATGCATACTACTCCATATCATTTACGACTTCAACTTTTACTCCTGCAAGTCATTGGCCCTTCATTCAGTATTCACACCCTCAGCAGGCAATAATTTCTTTTTGGGCTCATTTGGTGCATTGCATAAACATTTTACACTTGACAAATATTAAACAATAGGTGGAATTGGTTATGCTTAGGTGACCACGCCTCTTGCGCTTAATTAAGTCGCTAAATGGGCTTTTGAGCGGATGCGGATACGGCAACAAAGGCCTAAATCCGAAACGAATTATCTCTATAAATCTATTGGAACTTTCTTATTTAATAACATTTAATTCATTAAGTGATTTTTACTCCGATTCTTCAAACTTTATAGCTAATACTTGATCCTACAATCCTTCAAACTCAATTAAGTAGGCCAAGAAACCTCAGATACATAAAGTGGAGAAATCATAATCTTGATGAATGAAACAAAAATTATTTTCAACAGATTTTTTATGACATCTTCACTTAAAAAGCAAACAAACAATATTTTCTCTCTCTGTTATCTTTTTTTCAGCGATTGTAAAATCATAATCCTCTCGAAGAAAAAGTAAAAGTGTTTTACGAGGTGTCGGGACTATAGAATTTATAACTTCAGCACGGAATGCATTTTTTTTCTTTCTTTTTTTTTTTGTGTGTAAATGCATACAAAATAAATCAGTAGCAGAAAAGCAAACCAAAAATGAAGAGAAAAAGTAATATAAAATCTATGTCGAAGCCATAAAACACATGCAAAGTGTTTGGAACTGAAAGAGGAATGGAGGTGGGTGAAGAAGGCAAACTGGCCAGGGGTAGCCAGGCAGCCGTCAGAAGAGGTGGAGAGATATGGGAAGAAAAAAAAATTATCAAAAATTATGTTGTAAAATTTACAACACTCGAGAACGACGATGTCGATGACGATGACGATGATGATTATGATTATGATTAAGGGTGATGACGATGGCGTCGTACGCCTGTGCAAACAGTCCGTGTGATTGATGGGCCAGAAGGGTGCAGAGCATTCGTTGTCACTTGTGAATATCTGTGTAAATATTTAAACAAATGCAACGAATGCAACGACTGCCTACTACTCTAATCAGGCGCTTATCTCGCTACGAGCAGGCACTCGACGATGACTACTCTTATCATAGAGCGCCAGTTAGCCAGCCAGCCAGCCAGCCAGCCAGCGAGCCACCTAACCAGCAAGACAATCAATCAATCAGAGTGAAATGGACGCAGTGAATAGAGTGCACTATGCTCTAGTAGTAGTATGTAGTGCCTTGTAGTAGTTAGCCCTCTTAGGCCACTTGATATGATGATCTACATACAAGTTAATGTCTGAGTGTTCTGAGGGGTACAAAATTTATTTATTAGTTATGTCAGCCGCGTGTCAAAATAAAATCACAAATTTAAAGCCATTAATCTACTTGTGCTTTTGTGGCCAGCGATGTTTAGAGAGGGGCCAGGCTATTGAAGGTTGGTCATAGGAGTTTGTCTCTAGTCCAAAACCCTAAAACTGCCTACCCTACCCTGTCATATCATCGGTCTCTCTCTCCAATTATCCCCAAAAGCGAAAAAAAAAACAGCGTTGACAGCTAGCGAGTTGCATGCCTGACCTAGTTTCTCTCTTCAGAGACCTTTCGTAGGTGTCATTTTTTGTTTTTTTTAGCGGTCTGTTCAAAAGCTTGTGCGGCTGGGCGGACCTCTTTGTGTGAGGTGCACATCAATTAAATTGTCAACCCACATGTACCTATAGAAAAATAAAAAAAAAACCCTACTGAAAGAGCAGGAAGAAGGAACATGTTGGAGGTTGGAAGAAGAAGATGAACCAAAAGTTTTATGCAGCTGTGTGGCATTTACTGTTCGTTAGATATTCCTTATTCTCTTACACTGTCAATTCTATCTGAGTTCCGTGTGTGTGTGTGTGTGTGTGTGAAGTGTGCCAAAAGGACACTTGAAATTTCTTCTGCCTTCGGACTATATAAACCATGTCAGGAACTGAAAGCTGCCATGGCTCGGACCTGAACTGAACTGAGTTGAACTGGGTTGGGCAGCTCGTTAGTTAAATGAGCAGCTACATTTGGCCAAAAAGGTGCCAAGTGCTCGGATAACTAGAAAGCTCCCTTAAATTGATACATCATATTCTATACATTAAATTTGAATTTTACTCTTTGCAAAAATCATTAAAAAATATGGTAAATCAAAGAAATTAGCAGGAAAGTTTTGCATTATAAACATTTCCAAATACCACTTTTTGTTATCAAACAAAATTGACATTACACATTTCATATATAGTTGCCTAAAATTTGCAAGCCATAAACATATGACTATCGGGAATATGGCACATTGATATCAAGGACAAACCAAAAGCCGATTATCTATGTAAAAAGCTCTCTTATTATCTACCCATTAAGATCTTTTTGAGAAATCCCCAAATTGAATTTACTTTAACAAGTTGACATGGCTAACACTAGCTCCAAATGTTAAGGCTAAGTCACTTTGATGCTAAAACTAGGTGTGAATCACAACAAAAGCAATCTAAAATGGCAAAATTAATCTTCTGAGCCAAGTAAACAACTGAAAAAACTGCGTTTCATTTAAATTTTGTTCATATTTTATTTGTTATTTATATAATTAAAATCATATCTCCATTAAATACCATAATGCAAACTTGTTCATAGGAATTGTTTGAAAATGTTGTGTGTTTAAATATTTGTCTGACTTTTTGATGCACTTCCACAAGTTGCAACTTATTTAAGAGGATTTGAAACTATTTACCTAATATAAAATAAATGGCAAAACATTTTTCATGATAAAAATCAAACAAAATGAGCAAAAATAAATGTTTTTTTCAACCAACTATTGAAGTTTCGAGTCTATTTTTATATTTTTGCCTAATGATGACATGCCAAATGATGGACAATTGTTAAGCCATAAAACAAAGCGTCTTTTGTTTATACATATATTATCATAGATACATTAGCATAGAAGATGTAAAACTTTGTCTAGCAGCCATACACGCCCACACACGCACACTCATACATATGTACATACAAATAGTCATTCATTGGAGATATCTGTGTATATGTATGTATACTCTTTTTATGGGTATATATGTATAACTTACCAATAAGCCGCAGAACCTCGTGTAAATTCAAAAAGATGTTCAAATGCGTCTGTCCACTGCTAAGCAGAGCCAGAAATAATCCAATTGTAAAAATTCCTCTCAAGTTTTTCTCCATTTTTTTTCTTTTTTGTTTGCACTTTAAAAACTTTAAGCTTCTCAACAGTTTAAGGTATTTGTTGTTGTTGTTGTTGTTGCTTCACTTCAAAATTCAGTAAATTTTTCTCTTAACTGATTTAATATTATTTTCTGTTTAGCATTTTATATCATATAATTTCATTTGGGCCTTTTCGACCTTTTTTAGATTTCTGTTTTGGTTATCCCTTTAAATGCACATTTTGAAATACGCCAATCGAATTCGAACTTTACGCTGCACTTATGTGTATTTGATTCCAACTCTCATCATCAGCATAGAGTCAAAAGTCTTCCGCTTTGGAAGTAGTTTCATCCGCTAACACGACCAATTCGATGCGCGTCCCGTGACGATTCTGACGGTACTGTTTCGACGCAGAGACTCCTGGTGGCAATGGTGGTTGTGTTTTGAATTTGGACAGTGGTGTCTCACTTTGTGGAACTCGTTCGTGTTTTCCGAATGTATTCCGAATAGAGAAAACCGAAGCAGAGAGAGAAAAGACAAAGTGAAGTGATGGCTACACTTACATGTCTCAGCCGTTGCCATTGCCGTTTTCGGATATAGCAATGTGGCTGCAAAATCGGACTTGGTTGATATGTAACTGAAAATAATGTGATAAAAATTAGACAATCCTTTATTTGCTTATCATTGTACTTCAAATACTTTCCTTGCTAAAGCTAAATCGACCACAATTTGCCTGGAAATAAAGGAAAATGATTTTAAAAACATAAATATAAGTAGTAGTTCTCAAGGTACTTCCTTCTTTCGTTTTACGCACACAGGTGGACTTATAATTACTTACCTTATGTATGCTATAATTCGTCGATGTTTAAGGTGCTCCAATTCCAGCAACGCCTTAGCATTGTCATCCAGCTTATAGGCTCACATTTCATAGTACAGGGAACATATTTAAGATATATTTGTTAAAAACCACCAAATACTTCAATATGAATATCAATTTCTTTGTGATTTTGGATATGCCTGCAAAATATTGGCGCAAAGGATTAAGTGAACGCCGAGTTGCGAGATTTATGAACATTTCACTCCAGGAATTTCAAATACAAAACGCCAAGTCGAAGGTAAACACCGTGATGGTACATCAGGAATCTCAACCATTGTCAGGCCTTCAACTGCTCGAGGATGTTATAAAGGAAAATATAGACTTCCGCTTTAAAAAATCTGAAAATTTGGAAAGCTTTGCTTTTTTTTTTTGAAAATTTATTGTTTGGACACCCCTGTATCTGATCCATAGTCCAAATCGAATGTGTTTTTTAAATGATATTCTAAAAAGTTTATCCAAAATTCTTTTAATATAAATCGAACATTTTGTTTGTATAATTTTTTTGAAATTTTAAGAACAATTTAAACTTTAAGAACATGATTATAGGTATTATTCGGGAAATTATTTAACAATTATTTTTTTTATTTTAATTCTTTTTAATTAATCACCCATTCGGTTTTTTTAATTAAATTTTTGAAATTTTGAAATTTTTGTGAAATCTTTATCTTATTTGTGGAACCTAATGCCCATATTATTTTGTACTCTTTTGTTGCACGTTCGACTCGGTTGTTGCATGTTCGAGTTCGACTCACATGTTCGACTTTTTGCTCAGATGGGCAGCTAAATACAGTAGTCACCCGCTATGTGGTCGGGCAATTGCATATAGCACACTTCTAGAACAAAATTCTTTGTAAATACATATACTAGATATGCAAGGGTAGTTAACTCTGAATTAAGATTCTTAAGTTCTTTCGAAACGAGTTGACTTGTTATTAAATTTGTTAAGTTTAAAAAATAGTACCCCTAGAGAGGTAGTATTTATGGCACCATAAGTATAAAGTTAGATAGTTTCTCAACCTATTTCGTGTTTGCATGAATTTGCCACTAAGTCGACTTGGTTCCAAAGAAGTAAAGTCCCCCTCAGGACAGTTAAAACAACATAGACTTCGTAAAATTTTTCCTAATTTTCTTAGCTTTAAAATGATCAAAAACGTTTGTAAAATGTATGATTTTTGAATCTTGGGCCCTCTTTTTTTATTTAGTAACAAAGAAATTTGAAGTTAAGATTAACGATCGTTTGATTTTCGAATATATTCTCAGTAAGGGAACAGAGTGCTTGCCTGTATTGAAATGGATGCTAAGAAAAGGGGAAACCCCGAGAAATGTGGATTACATTTAAAAAGCGACCTCTGTTGTTTAATTTTCGTACTTAATTCAGGGGAAATTTATCCAACACCAACAAATAGATGGAACAAGTCGCAGGGGTAACTTTGGTATCAAACAGAGTCCACAACTCAGCAAACTTCGTGGTTTAAGACAATGTCCCTGCTGCATACTTAAATAATATCTAAGATCATCAAATATTTCTCTCTGTTGAATCTCCTGATGTTTCATCTAAATCATATTAAGTAGTAGCACAAATAAGGATAAGCTAATAGAGTTTCATCTGACAATTATTTCATTTTTATCGCAAATATCTATTTTATTTGGCATAAATTAAGTTTAAGTATACAATGAATTGCAATGGGAATGTATATACTTATATATAAGTACAGATAAATATAAGAAATAATTTACACAAATGACAAATGAAAGACTTATTGAGAAAAAGAACAAATTAAAAAAAAAAAAAAACAAAAAGTAATTTTACGAGCATACAATATAAACAATAGATGGGTCTTACCCAGATTGCAATTACATACAAACATATATTTATAAATATATATTTACTTATCAATTATCATACTATTGGAATGTGATTTTGGACACACAACTTTGGCCTGCAAGTATTAAAACTTGAAATGTCTTAGAAAATAAATCTATTATTCCTCAACTTTTAATTGATCCAACGAACTGAGCGTTGTTTCAATTAACAAATTGTAATCCAATTCATTTAAACTGGCTTTGGCTGTCAAAAGATCCAAGAACGAATTCAACGAGGACAAAGTTTCGGCTGTAAGATCTGGCAAGTAAAAGAGCATAAAATATATATTAAAAGATCAGATATATATACAGAGAAATCAAAATTAAAGTGGGACTATTACTGGTACACACAGATTTTGGGCTGCTTACCAGGCGTGGCAAAAGAAATGAAAATTTACCAAATCATTGGCCTTTGCTTGAACATAAAACTTGCTATACTCAAAAATGCTGTGCTTAAAATGATAAATAGAAAAACCAAAAGTAGTGAATGACAGACCACAGTATTGGGTTTGCCCAAATCTAATGTAAAATGTGAAATTAAAATATGAAAATATAAAATGAAACTATAACTGTGGGTGTGTATGTGTGTGTGTGGGTGTGTGCATGTGGGTGTACACTTACCACTCCTGCTTTGAGAGCGTGTGGATATAGCTGCAGCTGAAGATCTTTGATTCTGTGAACTTTCTTGATGCTGGCCAGATAATATATTAGCTGCATGTTCTCGTCCACGTATCATGAGACTATCGGGATGATGCCAGCATTTCAATAGACGTTGTGCTCTCTGCTTGGGCAAAGCTGAAAGTAATGAAAGTTTACGTTCCGTCCCCAATGGAGAGTCCTCAATATCTGCAAGAAATATTAATTTATGATTTAATTCTTGAACCTTCATCAAATGTGGTTTCTTACCGTATACAATGGCCTTCATTACATCCACTTGCAGTTCGAACACATGATTCTCCACATATTGCAAGAACATGTCAAATTCCAAAGCACGATAGCCCAAATAGGTAAAGAATGAGGAGAAACCCTCTGGTAAAGGAAAAGCTATGGACTCTACAGCCAGGCAATAACGTTCTAGTATAAGGAACAGTGAATGTTGTTGATTGCTGGGCATTTGGTCACTAAAATATTAACGAGTTAATATCAATTTTCTAAGAACTAAGAGTTGAATTTAAGTTACATAAGCTGAAAACCTCTTAGGGTTTGTAAACGAGCATCTAGACCAGCGGCACGGCATACCAAAGAGCATAGTCCCCGAGAAAGTTCCAATTGGGCTGAAACAAACTGTGAGGCCACTGCATGAACATGAGCCGGAGCCTGAGAGCGTTCAAAAAAAGTCTCTTTTAACCAACGGAATCCAGTATGAGGCTTGGATGAGTGTTTAACCAAATGAACACTCAATTCACGTAGATACTGAAATGTATAAGCTCTTTTCGTAAGTATTTCTTGGGGATAGTGCTGATATTTTCGAATCTTACCACTGATATGACATGCTCCTGTTTGCTGGCCGTGCATTTCTCTAGCTCAATAAACGGTAGCACTTCATTTCCAAAGGGAAAAGCTGTGCCACTGCCATAGTCGCCAAAGCCACCGCCACCCGATGACCCGCCATCTGGTGTTAGGGGTGTAGTGCAACGTGATAAAGCCTCTGGCTGATAGCACGCCAAACTGAATATCAATTTCTCGGTAACCTGTTCGGCGCTAAATCGTGGCTGCTCCTGTTTAGAGGACTCATTAAGCAGTTCCCACAATCTTGTCCAAATATCGGTGCGATATGGTGATAATCTCTGTTGCGGTGAGAGTAACATCATGCTGGTATTATGTAATGTTTCATGCGACAGACCAACAATAATATCGGCAACTTTTGCCTGAATAGGACGCGATGCAACGGCGGTGGTCAATGGCAATAGTCTGAGCAATGGTTTAGCTTCATCGGGCAAACCTTTGACAGCAGCAGCATAACTCCCGGCCACCAAAGCCTCCTTGAGCAAAGCCACAGTATCCAAGGACAGAGGACGCTCCAAAATGCTACTTAACAGTTCGGCCAGCACATCCAGATCGCTCGTATGCAAGAGGAAATAATGTATAATGCTTATGCGATTATCCAATGAGCTGTCATTGCGAAATGTCTCAATTAGATGGGCACGGGGCACAGTGAGGGAAACCAAATCCAAAGTGGCCATGTCATAGGCCAAAGCTCCCCATTTTTTCAGTGGTACCAATTGTCCAAGTTGTGGACTACGACTGGTTGGGGCTGGACAAACAATATGACACATGGGTTCATGTTGCAGTCCCACATCCAAAAGATGGACAAAGAATGCTGATGATACCAATAGATGATGTTGGCCATGCAGGGCAAAAGTTGGGCGCAATAAACGCGCTTTTTGCCAGGGTACACCCGGCATAACGCAATGAACCACACAGCCATGATGGAGCAGTGTTACCGAATAGGCAAAATGGACATCCTGCTGCACATCCGATTGCAATGGTTGATACAGATAATAATGACAGACAAAAAACATGCCCGAACCGTCAGCTAGGATAACCAAATTCAAAGAGCTATCGTGTACACGTAAAGGTACAGCATCATCATCATAACTGGGTGATTCCGTTTGATTGGATGAACTGCTTCCTGGCAGCTTAGGCAAATTAAGCGGAATATTTAGCTAAAATTAAATGATAAATTTGTGTGTAAACAAATATGAAGCGATGTATAAAACTTACCACCGTCTCTGTGGGTTGTTTCTCATTAAATTGAAAGGCCGTTAAAGTAGGACTCAATGCTGGCTTGGACTCAACGCCAGCCTCCTCTTCGTCACGTTCATCCAATAAACTTAAGCTCTTCGCCTTGGGTTTGAGGTGAATATAATACAATGCTTGACTTTCGGCATCCCATTGGGCCCAACTAAAATTTTTCGCCAGTGTTTCATGCGTCAGCACCGATGTATCCAAATGCCAGGCACTGCCCTCGACACCTCCAGCAGCAGCTTGGCCAGAAGTAATGGAACTTTGCTTCACTATGCAGGTAAACTGCTTAATGGCTAAAAACAATAAAAGCATTCAATTGGTGTTCCCTTGGATCTTTATATTCTAGTACTAACAATCTTCATGCGTTAGCACTAGCAATTTATCTTGCCAACAGGTGCGCGTGGCACTCTCCACACGCCACAGAAACTGTGTCATTATCTGCTTGGAAGTTGCATCCGGATTCAGAGGTATTGCCTTGCCGCCTTCACTGCTTCTGACCTCCACCACAAATGCCTGATAGAGCCCTTGACTTTTTACCACATAGGACAGCAGGGTGACACTGCTATTAATGCTAGCTTGGATTACTTCATGACAGCCCGGCAAGGTCCATAGTAAACGGATTAACTTCTTTGTGGCATGAAAATGTCCAATACAGGTCTCTCGACGCTTGATACCTGGCTTCTCCACCTCGTCATCATCATACTCGAATATCCAAGAGGTAAGTAGCGAACCATCTTGCTCCTGGCCCAAAATTCGCCACTCATTTGCCTTTTCTGTGTCAATGGAAAATGGTAATTCGTTTTCGTTTGATCTGATCATTTTTGTAGACTTACCCTTGTGTCCCTGGGTCGCCAATAGGCCACAGAAATTAGCTGCCAAGTTTTCTTGGCGCAGCATTTTATTTTTTATTCAACAATTTCTCATTTTCTGCAGACAAAACAGTAAATAAATCAATAAATGGCCACAGCTGTTGCACAATAGGGTGACCAGACTTAAGTGAAATACCAAAAACAAAGTACTGCCAACTTACCCGTCGACACCTTTTTGGCGCGGAAAATATATCTTTTAATTTTTTTCTTCTTTTTCTTTACCACATTTTAATTTGAAAACTTTATAATAATTCAGCTGTGAGCTTGTTTTCATTTAAACAAAAATTTTTATTTTTTTTTTGGTAATAAAAAATTAACAAACGGTTTTCGATTTGGCGCAATTGTCCCATCCTTCACCAATATGGCAACCCAATTTGCTTTGAAACCGTTATGTGTAGCGAAAAGAAAAGTGGTAGATTAGAATTATATAGAGAAATATGCCAAGCGAAATAATAACTCTTCAATTAGGCCAATGCGGCAATCAAAGTAAGTGAATAAGTTTAATGGATTATTGAAACTCTAATTTTTAATTTTGTTAAGTTGGTTTTGAATTCTGGAAGAGATTGTGCCTGGAGCACGGCATTTCTCCGGATGGTCTCTTGGAAGATTTTGCCTTAGATGGTCAAGATCGTAAAGATGTCTTTTTCTATCAAGCCGATGATAATCATTATATACCCAGAGCTGTTCTCTTGGATCTGGAGCCCAGAGTTATTCACAATATAATGAGTTCGCCATATGCCAAGGTAATAAATATCAATATTTTGTTGATAAAGATTGAAAAATAAAATTGAAAACCAATGTCATTATTGCAGCTTTACAATCAAGAAAATGTCTACCTATCCAAGCACGGTGGCGGCGCGGGCAATAATTGGGCCTCTGGCTTCAGTCAAGGTGAACGAGTCCAGGAAGAGGTCTTTGATATTGTCGATCGTGAAGCCGAGGGTAGTGACTCCCTTGAGGGTTTCGTTCTTTGCCATTCCATAGCTGGTGGTACAGGCTCCGGAATGGGTTCCTATGTCCTCGAACGTTTAGCCGATCGTTTTCCCAAGAAATTGATTCAGACCTACAGTGTCTTTCCCAATCATGATGAGATAAGTGATGTCGTAGTTCAACCGTATAATTCAATACTGACTCTGAAGAGATTAATCAAGTGTGCTGATTGTGTTGTGGTCCTCGATAATACGGCTCTAAATCGGATTGCCACCGAACGACTTCATATCCAAACACCCACATTTACACAGATTAATAACTTGGTATCGACCATCATGAGTGTGAGCACCACGACTCTGCGTTATCCTTCGTATATGAACAATAATTTAATTGGTTTGACGGCACCGTTGATACCAACACCTCAGTTGCATTTCCTTATGACAGGATATACTCCGCTTCTTACAGATCTCGAGGTGGGTTAACTAACTCTACCTTCTCTCATTATCCTAATTACAATTCCATTTGTCTTTCACAGACAAAAACCAATGTGCGGAAAACGACAGTTTTGGATGTCATGCGTCGTTTGTTGCAACCCAAAAATATGATGGTTTCCACTACAGACAAACAGAATCGTCATTGTTATATATCAATTTTAAATATCATTCAAGGCGAAGTTGATCCCACTCAAGTACACAAATCTCTACAACGCATACGTGAACGTAAATTGGCCCAGTTTATACCCTGGGGACCGGCCAGCATACAAGTGGCTTTATCACGGAGTTCTCCTTATGTGCAGACAGCTCACAAGGTCTCCGGTTTAATGATGGCCAATCATACGGGCATAAGTTCTCTCTTTAATCGAGCATTGGCTCAATATGATAAGCTGAGGAAACGTAATGCTTTTCTGGATCAATTTCGTCGGCATGAGATGTTTAAGGACGATTTATCTGAACTGGACTTAGCTAGGGATACGGTGGATTATCTGGTCCAAGAATATGAAGCTGCCACTCAAATCAATTACCGTCAATGGAGTCCCCAAGTGAAAGCTAAAGTTTTGGGAGCTTAGTTCAAAAAATAATTCAGAATAATAATTTGTATAAATTATATAATATATGTATAATTTGTAAAAACTTTAATTTTCATTCACTCATTTTATATATGTTTATTGCTTGTAATTAAGATATAAGTTTTATTAAAAAAGAACTGGAAGAAGAAAGAAACGCGCACGATTCAAAATGTGATGATAAAATATGAAAAGCAGTCAAAACTATCATAAGTAATTCATTAGAAGGAGTCACGACTCCTGAAACGGCTTGGGCATCAATTTCTTTCTGCAAAGAAGTCATTAATGATCAGAAAAGGAACTTATTTATATAAAAATGCTGTAGATTTATCCCACATTGCCTAAAAAAAAGCTAAAAAGCTTAGCACCAACTCAATCAAATAACAATAATATCCTTAAATTAGATGACCTTGTAAAACGACAAGATATATGTAAACATTTAAGATATCTACGAGATATCTAAAATGTTTACATATTTTTCATGACTTTCCGATATCTACAGTTCTGCTTAGATTAATTTACTGGACATTTCGTTGTACAAAAATCCGAAGTATACGAATATCTGTAACTTTTACCACCTGGACCATGTGTGACAAACGAAGGATGAAATGATGCGTTTTGCAGGATGTTCACAAGCATAGTCACCGGATACCTCCACCGGCTAAACTTAAGATAACCAAAGTTAAGCTCATGATCTACAACTTAGTAAGTTAGTGCTTTTGGGCAAATACGACAAACCACATTGTAATAAAATAACTTTTTTTTAGAAGGCCTTGACTTCCAAATGTCATCTAAAAATTTTAACATCCTAGAAATTTCATTTCTTTTTTTCATTCGAACTTTTTAACTTGAACAGACAGTATCTTTTAGACTGTTAAAAAATAAATACATTAGTCCTTTTGTTAACTTTTTTTCCAAATTAGGCTTGGTAAGTTTAAAATACAATTTAAAAAAAACAATTCAGTAAGTAGTAATATTTGTAAAAATTTTAAGACCATGTGCTACGGCTGCAACTCCTGCTGTGGACCCTGTGGATCTTGCTGCGGCCCCTGCTATGGATCCTGTTGTGGTCCTTGCAACACACGCTGTTGCCCAATGGTTGGCAGCACTCTGTCGAAAATGACTGGCCTGTGGACAGAGTTTCCTTATTGTTAACAAATGGATAATGTAAAAGAAAAACTTAAAAAAAAATATATATAAATATAAAAACCAGAACCAATGGCGTACAGGATACAGTAATTTCAGATAGAAGAAATTGAGTAGCTGCTAAAATAAGTTTTAAATAATTTAAGATTGATTTGTGAGACCAAACAAATGCCTAAAGAATTCTTAGTGTACCAGGAATCGCGAGTGGTCAACGGCCAACTCTGCCCCAATGGCCCACATACTAAAAAAAAAAACGTTTAGACGTCTAATTTGGGTATTTCCAGTCCTTGTTCAATGAAATTTAGTATGTCGATAGGTATTATTATGAGAATTTAGTGCGTTAAATAGTTTGAAGAAGGACCTGCCAAATCTGCACACATACTTATCAAATCTACTAAGCAAATTTCATGTCTCTTATTACGTCTTTGACAAATATTGCAGGGGCGGAGCTGTTCATTACAAAATTTTGAAATTAACTTAACTTATTTGGACACTACACGAAAAAATTTTGAACTCTTGGTGCTCATACGCAGACGTCCGAAGAAAGGCTTAATAGACCTAAAACCTTTTTATTCTTGGTTGGTAATTTATAAAGAATTTATCGAATTCCAATTACGAAATAGTTTTTTGTGAGGCAATATTTTTCGAACTGGAAATCACATTTTTTGAACTGTCGGAAAGATACAGCTTCTAATTCTAAATTGATTTCGACAAAACAAAGTGCAATCGACCATTCTGGTCCTGATAACATTTAAAATTTATGAGATATTTTCTGAAAAAAAAAATACCAAAATCCTAAATAATTCAATTCAATAATGCCAGACTAAACTTGAATTTCAGAAGATCCTGTATGGAGTTATACCCTAACTATGGAGGTTGAGAAATTTTTTTCACTTAAATTTAATTCTAATAATAAAACAAATAGGATTTTATTTTAAAAGGGTCTCCCAACCAATAAAATCCACTTAGTATGCCATTTTCCTTCTTGGGCTCATGGATTTTTCCGACAAATTGCTTCTGTATAGATCTTCCTTGATCCTCTGAGGTCGAGGTAAAATAGGGTACCTTAGTTTTATATTTAGAATATCCCTTGGAAAACCAAAACTAGTGACGCATTTTGTTCCTGTACACATCAATATCGTCAGGTTTATAGCCTTAAGATCAGTCGATGGGTAATGGGGATTACTTACTGTTAGTAGGCCATGCCTGTTTCACTTACTTCGCCTTTAAATTTTCTAAAAACTAGCTCAGTTGTTCTTTGAAATTCAAAGTAAAAACACAAAATTTTTTAGATTTTTGTTTTGTCGGCTGTGTTGTTGTACACAACCATCCGGTCCAGAATTCCTGCCACTGCCCCCACAAGTAAGTAGAAGTCCTTTAAGTGTCTATATACTTTAATGAGATAAATTCTAAACTCTTTTCCTAGAACATGTGTAACGGTTGCTATTCTAACTGTGGTCCTTGTTGCAGACCATGCTGTTCAAGCAACTGTGGGTCATGTTGCCAACCTTGTGGCCCGGTTTGCGGATCCTGCTGTAGTCCTGCATCAGCACGTTGTTATGGGGGCGGAAGGGCGGTGATTGGCACTCGTTTATCCAAAATGACTGGCCTTTGGACACTCATTTATTACAGATAAAATGACAAGAATAAATTTTCATTGAAAATATGTCTTCGATACTTTTAGTTTTGGCTCAGGTCGGGGACAATACTTGATCAAGAGAAACGACCCGTCGAAACCGGGTTCCCGAGGTGGAAAAAGTATTGTAAAGTTAACAAAATTCATTTTAAAATATCACAAAATTTAACTTAGGCTATGCCAAAGTTTATATACTCCGAGTCTCATGCATGCATCTCTCTTTCTATTCTGCTCCACCTATTTTTCGTATGGCACTAAATGAGATAGTGGTCCGATCTGTATAATTAACATACTTTATCTTACTTCCACCGACAGATGGACAGAAGGACTGAAATGGGTATATCGAATCAGCTTCTCATGCTTTATGGAGTCGTCAATTTTTCATTTTTACCTTACAGACGTACTCTTTGAAGAAGTGACGCGACGTTACCATCCCGATCCCCACTCTAAAATTATTTACTTTATTTTTTTGTCAAAGTCAATGAATAACATGACATTTCATTAAACCCCCATCCCCCCCCTTGAGACATTTTGTCGTAATATCCACAATAGTTCTAAAAATTCAACCATAAGACCTCTTGACCAAATTAAGTTGACGTATTTCATCTTGGCTATTTCATCATTCACATTTTTCCCCAAGTCGTTCAGTCTAAGAACGGCGAGTATCAGTTAATAAAATTCAGTTAAATGGGAGAGTCGTGTTAGCTTAATGGCTAAAAAATTTCATAAATAATACTAAAGACGTTAGCTACAAGAATTTTAATATAAGCTGCAAGTATTGGAAAAAAAAATTGAGTTTGAGTCTTAAGTCTTATCCTTTTTTGTGTATTCATTTATATTGATTACATTTCTGTTATATACATACATATGTGGGTAAATGTGCGATTATATAGGATAAATGCGAATATACATAAATAGATTGGATAATAATTACTTCAATGCCTTTTAAGATTTTGCGGCTTGGTTTAAAATCATAATCACTTCGGTAGATTGGTTTCTTAAAGCATATTCCAAGGGAGTCAGGCCCAGTATATCCCTCTGATTGATGTCGTCAACGTGATTGAGAAGAAATTTCACAACATCCACAGAATTATGCAAGGCAGCCATATGCAGGGCTGTGCGTCCAGAGCTATCTGGTAGGGAAAGGTCCACGCCAGCGGTTTGATATGATTGAAGACGTTTAACCGATCCCCTGGCAGCAGCGGCACAGAGACTTTCGGCCACCTCAAGAGGCGGGCGAGTAAGCTGAGCACCGTGCTTGAGAAGCAACTCAATAACCTTCGTCTGATCAAAGGAAATTGCTTCTTCGATGGCAGAATTTACCACACTGGAGTTTTGAATAAGGATTTTTTCCATAACTATTACATTACCCAGACGATTGGCAGTATTGAGTTTGGCGGATTTGACAGTCAATTCTCCACGTAGGCTGGTTTTCATCATATCCTTCTTGTCCTGCAGCGACCATGCATGTTTACTTAGAACATAGGACAACTTGGTGTAAGCCGCCTCCATTGTAATGTCGCCAAGAAAGATGACACCCATCTCAAAGATTTCGGAACTAGCATCATAGGCATCGGCCACCGAACCGCCGAGACATTGTGTGCAATTCACAATGATCACACCACGAGCGATGGCCGCTTTCAATTCGGTAAGCAGATCATCACGATTGGAAGGTATATTGCCAGCGCCAAAGGATTGTAAGACGACTCCACGTACAGAAGCGCTCAAAGCGCCACTTATTTGATTCAATGTCATGCCCGGAGTGATACGTAGTAGGCTAACATTCGCATCCATTGACAATTGCACACTAAAGGGTTCAATCAACGGTGGACGATTGATGTAGATCTCGTTTAGATTAATGCTTACACCCATTGTGGCCAATGGTGGATAATTGGGTGAATTGAAGGCATCTAAAGCTTCGCAATTCACTTTCACTGTGCGATTACCGCGAAGCAATTTATGATTAAACACCACACACACCTCGGGTATATCATAAGTGCCTGCAAAGAAGTCATTAATGATCAGAAAAGGAACTTATTTATATAAAAATGCTGTAGATTTATCCCACATTGCCTAAAAAAAAGCTAAAAAGCTTAGCACCAACTCAATCAAATAACAATAATATCCTTAAATTAGATGACCTTGTAAAACGACAAGATATATGTAAACATTTAAGATATCTACGAGATATCTAAAATGTTTACATATTTTTCATGACTTTCCGATATCTACAGTTCTGCTTAGATTAATTTACTGGACATTTCGTTGTACAAAAATCCGAAGTATACGAATATCTGTAACTTTTACCACCTGGACCATGTGTGACAAACGAAGGATGAAATGATGCGTTTTGCAGGATGTTCACAAGCATAGTCACCGGATACCTCCACCGGCTAAACTTAAGATAACCAAAGTTAAGCTCATGATCTACAACTTAGTAAGTTAGTGCTTTTGGGCAAATACGACAAACCACATTGTAATAAAATAACTTTTTTTTAGAAGGCCTTGACTTCCAAATGTCATCTAAAAATTTTAACATCCTAGAAATTTCATTTCTTTTTTTTCATTCGAACTTTTTAACTTGAACAGACAGTATCTTTTAGACTGTTAAAAAATAAATACATTAGTCCTTTTGTTAACTTTTTTCCAAATTAGGCTTGGTAAGTTTAAAATACAATTTAAAAAAAACAATTCAGTAAGTAGTAATATTTGTAAAAATTTTAAGACCATGTGCTACGGCTGCAACTCCTGCTGTGGACCCTGTGGATCTTGCTGCGGCCCCTGCTATGGATCCTGTTGTGGTCCTTGCAACACACGCTGTTGCCCAATGGTTGGCAGCACTCTGTCGAAAATGACTGGCCTGTGGACAGAGTTTCCTTATTGTTAACAAATGGATAATGTAAAAGAAAAACTTAAAAAAAAATATATATAAATATAAAAACCAGAACCAATGGCGTACAGGATACAGTAATTTCAGATAGAAGAAATTGAGTAGCTGCTAAAATAAGTTTTAAATAATTTAAGATTGATTTGTGAGACCAAACAAATGCCTAAAGAATTCTTAGTGTACCAGGAATCGCGAGTGGTCAACGGCCAACTCTGCCCCAATGGCCCACATACTAAAAAAAAAACGTTTAGACGTCTAATTTGGGTATTTCCAGTCCTTGTTCAATGAAATTTAGTATGTCGATAGGTATTATTATGAGAATTTAGTGCGTTAAATAGTTTGAAGAAGGACCTGCCAAATCTGCACACATACTTATCAAATCTACTAAGCAAATTTCATGTCTCTTATTACGTCTTTGACAAATATTGCAGGGGCGGAGCTGTTCATTACAAAATTTTGAAATTAACTTAACTTATTTGGACACTACACGAAAAAATTTTGAACTCTTGGTGCTCATACGCAGACGTCCGAAGAAAGGCTTAATAGACCTAAAACCTTTTTATTCTTGGTTGGTAATTTATAAAGAATTTATCGAATTCCAATTACGAAATAGTTTTTTGTGAGGCAATATTTTTCGAACTGGAAATCACATTTTTTGAACTGTCGGAAAGATACAGCTTCTAATTCTAAATTGATTTCGACAAAACAAAGTGCAATCGACCATTCTGGTCCTGATAACATTTAAAATTTATGAGATATTTTCTGAAAAAAAAAATACCAAAATCCTAAATAATTCAATTCAATAATGCCAGACTAAACTTGAATTTCAGAAGATCCTGTATGGAGTTATACCCTAACTATGGAGGTTGAGAAATTTTTTTCACTTAAATTTAATTCTAATAATAAAACAAATAGGATTTTATTTTAAAAGGGTCTCCCAACCAATAAAATCCACTTAGTATGCCATTTTCCTTCTTGGGCTCATGGATTTTTCCGACAAATTGCTTCTGTATAGATCTTCCTTGATCCTCTGAGGTCGAGGTAAAATAGGGTACCTTAGTTTTATATTTAGAATATCCCTTGGAAAACCAAAACTAGTGACGCATTTTGTTCCTGTACACATCAATATCGTCAGGTTTATAGCCTTAAGATCAGTCGATGGGTAATGGGGATTACTTACTGTTAGTAGGCCATGCCTGTTTCACTTACTTCGCCTTTAAATTTTCTAAAAACTAGCTCAGTTGTTCTTTGAAATTCAAAGTAAAAACACAAAATTTTTTAGATTTTTGTTTTGTCGGCTGTGTTGTTGTACACAACCATCCGGTCCAGAATTCCTGCCACTGCCCCCACAAGTAAGTAGAAGTCCTTTAAGTGTCTATATACTTTAATGAGATAAATTCTAAACTCTTTTCCTAGAACATGTGTAACGGTTGCTATTCTAACTGTGGTCCTTGTTGCAGACCATGCTGTTCAAGCAACTGTGGGTCATGTTGCCAACCTTGTGGCCCGGTTTGCGGATCCTGCTGTAGTCCTGCATCAGCACGTTGTTATGGGGGCGGAAGGGCGGTGATTGGCACTCGTTTATCCAAAATGACTGGCCTTTGGACACTCATTTATTACAGATAAAATGACAAGAATAAATTTTCATTGAAAATATGTCTTCGATACTTTTAGTTTTGGCTCAGGTCGGGGACAATACTTGATCAAGAGAAACGACCCGTCGAAACCGGGTTCCCGAGGTGGAAAAAGTATTGTAAAGTTAACAAAATTCATTTTAAAATATCACAAAATTTAACTTAGGCTATGCCAAAGTTTATATACTCCGAGTCTCATGCATGCATCTCTCTTTCTATTCTGCTCCACCTATTTTTCGTATGGCACTAAATGAGATAGTGGTCCGATCTGTATAATTAACATACTTTATCTTACTTCCACCGACAGATGGACAGAAGGACTGAAATGGGTATATCGAATCAGCTTCTCATGCTTTATGGAGTCGTCAATTTTTCATTTTTACCTTACAGACGTACTCTTTGAAGAAGTGACGCGACGTTACCATCCCGATCCCCACTCTAAAATTATTTACTTTATTTTTTTGTCAAAGTCAATGAATAACATGACATTTCATTAAACCCCCATCCCCCCTTGAGACATTTTGTCGTAATATCCACAATAGTTCTAAAAATTCAACCATAAGACCTCTTGACCAAATTAAGTTGACGTATTTCATCTTGGCTATTTCATCATTCACATTTTTCCCCAAGTCGTTCAGTCTAAGAACGGCGAGTATCAGTTAATAAAATTCAGTTAAATGGGAGAGTCGTGTTAGCTTAATGGCTAAAAAATTTCATAAATAATACTAAAGACGTTAGCTACAAGAATTTTAATATAAGCTGCAAGTATTGGAAAAAAAAATTGAGTTTGAGTCTTAAGTCTTATCCTTTTTTGTGTATTCATTTATATTGATTACATTTCTGTTATATACATACATATGTGGGTAAATGTGCGATTATATAGGATAAATGCGAATATACATAAATAGATTGGATAATAATTACTTCAATGCCTTTTAAGATTTTGCGGCTTGGTTTAAAATCATAATCACTTCGGTAGATTGGTTTCTTAAAGCATATTCCAAGGGAGTCAGGCCCAGTATATCCCTCTGATTGATGTCGTCAACGTGATTGAGAAGAAATTTCACAACATCCACAGAATTATGCAAGGCAGCCATATGCAGGGCTGTGCGTCCAGAGCTATCTGGTAGGGAAAGGTCCACGCCAGCGGTTTGATATGATTGAAGACGTTTAACCGATCCCCTGGCAGCAGCGGCACAGAGACTTTCGGCCACCTCAAGAGGCGGGCGAGTAAGCTGAGCACCGTGCTTGAGAAGCAACTCAATAACCTTCGTCTGATCAAAGGAAATTGCTTCTTCGATGGCAGAATTTACCACACTGGAGTTTTGAATAAGGATTTTTTCCATAACTATTACATTACCCAGACGATTGGCAGTATTGAGTTTGGCGGATTTGACAGTCAATTCTCCACGTAGGCTGGTTTTCATCATATCCTTCTTGTCCTGCAGCGACCATGCATGTTTACTTAGAACATAGGACAACTTGGTGTAAGCCGCCTCCATTGTAATGTCGCCAAGAAAGATGACACCCATCTCAAAGATTTCGGAACTAGCATCATAGGCATCGGCCACCGAACCGCCGAGACATTGTGTGCAATTCACAATGATCACACCACGAGCGATGGCCGCTTTCAATTCGGTAAGCAGATCATCACGATTGGAAGGTATATTGCCAGCGCCAAAGGATTGTAAGACGACTCCACGTACAGAAGCGCTCAAAGCGCCACTTATTTGATTCAATGTCATGCCCGGAGTGATACGTAGTAGGCTAACATTCGCATCCATTGACAATTGCACACTAAAGGGTTCAATCAACGGTGGACGATTGATGTAGATCTCGTTTAGATTAATGCTTACACCCATTGTGGCCAATGGTGGATAATTGGGTGAATTGAAGGCATCTAAAGCTTCGCAATTCACTTTCACTGTGCGATTACCGCGAAGCAATTTATGATTAAACACCACACACACCTCGGGTATATCATAAGTGCCTGCAACTATTAGGGACGCAACAAAATTATCCTTTCCATCAGAGCGCGTTTGATAGATGGGTATTTGAGAGCCCGTGACCATCACTGGCTTGCCCAGATTTTGCAACATAAAGGACAATGCCGACGAGGTAAAGGCTAAAGTGTCAGTGCCATGAAGAACCACAAAGCCATCGTAATTTTTGTACTCGTCCTGCCCAAAAAATGTATAAAAAATGATAACTGATATTATTAAATTTATTTCATTCTCACTCTTACATTTATATCCTGGGCTATACGTTTCCAATCGCTTCTTTCCATATTGCTGGAGTCAAGCAACGGATCGTATTCCTTTATTTTATACAAAACACGCTTCTCATCTCCCAAACTGGGTAGAACCAACCACTCGGGCTCCTGTGGCAAATAAGTGGGATCATGAAAATTCATGTCCTCACGGATTCTTGGCTCAAATTGTCCGGGAACAGGCGCCAACACTAACACAGATGTATATTACTTATAAAACTATTGTTTATAGTAATTATTATTATTATTATTACCGCCATTCTCATTTAAAGTCATGCCAATTGTACCGCCAGTATAGATGGTCAACACCTTGGACACATTTTGTGTGATTCCCGGTAAATTCAAATTTGATTGCGACAACATTGTTTGGGTGCTGATTTCAAAATGAATGCACAACAAAATTTCCGTCCTATTTATAGAAAAGTTGTCTATACGAATAAGCAAGCACTCGAGCTTCGAGTCATTCATGAAATGCACTAAACATGCAACCTTGCAAGTTTTTTGTAATTCTTTTCTTTACTTTATATGATAAATTTATATATTTCTCTTCCAATTTAGTCATAGAAAATGCTTAAAACCTACAAATGTTGATGTAAAAAATTTAGAAGATAAGATAATAATCTTAGTTAATATTAAAAATTCATCAATTCATTTCTTGAAGTGTCTTTGGACTGCTTTGCCTTTGTATCTCTGACTCACAGATACGTGCACATACATACATACATAGATTTCTATAAAAATAGTAAAATTGAAAAAGGGGAAACTCCACCAAACTATGACATGTTGAAACAGTAAAGAAAATTTGAAGATAATAAGATAATATTTTAACTCCTGTAGCACACAGAAAATCTATTAAGGAAGCTAAAAATAAATTCTTTAAAATATTTACTCAAACAATTAAAGTTAATATCTAAAAAATGTGTATTTTTTGTGGTTTTAAGAAAATTGTAGTGACCATTTAGGTCAGTAGGTAATAAGATACCATCTATCCTGCTAAAATTTTAAATCTCTTTACCCGGCCCTAGTGCAAAACGTGAACCGAGAAGTCACTCGAGTTCTCACGAGATAGCGAAGGCTGTAGATAGTAGGGCAGAATTATGCCAACAATAAATTTGCCATTTAAACAGAACTAATATTTGTTTACCCTTGCAGAGGGTGTTATGAAATTGGTAAGATGTTTGTAACGTACAGAAGGAGACGTTTCCGACCCCATAAAGTATACACATATGTATGTATATTCTTAATCAGCATAAGAAGCTGAGTCGATATATGTATGCATGTCCGTCTGTGCAAATCAACTTCACGCCGCCATCTTAAGAGCTATTGGGATGAAACTTAATATTTTAGCTACTTATAACCCGGGTAAGATAAAGTATGGAAATCGTCAGGATCGGACCACTATTTTATAAAGTTACATAAGAAAAATATATGAAGGAGTTGGATTATCCCTATGGAATTATTAATATAAATATAAATCGCTGCGCCAAAGTCAGCCCTTGCGAATTTCAAAAGATTAACTTAAAGGACGATATTCTTAATACAATTTAAGCTAAACGAACAAACAAATAGTAAATCTTTAAGAGTATATGTGGGCAACGCTGTAGTATAATACCATTCGGTGGGTATTGTGGGGCTTATGTGTTACAAGGTAAATTAAATAAAAAAAAAAAAATTTAATAAGTAATTCAGCAACAGAAAACAAAATTTTTTAAAAGCGATAAACATTCGTGTTTCAATCTTTGGAAACCCTCTTTTTAACAAATTATGATTTTAAGTATCTATTATATTTGTCAATTGTTTTATATTTGCCGTTAAACAGAAAATTTGACGAAATTGTTAAAATTCTCAGGACGAAATTTGTATCGTATTAGAATATAAATGCAATTTCTTAATTGTACAATCGAACAATGTTCTATTCGTTTACTTTTTTTTCAAATTTCTCTGATTTGTTTCTGCACATTAAACTCGTGACTCTGCAGTCAGCAAAAGGAAATGCAGATAGCTTATCGCTTTTGATCATCAAATAGAAAAATTAGTCACATTTAACGCTTATACTTATACAATTTCTCTCATTATTTTTTACTTAAGGCAATTTTAAGATTTTTTTACTGATTGAAATGAATTCGAATTTAAATTTCCATGTAGTTGTTTTTATTCGAGATTCTGATTTTGGTCTGGGTCCAGTCGGACCTGTTCGACTTCAGAAGCGATTTAACAATATTTCTAGGATTTATATTCTTTATATATAGATTCAATTCCATATATTGATTCCAAGAGAATTTGAAAAATTCCTGAAATACTTTTCGTGAGTTGTAGAAGTTAATCTTTCAGGATCTAGTCCTTAGATTTTTGCCCAATGGTCCTGCTCTGTAATATGCAGTAAATCGACACGAGGTTCCAAAATGAAATCTTATTTACATTATTATTAATTAAAGTTTCTTATTGCTAAGAAAATATTGTACTAATAAATTATATATAGTCTACAGAGATCCTTATTATTATGAATGTTCAAATTCTGAATTTGCGGATTCTGCTCTGCTTTTTCTTATTCTAGATTTATTTGCACTATTTTTTACACAACTCATCGCACTTCGAAGAATTTTTTCTGCTGGTTGGGTTGCATCCGTAATTTGAATGGCCTCTGAAAGAGTAAAAATAATTTTAATATACTATTTATTAAACATATTGGCATCTAGGGCTGTAAAATTGGCCAGGAATGCGTCTTTTAAAGCAAGCAAAGAACTTTTAGAATGTACCATGCCTAATTAACAATCTTGGAAGCAAACATTGTTGATAGAGTCTATTTAAGTTGCAAGGCATACGAAAAGTTATAACTTTGTTGGAAAGAATGAATATCATATTGCATTTTGCATACTTTAAGGGGCAAGTTTACAACTACAAAATGCATTATTTACCTAAGAGTACAGAGACAAAGGAAGCGTAGGTTCGTAAACTCTTTTTATTGCTCACGCCATCCATATTGTAAGCCAATATAATGTCTTCTTCCATTACTTTCTTTATTGATCTCGATATTGGCGCTTGAATTAGTAGGCCTTTTATTTTAGTGATCTAAAAAAAATTAAAAAAGAATTTTAAAATTTAATGAAATTACGATAAATTTTTAATTTTCACACTTACGAAATCTTGTCTATTATCTAGGCAGATTTTTAAGTTAACCTCCATGAGATGGGCTTCATTTCTAATAGGAAAAGTGGCCACTTCAGCCTCGCTGATTGCTTGAGCTTTTTCCAAAAGTTGCTGTATTAAAGTCGTTTGAGTTGACACCATGTCGATTAGAATAGACATTTCTGCTCTCATTCCATGGATTTCCCTGTTCAAATTTTCAACTTTTTCCGCAAGCTCACTGGTTTCTTCTACAACGTTTATGAAAATCAATCTATTTTTTAATCCAAATAACGAATTATTTCATTAAGTACTTACGATTATTGTCAATATTAAGTTTCCTTAGCTTTTGGGGTGGCGGTTCGTCTGCTTCTAAATCTAATTCATTCTTAATGGTAATTTCCTCGTTCTCCACTACTAGAAATTCCTTTAAAATATTATTTTCCAAAATTTCATCTTCAGCGCTAACTCCCCTTTGATTGAGCCCAATAACTCCGAAATGCTCATCTAAGTCATGTCTCTCTATTTTAACTAACGGTGGCACTGGTCTTTCACCATTCATTTTTAATTAATTAACTTAGTTTTCAAATTTATTAAACTTCTGTTTAAATTAGAACTGAAAATATAAAAAATGTTGTACAAGAAAGCCTTTCCTTAAATTTTAACCGTTTTCTTTCAACAAAATAACATTTTCCTCTGACAGCACAGTTTTGTGCACTATGCAGCACTGAGTCTTTAGTATTTTTCAATCAGCTGTTTGTTTGGTGTCGAATTTAAGGCCTTTTCCGATAATTTACAGGGTTAATAATAAAAAGATGCAGAATTTTATGAAATATGCAAAAACTAAAGATTAAATAGCCAAAATGCAATTGAGGTCGCTATCGGGCGATTTCTAGCTTTCGTTTAATACCATTTTCACTAGGCTTAAGACTTTGGCTAATGCTTGAAAACACAAACTAACTAAGAGACCATTCGAATTGTTTTCATTTTTTTGTACATAAAAGTAAGAATATATTTTGCTTTCACTTATTGTCAAATTGTGAAGTCAGACATGAAATCAATGTGTTGCAAAATAACAACAAACAAATGATACTTCACGGCAGCTAATTCTGATATTTGGAATTTATTTGCAGTTACTTTTATATTTATTTCGGCATTTTACAAACACAACACAACACAGCAAACACTTGCCTATCACAATATTTGTTTTGTTATTTACTTTGCAAAATAAAAGAGTTTCACGAAGTGACGCGCGCCGTTGATGAAAAACACAACAAACCGATATGTGTATTATAGAGTATGTATTGTTCAACATACACGACTATGCGAAGGACCCACTGTTTTCAATTTAAAGATTGATTTAATTTTTTAACTTTTATAAAAAGTATATGTGTGCCAAATAGAATACAGCAAATCAATACGTCGATTTTTAATGGTTTTATAGCTTAAAATCGTTTCACTCTTAATAAACAGAGTATACAAGGTTCAGTGATTTAGATGCAGCAAACAGCTGTATTTGTTTGGTCTGTAGCTGTGTGATTGCACGGTCACACTTAACCGGTTTTTGCAGCTCTGCCAACTTACTTATTCAAAAACAAAATGACAGTTAACTTTTTTAAGATTTTTCACTCTTCAAGAATCGATAAGCAAATGATACGGGGCACTTTTTTATAAAAGTAAAAGTTGGCCTTGCCTTTATACGTCATCTTTTGAAGTTTTCACTTTACTCACTGCCTACAAATTTGTTCATTCACACTTTGGAAATCCCCTTGCCAACACACATGTTTCGAAATTGTCCCATATAAATTACAATAACTACATACAAAAAGAAAAGCATCCTTTTTCCGTATTAAGGCTAAGGTAAGTAAAGATTAAAGCTAACAAAAAAATATTTATATATAAATTTTCACATTTTCTCTCGGTATAGGGACGGCAACATTGTGAAACATTGGCTTTTTTAGAAGGAAAGAAGGACAAATCTGCTATTTTCTTTTTCGACAAAACTTATTTATAAATCGTGAGTAAAGTTCCTTTTTTTGTTTTATTAGAAAAATGCCTTTACAATTTTGTTTTTCCAATTAGAAAATGTGTTGCGGACCAGCTGGCTGTTGTCCTAGCTGCGGACCACCGTGTGGATCGTGTTGCAAGAATTGTTGCGTAGAATTATGCTGTGTTCCATGTACTCCAGCGTATTTGCAATGTTCTTACGACTGTTGCAGCCTGCCCTGCTGTAGGCGATGTTGATGAATTATAATTATAAACCGGATAAACAGCCAGTTGAGGGGAAACAAGTGAAAATACATCAGAAAAATTAAAGAAAAAATAAATTTAAAAAAATGAAATGAAAAGAAATTTGAAAACTATATTTTTAATCTAAACTGAGTCTTGGCCTTGGCCAAGTTTTGTCATCAGCTGTTTTTTTCAAAGATCTTAGATTTGTAATGGCGATAACACGTCTTCAATGCTAAAAGTAGTAGGGAATTCAAAGTATATAAAGCGGAAAATGAACGTAAGGCTTGCAACAGCAGTTTCTCACTCGGAAAACTCCTAAATGACAAAAAAAAGACATTGACTATTAGCTCTTCAGATTTTGTTCCTGAAATATAATTCACTTTCGTAGTTCAAATGTGTGGGAGTTCTACCCTATCCCAGTCGAGACCTCAAAGTTGTGACTCCAGACTAGACCTTTTTATACGTCGAATATCGTTTAATATCGATATTCTATCGATACCGATTCTTATTTAAAGTCATCCTACGAGTATAATAATACTTTAGAATAAATTAGTGTCGAAAAACAATGCGAATTCGTAAGACCTACAAAAATGTGTACACATCAACATTTCTGATCTACAGTTTATCTTTACTAGACTTTTAACTTTTTTTTTTGGGTCTGAAGGTATAAAGACATGAAAATTTCATAAATGCTTTTTATACCATACACCCATAGGGTGAAATGGTATATTAAAGTCGCCAAAATGTATGTAACAGGCAGAAGGAAGCTTCTCCGACCCTATAAAGTATATATATTCTTGATCAGGATCAACAGCCGAGTCGATCTAGCCATGTCCGTCTGTCCGTCCGTCCGTCCGTCCGTATGAACACGCAGATCTCGGAGACTATAAGATCTAGAGCCACCAAATTTGGTATGTATACTCGTGTAGTATGCACATGTTCAGAGTAATTTGGAATTTCGGCCACGCCCCCTTACGCCCCCAGGAATCACATAAAACTGTTTTTCTTAAAAAAGTATGACAGCTAGAGACATCAAATTTAGTTTGTATACCCGATTAGTTAGTGCGCAGAAATTAACTGTTCAAACTTTTTGCCACGCCCCCTTACGCCCCCAGGAATCACACAAAACTGTTTTTCTCAAAAAGTATAATAGCTAGAGACATCAAATTTGGTTTATATGCTCGTTTAGTTAGCGCGCAGAAACTAATTGTTTAAACTTTTTGCCACGCCCCCTTCCGCCCCGGAATTTACATAAAAGTGATTTCCTTCAAAACTATGATAGCTACCGACATCAAATTTAGTATGTAGACTAGTTTAATAGACGCGCAGATATTGGCTATTTAAACATTTTGCCACGCCCACTTCCGCCCCCGCAAATTAAACAAAACTGATTTTATCAAAAACTAACAAAGCTAAAGTCACCAAATTTAGTATGTATACTGGCATAGTATGCGCGGAGAATTTAGATATTTTCACATTTTGCCACGCCCACTTCCGCCTCCATAATTTAGAAAAAAACGATTTCCTCCTTTAGTTTTTTGACTACCGCATTTAAATTTGGCAGACTAATTTATCTTATCTATTTCTACCAAACTACCAAATTTTATTGAAATCGGACTAGAAACATGTAAAATATGCGTATGAACGTATTTTACTACGCGGTCCACAAGGCCAGAATTGGACGTTGGCTAGTAGCGGCGCTAGAGTGCTCGTGTGTTTGTAGAGTGAGCGAGATAGCACATAGTATAAGACATGTAAAAACAATTTAATAGACATACATTTGGTCTTCGAAATAAGAAATATTTGTTTCACCAGGTGTATGGTATACCCAAGTCGACGAGTCGACTTACTTGCTTCATTTGTATTAAAGCCAAGTTTTGGTTCACTTATTAAAAAATTATGATTATTAACTAAATGATGAATGATTAACTAAAAGCTTAAAATTTACTAACATTTAGAAATCAAATAAAATCTGAAGTTAGGAACTAAAAATCAATGTCTCGAATTTTTTGCAGCCACTTAATGATTTTGGGTTCCAAAGTTTATTAGTTTCAAATATAAAACCTTATTGGAATGGTGTCCATTTCTTCCAAAGTTGATATTTATGTTTATAATAATTTGTAGTTAATTTAATAGAAGAAAAATTCCCAATCCAATTTACATTGCTGATCATTAGGATTGTGGCTCCTAGCTAAATGATGAGTAAAAGATATTTTGGGATAAGAATTCAAAATGTTAGAAACATTTATCAAGTTGGCTAGGAAATTTCAATTTTTTTACCTGTTTATAGAATAACCAAATTGTTTGACATTCTGACTCTGAGTTTCGTAGAGTTAACAGCAAAACACATTCAGTTCCAATAACATCAATCCTCTGGAAGAACTTTTGTTTGTGGTAAGCTAAAAACAAAGCCTATTAGCCTCTCTGAAGAGACACTTTCTGTTTTATTGTTGCAGTTTCTACGATCTCTGTCAACTGAGTCGCCTCATCATTCACCCTTTTGGCCATCATAAATTTACGTATTCTCTCACGCTTCACGATGTGCTGTAATCCTGGAGGATGCTGCAACATGGCCGCTTCTGTTCAATGCACTAACTTTTCCTTCAATTGCTGGACAGGATCGGGCAGTACAATTTATTCGCGCCCAAGCTGCACACCGTGTTGCCCTCCGTATCGTGGCTGCTGTGGTGGCCCTCGTGGTTGCTGCTGAGCGTCGTCGTCGAAAGGATTCTTCTCAATTTCCCCCAACTATCAATATTGAATTTCGAAAAATAAATTAATTGCCAATTAGACCCTGTATCAAAGAACTAAACTGACCTGTCTTCTTAGCTAAAACTTCAGTGAACTTTATATCAAAAGCAAAAGTATTTATAATACATTTTAAATACAGACTGCTCTCTCAGGGTAAAATTATCCCTGACAGAATCTATATGATTTGTGGTGCATGAAGTGGGGATGCTTCACAAATATATGCAAATGGCATATCGCAACGAATGTCATTCAATGCTGGGACAGCTTCCTCGACCTGACTACCAAATCCCAACTGATCACAGTGCTCGCCATTATTATAATTATCTGGCTGTCCCGGAAACCAAATATCCAGGGTAATATTTTCTCCATTAGAAAACCAAACATGTTTTCCAGTCTCGGCAATATCATTACCCGAAGTCCAATATTGCTTCATAATATTCTTATCGTTCAGATACTTATTAATTGCGTGCCATTCTTCAATTGTATCGATTGTGATGAGCTCAGAACCCATTCGTCGACAATTTTCGTAGGCTTTAAACCAATTCACGTAATTTTCCTGGGCAATGTAATAGTAACCATCGCCAATTTTGGTAAAGAGTCCTGTTGGGTACACAAAATATTATATATGTAGATTAATTTTCTAATATATTCTACTTACCATCCCTGTTAATTACAGCATTACCGAGGGTGGAGGCCACCAGCCCAAGGAAAAAGGAAAATTGAACGCACTTTGCAAACATCTGAACAGAAATGATGAACTTCAACTTCCATTATTGCACTTTTATAGCTGATATAGTAGGTATATGTATCTGAAACAACTTAGCCCCTTGTAGTCTTATCTGTGACAATTCTAATTAAGAGAGAGATTAGGAACATAAGCAAAAACATGAAAAGAAATTACTAACATAACAATGTACAACAAGAATGAAAGTTCTATTTATAGTTTTTTAATAAAACAAAAGATAACATTTCGCAAAAGAAATCCTTAAATTGCATTCGATCACATTTCAGGTAATTAAGGAGTACAGTGTAATTGGAAAATATATTTAAAATTAACTACATAGAACGTGTTTCGTCCAATTCATCAATGACTTGAAAAGCAAACAAATAGAATTTTAGATTCTTTCTCATTTTATAAATCCTTTTTGGAATGCTCTTTCCGATTAGATATGTGTTAAGTGAACTCGTTGTCTGATCATAGATGGTCCTTTTGTATGAAAAAAATTATGTCCTTGCCACGTCTCCTTTTAAAAAGTTGCTTAAGATCCTTTTTAATTTGGAACAAAAGAATTGGCATTTATTGACAACAGAAAAATACACTTTATTTTTATGGTAAATATTTACTTAAATGAACATCCAGAATACTTCGTTTCAAATTAACCAAAAAAAAACCGCTTAAACTACGCGGTAAAAATATTAGTCTGGCAGCCCCATAGTCCATCAAATATATTGCGTTTACCATTACTAAACTAAAAAATATCGATATATTTTATCGATTTTTTAAATTTTGTACCTAACTATGGCAACACTCCTATGAAAACAGATTTGTCAGTATTGGAATTTATTTTCTGGCAACGCTGAGAGCTAAGAAAAACATAAACAAAATGCCTACGGAAAATAGGTGACATCCATTAAATTTAAACTCAATCAGACCAAATTAATAATTAAATTCATATGCGTTTTGCAACTGCTTCCATGACCATTCAGCATCAAGATAATGCCAAAGGCAGTCGTCTGTGAGGAGACCAACCTGCGCGGTGACATCATTTTCTCTTCTGGCTGTGTGGTTCACCCCAGTGCCACAATTGTTGCCGAGGCAGGGCCGATTATAATTGGCGAGAATTGCATTATTGAGGAATATGCCACTATTGTTCATCGCCTGACCGAAGGAGCCAATTGGGATTCAAGTAACATTCTGAGCATCGGCACACACAATGTCTTCGAAGTCGGATGCACAGTGGAAGCAGCTAGAATCGGTGATAAAAATGTTTTTGAAAGCAAATCCTATGTTGGCCCCGGTGTGACTGTCACCAGTGGCTGTGTAGTCGGTGCTGGTATACAACTGCGAACGGCTCAGATGATGCCCGAGAACACCATTGTCTATGGCAAGGATGCACTGCAGCGTGAGGCCATTGATAAGCAAGGATCACAAACTCTACAAATAGATTTCCTACGCAAAGTTTTGCCCAACTATCACCATTTACGCAAACCGAACTATGATCCAAAGAAACCGCGTAGCGTTGTCTAAACTTAATTATGTATTCTCGACTGTTGTTGTAGCATTAAAATTATTCATTTCCGTCTGAAACGTATCTATTGTATGATCACACAGTGCTTCCAAATCCTCTAGGCCGCGCTTAAGCAAATCGATGGCCCTCTCTCGATGAGACTGGATGCGAAAGTGCAGTTTCTGTTCAGTTGGATGGGGAATGGTGTAGCCAACAAAATCGACCTCAGGGTATCGTGCTATGATCGTCTTCAAGGCATTGCCCAGTGTATGTCCTTCGTTGGTAAATACAAATGTTCGTGATCCTTCACCGTTCTTTTCATCTCCAGCAAGCTAAGATACACACATATATATTGTAAGATTTATGTACATGTACTTTAATTAATGAGAAACTTACTTCTGCTAGGGCACCCATTTTACAACAAAATCTGAGATGTTTTTATAAATACAAAAAAAAAAACGTGTTGCCGCAATAGAGATGGCAAATAATCCGAAACTATTGCCAGGGCTACACTAGTGCAGCACGTCTAAACTAGTTATCGAAATTGGAAGTTTAATACCCATAGGTAAGCCCATATAAGGGCCAAGCAGTAATTAATTTTATTTCATATATATGTAAAAAGAATCCTTAATAAACAAGGCATATTAAACGGTTTTTCTGTGAACCAGTTTTTGAAACCAGTGTTGCAATTCGTGGATACGATAGTCGCACGGTCACACAAATCGATAGATACCGATACCGGTTCTGGTTCTGGCACGGCGCGCGTCAAGCTCAAACAAATGTTTTTGCCCACTTCATCATTTGTGTGAGAATTTGCCATTCAATAAAATTTATGAATAATTCAAAAAATTAAAAACAAAAGCAGCACAAAAAAGATCTTGAGAGAAAAGTTATTAAAATAAGTGAAGAAAAGTAAAATTGCATACTGTGACAAAACTCTTCTATGAATTTGTGCTTGTCTGAGTTTTGTGTTTGTGTGTGTATGTTTGACAGCAGCGCGGCCGCGGCCAACATAAAAACAACAACAAAAAACCTCTTATACAGCAGAAAAGGCGGCAAAAGAGAAAAGAAAACAGAACACAAGGCAAAGCGGCATAGGTAACAAAAACAAAAACAAAAAAAAATGCAACTGCAAACATAATTATTTTCGCAATACACAAACGGCACTTAACGATTTTTGCTTCTCTTTTTCTGTCTCTCTTCTGACCGTATATGTAAAGTTGTGTGTGTGAGTGCGTCTGTGTCTGGTGCGACGCCGACAGGAATAAAAAAATACCAGCAACTGCAATACAGGTTTGTGCAAAGCCAGCAAAAAAAAAAAGTTAAAAAGACAACTGAATAACGTAAAATTAATGCAAATTAAGCTTAAATTTAAAATGCTATATTGAAAATTTTGTTTATGAAAAAATAATATACAACAAAAAAAAAAAGGTGTCATTTCTGATTGCCACGCCTCCCGCGCCTGGAGGCATGAAAAATAATAAAAAAAAAAAAAAACAAAAAAAACAAAACAATTTTATGCAAATTCATGCACACGACGTCGCTCTCTGCTGCCGCAAAGTCAACGCCAGCGAAGGCGGAAGCGTTCTGGTTTATATATTTATGTACATACAAATGTACGTACATATGTGTGTTTGTATGTATGTACATATATTGATGTGCTTAAAATTGGGCATAAAATCAAATTAAGTAATAAATTATTAAGTTGTTCTTGATTCAGCCAAAATGGTCCTCCAATTCTCATGTAGAGTGAAGGAAAACTGTAAACATCCACATTAATAAATAAATGCTATGAAACTTCACAAAATGTCATTTACGTACATATGTATGTATGTGTATGTATGTAAGTAAGTTTGAAGTACATGTCACTTATGCAGGTGACTTAAAAGTACTAAAAACCAAAAAAAAAAGAAATCATTCAAAGTAGCGAAAAAAGAGTTTAAAATTGAACAAAAAAATCTTATTTCTTGACTATTAGAGGATTTTCTCACCGGTAAACCTGCCTACGAAGTCTATATTATTATTCATGCAATCTTAATGACAGATATCTATTTCGACTGGGAATTAAATTTTCCTTACCGTTCGTAGTTCAAAAAACGAATCGTAAAAATCTATTATCATGTCAAATTGGCGCCTAGAAGAAGCCTTAATACAGTAATCAACAAGGAACAGGAAAGATTTCTCTAAAAAGTGGTATGAAATCCTCCGCGGAAAAGGTATCCCAATCAAAAAGGCCTTTGTGCAGTTGGACAAGAAAGTAAAATTATTTTTCTCAAAAATGAAAAATAGTACATTTAATAGTGTATTCCATATGATTTTTAAATTAACCAAAAAAGCATTATAAACATGTTTCTTGTCAATAAAGGTTCTTGATTAGAGAAAATATCCATCAATAGATATTCACATATGTGTATGTATGTACCTACATAATTGGTATTTGTTGTGCCTAACCGGTTTAAATATATTTGTTGTGTCTATTATTATTTTTTTTTCTTTTTGGAAACTTCAAATAGGATGACACATCTATGTATGTAGATGTAAATAGGCCTTTTCCAACATTAAATCAAATACATATGTAGTGTTAATTTGGTTTTTGGTAGTTTTTGTTTTATTGTTGTTGCCAAGTCCTGTAACACACATACATGTGTGTGTGTGTGTGTTCTCTTTTTGGCTGTTCTTGTGGTTGCTTATGACTAATCAATCCCACTGGGTCTGGGTCTGTTCCGTTATCTCAGGCGTCTCTTCCACACACACAGAAACTGGTGTTGTAATGTGTCTCATGTTTCATTTTGGCGCCATTGCGTTCCCCCTTGTTGCAATTTTTTGTTGTTTTTTTTTTTTTTTTTTGTCTAGGCTGGTGTTTCATTTACCATTTTGTTTCCCCCCATTTTGAATGGTTTTTGCGCCCTTTTGCATTCTCGTTGCCTGGCCAGGCCCGGCGTTTTGTTTGCATTGTTCTGTGCTAGTGTGTGTGTGTCCATGTATTTGCCTATGTGTATGTATTGTGTGAGCATAGCAGCTGCCTTTGACTGGAAGGAACAAAAAAGGGGTTCGAATTCTTAATTTTTCATTGTTTTTGTTGATATTTTTGAATTGCATCTGATATTTCACAATGCACATTTGATGTTTCGCTTTACATTTTTGATAACAGAGACAACTTGTAAAACGTCAGATTTGAGACCTAAGGAATACAGGGTGTTTCCAATAAATAAATATCCTTTTTTCAACTGAATATAAAAAAAACAAACTCAACTTGTATAAATTTTGGTACATAATTATTGGACTTAATGTAAGGATTATCAATGGCTGACACTGATTTGACTGACAGATTTGACATTTGAGACATTTAGTACCATTTGATGAATGCTGAAATGAATCAACAGAATACTCGTGCTTTTTAATTTCATTAACTTTATTTGCTTGATTATCATACTTCGCCTCAAGCCACCCACATACATACATATGTATGTAAATACATTCAAAGTTTGTTTCAGGGTAAATTCCCAAATATTATATGTAGATTTGGCCTCCAAGGTCGATAGATTCATAATGTTAGTGCAAAAACAAAAATGTTAAGAATTTGAAAACAATCTACTTACTACAATAATTTGGGAAATTTCCAAACGAAACACAAGCCAGACAAGTAATGAATAACTTTTTTTGATAAGATGTCGCAAAAAAGTAATAACTTGCTAAAGTATTTCGTTGCTTCTCTACTCTTATTGTTTTAGCCATTGAATTTTGTTGTATGTTTCAATAGATTGTTTGAATTTCAGTTGTGTAAAGTGTTTTTTTTTTTTTTTTTTTTTTGGTACCTGCGAAGAACCTGTTAACTGAATTTGGTTTACAAGATCGTCCTGGCATCTGCAAGGACATCTGCAGATCTAAACAGCTGCCATCGTCTATTTGATTGAGGATTTTTGGTATTGGAATATTGATTTACTAACTACTTCTTAACGTAAAAATACAATTTATTTTATCACATTTAGAGTGGCCGACTGTAAATAAACTCTCTGTTTAGGATGGGACTATCATCCTATTAAAAGATCCAACAAAGTGTTATTTGCTTCTTGGTTTTTAAAGTCTGGAACATATTACGTATTCCTTACGATGCAGTAAAGATTAAAAGAAATGCATTCACCAAGATCTCTAGTTTATAACATTCAGAGAGCAATATATTTGTCTGTTTGCTATTATTCAGATATCGCACAAAGGACTATAAATAACACGTCCCGATCGATTTTAATATTGTTTTTTTCCCTCACTCAAGTTTTGTCGACTTGCTAATCGAAAGGATACTCAACCTTCGATCCTTTCTAGCTGTTGTAAGCTGGGGGACAAATGGTATTTGAACGTCGATTCTTCATATTCTTCCCAAATCAAGGAGCAATCAAATTGACTTAAAATCTTAGTAAGACAAGCAACTAAATGAATAGAAAATCTACCTGTATATCGATACACAAGTCCATGCCATATATTCTTCTTGATGTACCGTAAAAAGGTATTTTGCACTCAAAATCATATATACATTTCTGTGGATGTAAATCCACACACATACACACACAGGCAAAGGACGGTCCGCAGGCAGGCAAAGCAGATACACACAACAGACAGATAAAAGGCAATGGCACCAGCCACAGACATGGACGTGCCAAGCCAACATCCTGTGCAGCAACAGCAGCAGCACCAGCCACGAATAAATATAAAAGAAACCGAGGGAGGAACAAGAGCAACAACAACAGAAATGAAAACAAAAAAATGAAAAAAAGGCAGGCAAAAAAGAAAAACCTGTCATCTGTTGGCTCTTCTTCTCCATCTTTTCAGCATTCGATACGGCTTCTCGTTGTCGTCCCAGGATGATGTTGCTGCCCCGATGTTGCTGCTGTTGCTGATGGTCGGTCGTTGCTGTTGCAAGCATTTTTAGAATTCCCAAAATCAACATTAAAAACAACAAAAAAAAAATGTTGCAGACAAACAAGAACTCATACACAAACACACATACAGGCACAGCAAGGAAGCAAAAAAGTATCTGTGTGCGTGTGTCCGTCTGTGTGTACGTGATCAGACCCAGACTCTGCTGCAGAGCTAACAAGCAGAACATTATTTCATGTTATTTCCTTTTAGAGATGTGTGATATTGACATAATCACGACTCACGGCGACGGACTCAACGACTTTCACACTTTGGCGGTACAACAGTAAAAGATAAAAAGACACAAATGAGATAATTAGCAAATAGATGAAGAAAATTTTCAAATAAACAATAGTTAAAATCAATTTATAACTCTGTTATCTAGTAATCGCTCTCTACTTGGGTTCGAAAGGTTTTCTAACAGAAACTGACTTCATCACTTTCTTAATGTCCCGGTTATTCGGGCTCCAGCTGTATATTCAAATTGTGTTTATCGACCGACACAGAAATATTAATGCTACATAACCTCAAAAAAAAAAGAGAAATTTAGCCATTTCAGTACTTTTACCTTCGGATATGTCCTTAATCAAAATCCACGTGAAAATTTTGACGGATTTTGACTTGACTTTCTACTCGGCGCACTATAATTCATAAGATAACTCTAAACTTACTAGCACTAAAACCAAAAAATTTTAGCAACAAGTTATTAATGTCATCTTAATAATAATGTCCTTGAACAAAATATTGCAATTTCACGTACATCTCACGCTTTTATCACTAGGATTTTTTCGCCTGCAGCTTTCGTTTTTGTTTTCTGTGGCTGCAAAATGCAATTTTCTTTGTTTTTTTGCTTTTTCACGGCTGCATTGATCGTCGGTGATACCAGAGGAGATATACCGAACCAGAAAACCAAAAGCCAGTAACAGAGAGGGGGAAAGAAAAAAAGCTCTTTACGGTTGCCTGATTTACATAACGTGTGCCATTACAATAACGCACGACGACCATAAAGGTATAGAAGGTATAGAGGAAAGGAGGATAAAGTAGTATTTAGTATGTAGTAGTACGAGGAGGGCTATGTACCGTATCCGTCTGTTGTGGCCCGCCAACATATTGGTGGTTGGTTGTGTTTGAAAAGAGAGACAGAGAGAGAGCTACAACAAAAAATGAAAATAAAAGGGGGCGAAGGACGACAGCATGGACTACCCTCAATTGAAGGCAATGTCCTGAGCCGACAATGTCCTCCAACCGTTTTGTTGTGTGTGTATAGTTTCATTTCATTTCGTTTTCACTTATTTGCTTCCTACTTTTATTGTTGAACTTTTACAGCTGCTGCCTTTTCAACTTGCATTCGTTCAATTCTCTGCTGCTGCGTATACCCCAAGGGTGGAATTTATAACAAAATTTGAGTGTGTGTGTGCAGTATGTCTAACTTTGATCCTTCGTAGGTCTGTCTGGCGGCAACCCCACCATAACCAAAAAAAAAGGAATTTCCAGCATTAGGGAAAGTGTCTTGCAAATAAATAAATAGTCATGTCAGGGTCGGCATATTATTAATGCCTAGACGAGAACGATGAACGAACAACGAACGGCGAACGGAAGCAAAAGGTAGATGTGAAAAGCTGTGGGCGGAGGCGTTGCTAATTCAACCCTCTTTTGGTATGCACGCCCCCAACCCCCGCTCCAAAAAAAGTAAACTTCAGCCGCCTTATTGTGAGGTCAATAAACTTTTACAGGCGGCATCGGCACAGCATCATCTCAGGAACCACCCCATTTGATTTTGTTTGTTGGCGTTTTGGCGCATGTTCTACGCATTTTTGTGCATTGACCTCACACGCAGACACACACACATACGCACACAGAATGATAGAAAAGAAGGGGAGCAAGCGAATGTGAACGAGAGGGGTCGCAACCCTCTCCCCCTTTGTCTTCGTCATCCTCTTCTCATACGCACAATGCCAACCCTCGTTGTCGCTGATTTGATTTTCATTTCAGTTGAAATAGGCTCGAGAATAGATTGGGGGAGAAGGCACACTTCAACTTCAAGACACATCCCAAGACCAACCATCCAAATAGAGAGTTTTTATGAATTTTACTTTATGGATTTTTATGCCTTTTTGTGCACACACACACACACACTCACAATATATATATTAAAAATATTATATTGTTTTCTCTTCTGTATGTCAATTCTGGTTGTGGGGCTGAATTCAAAAAGGAAGCCACTAACTCCGATTACACCTTTATGAGGTAATAAATTCAAGATGCGAACGTTTTGGCCAATGTTGCTTTAATTGCACTCTCAACACACTTAGAGAAAAATGATCCTGTTCCTGTTGATCTCTGGTTGTCTACCATTTCAGTTGAGTCAACAAAAAGTATTCATAAAAGAAACTATTATATTCAAGATAAATTCTTTTACAACAAATATTGAATACTTTTGAAACTCAAGAATTAGCCATTATATCGAAATTTCAGAGAATAATCCACCTAAGGTAAAATTTATCTTGAAATCACAAATATCTCACAATGAATATATTTGAAAGTCATAGAATGTCAGGTTAAAGAACATTGCAAAGAAACAAGTGATTCAAATTTCTAAAGTTTTGACAACTCACTTTACTCGTATGAACGAATTAAACTCTCTTAGAAATAGAATACAATTTTGGAGTTCGTAGAGTAATTTGCCTAATGCAAAGCTGTAAAATTTATTTACACAAAAATTAAAATTCGAATATATCTGATTTAATTCATCAATTGTTCTCAAAAGTTGTCGAATAAACATACTCGAACACATTCCTTTCGGTTTACTTATCCGAAGGTAATAAGTACTGAGTAATATTATCATTAAAGTTGTGAAATATTCATTAACATTGCACTCTTATATATTCGTTTTGCTTTACTTGTATTCATTTTCACACAGAATACATTCATTTAAGGTGTTTGTTTAAATTACGAAATTTCACGGATCGATAAGCTTTATGGAGAGAATTATGTAAAATAAGTTTAGTTTCTTTCAGTGCAGGATGTAGTCCGAAAATTTTTAGTGTTATTTTACCTTTGGGGGGGCCTGTCTTTGTCTCCCTCTTTCGCACTGTCTTGCTCTCTCACACTCTCTGTACTCTCGCACAGATATAAAACGGTTTTATGCGTTTTTCCAACTCCCCCAATTTCCTCGTTCACTGTTCAAAATGGGTGTGGCCAACAAAAAAAAAAGAAAAGAGATTGATGCGTTTAGTTTTTGTTGAATGATTTTGTTTGGTTCTTTTTTTTCGGCAATCAGTTTTAGTTCCTCTTCCATATAATTTGGCTTGACATTACAATAGACGAAAGAGAGTAGAGTAGAAGTAAAACAATAGCAGAATGAGCATGAACATCATCATTAAAGGTCATTTCTGTCGACCGTTTCGTTTTTCCAGGGGTAGTTTTTTCCTTGGGAAAACAACGGGAGACCAACCGGTCGCAATCGTCCTCGCCCTCCCGGATCAGGACTTGTCTCATGAATATGCGAAATTTTACGCATGCAAATGGTTACAAAACGTTCAAGGAAAGTGTCTTGTAAATGAAATCTTTATGGTTTTCTTACACTTATAGGAATGAAAAATCAGTGGATCAGCAGTGTGATAGAGCGGGATAGAAGAAACACACACACACAAAGACAAATCCCAAGGAAAATTTTCCTGGGAACTTATTGAAAGTAGTTTTCTAGTTGTTGTTTTCTCCTACCTTCTTTTTGTTTTTTGCCTTTGTAATGAATTTGTGATAGGGTTATAACATAAAGAGGGTAGAAAAGATTCTACTGAACAGGTTGCCGTTCACCTTTTTTAATAGATGAGGAGAAAAAAAAAACAAGATTCTATTATGATAATGGGTCTACTCCGGGGGGGTAAAGACTTCATTCCGAATTGTATTCTTAGAAGGAAATATTCTTTTGTATGTATGTATGTATGTATTTTGCATATAAAAAGAAAGGTAGCAAATTGTAATTTGAATAGATAAGCAGTTTTAAATTTAGTTAGCATAAAAAATTTCAAATATTCTTTTTCCCAAGATTAACGAAAGAATACAGTTAATTCTCTATTAACTTTTATATTTTTAAATATCATATTACATAAGCTAAGGCTAAATTGTTTGTGTTGTGGGCTTAGCAACAGAATTCTAATTCATAAAAACGTTTTTGTTTCATTTTGTTTTTTTTTTTTTGCGACTCTGATGATTTCATCATAATGAATTATCGCAATTTCAAGCCCGCTTTAGAGTTCTGATTTAAATTTCGTAGTAATAAAAAATTAAAGTAAATTTCAAGCAAAACTTTTTGCTAATTCTGCAGTTTCATAAGAACATTGGTAAGAATAAAGGTCAATAATCGTTTAATTTCTTTTGGCTTGCTATGTTGGCCATAATTAATTCAACTCTCTTATGCAAAGTGTGTTAAAAAAGTTTGATTATATTTTTTTGTGTTAATATGTATTTTTTATTGATCCTAAGACCTTATAATCAAAACTCCCGAATTACTAAATGAAGCTAATAAATAAATAGAAACAAATTTTTGATAGAATATGAAAATTTGCATCTTCTGTTTAAATTTTTTTTGGATGTTGACATGTTTTTCCTAGAAAATTAATGGTTTTTATCGGCTGCTTAACTATAAAACCTTTTTTAAAATAGATGATCACGATTTTTTATCAACCAAAGTCTTTTTCAGCACTTTAAAGGGCCGAATCAAGTCAATCCCAACTTTGTGTTTGAATGAAATTTAATAAGTTCTTTAAAATTATGTTAAATTTCAAGGTCAGATTATGTCAAAAACAAGTATGTAGGTATGTAATATACGAGTTTTTGGGCATCAATTTTAAATAGTTATCATAATAATCCTAACTTAACAAAATTACATGTTTAAGATATGATTCATTTTATGAACTCATGCACTTCTATCGAACTTAATCTATTTTAATCTATTGTATATTTTCTGATTAACATAACGATGAGAATATTGCCAAATTAATATGAAAAAAAAAAAAACTCCTCGAATATTAAATATCTTAAAAATAAACAAATTTTTAGACAGGTAGCTTAAAATTAATTACCCCAAAGAAGCACATTTGAAGTTTTTCACAAAAACATTAATCATATTTGACTCTTTAAGGTGAACATTTTTTATGTTACTTTAAGTTACATACAAAAGTAAATAAAATAGTTTAAAGATATAATTTTTAGTTTCGAGAGGTTTCGAAAACTATGTAAACTATTTTGGCGGATTTTTAAAAATCATTATCACTCGACGGAAAATTTTAATGATTTTCATGCTTAGTTGAAATTTGTGGACATTGGCTCCCTAAAGTAGGCAGAAGGCAATCAAAGAATTTGTTTTTTGAAACATTTAAACAAATTTTAAAATGTCCTGTGTTTCAATCTGAATATGGCTTCAGAATAAGTTGGGGTACACAAGAATTGCCTTTTAAAGAATTCAAAGGATTTTTCTTTTTTTATTATTTAATTAACTTTGTAGGGTTAGGCGATAAAATACGATACGATACTTAAAACATTAGATAGGGTAGCGAAAAGTTCATCACATCATTGATGTTGATTCTCTCTGATTCTCTGGACTGTCTTTAGGTATTCGGGGGCGCCTTTTCTTGATAATTAATATCTTGATATTAATATAAAGAATATCAAGCTTTTTTTGAGCTATAGACCTGGCTATCTCTATCTCTCTGTGAATATTCTTAGAAAAACCCAAACATGTGTGTTCATCCGTCGACTGTGGTTTGTGTGTGTGTGTGCATGTGTGTGTTTGTTGCCTTCTTCTCCCTCAACTCTTCTCTTTTTCTCCCTCTCTGTCGAGATATCATTTCATCTCAGCCTTGTGGTTTTTTTCTGTTGTTTTTTTTTTTTCTTGCACTTGGCGCTCTCGAAAGAAGGAAAAAGTTCACACGCTGACTGCGATTATTGCTATTATTATTGTTGTTTTTGTTGTTGCTCTTCTTATTCTCAAAGCAGCTGTTAAAATGCAAAGCAAAGTTTGAAAACGAAAAACAAAAAGAATAACTGAATCGAAACACACTTATTGGAACACTATATGGCCATATGTACATATGTATATGTATGTAGTTCAGTTGAAATTGAAATATATAATGTGTTCATTCGTATGTACATACATATGTATGTATATGGCTTATTTTACTGATAAAACAAAGCACATGGTTTCTGAAGGGGTCTAAGGAGGGGCTAGTGGGAGTGGCAAAGTGGGGAGGAATCGGCAACTAGACCGCAGTATATACATATCAATTCTTCTTCTTCGACTTGCTTTTGGTGTTGCTTCCGCTTGCTCTTCTTGATGTTGTTGCTCTTGTTGTTGTTTAGAAATAGAAATGATTTCACAATTTACTTTGGCGACGACAACGAAACAAAAAAAATGTTTAAGCTTGAGCTAAAAAGTCGGAAACCGAACCTCCCGGGACAACCCGCCAAGCAAAAGAAACACGTTTTCTTCAAAGTGCTGATATCTTATTAGATATTCTTGTGTGTGTGCGATACTTATACATATACGAGTATTTGTGTGTGTGTGTGTGTAACTGTCGTCTGTGCGTTGTAGATACTGAGCCCGAGTTTGGGATTTGCAACCAATTTATGTATATGTATACACTTGCAAAACGAAAGTCCATTAATTTTTCCCAACAACAAGTAACAATTTTCATTCAAATATTAGATAAATAAGTAGTTTACCTTGGCTTTTGTTGCCTTAATTCTGGCATTTATCGCATAATAATCAATGTGTTCTCATTTCTGAATCAATGTACATCAGTTTCATTTGGAATTTACACTACCTAAAAGGCTATCTAAACAATTTATTTGAAAGGGAAAGCAAAGGATACATCAATTTCAATTACAACGTGTTCAAATGGAATCAAAAACATAAATAATCTTGATAGTCTATTATCGACTATGTTCCAAGCCAAAACGAACGATAAGATCGTTTTTTAAAAGCATATATTTATGCTTATCACCGTCTAATTAGACGTAATCAACGGAATTAATTTCATTTTATCAGAAAGGGATGAAATATTACAGCGTCGTAGGCGCATTTCGTAAAAACTGTTTTTACAATTTCTAATGGCGAATAATGTCACAGAAAAGGAATACAAAACATAATGCCTTATGCAGATATGTACATACATACATATATAATCTATAATTCATGTTAAATATATGGTAAAAAGAATTTTTCGTCCCTGAGTTGATCTCACATCATAAAGTTTCGTTCAAAAATTTGCATTTTTCAATATTCTCAAAATATTCTAGGCCAGCTCTTAGCTACATATAGTTAGACAGATTCAAATGATTTTGACCTTTTTGAATTTATATCACTCAGTCCGTCAAAATCAAGTTAAACAGTTAAGTGTATACATATGTATGTATGTGTCTGTGTATATGTAGGTCATTTAGAAACTTTGTGATAAGCCAGCCTCCCATGTAAAAACGATCCACTTACCAATTCAATGCAATAATATGCAAGAGTATTAAAACTCCTGCATAGCCCATAGCCAAGTGGTGTTAGCCTGGTCGTCTGATTTTTCACGTCTTTGGAATATTATTTATTCTTTCGCTGCTTTGTAGTGTTTTTTTTTTTTTTTTTTTTTTTGGTGATTCAGCTTGAAACGAGAAGTGAATGTACGACGATAGACGGACGGACGAGTGGACGGAAGGACGGCGTCGTCAACGTTGTGTCTGTCTAAGCATACATTGTTGCTGTAGTTAGTTGTTATTGTTGTTTTTTTTTTTGTTGTTATTGTCGGTTGTGTTATTCAGTTGTAAAAATGTCATCGTGTCAGTGTTAAATAATATTATGTGTTATTTTTTTTTTCTTCTGTTGTATGCAAAATGTACCGTTTACTGGGAGAACGACTTGACAGCAGTGGGAGAGCAAGCTACAATCATGTGGTGGAGCTTGGGAACTGGAAGCAAGAAAAAGCAAGTGGGAGAGAGAGAGAGAGAGAGAGAGTAAAGTTTTAAGGAAATGTCTGTAAATTCGTACACACATATACATACATATTTATGCCTTTGGATATCTATGTATATGTGAGCATGTGATTGATGGCCAAGCAGCGCAATTAGTCAGAGAGTGAGAGAGTTGCTTGTTGTTGTTGCTGTTGGGGTTCTTCTGCTTCTTCTTCTTCCTCTTCTTTGATGAAGGTCAATGTTCGTGTGCGTTGGACGCCACCACCGACGCCAACGTCGCAGTCAATAATGGGCTTCGCTCCGTTTGCTAGAGATTGCTGATGATGATTGTTGCTGATGGATGCCTGTTTGAGTGTGTGTGTGTGTATATCTCTCACTCTCTGCGTATGTGTGTGTGTGTTGGCGTCTCGCTTTTGGGTTCATTTAAGTACAAGTAAAAACTCCAAAAACCATGTTAATGATGATTTTTATTTTGTTAATTTTTTCTGGTAATTCTTTTTTTTTTTTTAGTTTTTCTCTAGGCGTGGTAGTTCTTTTAATTCGGTTTGAAGTTCCATTATGTTTTAATTTTATGGTTTCAATTATACACTACCACTGAGACGCAAGAGGGGCGCGCAATAGAGCATGAATCATGCATACATATGTAAGTGAAATCATTTCCGAAAGCTTGAATAATGTGTTTTGGCAGAGATTATACACACTGAAAAGGTCAAAATAGGTTAGGTTTATGCGATTGTCTTTAAACGTGGCGACACATTGTGTCTCATGCTTTGGTCCATAATAATACTAATACATAGAGTGATACTTTTAAATAAAAACGTTAGCTTCAAGGAATCTATGCAACTATTTTTAGAAAAGGATATATGAATCTTAGCTTCTCTTCTTTAACATACCATATTTGTTTTATTTCTAAATGGAGCACTGATTAAATGCCATAAAATAACCTTTTAAGGAGACTATTGGGTCTTGATTTGATATTTTGATGCTGTAATGAATCTTTTGCTCTCATTGTTGTTTAAAGTTGTCCGTCCAAGTCAAGATCCAGCCCTGGATTTATAATAGAGTTAGATGGGGAAAATGTTAATGTATTCAATTCCAGCATATACAGTGGTGTATAAAACTCTACATAGACAAATTTTTTGTTGTTTTTCCATAATTCTCTGGAAAAATAGTTAAAATTGTTCGTTTTTTGTCTTTGGTTATAGTAAGGAACAATATTTACATATATATGTATCTATATTTTTATGTAAACAAATCATTTATTTGTTATGGCATTAGGAAAGCAAGAAATATACCAACATACTCGTCTATTCATAAATTAGTGGAATGTATTATTAATCAGTGCACCGTATAGTGCTCAGGTTGGCACTATCCTAAATCCGGTCCAGACCAGGACTCCACAAGAAAGACAAGTGCTTACGCTCTTGATTTGCTTGCTCTAATTGTATTTCAAAGTCGTCAAATGTTATTAAAAGGATCGTTCAAAGTGTCAAAATTATAATCAATAAGATTTCATATGATACTTCAGAATTCATGATATACGAGCCCCAAAACGGAGAATCTTTGTATGAAGTAACTGTTTATTTTGTCTCCTCTTACTGAATTTCAAGGCCATAATTTTTTGCACCTTGAATGTACTTAAAAAAAGATTTTGTTATGAAATTTGATTTTTAATATAATTAAATAAAATCGATTTACAAAAACATTTCCTTGAAAATGTAGACTTGAAAAATGTGCGAGTGTACAATTTTGTTTACATTTTTCGATTGGATTGCAAAAAGAATTTCACTTGTAATGTACATAAATAGAAAAAGTTCTTTAGAATTACAGACACAACGCTGTAATCTAAGCTTTCGACCCTTGTGTTGGCCACCAGAGGGATTAGATTTAACCAGAATGTAGTTCTTTGGGGAAATTAGCGGGGGATAGTCAGGAAGCCCTTCACAATTAGTAAGTGTGGAAGGAAACCTTCAAAAAGAAAGAGGCAAATGTTTCTCAACTCTCTAGAGATAAAACTACGGTTCAAAGACCCGGGCAAAATAGAAATGTTAGTTTTTCAAGTTTGGTTCTGGTATTTCCGTTTGAATCTAATTTGCCGCATCTAATACATATTACTGCGAACGTGTTTGGGGCGAAGGGGTGGGCAGCGGCACTACAATTATGAACATTGACCTTTTTTTTTTTTTTTTTTCCTCTGTTTTGCCAAATTTTCCACTAAGGTGAAAGAACACACACACACACATACGAAGAGTAAGAAGCAACAAGAGCAAGGTAAAGGCAAACCTAATGACAGCTGAGGGGACAACCAAACAAAGCGAATAAGAGAATATAAGAAGAACAAAAACAACAACATGAAGAAAAGTTTTTAAAGCAAATAAGCAAAAGACAGAATTGTTGTTGTTGTTTTTTTTTTTTGGCCAACAAAGAACTCCCAGAGTCACGAGGTCTCTCCTCTATATACATATGTATGTCTGTATATGTGTGTGTTTGTGTGTACGGACTATAACCTGGCGTTGACTTTGGCTTTTTGAAAGTTGAAATGTTGCTGCTGGTTGCTGGCTAGAAGCCAATAAACGAGTTTAAACAAAAGAACAGACGCGCTTACCTACCCACTACCTACCTACACCTCCACCTAACCGTCCCTCCCCCTTCTTATCCAAAAAGTGCGCGTGTGAAGATCACAACAAAAAAATAATGTTGCGGGGAACAAAATGGTAAATGAAACAGACTCCAACAACCCCCAGAAAGCCAAGACCAAAATAATAATACCAAGTTACCCACAAGTGACATGGCCGAAAGCCTCAAAAAACCTCATGTCATAATTAACAACGTTTCATTAAGGGTAGTCATTTTACCAGAATCAAAAATATTGCCTGGTTCTTAAGAGCTTAAATCTAAATCATTTCACAGAGAAATAAGAAATGGTGAAGGAGAAGGAGGAGAAGTAGAAGAAGAGAAGGAGTACCTTGAAATCCAATATCTTACGTGCTCTTCCTGTCGCATACGAAAGCTACTTTAAAAGTATTTAAAAAGGAATTTTAATCAAGATAACCTGGTTAACGTTTGAGGGCAAATAAAATTAAAATGCTCCTAAGACCGAGAGAGCTGTGTACTGGCCATTCAGTTATCCTTAATCGAAAATGCAGCCTTGAACTTTAGAAAATGGATGCTTTCAAACAAAAACCTTGATAAAAGTTAGGGATTCTTTGATGTGCAAAACAAATAAATACTTTTTAAATACTTTTCGCACATTTTTAACGAACACTTAGACAACTGTTTTAGCCTAAAACTGCGTAAAAAACTATCCATTATATGGCAACTATAGTAACTTAACCATTTTAAGTTTTAACACTTTATTTATACAGGATTTTTATTCAAATTTTGTATAAATATTTCTTAAGTCTGCCTGAAATTCTCTTTAATAAGTAAAAGTCAAAGACTATCCGTCGCATGTATATTTATCCATATATATGTGTGTGTACTTCTATGAAATACAATTTCCGCTGATTACATTATTCCAGGATCTAATGCTTCAATACTTTTAAGGACTGATTATGAGATCATGTGAATATGTATAATTGTGTGTGTTCAGTCAAGAGACGTTAAAATGTTCTGTATGAAAAAGGCAGCATCTTTAATGGAGTCAAAGAAAATCTTGTCTTTTAAAGCAAGTTGATTTCTTTAAGAAATACCTGTATAATTTAACAATTTACTTTATTAAGTGAAATTAAAAATGTTTTCCAATATTTTGCCCAGTTTTTAGATTCAGATTCTGTTTTCTTAGCATAATTGACTTGTTTTTTTTTTTGTGATATTTCAAGTTTTAAGACCACCTTTTGCGTATTCTAAATTTCTAATCAATTTTGGCAAAACTGTTTAATTATCGCTTAAATATATTGTGTATATAGCCAATATCATTTGATTTTGAAGACATTTGTCAAACAAATATTCATTAGATACATGTGTTTGAACATTCTGAAAGGGAATTGTATTAAGTCAGCTGTTTTTTTTTTAAGCTTTCGTTGTTGTTAACCACATTTTGACCAATAATTTTAAACTTTTTTTTACCCAAAATGCCAACAAAAACACAAACTTAAATGATTCCCAAGCAACAAGTTTGTTTTTTTTGTTTTATATTGTTGTTTGTATATAGAAATAAATTCTATTATCTATTTGTTGCCTATTCATGGTCTACACACGACGCGGGTCGACAGCGCTGCTGGTTGGCTAGTAGCTTGGTTTATTGACATCGCCACTAACCACCTCTGCCGACGTCGCTGTCAAGCTCTACGGCTATTTTTTTCAAGTTCGTGAATTTTTAGCCGTTCGTTGACTTTTGTCGCCGTTTTTTTTGTGTGTTTGTTTGTTGTTTTTTTTTTTTATTTTATGTGTTGTTATTTATGATGTCCAAACTAATGTCATTTAGAGAGCTCTCCGAAGCTTTTCGCAACAATTTGTTGTTGGTCTGTTAGCTGTTTTTTTTTTGTTTTGTTCTTTTGTCCATCTTTTTTCGACCAACCGCATCATTTTCTGGGAAGTTAATTTTTTCATTTCGTAAAACCCGCAGAAATTGATTGAAATTTCCTGCTGCTCTGTTTCTTTAATGCGAATTATGAGGTCAGTGCAAGACGAGACACCATCCAACCCTAAACCCCTCTTCCCCCGACACATCCATACACCGAGCAACAACCAGAAAGCCAAAGACAAAGAAGAGAGTTCAATAAGTGGCCCTCATTAGCTTTAATGTAAGGGGATATCTTATATGTATATGTTTGTTTGTCTTTCAGTGGGAGGCCATCGGATCAAATGTGTGCAATATGCGGGCCAAGTGTTCTAAAGTTACCCAAAATACTCGATTCTTCAAAATATCAAAATCAGGTAAAGAAATCAAACAAAAAGAAGTGGAAGAAATTGAATTAGGTTGATGGGGAATTTCCCTTATAATAAGAAAAAGAATTCTACCTATGTATTTAAGTACACTTTTTTGTTTGTTCTAGTACTTAAACTTGTAATCCGTTTGGTGGAAAATTTCCTATATACCATAACTAACAGGTGTAACCAATTGATATTGTGCCATATAGATTGCTTAATGACTTATATAGAGCTAATGATATTGAGAGAGCTGTGAGTTCTTACCCACCAAAAGGTTCTCTGAAAAATTGTGTTAATGATCAGATGTTTTAAGGTTTTCAACTTATAGTGATTTCACTTACTTACGACTAATGGCGTATCTAGGAAAATGTAAAATGGGGAAACTTTGCCCCTTTAAGTATGCAAAAAGCAGTCTGAAACTTTACTTTTCGGAATGTAAAATGTATACACTGTTAGAATCCATAGAATTGCCCAATATTTTCTTAATTCTAAATCTTTAAATATATGAGTACATAGATCAGATCATTTTGAAATGAGGTAATACATATATCTTTTTGACATAACTTAACCTTCTGTGAACTTCCGGCCCAATAGGAAGAGAAGAAAGAGAGATAGTGATAGACAGAGATAAATATAAAGAGTACACATAAGAGAGTCTGCAGCCAAGGTAGCTGCAATCCTCTCGCATCACCTGGACGAGAGAAAGAGAGATAGAGGAGAGAGAGTAGGAGGGAAGCCTTCAAGAGTGAGCAGCTGCAGTATACCAAGCTGCCTAATTTCCGGTTTCAAGTGTCACATTTTTTTTTTTTCAAAAATTATTGAAAGAGCCATAACAAATATGTATGTATTGTTGTTTTTATGGTTTATGGGTTGGGTTTCGTTCAATCTCCCCGTCCCGCGTCCCTCTTACTGGCTCATTCGTTCGCTCTCCTTCTCCGTTTCTCCCTCCAGATGCAGGAGGGGAAACATCTGGCGGTGTTGATCGGATCGGATCGGGGTGACAGCTGCTAAAAGGGCCTGTGTGTTCACTCGCTCCGTTAATTGGCTTTGGCTCGGGTTATTGAATTGTCGTGTCAATATGGTCATAAAACTGTTGAGGTCGGCCCATTTTTCTCTTAGCTAGCTAGCTAGAGGATATCATCGATGAGTTCTTAAAACCCTGACAAAAAAATATGTTTCAACATTTTGTGTAATATTTTTGTATTCCCCTTTTTATGTTGTTTTTGTGTTTTGCGCCATGACGAGGCCATTTTTTTTGCTCACCGCTGAGAGAGAAAGACCGCGAAAGAGAAAGAGGAGTTCATGAACCGCCGGCAAGGACAAACTCCGAGCTCTCAAGCTCAGGCAAAAGACCTAGGGCGGCGGCGGTAGCAGCAGATCGATCACATTGAAATGAAACAGACAATAAACGACTATGTCGACGACGACGTCGACAGCGACGGCAGCAGCTTAAGCCTTGTTGTTGTCTCATATGCCACTTGTTCCCAAGCCACTTGAACCCATTATTCTTGGAATTCCAGACAGACGAAAGGAGAAGGGGAAGGGAGCAGGAGGAGAGTGTAGAGATGAAGAAGACGAAGTAGCAGGAGATGCCAAGAGATCTTTCTTGTCTCCTGCTGCGTGAGTCACGGGAGCGAATGAGATACATATATACATAGACAAAGAAAGAGAGGTCCAAATTGAAATTGGCGAACAAGAAATCACTGACCTTGACTTTAAGCAAAGTTTAAGGCCCTTTAAACTGCCAACCACACACACACACAATAACATATACGTATACAATTACGCTCACACTCAACGTACATACATAAATGGACTTGGAGCAACATAATTATATAGCCAAGCCAAGAGCGCCGTCGTCGTCGACGTTGTAGCGCGTTTCTAGACTGGTTTTTTGTTGTTGCCGCCGTTGGCTCTGGCTCTGGCTCTGACTCGAGCTCTTTTGCTATTCTGAACGCACACATGACGCAAGCGCGCCAGCGACGCAGACTTTTTTCTTTTCTTTTCTTTCATTTTTACATACATATATGTATACTATATAATTCCTCATTCGCATTCTCTTCTTCCTCGTATTGCATCAGCGTGTGTGGAAAGATAAGTTACAGCTTGTAACAACACTGAACTGGTCGTCGTCATCAGAGTTAGGCTTCTTGTTTTTATAGCTTATAACCATAAAAAGTTATTGTTGTACCATTAATTTATATGTATATATGTTTTCTGAGTATGTGTGTGTGTGTGTTGTATGGAACACCAACAAGCACCAAGAACAAAAGCTACAAACAAATTTGTCTTGATCAACAAATCATTCCTCCTTTCTCTTTACTCAACTACTAAGCATTAGTATTTTTATTTTATTTTCTAGTATTCTTGTTTTAACTAGTCCGGTTCGAAAATATTTCAGTTGCTTTTAAAATACTTAATAATTCTTAGTGGTGGCTTAAAATCTCAATTCCTCAAAACTTTAACAAGCTGGGAAGTCTTTTGTTTTCGTTTTCCCAGTAAAGCATACAACGTGTCGTCTGCCTATAAGTATGGCTTATTGGGGGCTAAGATATATTCACTTCCGTATTGTAAATGAGCCATAAATTCAAATGAATCTTCATTTAAAAAACATTAAAATTATATTTTTACATTTATGTAAATGTTTAATAAAGTTAAAGGTTTTTTTTTGTCTTTGAAACTCCAACTAATTGTCGTAAAATATATTATTTTAACAACATTCTATTTAAAGAATTTCATTCTAAGCCTCTTAGGCAAGGATTTTGACGCATTGAAAAGCATTTCATTGATAAATGTTTGGAAAATTGAATTACATTGGTAAATGTAATCTGGAAACATATTTTTTACAAAAATAGTTGTTAATTAACTCCTAACAACACAATTTAGAATTAAATTAATGAATCGATAAAATAAACAAGACAATTAAAAAATAACATTTCTAATTATTTGTTAAAGTTATTTTTAACAACAACAATTTAAAGAGAAACAACCAAGTCCCATCTGGGTTTAATAATGTTTGCCATATCATGGGAATAAAGCTAATAATCCTCTTTGCGGCCAAGAACCACATATTACAGAATGACAAACGAGGTGATTTGAAAAAAGAGGCCTACCGAAGGTGGAGGGGGTCAAGGGTCTGCATGCATTTGGGTGGGTCGTGAAAATTGCCAAATTGTACAGCCAACTCCAAGAGGGCCAGAAATGCTCTCTCTCATTTTGGTTTGATTTCCAATCAATTCACATTCTTCACAATAAATATTCTATGATTTTCAAATAAAAGAGATACAACTTGGATTCATTTCATACACATAAAAGTATTAATTTTCATCATCATTGAAAAAAAAAATAAGGTATTCTGGTTTTTGATGCCGGAAATAATTTCTGGTTTTGGTTTTGTTTTAAATTCGACGAAATCAAGATATGAAAAAAAAAGGGGCAGGAGTAAAATTTTTAATTGCTATTTTCATGTAAATTATCAAATAACATAAACAATACAACAAAATGATCACGAAATATTTTTAAAATTCAAATTTACCTGTTAATTTTAAAATCCGTAGAATGCGCAATGAGCAATTTATTAATTAAAGGTATCAGCAAAATTCATCAAAAATTTTATATTTTCTTTTATTTTTGGCTGCCCTGCAAATTATTTTCTTTGCAGACAAATATTTTTGCGGCAATCCCCCCTTTTTACAATATTCTCATTCTTTTGGCTGCTGTCTCTGGGTTCTTGTCTTTTTGCTCTCTCTCTCGCTCTCTCTCTCTTTGTAACTGCAACTCTTCTTTTGCACACTCCCACTCCCCAAAGACTTAGGAGTGCAGTGCTCCCTCGCGCAATTTATGTATGTATGTATGTATGTTCTGACTGCTGCTGCTGTACATACTACTCTTGTGTCTGTGTATATACATACGTATATGTATGTATTTGTATGTGTAGGAGGTTGTCAGAGGTCAGTCTCATCGCTGGCAGCGCAGTCTATGTGCCGTTCCATATTCCAATTCGTTCCTCTGCCGCCGGATGGTTCTGTGGCCAAAACTAGATTTTGCTACCACTGATGTAGCCAGCCGTTTAGCTGTCTGTCCTCTCTCCCGTTCTTTGTCTTACCCACCCTCTCTCTCTCTCGCTGGCTCTCTGGTTTGCTCTTTAGCTCTCTGAACTGGTTGTGTGAGTTTTTATACTCTTGCAAACAGAGTACATTGATTTTGATCAGCACGACGAGACGAGTTCAGGTCGGATGACCATATCATATACATATGTATGTAGCTCCTATTGGAAGAGTCGTTTCATCCAGCTTAAGTGCTTTAGCGAACATTAGACTCTCTTCAATAAAACGTTCTTCGACTTTGTCGGCTACATACATATGTACATATACATATGTAAGGAAAGAGTAAAACTTGCAAGGGTATACAAACTTCGACGCGGTCGAAGTTAGCCCCGGCCCTCTGGGTTTTCATTTTATTTTGCTGCTTGGCGTCGTTTCATTTCCGTGCTCTGCGTTTGTAAAAATGATTCTTTGCCATGTTTCAGCATTCTCATTCAGTTCTTAACGTTCGCCGGATCAACAACGTACACCCTCGCGTCGTCGTTGAAATTTGTTAACGTCGTCGCGTCCGTTGTATATTTGTGTGTGGTGTGTGTTGTGAGTGTTTATTTCTATATGTAGTAGAGAGCAGAAAAGCAATAAAAAAAAGTATTAATAATAGTAAAAAATAAATAAATAATAATTATCGAAAAAGTGCAACAGCAACATTTGCATCTGAAACACATACAACACATGCCTTTATGCTATGTACGTATGTATACAACAAAAAATAATAATAAAACTTGTGTGTGAAACAACGTTGGCGTTGGCGTCGTCAGCGTCGTCGTCGTAGAGTTCATCAACTTGTTTAGAATCGTTGGGTATCACAAGCAGCAGCAGCAGCAGCCGTGTGGCGGCGGGGCGCGCATTTTCTGTGTACGTGAGTGCGTGGCTGTAGTTCTCTCTCTTTCGCTCTCGAGCAGTATGCGTGTGTTTGTGTGTGCGTCACGTCTGTGTTGCCGTTTTCCTGTTGCGAGCCTCCTCTTCTAAATATCTTTTGCTTTGCATCACTTGCATTTTGTTATTTTTCTTGTGTTTGTTGCACGAATGACGACGAACAATTTTTCATGTGTGTTTTCTCTCTGTTTGTTCTTCATTTTCCGTGGAAAATCTACAACGCCGCAGCCGTGTCTTGTTATTGTTTGTGTTTGTTTATACTGTGTTTTTTTTATTTTGTTATTATTATCTCATTTCTTTGGTGCGTACAACACACTGGTGTCTAGGAATTAAATGCCCACACAGTTTGTGTATCCCATTGCTTCGATAGAAAATTCTTGAAAGACTAAGAAAAATATTTCTAAGGACAATTATATTGAAATTTATTTCGGTAAAAGTGGTTACATTAAATTTCGGAAATACTACCTAATCAAAATGTTTATTCTTGTGAAACTTGTTTACACTCATTTTTCTTATTGTTTAGAACAAATACGTTAAAAAATATATTAAAAAATATCTATTTAAGATAATGGAAAAAAACAGAGTGGAATAATTTGTGAAAAAGTTATTTGTTTAGCTTAAATTAAAGGGAGGCGGAAAGTGCATTCAACTTTTTTATATATTCCTCCAACAGACGACCTTGCCTATTTATTTGCCCACAACTGTTTAAATATAATTCACAACATTTTTACCTCCACTGTGTGTAGTTGTGTGTGTGTATGTTTGTGTGTGTGAGGTGTTGATGCGGAAGAATATTAAAACACAAGTTTTAAATCGAAAAACAAAAAAAAAAAAAAAATATTATTACGGCAATGTTCTTTAATTTTACTCACACGCCATCACACGACTTTTTCTGCTACCAACAAGTTGAGAGGGTCTAAACCGAAACTCGAAAAAAACGTGTTTAAAATGTGTGAGCCAAACTCACAGACTACAGACAGACAGACATACAGACACACACATTTGTGTAGGTATTATTATATTGACTGTGATTTTTGTTGTTATTGTTATTATTCCATGTGTCTTGTTTCACGCTCGATTTCGCTTGGCCAACGGCTATTTTATTTTATTGTTGTTTGCATTTTTTCTACTGATTGAAAGCTGTCGCCATTGGGCGACCTGATGATGATGATGGTGGTCCTCAAGTTCTCAGGGTCAACATTACAAATCGATTTCTTCGGATAAATCAATTTTTGATGTTTTTAAGATTTTAAAGAAGTTTGCATTCCATTTAGAAATCATTTTCATTATAGATGAAATGATTATTGTCTTCACACAAAAAAACGGGACATCCCCGAACCCTTAATTAGAGTTACTGTACTTTACCGGAAGACAATTATAGGACTCCCCTCTTTATTAAAAATCGACAATATTAGCTTATTTGTTTTTCTGGGTGTTTTCTAAACTGATCTTGAATCTTAAAATAATTGTACTTCCTGCATAAAAGAAACGAAACTGGGTCGTCTCTCTGTCATTATCAAAAAATTACTCTAGAACAGAACAAAAAGAAGAAGAGAAGTCGCGCTTGCTCTGTCCGCTTGCTGTCCGTCATAGATAAGAAAGAAACAACACGAAAAAGAAAACGAAAATTGGTACAAGTCTAATTGAAAATGTTAAAGCAAATGAAATGGGTTCTGGAAAGATAGTAAATATTTATCAAAAAGTTTACACGACAAAAAGTTTAACGATGCACATAACAGGCACGTACATGTCGCCGTTTTGATTAGAATGTTGTCCAAATGCAAAAAACAAAAAGTATTAAACTTATTAATGACAGGGAGGAAGCCAAAAGCATTTGGCATTAAAGTAGCTAAAATGTTTGCACTTGGATATGCCCAGGACAAGACAAAGAATAAATGCATGTAATGAGAACCACAGACACTACAAAGCGCAGTAAGAAGGAGAAGAAAAGAAAATGAGACAACAACAATAAATCGCAACAACAATAACAAAATTGCAGCAAAGCCGTCGTTGACCTGCCCCGAGATGAAAAAGAAGAAGAACAACAAGAAGAATCGGTGTGTCTGTTGTGTGTGTGTGTCTTTGTGGGAGAGAGAGGGCGATGGAGAGGTCTTTAAATTGGATGCTGCTGCTTCTGCTGCCTGTGTGGATACTGTCTTGTCTCCTACAACAACAAAACTCCCTTGTGTCGTTGTCGCGGTTTTTTCCACTCCATCCACTCTTGCCAAAACCCCTTGCCGCCATCCTTTTTTTTTTTTTTTTGTTTGGCTCATTGTCTTTTCTTTTTCTCCTTGCTTTCAATAATTTCATTCAGCAGCAGATGCTTTGGGGGTCTCGGCTGACGCATCGGTCCCCATGTCGTGTCGTGTCTCTGGATGGATGGACGAAAGACAAACGCAGCTATATTCCACGAATTTATATGTCTGTGTGTCTAAAAAAGGAAAAAAAAAAAAGAATTTGCATTGCGTCGGTTCCTTTGTATGCGTTCCCACCTTCCCTCCATTCCCTATACATACATATATGGGTGTGGGATAGTTTATCTGTCTCCTTCCTCCTTGCTTCTTGACAGCGACGTTTAGGTAGAGGAAAGGTAGTCGAGTGGAGAGGGGAGAATGAAGGCAGGCAGGTAGACATGGCCGAGGACATGGCCTGGCATGGCTGAGTTTTGCGCTTTGTTCTTCTGTTTTATATGGTTTGCTCTTTGTACTGCTGCTGCTTCTCTTGTTGTTGTTGTTGTGTATATGTGTGTGTGTGTATGTCATGCTCTTTGGTACCATTGAACTCTCTGCTGCTGCTGCTGCTTGCTGCAATTCACCCCCAAGTGGCGCAATAAGTGAAATGCATGGAATTGAAACAGAAGCAGAACTCGTTTTTGTCTTGTTCTTGTTGTTGTTGTTGTTATTATTATTATTCTGAGCAATTTTTAGTTAGTTGAACTTGATGTTCGCCTTCCTCTTTTGCTGCCATTGCTGCTGATTGTGTTCTTCTTGACGTTCTATCTTCTTCTTCTTCTACTTCGTTGTAGTCGTCGTTTTCCACTTCTTTTCAGCCATGAAATTTATAATCTTATACAAATTGTTTTGCATTAGTAATGCCTGCGCAGTTTTTTGTTCCACTTCCCACAATGACGACGTAGCACACACACAGATAGACTCCCTCTCTCTCCCACTCTTACCATATCTTCCCAGTCCCTTTTCCTTACTTCTTTGCTACACTTAATTATGGCACGCCCTCAGTGGTAATGCGGTGCACTCACATTCAACATTTATTAGCTTCTTTCTCTGCTTCTCTCTCTTTTGCTCACTTGCTCTCTCTCTATTTTTAAACACTTTTACAAGCGTTCTGGAATTTGTTATATGTATGTTTTTTTTCTTTGCCCCTACCAACAACAAAAAGAAAAACAAATGTCTTTTGTACATTATGTTGCAAGACAGACCGACAATGTTTTACCCTTTAACCTTTTAATAACCTGGGCGCCATCTTTAAGCCTGTCTAGAATAGAAGAGAATATTCCAAAGCTTCCTAAGATAATCCGTAAGACTTCTAGAGACACCGTCAGTGATGCAATTTACGAAGTTTTTCTTGTAAAATATCTAAGTTTCCTAATCAATCAATGATTACAAAAATTTGTCATCTATTTCAACAGAGCTTATGTTAGCTACGCATATGGGAATTCCCTTAATTTTAATTATTTCAAATTCTTTTAATTTAGCTGGTTGAAATAATACTAGAACATGGGAAAAAAACATAAAATCCCTTTGAACTAACAAATAAAACATTTTTCTGACCTTTTCAATCACAATTTATCTTATTTTTTCCGTTTTATCCTTTTTATATTGCTTCTGCAACTATACTATGCCTCATAATGTTGCAGGGTATCGATAAAACAACACATATGGCACTCTACAATAAGAACGAAAAAGGAAAAAAATAAAAAATAATGATATTTATCTTGTCAATTTGTCTGGGTGATAGATATACAATCCAACTGTCAGTTTTGGTTTTGGTCTGTGTCTCTTCTCCCCCTTCTTGACACTTGAACACCCACCCATATACAATTATTTTGCTAATCTAATCGATGGTGGAGTCACTTCACTATCAAAACACTAGTCTCTTCCTTCCTCACACCCTATTTTGGGGCGAAAGCTAGCATTACTATGAATATGTACTACGAATGGTATACCTACTACTAATTATTGTGTTTCATTTTTAGTGAATGACGCCGCTTACTCTCTTGGCTATTCTTGTATTGTTTGTATTTTATTTATATTAACTAACCTGTTGAAATGACTGGAAATAAAAAGCTTGTTTGCTTATTCGGTTGAGAGACTCATGAGTCAGTTTGGTTAATAAAATGACGTGTACAAAGTATTATTAGGGTAGGAAGACGACTTCTTACTGTTATTTTGGGGAAAAAAACGTTTAGAACTTTTTTTTTTTTGGTAAATACGATCGCCGTTGTTAATCCCCAAGTTATGGCCAAATACGATGCCAAGCAACATATCATATCAATGATAATGATGACACATTTCATTTCAAGAATTGGTGAAATGCTTTGGCTTTATTAAATAAATGGGTTATTCCTATTTACTATCACAGATTTAATCGATTGAACGGATTTATTCTATATGTGTCGGATGTATATTCTACTTAATGTATAGCAAAATGTATGTATATATCACTTATTAAATGAACAGTAGGGAGAAGAGGATTCAAGATTTGAGAATGCTTTTAAAACTTGGCGGTAATTTTGGACCCCTAAAGGTTTATCCCAGAGACTTTAAAGTCTTTATGGAAATTTTCAGATTGACTGTGGCTCAGGGGGTGGCTGTAGGGGTCATATTAACTTAATATTAGAAGCATAGGGATTACACCTATTTTTGAGGATATTAGTTAAAATCAGAACTCTTGTTCCAATTAAGAAAAACATTAGTGTCAAAGGACGAGTATAATGATTAAAGGGCAAAAAGTGTTTCTGTTTAATTGACAGAAAATTTTTAATTGCGTTCACTAAAAATAGTGTGACCAAGCCAGATGTTTAATGGGCAATGGATGGTTGTATGTGTGTGTGTGTGCATACATACATATATTTCAATGGAATTTGCAACAGTTGGGCTCCTGCTACATTTGCTTTATGCATAAATACTTACATGAATCTGTCTATATACGAACATACATATGTATGTACATATGTACATAAAAAGTATATACAGATGTACTCAGTGATTTATGCTTCTTCCCTCGATTCTGTTGCTGTCGTCTGGCTATTTCTCGAACGTACATGGGTATATAAATTTTGAGCTCTATGCAGTTTTATATTAGTTTCCCCCCAAATGTATTGGTTGTTGTTGTTGTTCTTCTTCTTCTGACTGTATGTGCGGCAGACGATGTGGTTTAGCTTGGCCTGGCCTGGCCCTAAGTTGTCTGCAGCATAAATTTCTTTCTTCTGCTCGAAAGTTCTGCAATTTTCCATGCCATCTACCCACCCCCTCCAAATGTGGGGGAGCGAAATGAAGGAGAGAACGACGTTTTGTTTGCTTTTGCGGTCGTTGCCCAAAAATGGGGGAAAAATACATGCGCGCCAATGTGTTATCGGTTTATCGAAGGAAATGCTTCCTGCTCGCTCGCTTGCTTTCTCTCTCTCTCTCTCTCTCACGCAACCTGTAGAGCGCGCACAACAAAAAAGTAAAATTGTTGCTCTTGTAGGGGAGGATTTTGTGTTGTGTTATTGTGTGTGGAGTGGGAAGAGGGGGAGCGTATGGGTGGGTGGGTTGTTAGTTGCCGCCATATTGTTTTTAGGGGGTTGCCAAGTGCTGCCAAAGAAGAGAGTGTGTGTGTGTGTGTGTGTGCATAAGAGAGGGGGGAACGGGGTTCACTAGCTGCAACCGGGGGCCGGCATTCAACAGTTCGGCTTTGCTCTCTCTCTCTCTGCCTATCTGGATGTCTGTTCCTCTCTCATGTAAACAGGAAATTTTTGTTTTTGGTATATATTGATTTTTCCCTGCCTGTATGGAGTTCTGGGTAATTTTGGTTAGATTTTGCAAAAAAACAAAAATACCCCGGCTTTTTGCTGCTGTCCAGGTTTTTTTTTTTTGTGACGTAGACCACCACTAGAGAGTGGTTATATTCCTTCCTCGCTCTCTCTTACTCTCTTTCTGCCTATAACTCCTTTTTGACTCGATTGTTCGCTCCCTAGCACTCAGTTTGAGCTCGTTTTGACATGCACAAAATTGCAGCTGCCGTCATTGCATTTGCACAGAGAGATCCTGTGACAATGCCTGGGAACTGCTCCTGCTGCTGTTGCTCCCTCCTCCGCTCCTATGTTGGCTCCTCCATCAGTTTGTATGTATGTGTCTGTGTGTGTGGAGCTTTACCCGGGTCGCGCCTGCATAAAATGCGCAAAGTTAGTTTTGCAGGGAACTGCGTCGCATACGCGTCGTCGGGATTTCCTTGTTTCCTTTTCGTTCGATTGCTGTTGTTTTGTCAAAAGTTTTGAAAAGATAAAATCCGTTGTTTTTGTTAGTTAAAAAATTGAGAACTGCTAAGAAATTAAAAACACCCAAATCACCAAAAACAATTTCTTCATACTAATTTTCATTTGTTTTTTTTTCTGTTGCAGCATTTTTTGCTCGGAACGCAATTAATTGACAGCACCAAAAAGTATGCTTCACAAATTTGTCACAACTTGTTACTATAATCACACAACTGAAGGCGAATTATTAATTATAAATATTGACTGCAAAAACTTTTAAATAGAAGAAAAACGGAAAACCAATTCAACTAACTAACTGGCAACAACAAAAGCTTCAAAGGTAAGTTTCTAGATCTCTGTGTGTGTGTGTGTGTATGTGTGTGTGTGTGTGTGTGCATGATAAATGTACATCCAGTCTAGACAGTTGCACAACCCTCTTCCTCCATCTCCAATCCGCCGTCTCCCTTTCTCTCTTAACATTCCATCCCCGTGTTAAAAGGAACCGCGCGCTTTATTTTTGGGGTTGATTTTGTTGACGGAAGTTTTTGGTTTCGAAATCTAGAGAAACTTCTTGTTTACTTTTTTTCACCCAGGGGTTGTGCACCCTCGACAACGTCTGTGGTGCGTGCGTTTATTGCATTTGGCGAAGACAGCCCAGTTCGTCGTTGGTGGTTGAGGTCGGAAGGATGGGGGAACCTTTCTTGTTTGCTTTCATCCCGTTGTCGTTGTAGTACAGCTTCGCCAGAAATTAGAATTGTGTTAAAAAGCACTTTGTTTCTATTTGGCGGGGGCGTAGTTTGATTTGTCAAGAAAGGGGAACAGGAATGGAATGAGACGACGAGGGAAGGTGGATAGAACAAACTAAAGGAGGAGGAGAAGAAGGAAGGCAAGGAAAAGTCACTCAACTGTCTTTTGACGATGTTTAATAAAAACAGGTCACAGCTGTGCCAAGGATTAGAGAAAAGGGCCAACCGACAAGAAGCGTTGTCAGTGGAGGGGAAAAACTCCTGCAAGTTACGTGCTTTGGTTAGTAGACGGCCCAGGCAATTAGTTGCAAATTATGATAACAAACACAAGTTACCAGGCCCGAGAATATAGGGGTCTCTTAGGGATTTTTCGTCTGTTGGTAGTTGGAGGTAATATGTTTCGAGTGGTTGAGTCATTGAAGAAATTTAGGTGACTCATGGGTAGACATGAGGAAAGTTTCAAATTAATTGAGAGAGGCAACTTTGCCCCCTAAAGTAGGCAGTCAACAGTCCAAGAAACATAAATTAAAAATATAGTCTAAAGCATTCTTAATAGACAATTTTGTAGATGCAAGACATTTTGAAAAGTTTTAATTATTTGAAAACAATAATGCATACTTTAAAGGGCAAATTGCCAATTTCAGAGAAAAACTGATACGTATAAGAGCTGGGAAGTTGAAATGATTGAATTTTAATAATTTAATTTATGCAAATGACTTAATTTTCTTTACAATTTTCCAATTTTTTTGTTTTACAGCTGTTACCATTAACGGAACTCACCGAAGCCAACGGCAACAACAAAAACAACAACATCAACAATTATTATTATCACACAAAGATGGCGTCCTCGCCGACACCATCATTAGATTCAATGCGCGGCGGTGCCAATTCCATAGAATCCTACGAACATGCCGGTTATCTGTCAGACTCACCGCTCACTCTAAGCGGTTCCTCACCACCGGCCAGCGATTCGGCCATTTGCAGTGATGAATATACAGCAGGAAGCGTTGGTGTTGTTGGCAGTGTTGTTGGCAGCTCAAAGACTCGTTCATCGGATGTAACAGTTATCAATGGACATCATCCCATATCGGCATCGGTATCATCTAGCTCATCGGCTAGCTCATCATCCTGCTCGTCATCGTCATCATCATCGTCGTCCTCGTCATCATCATCTAGCAGCAGCAGTGCATCGTCCAGTTCATCAACTAGCGGTCTTAGTGGATGCGGCAGCACCAGCAGCAGTGTCATTAGTACCAATGTAGTGGTGACCAATGGACCCGGTGTGATTGGCAGTAATCTACAGAATGCGATCAATGGCAGTAACACATCAACCAACCCCTCAGCCACTACCATTAGCAGTTTGGTGGTGGGAGCAGGCAAAGGTAACAATTCCTCGTCGTCAAACTCATCGACAACAACATTATCATCATCAGCCCGTTGCACTGCCTGCAAGAGTAAAAGTAGTGATGCGGTGGCCAAATGTTACGATTGCCAGAGTTATCTCTGTGCCAATTGTGTGACAGCTCATGAATTTATGCATTGCTTCAATGGACATAGTGTCTGTTTAATAAAGGGTTTCGAAGCGACAATTGGCAACAGCAGCGGCAGCAGCAGTGGCGGAAGTTCCCTATCCTCGATGGGGTCACCGAGTAATAATCCAGCATCGAATGATTTTAAATATGCTAGCTCATTGACAATGATGTTGCAGCAGCAACAGCAAATGGAAAATCAACAACAACAACAACAGCAGCAGCAGCAGCAACAACAACAACTTGGCTTAAGCTCACAACCAATGAGTCAGCTATCGAAAATTGTATTAGCTGCAGCAGCAGCAGCCAACAATCAAGAGCAACAGCAATTGCAACAACAACAACAGCAACACGATAGTCTGTATGCACCACAACAACGTCAAATATTCTGTCCACGTCACAAACATGAATTATTGAAATTCAGTTGCCGTACTTGTTGCACTCTGGTCTGCAAAGAGTGCATAGTTCTAGAACATTCGACAGGACTGCACGAATTGGAGAATGTGCAGACTCCCGCACTGACCTCGACCAATAGCAACAACAGCAACAACAACAGCAATGGCAATGGCAATACTAATGAAATTGCCTTGCAAACTCTACTCGCCGATATGCGTGGTAAGATTGGTGAAATTGTGGCCATTGCCGGCAATTCGGAGCAGAATCAAACCAAGGTTAAACTACAATATCAAAAGGCACACAATGAACTAAACGAGACGCATCAGTTTTTTGCCTCCATGCTGGATGAACGTAAATCTGAATTGCTCAAGGAACTCGAATCGCTATATACGGCCAAAGTGAATTCGAATAACAGTTGGCTACAACGTGCCAAAGAATCCATTGACAAGGGTTTGGCCACTTGTGAGGCTGTTGAACGTTGCCCACAACCGCAATCGGCCCTGCTAACCGAAGCCCTGCTCCTACGCAAATCTCTCGAACAACAATTGCAGACAGCCATACAGGATATGCAATTGCCATTCGAATTGGAATTCATGTCCAACTATCAATCCATACAGGCTGGAGTACGCAATACATTTGGTTATATACGTGCCACCACCAGTGGTAGCGAGAATGGTTTAACCGGAGTAGGAGGATTATTGGGTGGTCAGAATGGCAATGGCAGCATCACAATGGGACACAACAAACAGCCACCGATAGCGAGGCCAACGCAGAGTGCCAGCAATAGCAGCGCCAGCAGTGCGGGTAGCCATCATCACCATCAGCATCATCAGCATCATACGGCTGGTGGCGGTCAACAGCAGCATCTCCATCAACAACAACAGCAACTTCATCTCAGCCAGCAGCAACATGGCCTGGGCTTGGGCTTGACAGCAGGTAGTCTGCTAGACAGCTCCACCAACGGTGGTGTCTATAGTAATGGAGGCGGCGGTGGTTGTCTTCTTTTAAGCGGCAGAGATCGCTCATCTCTTACGGTTGCCGAACACTTTGGTGAACTTTTGCCCAAACGTGGTGGTGTCAATGGCTATAGTAGCTCCAATTCAAATGGCTCATCCACACAAATTAGCCACTACAATCCCTATGAGAAATGGAGCAATGGCGGCAGTGACAATCTCTTTAACACAACCTCATCAAATGGCGGCTCACAGACAGGCGGGTCATCTGGCATAGCAGATGCATTTGCCACCCAATTGACTAGCCTCTCATCGGCGGCCGCTGCTGCTGGTGGTAGTGGGGTTATCGGTGGCACCAGCTCTGAATCTCTTCTGGATTTGACCAATAAATTGCTATCGGCCAGCATTTATCCACCAAAATCACAAATCAAACGTCAAAAGATGATCTATCATTGCAAATTCGGTGAATTTGGTGTTATGGAAGGACAATTCACTGAGCCCAGCGGTGTGGCAGTTAATGCCCAAAATGATATCATTGTCGCCGATACCAATAATCATCGCATCCAGATATTCGACAAGGAAGGACGCTTTAAATTCCAATTCGGTGAATGCGGTAAACGTGATTCACAGCTGCTCTATCCGAATCGTGTGGCTGTTGTTCGGAATTCGGGTGATATCATTGTCACCGAGCGTTCGCCGACACACCAGATACAGATTTACAATCAATATGGACAATTTGTAAGGAAATTCGGAGCAACCATATTGCAGCATCCACGTGGAGTGACGGTCGATAATAAGGGACGTATTATTGTCGTTGAATGTAAAGTGATGCGTGTGATTATATTCGATCAGAATGGTAATGTTTTGCATAAATTTGGTTGCTCCAAGCATCTGGAATTCCCCAATGGTGTGGTGGTCAATGACAAGCAAGAGATCTTCATTAGCGACAATCGTGCCCACTGCGTTAAGGTCTTCAACTATGAGGGTCAATATCTAAGACAAATTGGCGGCGAGGGTATTACCAATTATCCAATCGGTGTTGGCATCAATTCGAATGGCGAAATTTTAATTGCGGACAATCATAATAATTTCAATTTAACCATATTCACCCAGGATGGGCAATTGATATCGGCACTTGAATCGAAGGTGAAGCATGCCCAATGCTTCGATGTGGCTCTAATGGACGATGGCAGCGTTGTGTTGGCCAGTAAGGACTATCGTCTGTATATCTATCGTTATGTACAGTTGGCACCTGTGGGTATGTGAATCAAAAACAAAAAAACAAATAAAACAACTCAACACAATGAATATGAATATAAATGAGTAATGAACAGCAAACAACTTTAAAACGATGTAGATGGGATGGATAAATGGATGGATGGATGAGATTTCCTGCATTTTACATTATCTAGAGTATAAAATGAATGAAAAGAATGAAAAGAAAGAAACTGTAATCTGATTCTCCTCGCTCTAAGCTAAGTTCCAAAACACACACACACACACCTACACACAAACAAACACACAACTATATATATATATATATTTTGTAGTCTGACTTGCGCGGTCTCTTTCTTACAAACTGACTCTGTCACTCTCTCTCTCTCTGTCTCTCTTACTATCTTTGTCTATAACTCCCTTTCTATATAACTGTTTTTTTACCCTCTCCCCCATTTGACTTTGATCAAGTGTTATAAACTGTTTTTTTTTGGCAAAAATTGCAAAAATTTGTTTGTTTTATATACAAAATTTTTGCCATATTCTCTTGATCCTCTTAGATCGACATTAGAAGCGGCTCGCTATTAACTAATTACGCACACTCACACACAAACACAAAAACAAACAAACAATCTGTTGGTTAACATTTTTAAATTATTGTTGAATTTTGTTTTATTTTTTTTATTTTATTTAATTTGATTTGAATTTTTTTTTTCTTTACTTTACTTTATGTACAATGTTAAGCTTAGTTCTTTTTGCGTATTATAATTGTAATTCTTTTTATTATTTTTGGTTGAGAAAACAAACAAAAACGAAAAGAAATAAAGATAAGCAAAGCAAAACCTCGAATTGTGTGCAAAAAAAAAAAAAAAAAAAAAAAAATCTACTCTAAAAGCAAGTCGAAAATAATATCAGCATACTAAGAAAAATCCCTCCAAAAAAACAAACTTTACATAAAAAACGAAACGAAACAAAACAAAAAAAAAAAAAAAAAATATTTAATATTAAAATGTATAACAAAGTTTTTTTCTAACTACGAGTATAATTAAAACTTTTTGCTTACAATTTGATGATAACCCTTAGATACACACACACACACACACACACACACAAAGACACGACCACCCACACACACACACGTACACTTAATATTAAAGAGAAAAAAAAAACAATCATTAATTATTATTAATTGTAATTTTTAAGTAATTTGCTTGATGATAAATTGTTTGTTATTTTTTAATTTTTTGATAATTGCATAAAAATTTTTTATCTATATTATACATATATAATCTGTTTTTATGTTTATAAATTATTTTTTGATTATACGCATTTTTTATTGATTACTGATTAATTACACTATTTATACTTTACATTACTATAAATTTAAAACATATTTAATGGCAAAAAAAACCAAAAAGAAAATAAGAAGATAACAACAAAAATAAGAACCACGAAAACTTTTTTATACTCGCCTAATTTTTGATGTTTCATTGTTTAATTTTTGTATGTCTTTTTTAGTTTTTCGCTCTCGCTCTCTCTCTCTATCTTTCTCTTTAAATATTAAATCTAGAATTTCTTTCTCTGAACTAAGAAATTAGTTGAAATTGATTATATTATTATTTAATATACTTTTTTTGTATTCTTTGTTGTTGAATCTACATTTATTTTTATATTAAATATTTTATTAACTACTTACACATGCAAAATATCAAATAATAAACATAAATTATTTGTTGTTAGTGTTGTATGCAAAAAAAAAAAAAAAAAGAAAAAAACGAAAGGAGACAAAAAAAATACAATTTTTAACTAAAAGTTGGCAATCAGCGCAGAAGACTTAAACAATTTATTATAAAATAAAGCAAAATACAAATATAAAAAATGAAAAAAAAAACAAACAAACGCGAAATACTATTTATAGAGATCTGAATAATGTGAAAATGAAACTAAATCACAAATTAATTCGAAATGTTAAAATATCAAAAACAAAACATTGAAAAAGAGTTTCAATTTTTAACAAATACATTTCAAATGCTTAATTATAAAATATATAATAATTATATATTTGATTTGAAATCCAAAGCGTTAGCCGCTAATAATAGATTTCGATATTTAAAAACATTCTTGAGACAAGAAGCTGAAGAAGAGCAAAATGACTTTCAATTTAAATAAGTTGACTTAAGCTAAGGTGTTCAATTTAACATTAATCAAGGCTCAATCTCTGTTTCTCGCTCTGCTTTCGGCTCTCTTTCTCGCTCTCTTGGACTCTTTTTTCTGAGTTTGGTTTAAAATATTTCAAATGTTCTTTTGTTTTCCGGAGGAAAAACCTCTCAACATATATTTCCATGACTTTCAATATTATGGCTTATGCCCTCCTTTCTCCTCGTTCCGTTTTCTCTACTCTTTTTATGATATGATTTAAGCATTTAGAATTAATTATAAAATATATATATATTTAAAAAAAAAAAGAAAAGAAAAGGGAAAAAAAACCAAGCAAACTTTTTGAGACTACAAACGCAACAGTAACAGGAACAGCATTTAAAAAATGTTTTTTTTTTATGTTTTATTAATTTAAATACATTTATGAAAAGAAGAAGAAAGAAAGAAAAAAAAACATAAACAAAACATAAAAAACACTATTAATTATATGTACGTATATTTGTTAATGCTTTTTTTGCTTGGCTGCTGCCTCTCCCTCCCTCCCTCCATCCCACTCAACACACACACACACACACACTTACACACGCAGGTATTATAGATTTTTTATTTCTTTGTTGGTTTTCGAAAAACGCTTTTTTTAAATGTTGTGTAAATTTTGAATTATGTAATTTTTTAAAATGAATTTCGTTTCGTTCGTTTATTCTTTGTTTAATTTAAGTGAGATTATTAATTGGTAGGCAAAACCGAAAACCTTTTTCTTTAAGATTTTTCTTGATTTTTTTTTAAATAGTTATTCTTGTTGTAATCTTATGATCGATCTATTATGATTATAGTCTGTAAACTTATGGAACAGTAACAAAACATAAAGTATTGTAAATTTCTTGTGAGAAACTTTTTACTTGACACCAAAACTGATTAAAAAAAAAAAAAAAACAAAAACGAATGAAAAACTGTTGAAAATTTTTTTATATAAAAATTGTTAAATGCAAAAAAAAAAAAAAAAAAAAAAACAAACAAAAAAAATATACATATAAACAAATGAAAGCAAAAAAAAAAGAAGAAGGAGAAACTGCTAATTGATGGCCCTATTATATACATATATGTATAATATATTTGCTTACTATATGCATTTGTATTTATTAATAGGATTTTGTAGCTTGCACAAATTAAAGAAGAAGAAACCAAAATCAATTTCGGCTTGCCGAATTTTCTATAATCTTGCAAAAGGACCAGATCTGGATCCCGTACACTACACTATATAACTTATCAGCCAATAGTTTAAAGTGCTGAGAACTGATTAAATCTTAAATAGAAGTAAAGCGTTTTTCAAACATTTTCCAACACTAAGCACCATCAATTTAGCTTTTTTTTTTTGCAAGTTTATATGTATTTTTGAGAAAGAAATGAATTAAAAAATAATGAATTTAATAATTTTGTATTTTTTGTGCTTGCAGCATATTTGTTTTTATGTTTATCCTATATTTTATATATATATATATGTACATATATATATATTATTATTATCATTATTATTATTATTACATTTTTAAATGTTACACACACAAAAACAACACAAACATAAGGGACACAAACAAGAATTTTGATTTAAATTTTAACCATAAAATGTAGTAAGCAAATTACAAATTGTTGTAAAAGTAAAAAACAAAAAAACAAAAACAAAAAAACAAAAAGAAGTACCACAATTAAAGATTTTTTATATTTTTACTGATAATGAATGCATTTTTGATTTTATTTTTAATTTTACTATTTAGTTGGTTTTTTTTTTCTTTCAGTAAAATTTGAATATATTTTATTTTTAAACTCTCTACTATACTCAACTTAGAGCCGCCGCCTATTTCGACTATATAGCCAACTGCTGTCCCTTCTCCCTCTTCGTCTACTAAACTCTTAGTCCCGCCCCCTTAGTCCTTCTATCTGAACCAAAAACAAAAAAAAAAAAAAAAAAAAACATTTGTAGTATATGATGAATGTATGTTGATAACACAATTTGATGAATTGAGAATCTAATAGACTGTGCAAAAACAAAAAACAAAAAAAAAATATTGAAAAATATTCAAACAGCAAAAAAAAAAGTAAACAATTTTTTAAATATATATATATATATTTCTCTATATACATATTTAAAAACAAAAGGAACTCCCCCCTCCCTCCCAGGCATATTTAAGCTAAATATTGTGTGTAAAGTATATATATATATGATGCGATAAGTTAACTCTGATATATATATATATATATATATATATAATATTTTATGTCATCGAATAAATATTCGAAACATTTTTTATACCGCCAATTAACTGTGCTCTCTCTTATACTATATACACACACAAGTCAAGGATCAAGTATATATATAATGGGTCTGGATCTAACATTTTAAGATATACACATACATATATGTATATGTTATATAAACTATATATAGGTAGTGGGCATTGTGGCCATTTGTGATTAGGTTTTTTTTTTCGGGCGTCTCCTCCTTCCTTCTTCTCCTCTTCCTCATTCTACGTCTCCTGGGCGCCGCCCCTCCTTGTCATAGTAGTCCCTCGGTCGTTTCACAAATGTCGCCAAAGATATAAAACACCACCAAAAAAAAAAAAAAGTAATTATGATATAAAACAACTAATACTTATTTTAGTAGAGTTTAAGTGTAAGTGTTGTTGGTCAAAAGGGCATGCTACATTTTTTGATTGTTAGGCTATGAATGTTAATCTAATATTAAACAATTTCAACAAATACAAAACGAAAACAAAAACAGATTGGTCTTAGGTCTCGGCATTGGTTTAGGTTGGGTTTTTTCAAGACTGTCAGGCACAAGTTACATTTAGAGAGACATCAAATTTAGGCTATATATACATATATGTATATCGTGTGGTATGGATATATGAATATGTCATCGTCAGCAAATCATTTTTAATGTAGTTTATATTTTTGATAAATGTTATTAAAAAACCAAAATCAAATATAATGATATGAGAAGAAAGCATATGTCAGGAAAACATGTTTAGAGAGTCGGCAAAATTGTTGAGCATTTGTATGGAATTTAATAAGAAAAGAAATGAGAATATAAATTAATAACTCAAAATACATCAATAAAATAATAATAATATTAAAGCAGCGAACTAATAAATGAAATTCAAACTGGCTTCGTAGAAGTGTTTTTAAGTATTAATATCTCTAGATCCTATGGCCCATCAAAACGAAAGAAAACAAAAATTTAAATTAAAGCTATATATAATATTAAAATGCCATTAATTGAAATCATCCTCCTCCTTCTCCTTCTCCCTTATAAATAAAGATTTCAAAAAAAAAAAAAAAAAAATTATATATATATATATGAATTAGGCATATTTATAACAAAAGTTAACCAACTTCAATGTGTGTGTTCTTTTGTTTTTCCAACAAAAGCTTGAAATGTGAAATATTATACACTAAAAAAAAGTCTGATTTTGTTTAAATTGGAAACTAGGAATGCAAAATGCTAATAATTTCTAATCATTTTTCGATAGTAAATTTTAAAACTGAGTTCTACTTTTAAATGGTATTCATTGTTTTGAGTCTAGGTTTCGATATATCCTAAACCGAAGCTAATTGAAAGATTATATTTGGATTCAGGATATCACAATCAATTAGAAAAGTGTATTAGAGTCTGGTCTCTGGATCTAGAAAAGGTTTACTTTGGGTTTTAGTTAACGATAACAATTTTATCATTAAGCATTTTGCATTCCTAAGCACAAAAGTTAAACAATAGACCAATAAAATGTAATTAAAATGCATAAACTTGTATTTTACATTTCTGGCTTTTTTTCCAATTTTCTTCTCAGTAGTCAGTTGAATTCAATATTAATTCATATATCCGTCAATACCAACAACAACAAAAAAAAGTAAAAACAACTAATAAGCTAAAGATTGAAAATATGAGATATCTAAAACTGTTAGAATACATATAAAATATATATGTATGTATGTATATTTTAAACATTTCAAATAAAAATTAAAAATATAATAAAATATATACATATGCATGCTTTTGCGTAGTGAAATGAGCTCTAAAACCAATACTAAGAGATGTCTGCTGTTTGTATGTATGTATGTTCTAAATGTAAGTGTATGTATGTAACTTAAAACAAAAATCAAGTAGAAAGCCTGGTAAATCGCCCCCATGAAGCATTGTTATTGTCATTTCATATACTAAAATACATAAAACAAAAAAAAAAAAAACAATTACAAATGGGTCAAATCGAGATCAATTCGCAAAGAAAAAAAAAAAAATTAAAAAAAAAAAATATTTTCTTTTCACTTGTTTTTTTGTCTTAAATTTTGTTGCTTATTCTTTGGTTGGTTGTAAAAAAAAAAAAATAAATAACAAAAAACAACTCTTACAAACAAAACAACAAGAACAACAACAAAAAACAAAAATTGATAACTCTGACTGATTTTTTTACAAAAAAAAAAATATACATACACACAAATGCATACATGCATGTATGTATGTATTTGCATATATATATATATATACACTACATTTATATATATATATATATATATATTTATAATGTTGCTACTATATAATATGTAAAATGATAAAAACACAAAAAAAAGACAAATATCTCTACCATTTTACACACATTTAAATATATAAACTTAGGCTTATCTCTCTGGAAAATTTATATATATACATATACATATAAATTGATGTGTGTGTGTACTTTAATGAAAATTAGTAGTGAACGAAAACAACAAAAAAAATTTAACACACTTTTTTAACAACACAACACACAAAAAAACAACAACAACAACAAAATCTTAGACTGCTTCGAAAACGTAAACGTGAAAAAAAAACTAAATAATTTAAACTCTTTTTGTGACATAGAAGAAGAAGAAGACTCGTTTAGGGAATTTTCTAAAATTTATAAATATGCTTGGGTTGCTCTCTTCTTCTGCATATAATTTGTTTTTAATTTTTTTTTTTTAAACTAAACTAATATTATGCTGAAAATTTCACTTTTTCATAATCTATTTCTAAAAACTTTTCAATTGTTTTTCCCACTTTTATTTCAATGTAACGCGCAAGACACAACAAAAAAAAAAAAAATAAAAAATAAAAGATCATATTTATATACATTTACATACACATATAAAACATATGAAATACTTAAATATTGTTGTTAGCTGCTTAAAAAAAAATCTTCCTATTGAAGATAACAAAAAAAAAAAAAAAAAAAAAATTAACATTTAAAACAAAAACCACATTCATATCCATGCATTTGTATTTTTAAATTAATTAAACAAATCGAAACAAAGACGAAAGAGAAAAGGCAAACCAAAAAGGCAATGAAAATGCAATAATTATTAAATAATAATAAAAGTTATAATTCTCTCTTTTTTTGTTTAATTTTATTTTTTTAATTAATATTTTTTTACTTTCATTTTTGTTTATTTCACAGTGTTGCGTAAATTTAATCATCACTTGACAGATCACAATCATCAGCAACAACAACAAGAACAACAGCAACACAATCTACACAAAATCATTGAATCATTCACTTAATCATTTATGTATATCCTTGCAAAGGATCATTCCAAATTTAAATTCGAATTTAAATTCAAAAATAACGGATAATAATTGACATGATATTGCCGGATGTACATACTTGGGACTTGGGCAAAAGTTGCGATCCGGCAACGCTGCTAATGGATCTTTGCAAGAATATAACAGTAACAATTTACATACACACTTTCCATACATTCCATTATTTTTTAAATTTTCTTTTTGAAAATTTTTTTTTTTTTTTACTATGTTAAACAATTTATTTTGTTATGGCCAATGAACAAAAGAAATGAAAAGTTTTATATACATATAAAGTAATAACAAAATACGTTATGCAATTAATTTAAATCAATTTTGGGACTCAAAAAAAAAAAAACAAAACAAAAACGATATTTATATTATATACCCTATTATGTATTATCAATTTAGTGTAAAATGAGTCTCTACGGTCGAACCGCACACAAACACAAATACACACACACACAGCTAAAAATATTGAAATAATTATTTCATATATACAAAAAAAAAAAAGAAAGAAAGAAAGAAAAAACAAAACATTTACCTAAATGTTTAGCTCATCTAATATTCCCCCATAATCAAGCATTTAATTATAATCATACATATATATATGTAGGATATAGGCTATATCATTGGAAATCATCAAATCTAGTCATCATATTAAACATACATACATACATACGTACATTACATAACATTACATTACATTACATACATACACCCATACATATGCATATATGTATTTTTATAATATTATATCATTACTATTATAATTATTATTATTATTATTATTACTATTATGTTTAAATAAAAACCCCAAACACCAAGCTAATGTTAAAATGGTCGTTAACAATTAAGTTTAAAATCATAAAATATGTTTTAGCTAAGAATTTATGTAACAAGATCATTGAGTTTCTCTCTCTCTCTATCTCTATCTCAGTCTGCTTCAGAAAACGCCAAGTTGAATATATTATTATTATTATTTTGTTCTTCAAGTGTATACAGGGTGTTGCTAAAAGAAAAACAAAAAAGAAAAGGGAAAAGACATTACATACTTAAAAAATCAATAAATAATATCACACATACAAGTTATTGTTTAAATGTATTTCGCTCAAATTTTTGTTTATTGATTAAAAAAAAAGAAACAAAAGACAAAAGATAAACACAAAATATAGAAAAATGTTACAAAAAAAAAAAAAAAACAAAAATGGACTGAACGTGAAAATATTTATATCAAAAAGGGTTAAGAAAAAAGAAAGTTAAAAACGAGTTGAATGCTCTCTCTTTCTCTCATTAACCTTATCTCAAATCTCAGCTGTTTGTTTTTTGTTTTATTTTTTGAATGCCAAAGAAAAAGAAAATTGTTAAATTTATGTTTTTAAAAGATATAACAAGAAAAGAGAATATACATAAAATACATACATACACACGCCCACCAATGCATACTATATGCTAACTGTTTCTACATAAAAAATAAAAACAAAAAACAAATAAAAAATACTGAAAAAACAAAAAAACAAAAGAAAATCAAATTGCATATAGAATTTACTGTTTTTTAAATGCAACTCTCTCAAACAAAAAAAAAAAAAATACTTTTTTCTGTATGTAAAACTGAACCTCAACTTACTGCCAACTATTTGTAGCACACACACACACACCCACACACACACACATTGTAGAACACCCTGCATATAAAACAAAAGATTTTCTGATATCATTCTTTTAGTATTTTTTTTCTTTCTAAAAGCACCATAGTTAAACTAAAAATAAACAACAACAAAAACATGGCAAATTTTCTCAGAAACTATACGCATTTAACTTGAATATTGTATTTTTTTATTACAAAGTTTTAAAACAACAACAAAAACAAAAACGATAATAACGAATAATCGTATATTAAATGTGAATGTTATTAAAAAAAAAAAAAAAAAAAAAAAACTCATTAAAACTATTATTAACAACTATGCTTTTTTATTTGATAACACAAGAAAAAAAAACCAAAATAATAACTCTCATTAATGTAATGTGTAAGTGAAAAAAAAAATACTTACCATTTAAAAAATATATACACAAATATTTTTATACATGTGGAAAAAAAAACGAAGTAGAAGAAGAGAATGCAAGTTGAAGATGAAAAAAAAACCAAATAATTAACAGAAAATGAATTCTGAAATTGGCATACATCTATATGAATTTGATATATGTATATTGATTATAAATTATACTGAAATACAAAAAAAAAAAAGAGCGAGAGAAATAACCAACAACAACAACAACAACAACAACAACTTGAAGCAAAAAAAAATAAATTTAAACAACAAAAATGAAGTCTTTTTAATGCTTAGGGGCCACAATTTTCGAAGTAATTAAAAAAAAAAAAAAAAATAAAAAATGAAATGATAAACAAACATGAAATATTATTATTATTATTATTATATTAAATATTGTATTAATTAACATTTAAAAAATGTTGTGTAACAGTAATAATGAAACAACAAAACCAGAAAACAAAAACCAAAAAAAAAAAAATTAAAAACCAACAACCAGCAAACAACCAATTGTATTGTAAGAATTTCTATTTCCATCAAACACAATAAAATTATTTTGTTTTTAATAAAAAAAAAAAAAAACATTTTTTCGGATTACATATTGGGTGCATCGGGGGATCTACATTTGGATGGAAATTACTCCCAAAAATATGCAATAAGCAGTGGAAGAATAAACTTCCTTAAAGCTTTAAAAAAAATATTTAATACTTTTTAGTTACAACTCATTTTCACTACGGCATACTTTAAGGGGCACTGTTCCCACCACTCTCGACCCTAGTTTCGCCTTTGATTGGGTATATAACTTCTTCAATAAAGATTTGACAGAAAAGGTATGTAGTACATGATCTGATGATAATTTGGAAAGTTTTAAACTGATACAACTTTTATTAATGGATCACAATTTTAGACTTCGAAATGTCAGAGCCAGCTTTCGGTGTTTTTATGCAAAAAAGCAGAAAACTTTTAGTTTGAGAATATCTATAACTTTGTGAATCGTGATGCTGTTATTTTTGAAAGATTTTTATAATTCACATATCTGTTTATGTATTAGAAGTTGAACTTTAAGTTTGCATCAAAACCTAAAAATCTAAAATTTGGCCGATTTCCGTAAAAAATGATTGTGATTTTTGTGACAATTGGCAAACATTTTATTCTCGGGATTTTTTATGAAAATCAAAATATGCATATAATTGTAATTTGAAAAAAATAAATTGACTAAACTAAATACATAAATTGATAATTTGTTGTTTATATTTGTTTTGCTTGAAAATATTACTTGATAATTGATTAATTTACATTCCAATTGATCCAAAATGTATAAAAAAAAGATAAATATTCAACAGTCAAATATTCAGAGAATAAATAAATTAATATTGAGGCATACATACATTTGTTGAGACATAAAACATTATAATCAAATGCAAACAAGCTAACAGCTAGTTAACAGAGGTCCACGATTAACAAACGGATTCAAATTTTAACGACGCCCTTTTCTTCATGTGAACAGTGTTGGTAAACATTATTTCGAAAACTATAAACAACAGCTGTTTAAAATTTGCCCTCGTTTCTTTCAGTGTGTCGTCGGCAACACTAATCAAAAATCAAAAAAAGAAAGTTGTCGAATACGGGACCTCACCATTCCGCTAATCAAAAACTTATTTTAGATTAAACGTAACATTAGACTTGTACAATGTGGTGGCTCTCTCTTATCAGCTCCCTGGAGGAGTTCATCGATAGCTACAACATTAATTTAATTCAAGTGATTTTCTTTGGATTCATCATAACTATGGTGATCTTTGGCGGTCTTATGACCCTAATAGAGTCACATTTGCCCAACAGTTTTCGTCAATGGTTTCGTTACGGCAAGCACAGCCATAAGGGAGAAGCCGATGCACTGGTCAGTCGTTTGGAGGTACCCAAAGGATGGTTCAAACATTTCTATATATTTGCCTTGGTTTGGTCTTTGTGGGCATTGTATTTGATGGTTAACTGCATCACTCGTCAGCAGGCAGCTCCAGAGTATGCCCTACGTTTCCTGGACTTTATGTGTGGTGGCTCTAGCAATCGTGTTGCCCAAGTGGACTCAAATACGGCGCTGGTTGGCACCTTATTACTAACACTACAATGTTTTCGTCGATTTTATGAAACGAATTTCGTGCAAATTTTCTCCAAACACAGTAAAATGAATCTTTCCCACTATACAGTGGGTTATATTCATTATTTTGGAGCCATTGTATCCCTGCTGTCCCACACATCCGGCTTTGTACGAGGAACTGAACCAAACGAATTCACCTTAAAGAACATTTCACTTCTCCAAGGAGTTTACATTCTAATTTTCCTGTTTTCCTGGCATCAACAATACGCTAGTAACATAATCTTGGTCAATCTGCGTAAAGATCAAAGAACGGGATCAGTGAAGACAGAGAAGCATCTATTACCCAAGGGTGGTTGGTTTAGTTTGATCTCCTCGCCACATATGTTCTTCGAAATTGTTATGTACTATTGTCTAAGCGATATATATGCACCGATTCGCACATGGAAACTGATATTCTTGTGGGTGGCCAGCAATCAAACTGTAAATGCCCTGCTCACCCATCAATGGTACAAAGAGAACTTCAAGGATTACCCGAAAAGGAGGCATGCAATTGTTCCTTATCTACTGTAAACATAAATATTTCCTACCGCTCTTGTTAGTGAATATTGTAATGAAGACTTAATCAATTAACTGTAATACTTAAATTATAATTCTTTCCGAGCTGCCTTCATTTTTTTAACCTTAAATAGCTTTAAGGTTTTTGATATGAAAAACAAAACTAAATCCTATGTAAAATATAAATAACTATTAATATGTATTTGTTTTTTTTATTAAAGTCCGTTTTTTACACACACACATACGCGTTGGGTTTTGAATTTTAACTACAAAACGATTGAGGGGGAGGAAAACGGGGAAAATTAGTGGAAAAAATCCGTGGCTGCAGTCAATTCTATTTGAACAAAAAACTGAAATGGGAAAACCGTAAAAAAATGTTTATTAAATTTTGTGGCAATGCGGTATTTAAGAATTTTAACTTACCTATAAGGATAACCCTGTGCCTTGGAACGGAATACAGAGAGCAAAAAGGAAAAGAATACCGTTAAAAGTACCAAGCCAACCATAGCCATAATACGATTTTTGTTATGACCTTTCGAGGTGCCCGATTCGATAAGCAGAATCATGCCAAGAACAATCATAGCATCTATAACAAAATAGAAGAAATATAGAAAATATATGTACATATATAGTTTGTGCTATATCTTACTCAAGAACATGACAATATAGGTCTCCACCACCAATTGGCCCTGCGACGAGCCGTGGATGTAGGCAACGCCTCCGTTCTGGGTTTTATGGACCAATGGCGGGCCACGTATATGATTCCACATTTGACCGGAGATCATGGCAAAGCAAAAGAATACGGCTATAGCGCCCCACAGGTTTTTGTTGTACAGGAATTCCAAATTATTGCGGCGTATATAAAGGAAACTGCCTGCTAAAGCCACCAGTGTAATCATAGCCACGGTGCCTGAATAATTTGGCGGCCGGAATATACGAATCGTAATATCCGTACGTTCGGCTACGAATTTTGCAATAGAATCGGCGGCAAATCCCACACGATGTATATCCATGGTATCGGCTGCTTTTGGTTTACCCTTGGCTGGGAAATGCATAAATACAGGAGCTGTGTTTAGGCGGAGCAGCTGGAACACCTCAGACCCTTCATCGAAGTCAACCATGGCAAAGAACATTTTGTTGGAATACACTGGCGAGAAGCGATACGAATTGGCCACTATTGTGAACTCATCGTGGGCATGACGACAGATCTGGCATTGACGTGACGGCGCCAGCGCCGTCAGCATTACAATCATGGAGTAATTACGCGGCGTGTTCTTCACATACTCCCGAAATTTGGGTCCATTGAAACGTAGCAGGGGCTTCTTCTGATTCATCTCCACCAGATTTTGTACCCTCTCCGACAGTGAAAGCGTCTGTAAGAATCGAAAAACATCATGTAAACCATTTAGCCGGTAATTTTAATTCTAATCCTATCCGGATGAGTTTGCCAGTGACGTGGCCAAGATAAAACAAACACAAACCTTCGGCTTTGCTTGCGCGGCTGTGTAGAAAACACAAGCCGCCAGCACAACCAATGCTCCACATAGCGTGTGGCGCAGCAGCTTCATTTCGGGAATGCCTGACTTAGTTAACTAAATTCACTAATTATTATAAAAATTTAACGTTTATAATAAAAATATGACAAATTTTCCGGCAGCGGCTCATGCAGCTGATTTGTGTGAATGGCGATTCTTTCATTCACTGTGAAACGCAAAATGTTTCGATATTTTTCACCAAAAATTGATTTTTACTATCAATTGCACATCAACTAAAGAAATCTATAAAGTGTCTATTTTATAGATCTGTAACGATTGTAATTAATAACCACTCATATTCATTTATTAAATAAAAATATTAAGCCGGTAACTTTTCACGATGGTCTTGTCATCGAGTGTCATCTCTATTAGCATTTGCAGGTGAAAATTCACTGTGACCGATATGTGTCATCGCTAATGAAAGTGACGCGGTGCAAGAGATTTTTTTTATTTGTTTTATTTGTTTAAAAATATCTGGTTTTTGTCTTCTGTTCCTATATAGGAAATAATTAATGCTATGAGCGATGTTCTCAAGAACTCGAAAGAGCGTTCCCGTAAACGTCGTATGCTTTTGGCACAAACCGTAAGTGTCCCCCTCCTTCGTCTAGACAGGGCCCTTTGAAAAACAAAGGAAAAATTTATAAAACACTTTTTTCTTCAATCTCTTTACTTAGTTTGGTCTAGAAGATGTGAATGACTTAAAAAAGGTGCTGGGAAATGTTGAAGATACAAACAACAGCCGTCAGCTTCTTAATGCCAGCGGTCAGCGGGATGAGGAAGATGCCGGATCGTCGTCCTCAAAAAAGACTCCCAGTGAAATAATATACCGGGATTCTTCAACTTTCTTGAAGGGCACACAGTCATCGAATCCTCACAATGATTACTGCCAACATTTTGTGGATACTGGACAGAGACCACAGAATTTCATACGTGATGTGGGATTGGCCGATCGTTTTGAGGAATATCCCAAGCTAAGGGAACTGATTAAATTAAAGGATAAACTGATACAGGACACTGCATCGGCTCCCATGTATCTGAAGGCAGATTTGAAAACGTTGGATGTGAAAACTTTGGGAACAAAATTCGATGTAATTCTTATAGAACCGCCATTGGAGGAATATGCCAGGGCAGCACCTTCTGTGGCAACAGTGGGCGGGGCACCGCGTGTGTTTTGGAACTGGGATGATATCCTAAGTAGATGTTTAGTTAAAGACAATGGTAATGTGTAATTAATATTGATTTCTTTTATTTAGATTTGGATGTAGGAGAAATAGCTGCGCATCGATCATTTGTCTTCCTATGGTGCGGTTCCAGCGAAGGACTTGACATGGGTAGAAATTGCCTTAAAAAGTGGGGTTTCCGACGCTGTGAGGATATTTGCTGGATACGCACCAATATCAATAAGCCCGGGCACTCTAAGCAACTGGAGCCCAAAGCTGTCTTTCAACGCACTAAAGAGCACTGCCTAATGGGAATCAAAGGCACCGTTCGAAGATCCACCGATGGTGACTTTATTCACGCTAATGTTGACATTGATTTAATCATCTCTGAGGAGGAGGAATTCGGCAGCTTTGAGAAACCCATCGAGATCTTTCACATCATTGAGCATTTCTGTTTGGGGCGTCGTCGTTTGCATTTATTCGGTCGGGACTCAAGTATCAGGCCTGGTTGGCTTACATTGGGTCCCGAGCTAACCAACTCGAATTTCAATGCAGAACTATATCAGACATATTTCGCGGAAGCTCCCGCCACGGGGTGCACAAGTCGCATTGAAATGTTGAGGCCCAAGAGTCCGCCGCCTAATAGTAAGGTGTTGCGCGGACGTGGACGCGGTTTTCCACGCGGCGGTGGTAGTGGACGTGGTCGACCTAGATAAAAGGACAACAAGTGGCATAAATACTTTCTCAAATTGCATGTATTTCTAGGTTTAAGCTAAAAGATTGATTAAAAGCTAACAAATAAGACCAATTGGGATTAAGATATGATGGTGGGATGTATCACGCCTCCAGTCGGAATTTCTTAAATCCTAAGAATGTTGTAGACTTGGATGCTGTTGCAGATGTCGCATGTAAATATCAAGTTCATCCTCGCTAGAGGAAACGTCACCTGCATTTTGTTCACTAGCCATTTCGACTTGTTCAACCGGATCCTCGTCCTCATCAAAATATGCATCTTCCTCGTCTTGTTCGATTTGCTTGAGATCGTCAAAGATTGCATTATCATCGACAGCTGTATAGTCAAAATCCGAATCCTCTCCGCTTAAGAAACGTTCTTGCATTAGGCTCATAAATTCATTGCGCAGCAGTTCTCGCTCGGCTGGATTATAGTACTCAGGTGTGGAGATTTTTGGCAAATGTTTTATCGTGGACGTGGAGCAGGCAACAGGTTCGTCGTCATCGAAACCACCCCATTGACTCCGACAATTCACTGGTACTTCATCCTCTACCTCCTCCACTTTCTCCTTTATTTCCAATGATTCGTTTTCTCTGCCTTCTAGCAATTCTTCCCGCTGTTTCTGTTCCAAGGTATGCATTAAAATACCCGAAAATGTTGTATTTCTGACATCATAGGTATCTCTAGCCTTTTTTTCTTCTTCTGTCATATATTGGCCCACTAGCTCCTGGTAGAGATCTGGAGCACGTTGCATCATTTCGTGCTCACTAAAGTATTCTCCTTTCTGGATCAAATCCTGCATTGCATGATAGCGACGATTCTTTACGCATACGGAACGTGTGGTAAGCTTTCGCTGAAAGTCATCCAAGAGCAGACACATCTCGTCCAGGCTTTCGTCGATTTTAAATGGTTCCCCAATGCCCAGAGACTGAAAGTCATTCAGTTGTGGTGCAGTCATGTATCGGCCAAAACGTATTAGGAAATTCTCTCGGTTTTTACAAAAAACTTCCTTAGCAATTTCCTGTTTTTCCTCCGACTGAAGTTCAGGATCATCGATTTGTTGAGATTTGAATGTAATCTGACAATTAGCAGCTAAAGATTTGAATATGTCTAGCAGTTGTGTAGGTAACCCAGTTGATTCCGCTGGCTGTGGACTTAAAGCCTCAGCATCGTCGCCTGTGGTCATCTTGTTAAATATGTAAATACGCCAGTGGGACTTGTAATTGTAAACAAATGCAGCTTAAGATATTTATCGACCAGTTATCGATAACTGTGTCTCCTTGTAATGCGACAATTTTATCGAACGTATTTTAAAAGTTGAAATCTACATTTATATGCTTCGAATCGGAAAAGAATCTATATCTATCTAAGTTGCTTCCAATTACAAGTGTAATTGCTGGGCAGTTGTCGATTACCAATGTTGTGTTAATCATTTAATCAAACTTACATATGATTGGTAATCGTATTATCGCTAAATCAGCTGTTTGGCGGTTTCGGTTTATCACAGTAAATTGGAAAGGGTTTCCCAATTTTGTTGCTCTTTGTTTATCACTTCTCGCGCAATAAATATGCTAGAGCTAGAGTGATGACTAAGCGCCATCTAATTAAATAGCGTAACAAAGAAAATATTTACGACATTTTCATCATGCCGTTCGCCTCTACGGATATCGATTGGAGCAATTTGTCATGGAACTGGACACAATTCTGTCCGACTGGCCTGAAGCCTTTTGCCAACGATACGAATGATTTGTTACCCTGTTTCCAGAAGACTCTGCTTCAGTTGCCAGTGTATACGATATTTGCAGCATTATCCGCCTACTATTTTGGTATACAAACGAACTCGAAAGTTATAGCAAGAAATCAAAGGCAGTTGCAGGTCTTGGCATTACGAACATTTGTCACGATTATATTGGGTCTGCTGCCTGTGGTTAAAATCTTCGTGTTCCACAATGCAAGCGTTGATCTCTATGCGGTGGATGTGTTGGTGGTCTGTGCCGAATGCATAATGTGGGCGGTGCATTACGGTAAGTGAGCAAAAGAGACTTCATTTTCATTTTTCTCATATGATTTCATTGTCTAGGATATCTTCTCAATTCCCGTCATAATGGTGAACTCAGTAATCGTGGCCCATTGCTGATAAATGTCGTCTGGCTGTGTGTTGTAGTCCTGGATGGTGTTTGGCTTCGCACAAGTCTTAATTTTACTTGGTGGCCCTGGAGTCTGGGCACTTTCGTATGTGATCTAATTTACGGTTTAACATTGTTGCCCCGCGGAAATGCCGTATACGTTGCCCTCTCGCAAACTGCAGCCGCCAATCGGGAACAAGAGGCCTTACTGTCGAATCGTTACACATACTTTCAATTTGATTTCAATGAGGCTCACCTCGGACATGCCCAGGATGAGGCAAATTGGCTCTCTAGGTTTTTATTCCATTGGGTCAATCCATTGATTTCCAAAGGAGTCGCTGGCAAGTTAAAGAAAATTGAAGATCTCTTTGATCTACCAGATGTCTTAAATGTCACGCGTCTTAGTGAGAGACTTCATTCGGCTTTAAATCATTCGAATAGTTTATGGCGAGCCTTGCACAGATGCTTTGGACTGGAATTTTATGTAATTGGCATACTAAGACTTATAGCCGATCTGAGTGGTTTTGCAGGACCTCTGCTCTTGGGTGGACTCTTGAGACAACAAGGCGAGGAGGCAAATGCCCATGGAAAGGCTTACTATTATGCTTTGGGTCTATTTCTGAGCACTTTGCTGTCCGCCTTGTGTGCCACACACTTTGATTGGCGTATGGCTATGGTCAGCCTGAAGATGCGTGTGGGCGTGGTTAATGCCATTTATCGCAAAGCACTGGAGGCTCGTGGTCTACATGAGGCCAAACCGGATATTCTAAATCTCATGTCAACTGATACAGATCGCATAGTGAATTCCTGCATTAGCTTTCATTTCTTTTGGAGCATTCCCTTCAAACTGTTTACCACATTGTACCTGCTCTACACACAATTGGGAGCTGCCTTTTTGGCTGGTGTAGCCTTTGCCGCTCTCTTGATACCGATTAACCGCTGGCTAGCCAAGCGTATTGGCATCTATTCTACTGGTCTAATGGAGGCCAAAGATGGTCGTTTGTCGGCCACCACGGAAACCATGCAGGGAGCCAAACAAATCAAAATCAATTCTTGGGAGGATATATTCATTACGAAGATACGTGGACTGCGGCAAAAGGAATTAAGATTTCTAGGAAAGCGAAAATATTTGGATGCTATGTGCGTATATTTTTGGGCCACAACTCCAATCTTGATGTGCCTACTGACCTTTGGTGTATCCGTTTTGATGGGCCAACAATTGATAGCTTCGACGACGTATACCAGTGTAGCCTTGCTATATATGCTGATTGGTCCATTGAATGCATTTCCTTGGGTGCTCAATGGTCTAATCGAGGCATGGGTATCGATAAAGCGAGTGCAACAATTATTGAATGTGCCTGATCTTGATTATTCCAGTTACTATAATCCCATTATAAAGGGCACCGGACGTGGAGGAGATGGCGAAGCTCCCAGTGTTTTACAGATGAAGGGCGCATCATTTGCCCATGACCAAGATGAGAATCATAGTGGCTTTAAACTAGAGAATATCAATGTGGATATTAAGGCTGGTCAATTGATATGCATTGAAGGACCTGTGGGTGGCGGCAAAAGCAGTTTTCTAGCCGCCATTGTCGCAAGCAATCGGCTCCTTGATGGTGAATTTTGTGTCCAGGAATTGACAACGGGATTCGGTTATGTTAGCCAAACGCCTTGGCTACAACGTGGCACCATAAGGGATAACATAGTGTGGGGCGGAAACTTCGATGAGCAATGGTATAAGACTGTGATTCATGCCTGTGCTCTGGAAGAAGATATCAAAGCTCTTGGTGGCGATCATTTGGGCATAGGTGAAAACGGACGAACTCTATCTGGTGGACAGAGAGCGCGCGTGGCGTTGGCAAGAGCCGTCTACCAGGATAAGAAAAGTGAGTGGACGGTTTTACCTAAGTCTTAGTTATATCTATTTCTTCAAATCTTTATCCATTTCTAGTTTATCTTCTGGATGACATACTCTCCGCTGTGGATGCACATGTGGCCAATCATATAATCAAATATTGCATCTTACGTTTGCTAAAAAACAAAACTCGCATTATTGTAACCCGAAGCTTTAAACTCTTCTTTCATGCAAATCAAATTCTTTCAATGGAAGCTGGTCAAATGCGTCCAAGTGACTATATGACCGAAAGCATTGATTTCAGCGAGGACGATGACGATGAGGTGGAGGAGAAGCAAAACGGGATAGACTCCATAGCGAATGCAGAGGATAAGCAGAGTGTGGACAGTTTGCTTCTGGAAGAATCCCGCGAGTATGGACATCTTTCGAGCAACGTTTTTGCTTGCTACTGGCAAGCAGTGAGCACTCCATTAGCTCTAACTGTACTCCTGTTTGTGGTATTGATGCAACTAACACGAAATCTCAGTGATGCATGGTTGGCACATTGGGTCACAGAGACCACTCTTGATCCACACCCAAATGATACGTCACTGGAGCATAAATTGGGTGATGCGGGACATACAACTGGATTTTATTTGGGAATATTTGCTGGCATTGCGGTTACCAACTCGATAGTTACTCTTGTACGAGCATTTCTCTTCGCCTATGCTGGAATCAAGGCGGCCATCTACATGCACGAGCTGCTGCTTAAACGGGTGATGTTTGTGAGTAATCCAGGAGATTATCTTCTAAAACGATTTGCTTAACTAACCTCGGGTTTTTCTCTTGTTAGGCAAAATTTAATTTCTTCGACATAACATCGGTGGGACGTATACTGAATCGCTTCTCATCCGATACCAACACTGTGGACGATTCACTGCCCTTTATTCTCAACATTTTACTAGCCCAACTAGTGGGATTGATAGGAGCGTTATTTGTCTCACTGTATGCCATGCCATGGCTGGGTCTAGTAGTTGTACCCATGGTTCCCATTTATTTAAATCTTCAACAACGCTATCGACACGCGTCGAGGGACATTAAGCGATTATCAAGCAATGCCATGTCACCTCTTTACACGCATTTTACCGAAACTCTTCAGGGCCTGACTACCATAAGGAGCATGCGAGCCAGTCCCCGGTTTCAGCGTGACTTTCAGGCGAAACTGGAGGAAAGTATTAAGGCCCAATTAACGCAGTCGGCTGCTCAGCAATGGTTGGCGTTACGTCTGCAGCTGCTTGGCGCTTTGCTTGTTGGTGGAGCCGGATTGTTGGCTGCCATTACAGCCTCTCACACGACAAATCCCGGCCTGGTGGGTCTTTGCATCTCTTACGCTTTATCCATAACCGGACAGTTGGGAGATCTTCTGCATGCCATGGCCGAGACAGAGCAAGAACTGGTTGCTGTGGAGCGTATAAATCAATATCTGCAATTGGAGGGCGAGCAAAATGCAGAGGGTAATGCAGAGGCACCGTTTGGCTGGCCGGCTCAGGGAGTTATTAGTTATACAGACGTCGAACTTAGTTATAGGGAACACCTTTCACCAGCCCTAAAAGGTATTAGCTTTCAAACGGAAGCTTTTGAACGGATTGGTATTGTGGGACGCACTGGAGCTGGGAAAACATCGATTCTGGCTGCACTACTTCGTGTCGCGCCACTTAATCAAGGTGAAATACGATTGGATCACGTGAATCTACGTACTTTGCCACTGCATACGCTGAGGGAGCGTGTGGGAGTCATCACCCAAGAGCCATTCCTCTTTGAGGGTAAGTGAAATGCAATAAAAATATTTCATAAATTCTTCAAGTTTTTATCATTTAACAGGTACTGTTCGTGAAAATCTTGATCCTCGTCATGGTTTCTATGACTCGGAGATTTGGCATGCCGTGAAGAATTCTCCTGCAGCCACCCTGCTGGTTCAACAGCTGGGTGGACTTGATGGTCAGGTGGATAAGTGCGGCAATAACCTTTCGGCCGGACAAAAGCAGCTACTTTGCTTAGCTCGAGCTTTGCTTAAAAATGCCAAAGTTGTGTGCATTGATGAGGGAACTTCCAATCTGGACGATGAGTCCGATCTGTGCATGCAACAGGCTTTGCGAAGTGCCTTTAAAAGCTGTACTTTACTATTTATTGCCCATCGTTTGCGTGGTCTACAGGCCATGGATCGTATCCTAGTTCTAGAAGATGGACGAATCTGTGAAGAGGGCAAGCCTATGGAATTGGCTGCAAATACATCCAGCATTTTCCATGACATGCTACGCGCTCAGAATATAAATCCAGGTGATTTCACCAAAGCGAATTAAGCTGTGTGTAATTGTTGTACAATACGATTTTATTTATTATTTTTTATCTATTGACTTATGTGTAGTTTAGAATTTAACTATTCGATTAATTTAACAGGCTTTGTTTTGCAATTATTCTTGTACAAATGTTTTTCTTTTTTTCATAAAACTAATATCAGCCTACCTAAATATAATGAAATTTTTAATTTAGATTTGTCTATAAATAAGGCCAAAATAAAGTGGTTTAATTTACCCGCAAAGAAAATATTAGAGTTTAAGTTACGCGCCAAATAAACAACAGTTTGGCAACGGCTTAATTCATTAAAAATATCGCGTTTGCCAACACTGAACTCCAAATTAGCCGATATTCCGCCGTTTTACACTTTCCAACATTGAAACTGCGAGAACTGTTTACTTTATCAGCGGCCGCCGAAAACTTTAAAATTAATACGTATACGTGGCTTTTGATTGAGTCACATTAATCGAACGAAGTTATGTTTGTTTTGAGATAGCTTTTTATCACAATTCATTCGTTTACACCATGTTGGCCTGTTTACTGCAACTTTGCTACTATTCGGTAGCTGTGATTGCAGTCGGCGTGTTGTTGGTATGTTAATAGAACACACACACTCACGAACAATATTTACTTCTGCACGAATTGTACAACTGATGACTTTGATTTTTTATTTTATTCCATTCAGGGAATAATCGTGCTGCTGTGTAAGACAAAGCCATATCCCAATATAGTGAGGCACAAGGATGAAGAAACATTTTTAGATCCAAAGACAATTAAAAATGTGGATTTTCCTAGTATAGAAGAGCCGCCCACCTTGGAATTGAGTGTGATAGTGCCTGCATATAATGAGGAGAAGCGATGTATGATGGAGTACATTTAATGAGTAATCTATCACATGATAATTTGATTTGTATTTTTACACATTTTAGTGCCTACCATGCTGGATGAGTGTCTGGCCTTCCTAGAGGAGAAGAGCAAAAAGGATTCCACTTTTACCTATGAAGTTATTATAGTCAGCGATGGTAGCAGTGATGCCACAGTTTCTGTGGCCCTCAAGTATTCCAAACAATTTGGCGCTGAAAAAGTTCGTGTTATGGAACTGGTAGAGAATCGCGGTAAAGGCGGAGCTGTGCGTCTGGGTGTGCTAAGCGCTCGTGGTCGTCAATTGCTTTTTGCCGATGCTGATGGGGCCACCAAGTTCCCGGATTATGATAAACTAGCCGAGGCTCTAAATGCTCTGGCCCCCGAATGGCGCAATGATGGATTAGCCGTAGGCTCTCGTGCCCACTTGGAAGATGAATCTATAGCTTCAAGGAGTTTTATACGGTAAGTCAAATAAAACACCAAATTCCTGAAACTTATGATGATTTAATTTTCTCGAGCAGCACCGTTCTGATGCATGGTTTTCATATGCTCGTCTGGCTTTTTGCTGTACGTTCTGTACGGGACACACAATGCGGATTTAAGCTATTCACCCGATCTACGGCGCGCAAACTATTTGCCAGTCTTCACGTACAGCGTTGGGCCTTTGATGTAGAGCTACTTTTTATAGCCGAACGCCTTAAGTTGCCCATGGCAGAGGTTGCTGTGCGCTGGACCGAAATCGATGGCTCAAAATTGTCACCTTTTTGGTCGTGGTTACAAATGGGCATGGACTTAGTGATGATTTGGGTGCGTTATTTGGTGGGTGCCTGGCGCATTGCTGCCATCCAAAAAAAGGAAAACTAAACTAACCTTAGGCAATGCCTTTATTTCTCTATGCAGAATGCATTTTTGTTTCGAAAATAGTAGATGTAAGGCTTTACAAAGTGAAAGAAAAAAATATAATTAATTTATTAAGTGCACAGTATTTTTGACTAAATTATTAAAAATCATTGACGGCAAGAATGTAGTTTAAAATTGCTCCACGGCTGGAAATTCTTCATGTGTTTACCTGGACCATTCTCCGTATACATATATTGGTTGTATCAAGATAATATTAATTTAAAATAGTTTAGTTACTTCATATCGAAATTTAATTTATCAGTTATCGATTGCGCGCGTAAAAAAGAAAACTATGCAAAACAATGTTGCCTATAACACTTATCGATAACAAAATCAGCCGACTCAAATGTGAGACGGCATATATAACGTAGACATTTCTTTTATCTTATTCAATTTTAAATTCTGTAAAGTCGCTGCGTCGGCGCGGTCCGCTTAGTTCGTTGGAACTTCGAAATGTTTATGTATAAATAATGTTAAATAATAATAAACCGAAAACATAAACAATAGCGGTATATGGCAATGAAATCTTTTATTTCCCGGAATTCCTGTTGCCTGTTGCGCGTGTGCTAATGTTAGTGGGAGTACGAGTGCTTGTGTGTGTGTGTGCCTTCAATATTGTTTACCAAGCCGGTCGGTCAGATTGGTCAAAATTGTTGTGCGCCACGCTTCAAACGAAAGTGATTTATTGTTGTTGTTATTAGTTAAAGCTCAATTGTAATAATTGTTGTTGTTGTCGTTGTTACACTGTGCCGGCTGTTCCTGCTGTTCGATTGTGTTGGTGGAAGAGGGAAAGGGGCGGCAAGTCACCGAGTTCAAATTGCTTAATCAACGGGGTAAGTGTTGGCACAGTAATCGTCTATTTTTTTTCATTCTCATTCTCTATCTCTTCTTGCCCGTCTATCCTTTCCTATTGCTATCTCTTTTACACTAATGCACGACTCAGATTACATAGCCTCGGTCTTTGTTTTATCAGCATTAACAAGCTGGGCTTTGACTAGAATTTTGCTGATAAGCCTCTAATCGGTATGAATAAAAAAGAAAAGAAATTCTGACTTGAATTGCATTCCAATTTGAAATACACTTTGCAAAGGTCAATTGCGCCCACGCAGCTGCAAAACATTTGTCTGACTCTTCTTTCTTTTTGTTATTTTTATTTTCTTGCTTTTGTTTTGTTGCCTAGATCAGCAAAAAAAAAAGAAGAAAATTAAAAAAAAAACAACAAAATTTGCGTGGCGAAATTCAAAGTCGTTCGAAACGAGTTACCAGACCACGCCCGCTGCCACCATACATGCATATATATCCAGCAAAAAGTCTTCGTGGCTCCAAAAGATTTATGCATGTACACACTCACAAACACACACATGTGCCTTTTGCCATCCTTTTTCGTACCTTCTACACTGTCATCACCAATGGGGTATAATAGACGCACATATTTAACAGAATGCAGTGATTAGAATGTGCAATCATGTAAATTTTATTTGAAGCAGCATTAACAATGATTTAAAATACAATGAAATTAAAATAAAATATTAAGTATTAAGAGGTTGTTCCCTCTTTAAAAACATGAAATAACTATAGGCGTTTTTTAGGCAATTTTTATCTCAACCTAATATTAATCATTTTAAATATTTAATTATTGATAATTTTTAAGCTTCTTAAGATTCGGCACTGTACAAGCAAAAATGTTTTATAAAAGTATCCTGAATTTGTTTTTAATTAAATAAAATATTTGTCCTTGATTCTATTGAATTTAATTGTCAAAGATATGCTGATACGATTACAGGGTATCTTGCAGTTGTCACCTCCCATTAAATGTATGAAATTTTCTTGTTTTTGTTGTTGCTGTTGATGTGCGCCTTCGCCGTGTTTATTTTATTACTTATGGCAATGCGCGTCGAGCTCAAGAGTCTCGCTTTTGGAGCGTCGGCTCCTCTGCTTGATTAAAGTGCCATGGTTGAATGGACAAAAAGGGAAAAGGCAGAGTGAGGCGGTCATACAGTTGCGGGCGTTGTTATTGTTGCTGCTTTTATGCATTTGTCGCTTTTGTTTTGTTTCTTTGCCATTGGCTCAGACATTTTCAGTTCTCTTTATGCGTCAACAGGAGCGAATTGTATGTTTTCTTTGTTGATTCTGCTAGAATCATTTTTGAAACGTTATAACAGCGATTTTGATCAATTGGTTATCTATAGGTAAATATATATTAACTTTATGTATGCTACGAAAATCTTAGACATCCTTAGAGAAGATTATGAAGGAATATTTCGCCCCCAGGCAAAGATTTGCCCTTGAAATAGCATCATAAGCATCCTATAACACCCATCCCCCAAGCATCCCAAAACAATTTCATCCAATTTTTTGAGCATTATTATTTTATAAAGATACAAATTCCATTACGATTTTTTTAAGAACCCACAACTTTTTTTCAACAGGACTTTATTTCCTTCAATATTTTGAAAATTTTCGAGTAAAAGTATGGATATTTTAAAACTGTGGAAAAATATTAATGTGGCACCGTGCAATTGCTTTAGAGTTGGTTTCAGGTCGATTCTGTCGTTATAGATCTTGATCTGCAAAGTTATATATCAAATTAAAATAAAAAGAAGTCATGTTATTGGCTCAAAGAGTGGCCAAAGAGAAAAGGTCTTACCCACAGCACTGTCTTTTAAAAATTAGTAAACTTTCATTTAAATTTATAAAATACCAGCCCTCATTTTTGAGGGCCCAGTGCAGGTTTTGGAGGCGCGCTTTGCTCCTATTTACTTGGCTTTTTTTTTCATTGTGGTTTTTGTTGAAGTGTGATAATTCCAGAAGAGAGAGAGCTACAGTCGACTGATGGTGGCAACTCCTACAGTGGCGTTCAACGAGCCGTTTGTTTGTGTACACGGCTCGCTTCGCGGCAATATTCTTCTTATTCTTGAAATATTAATCCTTTAATCAGTTTGCTGTAACTGGTTTGCTTAAGCTACCCAAGGTCATCCAGTGATCATCAACATTGTCTGGTCAAGTCAAGTTTTTCTGTCCCGTCTACTCTTTAGATCTTGGCTAATTAATTGTCCATTTAATCGCTCGATTTGCTGCCATCTTCACAACTGATTGATGTCAGAAACGGAGAGGGGACCAGGCGACTTCAGAACTAGTGATGTTCCACGGTCAATAACTTTTCGCTCACCCACGCCCACTTAAGTTGATTTATGAGCCTATATTTGAGGTGTTGTAATCCAGCAAATTTTTTTGGTGTTTCATATTTGGAATTAACACATTAACATGATTTCTTTAACCAAAATGTTTGCTAATCTTTTAAATTTTCGATATTTCTTTTGCAGACCTCTTTCTCTCTTTCTCTCTAAGATGCTTAGCTCCAACAAGATGCAGCGAAATAATGTTCATGGCCATAATGGTAGCATTAAGTCGTCAGCCTCACTGCGTTCCAGCAGCAAATCCTTTCAAGCCAAAATGGATAAAATGTCCGAGCATCTATATGATATTATAAAAAGCGGTTCGATGGTGAAACGGGCACAAAATAAAAAACGCTTCACACCTGTCAATTACAAACATCGTTGGTTTGAGTTGACAAAACGAACACTCTGCTATTTCGATACAGATAATGTAGACGTAAGTATAAATCAAAATTACACTACAACTTAAAATAAGTATATTTTATTTTTTAACTTTTTATAAAGTAATCCCATTATTGGGCACAGCTTGTTGTCTCAAAAATCGGAAAGTAAAATGAAACTTTTTTGTTTAGCTTTAACCGAAACTTTTTTTTCCCACCAAAACCTGTTTGTTATCCGGGTCGTTTGTTAACCGAGGATTCACTGTATTTTCATATAAACATATGTACATTGTACATATGTATATTAACAGCTACATTTTCATGTTTTAAATTCGTTAACTTATGGCTTTATGTTTTAGGTAAAAACTAAATTTTTGAAGTTAATCGATTTTAAAAGAGTTAAAAGGAAATAAAGTGGAATCCCAAAGGATTAATATGACAAACTTTTTAGTTTTGGATAAGCAAGTTTTGTATTGCAATAAGTGGAGATAATTAAGAAGAATATTGAAATTTATTTCTCAAATCTGGAAAAACTTTTCAACTCTCGTTATATCCAAATAAAAAACAATATGTATTTTAGATCCTTATATGCCTGATATCCATAAGGAAAGAATCAGTTAGAAGATTATATGATAAATTGGACTTGATACAAAGAAAAAACCAAAAGGGCAGACAAAAAAGAAAAGAAGAGGATGGGAGAGAGAGAGATAGAGAGACTTTCATTATTATTCATATTCAAGTATGCGTTTCATCTCGTCGTCATGGTTTCGTCATTTATTGCGTCGTTATTATGGCACCTACCGGCTTAAGGGCTGCAGGGGATGGATGGAAGGTGTGCCTAGAGCGTGTGTGGGACGGGGTGGTAATAGTGGATGGTGGGGGTGATGTCTCAGTTAGTCTTTTATATCCAGTCTAGGCAGCAGCTGCCCGAAAAAGGCTTTGGCGGTTTCACGTTTTCTCGTTTCAAAACAAATGCCGCATTCGGCTCAGCATCGCATGGAGTTAGTTGCATGGATTCACTTCCAGTCTACAAACATTGAATGGAAACCTTTTTCATTTGCAGCAAGCAGCTGTTTATCAACCGGCAAAGGCACACACATAAAAAAAAACCACCCCCCTCAGATGGCTGTGTAGAGTTTTCCATTTGTCTATCCCATTCTGTTCTTCCAATTGGAAAGTGTTTCCCTCACACACACACACACACACACACACATGCATCCTGGATGAAATGCGAGTGTGTGTGTGTATGTGTGTGTCAGCAAAACGAAGTTCACTGCCCGTGTTTGGTCCTTCGTAACTGGAGTTTCAACCGCTGCCTCATCGCGTTTGGACGTGTATTAGAATTTCTGTTTAACCGATTTTTATCCCACAAATTTTATTCGCATCAACTTATATATTTAATTAAATATTTAAATAAAATATATAAAATTATTTCAATTTGTGAAACAAATTCCCAAAATATCCTTGGCTCTACTCAGTCCATTTCCGTAGAATTAATACTTTTCTAAGCGGTGTGCACCCTTAAAAAAAAAAAGAAAAAGAAAAATAAATTTCATTCATCAGGCGGCAAAGTGAAATCAACCCTTATTCGAATTTGTTTTCCAACTTGCATACATTTTTCAATTTTTCTTGATACTTGCCTCAAGTTTTATTAACTTGTTTAATCAAAAATTAATAAGTCGCAAAATCCAAACCAAACCAAAAAAAAAAAAAAATTCCAAGGCGTCGTTGGAAAATTTTTGGCAACAGCAAAAAAAAAAGGAAGAAAACGCCCCACCCAATGCAAAAAGTTTTTCAAGTGTAGCGAGCTGGTTTCTCTATATATACATATATATTATATATGCGTGTGTGTATGTGTGAGTGTTGTTGTTGCCGCACCCCAAAATAATTTGTTGGTGTGCCTTTGCCTAAATAAAAAGGATTAAACATATGTATATACACGTCCTGCGTAACAAAATAAATAGGTAAGACCCGAATCAACTATAGTTTTCTTTTATGGTCTTAGTTTTGAATTCAAATTGATTTAAAAGACGCATAAATTAAGAAAAGGGACAGCAAAAGTTTCAAATTAAAACCCCATAGGACTAATACAGGTGTTTACTTTTATTAGTTGACTAATGATATTAGATAATATGATATGAAATAATAAGCTATTTAAATGTTTAACACTCAAAAGTCTTTAAAAATATTTTTATTTGTGGTTGGAGCCTTTCATTGCCTTTGATAAAGAAAGGTTTTCGATTTGAATCGACGAATTTATTAGTTTTTTTTTACGATTTAAATCCTTTTTGAATTCGATTTGCCTTACTAAAAATTCACAATGTTTTAATTTGTATCGTTAATTGAATAAAAAACATTTGAATTTGGCAGTACTTGAAATGTTTTGGCAAGATTATATTTAATAAAATATATAAAAAAGATTATACAACTGCAATATAGACTTTTAAGCAATTTAAAAATCTTTTTTTTTTTACTTTTTCTAAATTAATTTTGAATATTAAAGGTATTTAAAATTTAAATTGAAAACCATTTTGTGGTTTGCTCTTACATTCATGACACTTTTTTGTTTCTTTTGACATTTTGAATGGATTAAGGTTATCAATTTTGTTTAAAGACGCCTGAAAGTATGCAATTGAATTTAATGCTTAGATAGGCACAGAATGAAAACCTAAAAGCACTGAAGCCTAACCACCATTCATTCATTCAATTTGCCTCCCTCCTCCACCTCCCATAACCCAAGAGTTTCCACTAGATTTATCCTTTTTTTTTTTTGCTTTCACTGTGTTTGTCTCTGTTTCACTCGCTCAGTCTGAGCTGGGAGAGGTTTGAGGTTCGATGAACTCGTGTAGAAAATGTTCAATTAATTGATTGATTTGCTAGCTAGCGCGCTTCCTTTGTCTCTATTCGGAGGATGCTTGGGTCTTTTTTTTTTCTGTTTCCTCTGTTGTTTTTTTTTTTGCCAGCTTCTGCTTGGTTGTAATTCATGTCCAAGCCATGTCATGTTTATTGAGGTCAAGCCCTCAGCGTGCACTGATTAATGACGGCCCAACGAATGCAACAACTGCATGAAAGAGAGTCCAGGAGACAGTCATGCCCCCTACCCAAGTAGGCACCTACTTATAGTCATTGCACTCCCGCCTAGTGGACGACGAGTGTCATTAACCTGTCATAAAAATCACAGCTTGGGCTAGTCCCACGGGACTTGGAAGCCCCCATCCTCCACATCTATGGCTCACCATGGTGGTATGCTAATTGAACTTGGACTTTTTGTTTGCAAACACTTTGCAGTTCTTTACGCTCTGCGCTCCATGCGTTCATTTTGTTCTTTCGTTCGTTCCTTCGTTCGTTCGTTCGTTCTGCTCTCTAATACATTTCGCGCAGATTAAGGCTGTAAATAACAATTTTCTTAAAGGAGGCGGTCACATGCAAAAGGCGTGTTAAATAGAAAGAAATTATTCGTGAATGCAAGGCAAGGGCCATGTCGAATCGAGTCATACACTAATGCTAAAAAAGAACCTCACACGTTCACACAACAAAATTTATTCATAATTTTGTCTTCTCTTGGATCTTTGGGAAAAATTCATGTATAATACCATATTTCCAATCTGTCTAACACTGATATAAACTACTGACAAGAGTAAAATGTAATTAAGAAACTTGGAAAGAATTACCTATTATAGTTTTGCAGATTAGGCTCAGTATGCCCGAGCAGGAAAAAGGTCCTTGAATTCAGCTCTATGCAGCTGAAATTGTTTCTAATCTGCTTTCCAAAACATTTTAAAGTATGTGCTCCGAACTAAAGGACTTGAATTGTAATGGAACACAGTTTTCATTCATTTCTTATACAAGTTATCCGATGATAATATGATAATAGACTGAGTAAACTGGTGTCATAATCTGCACAAGTTTATGCTGTTTGAGTAGTCAAAGTAAAATTTAACCTAATGTTTTCTTATTACACAAAAATATCGTTTCTTTGCGTTACAAACTTGATTTAAAAGTTATTAGACCCTTTAGGTACATGTTGCCGAAGCAAATGCATTGACCATTGGCTAATGGAGATGCCATTTACCTCCCTCATATCAACATATGTACATAGCTCTACCAAAAACACTCTCTCATAATCCGTAGACCGTTGTGTGTGGGCAAAGTTAATTTCTGGTCAGTAGCCAAGCATATGAATGTGAATGTGAATCCTTCTTTGGTTGGTTTATGACTTTTGCTCAGCTTTTTATGACCCTAGACACACACAAAATGTGTTTCATGCCATGGACTCTTCTGGAGTTCTTTTAGAGCTTTGGGCTGATCAATCTCCATAATTGTCCAACATTTTCCAATTAGCCATTCAAATTTATCACTTTGGCGTTTTCTCTTTTACCTTATTCCAATAATAAGCCGCTTCTGTGGAAAATGAATTTTTGTTTTTGTGTATGTATGTGTGAGATTATTACTCATCGCATGCATTTAAAAATTCTTCACGAATTGACACCTTAGGCCTCGAAATGGCTTAAAGCCGATTTCGTAGAATTACAAGAGCCCGCAGTTGTTTCCCTACCCATCTGAATCTCTCTCCCCCCTTTCTCGCTCCCTCACCTATCACACAATGCTGACAAATTAGCAAGCCAGCAAAAGTGTTTTGTCTTATGCGCTGACTGTTCCGGGTGGTCGGTCCCATTTCGAAAAAAAAACATTTTTGAGTATTTTTTTTTTATGCTTTTTATTATGCCTGCTTTATAAATCTTTGCCACACTGGGTGATGGGACCGCGGTGGCGCGTGTATCCCATGAACATGAATTTGGCGCCAAAAGCCAAAATGTTTTTGATAAGACAGATGTCGCCCGGTGTCTCTCCAGTCTCACTCTGTCCAGTTGAAAGATGCATAAATGAGTGTATGGCGTGGCTTGTCTGTTCCCATTTCTTCTGAGCTCTTTTGGAGACAGGCTGACGTCGTCTGCGGTTTTTCGCAACCGCAACACTGTGGAACTTTGCATTAAGCTCAATTACAGTTACTTTTCTTTTTACCGAACTCAAGTTTAATATAATGTATAGCGCATGGCATAAAGGACATCTTTGCAAAGTTTCGATTGACTTAAAATTATTCCAATTATGTTGAAATTATGGCTTTTGGATAACGATTTTCAGCTCTACAAACATTGGCATAGAGTAGTGTGCCCAAGAGTATATTAGCTTCAAGATCATTCACATTTTATATAAACGTTCTTAGTATTATATAATGTTTTCATTTGAGGATATTTTTGATACTTTGTGTAAGTAAGAGACCACTACAAAATTTTCAGAATATGTCTCTTAAGAGGGTAGGCGATCAAGTTTTTTTCTTACCAACTTGAACATTGATAAAGTTATTACCCAAAAGCTTGGCTAAATCCTATACTGATGATACAAATTATAATAATAGTAATAGTAATATTGGGCAAGCTTTCCCTAAAATATTTTTAAAAATAAATGGGACAAAAGTAATAAGAATGTTTAAATTCATTAGATTTTAACTTGTTTTTGGCATTATTGGGCAATTTAAAAGATATAATGTTATATATGTACCTACTTCAAAAATTAATAGAATACATATTTTGATAATAGAGTAGAATATAGAGTATAAAAATGTTAAGCTGTTCTCATGTTTTTTTTTGTTTTATGGCAGCTGCTGTAAGTGCTGACTAATTGTAAGCACTTTTCGGCCCATTTACATATGCCCATTACATATCAATTGTATGATGTTGTGCAGAGACCCAACCCTTTTCGATAAACACAAACACTTGTAGCAATTATGAATCATTATAATCGAGAAAAAGGTAACAACATATAGCATAACAATATCGAACACGAACACACCGACTCGAAACGCGGCGAGTCACAAGAAAGCCAAAAACAAAAAACAAAACCTGTTGGTCAATGGAACCTCTACCTGATTTGCCTATTTATTAATATAGACGGAGGTGGTTGGTGGTTATAAAGAGTCCGGATTCTATCTGTAGCATTGGGAGATGATGATTCATTCAAATGCAATATTTTTTTTCCTTAATGGTAATGTAGTTCACATAGGCGTGACAGGCATGCCAAATTATGCTTTCTAATGAGCGAAAAGCCCTAAGCCCTAAGCCTAGAACGGGAATTAAATGGGATGACAGCTGACTACTGCTTACTTACATACTTAGTTTACTTGCTTCAATCTACCTTTTGTCTTGAACTTCAGCAGACGACGTATTGTCTGTGGCAGCCGCAGCTTTTCATGCTTCATTATGCGCTCTGAATGGCCTGGCAGGGAATCTTCATCATCGTCAGGTTTATGCTCCCTCAGTCTCAGTGGCGGCCTTTTGTTTGTCATCTGTGCTCCGACATTGAGTTATTGCATATTGCTAGCTATTAAAAAAAAAAAACCATACCAAGAAGAAAAATCTTAACTAGATCCAGAAAAAAACCAAAACCCAAAGCAAGTGACAGAGGCAGACAGATCTAAACACCTTTTTACGCCTTGGTTTTTTCTTAAACACTAAACAACAATCGTTTATTTAATTGGAATTATGTTTAAAAAGAAGAGATGAGCGGGGAAGACATAAACATTATAAAAAATAAAAACTAAACGCCCGCCTTTCTTCTGGGGAAAAAAAATATAGGGCTTAAGCTCTTTGATTGGCTTTATCGCTTCAGCTATTTCCGCCGTTAATTTGAAGCTCACGACGAACCGAACCAGCCACTAATAATTAGAAATCAAAGCCGGTTTCATATGGAATTGGTTATAGCCAAAACAAAACAAAAAAAGCAACAAAACTTGTCTACTTTCGTATTCAAAGTGTTATCATGAAAGATGATGGTCTGGGGTCGGGCGACCGCAATGCTGCGTGTTTGCGATCGTCGCCGTTCGCAGTTCATTTTCCTCCTAGTTGTTGTTGTTGCTGCTGATGATTGATCTTATCGCACGCGGGGCGTGAGTCATCATAAAAGACATAAAACAACATCTTTTTCTTCACCAGCAACGGCAGCAGCAGGGGTAGGGGCAGTCGCCACAAGTTGTTAGCTGTTTTGTACTTTATGGCCTTTTTGGAGACTTAAACAGGAATAGTTAGTCCGATGCCATGTGGAGGGAGTTGGGTTAAGTTCATAACTCAATGTGGTGGGATGTCTTTTTGGTTTACTTTAAGCCGTGTGCGAAGACATACTTTCCACACACAAAAGACACAAAAACACACACACTTACTGACTAACTGCCCCCAACACGTAACGAAAGGTCGTTTTTAATGCCACAGTGGAACAAAGTTTATTAAATTAGCACAATCTCTCATTAATTCAATTATTTAAAGACAAATAATATAAGGCAGACAGCAAAATCAAAAAAAGGGGGAAAAAAATCGAATATAATCTTAAAGCTTAATAGATTGTGGGGGGCAAACGGTTATTATTGAATATCTGGTGATATTTTAAGCTCATTATTTTTCCCATTTGCCCATTTTCCTTCTTCTGAGGTCCTGCAATGGATAATATTATATTATTCAATATAATTAGCTGCTTAACTGAACTAATTGAATTTCGAGTTTCTTCCACGTAGTCCGGACCTCTCCAGAAATTTCAAACATTAGACTCCTTACAGAACTGGGTCTTTTATACTAAATCCTATACCTGAAAAATAGACAATTTTAGATAATATTTTATAAAACAAGCAATAAATTTATATTCATACCAGGAACAATGAAAACTATGATTAAATGTGCAAAAAAGTGAAATTTTTAACTTAGAAAACATTTCAAAAGATTTAAGTTTGAAATCAAAAATTTCTTCTTAAATTTCATGTTATCTTCGCTTCTTTTGTTCCAATGTGAATTATTTGGTCCGCTCTTTTGTTGTCTTGAATGCGTAACTGTAAAATCAGCGAAAACAATTGTCCAAACAGTCCGAAATGATAAATTGCCAACCGTTTGAGTCAACTAATTTCCGTTTTCTGCATTTTTTTTGTCATACAATTTCGCCAAATCAAAATTCCGTTGAATCTGTCATGTAAAGCAGATATTTCATATGGCTTGTTGCTGTTCATCGTATAAATTTCAACTTTCCTGCACTGCATAGGCCATGGCCAATGATTCAATCTGTTTGGCATCCGCCCCGTTTCCGGTTTCCATTACTCTGTGAATATTTTTCTTCTGCATCTTTCTTGTTTTTTGGGGGCGTTTCGCAGTCATCGCTCAGGAATTGGATGCAGACTGCTGCGCTTCTGTCCATGTTGGAGGAGGAGACACATACATAGAGGCAGATTGGGAGAGAGAACCTTTTGGAACACAGACAAATTGGCCTGCGGGCGTTGCTTGTGTGCTCTACTGGCTTTTGCAGAAGCTTGAGGAGTCGCCACAAAACTGACACTGAGACTGAAACTGAAACTTATACTGAGACTCTAGTCTCTAAGGCAGACAGGCTCAGACATTTTGTGGTAAATCCGGACAGGCTGGATCGGCCGCCTCCTTTCTACCCTAATTATGTTGTTGCACATGCATTTTTATGAATGAAACTTAGCCTCTGGCTCTTTCCCACACACATATACACAAAAAAAATCAAATTTATAATACTTAAGTATAAATATATTTTAATTATAAAGCATAAAATATAATAACAAATATTTCATGCAGCGATGCCTTTCAATAAAACCAAAAATAAACTAACTCATAAGGCGTGGAGAAAGTTTTTTCCCACGATAAAGAAATATTATCCCAGCTATGTTGCGAATAAAATGCATATTAGCTCTTTTATTAATACTTTTTCCAAAATTCATATTCAAGAAGCATCAATTTATATGAAGCCTACTTTTAGGAGCTCTGTGAATGGAAACTTTATTATACATATTTTTACTCAGACCGAGAGGCTGGATGTTTTTTTTTTATCACAAGAATGCATCTCCTATCATATAGACACTATATATATTCTTGATTAAAAGAACTGGATAAGATTTCATCCATCCGACATTGAATTCCCCTTGAAGCTACAGTAAACAAATTTTGTCATGTGGATAGAAATTCTATTTGTTAAATAAAAGTTCTTTCACTTTGACTGAGGGGTATAAAAACTTCGGTACTTTTCCATTTCTTTGTCAGATTTTATTCTCTAAACTATTATAAATAATTATTTATTAATAATTATAATTCAATATGTTCAAGTATTATTAATTAAAGGGTGTATAAATTGGCAAAGTTATTACAGGTCTTTATTTTAGATGTTGAATAATGTAGTGGTGAGATCAGCCCTGTAAACCAATTATCTAGATTTATTTGACGTTGTGATTTAGGTTTTTAAATGTTGCCCGAAAAAGTGTTCAATACAAACAAACAAATAATATATAATAAAATATCGAATATACATACATATTTAATACTACTTATTACTAATTACATAATAATTATCACCATGACAATCTCAACTAATTTTATTTCGCTTTACATCGGATAATATTACTGTTTTAATTCACTTGAAGCTACATTTTTCTCAGTTTCTAGTTAAAATTTGGAATTATTTACCAGTAAAATTTTTGCAAGACGGAACTGTTGGTACGGAGAATATAGATCCATGTCAAGTAACATGTAGTAACTGTCTCAATTTTTGTTTAATTAATGTTTATATTGATTCACATTTCTTATCATTGAAAGAATGTTGCTATTCTGTTTGTTTATTTAAAAAAAAAAAATACTTATACCTTGTATATACACACTTGATTTAATTTTGGTTTAAAGCGGTTTGAAGAGTTTTGGAGGTTTTATTGAGAGGGTCAACTGAGCTCAAGTCCTTTATGAACGTCATTAGATGTTTATATCCTAGATAATTAACAAAGTAACCATGTTAAATAAGTTGAAAAGCATTATAATTAGGGAAACATTTGATGATTTGTGGCTGATTTTCCAATTAGTAAGATTCTTGTTTTCATTTAACTCAAGAGTCTATATAAATAAGTCGATGGGAATGCGGTAAGATGTCGATGAAAGGGGCGAAAGTGTGAGTGTTCAGTGAACGACCTCCTCAGCGTTTTTGTACAAATGTATGTACATACTTACACACACATACACACGCATGCGTTTTTTGTATGGTTTGTTGGAACAAAAATGCATTTATCAAAACATAAAAATAAACACAAATTGCTTCAGAAATAGACAAAAGACGGAGCTGCAGCAACATTGCTTTCAACTACGAGTAGAGTCGAAAGAATCTTATGTATGTATGTATGTATGCATATGCCTGATGTATGTATTTAAACAGCTAACCAAGCAAATGAGTCTTACCGAAAAGAGAAGAAAAAAAATGAATAAGAAAAATTAAAATGAAAATGCCTTTGCGTAGGGGTTTCTTCTTTCTCCTCCTATACACACAGCTGTCAAAAACGAAACTCTTCTTCTCTCACATGTAATTATTTCGAGTCTAAATTGTAAGATAGATTTCGAGGGATAGGAATGAATTTCAAGAGATAGAGTTTGGCCTTCGCTGACCTTATGACTGACAATTTCCTCTGCACATTTATAATACCCTTTCCCTTCCCCTTTCTCTTTCCCTTCGTCTTCATCGTCATCGTCATTCGCTTTTCAATTCAATATGCCTCTCTTTCTTCGACTCTTTGTCATTTCCTTTGGCCCGTTTGGTAGACCAAGAGTTTATCCATATGTTTGCTTAATACATTTTAAGCGCTTTTTAAGCGTTCAAGTCACGATTTTCATATTTATAGCTTGGATCGTAAGAAGAAATACAAAGTAGGAGAGAGGAACACCTATTTTTTCCTGCTCATGTGTTTGTGTGTGTGTGTGTGTAGCTGATTGATCAGCTGTGTGAGGCTTGAAGCTCCTCTTGATGCTATCTGCCATCGATTTTCTATTTCTCGTTTCTTTTGAGGTTTCTTTTTCTGTTTTTTTTTTTTCCGATAAATTTAATTATAAAGCCCATAGAAAACTTTCAACCTTTGTCTTATCGTTAATTTCATCGCCAACGCGCTCGTTTTTTTTTTTTTTTTTTGGTTTTCGTTTTCCCAAGAGTTCCTTTTGATGGATCACTTGATCACATCGTGGAGACCCTATAGAAAATTCCAATGAAAAATGGCATCAGTAGTAAGTAGTTCATGCTTGATGGCTTTTCTCAGGACGCAACAAAATTATAGCGTAGGTTGGCCAAACTCACTCACTTTTCGTCTACAATAAAATATATACAAACATAATGCAAATTTAATGAAAAGAACAAACTAAGTTTTTGCCTGTTGCCTGTTGCAGAGGAAGTTGTCAGAGTACAACAATTTTTGTTCTATCGTTGACAGGAAGAACACCGAAGACAGCAGAGTGATTCAGCAAAAAAAAAAAAAAACAACACAATAAAAATAAAGAAAATAACCAAAAGAAAATGTGTATAATTTGTTTTTTTTTTTTATCTTTTCTTTATTTTCAACGCCAAATTAATTACTCAGTTGGGTATAAGACAAGCAGCCAACCATGTCCTTTGATGTGTGTGAGAACGAATGAGAAAATGTTTAAATATATATATGAGAAATAAAATTTCATTTTCTAGTTTTCATTTTCATTGGAAAAATGCATAAATTTTGTAAGGTCTCCGTCTGGACTCTCTAGAGTCTACAGAGAGAAAAGATGCATGATGTGGGATCGACAGTTTTATGATCTTTAGGCATCTTGAACAAATTTACACTTTATGAATTTTCCGTGACTCCCTAGTGAGTTACCATGAGTTTTCAAAACGGAAATAAGTACAAAAAAACAAATTAATATATCCGGATGTCGAATATCAAAGAAAAATTTTTTAATAAAAGCTAAATAAGTATAGAGTATTGGATTATTCCAAGCGAATCAACATATGAAATCGAAGCTAACCTGATACATCGTAATCTAGGCTTACCTAATGAGTCTTTCTTATAAGTAGAATTATTCGTTCAATCAAAATAAGACTCTGAAGAAGGTTTATCTGACTTGATTACCCAAGAATTTATATTTCAAAATTCCAAGTTTTACTTTAGGTAGCGATTTTCTAACTTGCACTCGGCTGTATTCGGCTCATTATGATTATTGTTATCAGTATAGGATATAAAACATGTCAACCTATCTATATTTTACAAAAACTGGCAACCTCAGCATAGATGAAAACTACATCCTTACACTATCCTGGGATTCGAACCCGGATCCTTGTTACTGAGTTGCCTAATTGACTGGGCCACTTAGACAACTCTGTTTGTTAAAAAACTAAAGATTTCTTTTAGGATTGTATAATAATCTATAACTGATGATTATCATAATTCTTCTAAAAGTCCTTGTTGACAACACAATAACAAGAAAGACGAACTTTGAAAGTCTTTTGTCATTCCTCATTCTATTAAAAAAATACACATATTTCAAAATTGATTTTGACCAAGTTTTGGTTTTATCAGTTTCCATTTCATCTTCATTCCTGATTCATTATTCTTTCATCATATAGGATAAAAATAAAATCAATAAAATAACTCCTTTTAACTATAAGGATTAGATAACGGAACAAAATCTCACTTGTTACAGCTCAATTGGAGATTATCGGTTGAACTGCAACATAGACCACGAAAAATAATGCATAACTTGCTTTTTGACGACATGAAATTATCTATAAACTTAAATCTTATATTGTATACGTAACAATTTTAGTTTCGGAATACCTTTATACACATTTTTATGTCACTTTCTCTCTCTCTCTCTCTCTCTCTGACTTATCTCTTGGAGTGTAATCTTCAACTTTTTACCCAGTCAGTCAACTAGCCTTTGTTTGCATATTTTGTAAAAAATTTATTACCCCACTGTTTCACCTCTTTACGGGGCTCGCCTACACACTCATTGCGTGACCTAAAATTGTAATGCAACAATTAGAGAAAAGAAAATTGAAAAGCCATTATTTTCAATTTAAAGTTTAGTTTTCTTTTTGATTACAGTTATAATTTATATGAGACGATTTTTCAAGCATGCTCCACATGCAGTCAGAAGAATCTTTTTTTTTTAGGGAATAAGCGCAATCTCCAGGGGGTTTGCATTATCAATCATTTGCTTGAATTGAATGGAGAATGAGTACTTCGCTTCAATTGTCAGGCCAGAGTCCCGTGACTGTTTCTGTTTCTGGATCAATCGAAGGAACCGCCAACACTGACACCAAACATTGGTATACATATACATCCATCGGCTTGTGTTCGTTGTCCATTTCCATTCGCTACGCGGTTCAAATTTCGATGGCATTTAAACATGCCAGATGAAGTATATGTATATGTACATATATTTCTTTTCACATTAATCAACATTGAAAGGTTCCCGTTGCTGTCTTTAATTTAACATTTTTGTTGCACATCAGTTGATGCAATTCTTTTGATATGATGATAATGAGGATAAAACGCATGTTTTCGGGGATGTAGAATCAGCCATGTGGAGTAGAGGACAGACTGTATATTAGTCAGCTTTATTTATCAGAAAATATTACCTATATACAACTAAATATCTATTATTCTGGAAATCTTAGTCAGTAAATCTATTTTTAGTTTGTGAAATAAATATTTTTTTATAATCGAAGTAAGCAAGTAAAGGCATTTAAATATTTTCCCTTTTACATTTTCCTTAGAGCTCTCAATTTTTGGGGGTAATTTTCTTACTCTCTTGTTGGTTGTGCTACTCTTTATAATGGAATTAATTTTCCATTCGTTCATCCTCGACAGTTTTGAATTTTTTCCAATAATTTTCCACTCTGTGACCTGACCCTCTTCTATTTATACAATAGCAATTTTCACTTAATCTCCTTTTGCGTTCAACGTAATTTTCTGTTCTCTTTCTCCTTGGACCTTTGCTTGTGTTACCTGTTTCAGGTTACCTGTATGAGAAGTTGTTAGCCTGTTGAGCTGAGTTTTTGTCGCCGGTTTGCTTTGACAGCTCTTTTTTTTTTGTCTATCCTGGTTTGCGGAAGGTGTTTTTGCTGGGGTATCCCCTCTACGAAAATTGTTCTTATTTTTTTTTTGTTATTGCAACAACTCTGTTTAACAATGGCAAAACGCATCGTTTTATATTTCCAGCCGTTCATCCTTTTGGCATATTATGTTACTTTTATTCTTGTTTCTTTCTTTATTTTTTTGAAAAGGAAAAGGTCGTTAAAGAAAAAAAAACCTGTCGCAAGCACTTAGCGAACCAATTTGTTGGAAACTTAAGGGATCTCCCAGGACACTAGTAAGCTTTATGACGACATATTTTATGTATAATCGTTTTCCCCCATGCAAACAACTTTGCAGCGAAACAAATAATAAGTTTTCTAGTCAACGGCGAGTTGCTACTTAGTCATAGACTTTAAGCAGCATTTAAGGTATTGCTTTTAGATTTCATTCAACTTTATAATGATTTATAAATAAAGTGCTATTTAATTTCATTTAGTTGTAAAAGGGGAATGATCTGTCTCGGCATTGATGTCTGCTAACATTTATTAAGAAGACAACTCATTTATTAGATTCTGATAGTTGGATAGTTTTCTCTTTTAACCAATTTGGACAGAAGGAAAGTCCCTTTGGACATATGTTTTTGATCAACAATCACTTCAGTCTGTCCGTTTGTCACGATTAAACACTGACTTAAGTGAGTGTCTTATATATTTTTCACTTTTGGTGCATGGTATAGCGAAGTCAGCGAGGCAACTTATTGTTAGTATATTAATATTAATGAAATATCATCAAAGCATGCCTCAATCTTGATTTTATATCCCATTAATGCATTCCATCAAAGCAGTTGATCTTGGAAGACCTTGGCTAGATTTGTTGTTCAGTAAACTACACAAACAATTGAATTTAATTAAACTTGCAATGAAATAGTTGGCAAAAGACAATAAAATTTTACTGACTACGCAATGAAAGTCATGAAAATTGATTTAGCGAATGAATGAAAAAAATGTTTTTTATTTCTGTATTAATATAATGTCAACTAAGGATTCTAGGACGGATATTTCACGATTTATTGCAATAAAGATCAGGTTCCAATAAGAAAACTGATATACTTATGTATGACTATACAAACTGCAGACTCGTAAAGTTCGGGTTATGAGAACATTTGAGAATTCTTTGACAATTTTGGTTTTTGTAATTCCAGACTGTGAGACTTTTAGTGAAATCTATCATAAGAATGTTTACCAAAAAAACAAATAATATTTTTTTCAAGTGTATGAATTTTCCATCTTTTTGAAGTCTGTGGTAACTTAACACTAAATAGACATCGTGTCAATCAACATCTTTATAATGTTCTTCAGTCATGAAGCATTTGTTTTGTCTTCTTTTTTGGGGGCAATTTCCATTATCAACGCCACCAAAAAGCAAAGAGAAGGAGGGTAACCCTCATTTCACTTTATCGATGGATATGCCCTCAAGCCAAAGTTGGACCCATTTTTGTGTTGGTCGAACTGCATTTAAAAGGAATTTGATTAATGTTGCATTAATTGACTTTCACTCGGCAGATGCGCACGAGGCCTTTTAATTTTTATTTACCCAGTTTCGTAAACTTTTTTTTTGTATTTCGTTGCGGTTTTTTTCCATCTCAATTTTTTTTCTGTTTTTGGTTTCACGACCAAGAAGATGGAGATTTTCCATTCCAGTTTTTAGTTTTCAAGATCTTTTGCCATTAATTGGTTGCTATTTTTTGTTGTTGTTGATGTTGTTTTCACTGCAAATCAAAAGCAGCTGCTAACTCTGGGGCATGCATCTGAATCTTCATTGCACTGCATTTGTTTCTTATTGACGCCACATGCTACATGTCGCAATGCCAATTTGCAAACATATGCTCAACATTCGCGCTGTGATAAACACACAAAGCAAACACACACACACATTCACACACAGACGTACAGAAAGTCTTTGAAATGTAACTCAAAGTGCAACTTGAAGTTCATTGACCCAAATGCCTCCAGGCGGGCATAAACGGTCAAAGGTTTTGAAAATAGTGATGTTCGTGCATATATATATATCAAACTTTATAAAAGTGGCAACTCATAACAATTTAGCCATACTTTTTCATTTCCATTTCAGTTGGGTTTTCATCTCATTGCCCCGTTTTTTGTCTTTCTTTTAACTTTTTTGTTTTGTTTTTAGTTTGTTGTTTGGCACTTTTGCTTTATGCCTGCCCTCCCCCCTCGTCTTGACTCGACTATTTCTCTTTTCAATTCAACGAGAAAGTGGCACGACATGTTCTACTGGGATGTGGCGTGTGCAGGAAGCATCATCAAATTCAACTAGGTTGCCCTGACAGCCGCCGGATGTCATGTTGTAGTCGCAACGCAATGTGGCTTCCTCTAGGTTCCACCCACAGTCTACCCCTAAAATCACTCCTCCTCCCCGTTGGCCATGCCAATTACATGTTTCTCACCCACTTAAATTCTTTGACATGGCCAATTTTTTTTTCATTTCAATTCATTTACTGCTTATACGCATCATTAGCTTACATTAAATGAGAGTCATCATCATAGACACGAACAGAGAGACCTGATATTACATATGTATAGTATAGTTCAACCATGGCATAAATCGATTTGTTTCATAAACTTCATAACACTCTGCTTGGTCGATAAAAGCAAAGGCAATAAAATCTAAATGGCAAACATTTTATATTTTAAGTAATATTCCTCAAATGTTCGTGTTGAAACTACTGTTAAAGGATTTAATTTAAATTAAAAGGTTGCACAAAATGCACATCTTTAAATTGTTTGAACAATAATCAGTTAAGAATAGTATACATATATAGAGAGCCATCAATTTGGATTTTAATAAAAACGACGATGATGAAGAGTTCTTTACAAACTTCGGCCTTCTGTAAACTGAGGAAGTTTTGTTTTAGAAAAGATTATTATCGATCGATTCTCCACGTGACTCACAAGATCGGCACATTTTCTAAGCCTAGTTTCCTTACCTTCTTGATTTGAGTTCTTAAGACTAATTTTTATTTCATAAAAAATACAAGCTTCTTTTTGGTTGATTTATTTTCCTGTGCAATTGTGGAAAAATAAATAGAATAAAAGAGAATTTTTTTAAACGGTCAAGAAAAGAGTTAATATAAATATTAGTTGAGTTCAATTGTATATCTTATAAGTTATGTAACCTAACTGGTCTGTAGAATTCCTTCTATTTTATGGTGAATTTCGAATAATCTTTTAATAAAATTAAATACTAAAAAGAAGAAGTGAAACATGCTTAAATATGTAATAAATTTTTGTCTCAGTCAGTCTCAGTCGATATGCGATACAAACCCTTTGACTAACTGATTTGCCTCGCTGTTAAAATTCATAAACTAACTTAAGAGCCTTTATGAAATTTTCGCCAGCTCAGTTTTCTTGTGTAGGGGAGTTTTTTTGTTGTTATTGTTTGTGTCGTCCTGGCATTCCACTTGGCGGCACTTGAGCAATGTTGTCGTCCTTTTTTTCGTGTCGAGGGTAATTTTTGCACGTGTGCCGACACTTAAAGGGATGCGGGACTAGGCAATCGGGAAGACTTTTAAGCGCTGCAAGCTCAATTAAGTCAACTTAATTGGCCTAATTGACTTGACGGTGGACTCTTTTGTTAAGGTTGTCAGGGCCAGCAGGCCAGAATTGTTGGAAGCTGAGACATAATTTTGTTCTTGGATCTCAACTTATATTAGAAGACTGCACACAAGAAGAGAAGAGTCTAGGGAACACACACTCCCACACACACACATAGTGTAGCCAGTGAGATAAGCAGCGACTTATCTTAGCAACCCAAAAAAAAAAGAAGAAAAAAAGTAAAAAGTATTCAAACAAAAAATGTGAAGCAACCAAACCAAAGAGCGACGACATAAAAACCTCGACGACGACAAAGTTGACACAAAGACCTCAAATAAACAAGCAGCAATTTGAAAAATAAGAAAATACAAGAGAGAACTCAAAAAAAACCATCTAAAAATGGGGGGCAATCAGTGCGGAGAAGTACTGCAGCTAATACACAAAACAGAAAAACAAAACAACAATTTAAGAGACCCAACAACGAAAAGATTGAACTTCCTTTTTAGGTTTTTCAGTTTCAAGTAATTTTTGGTTTTTTTTCTTGCTTTGCCTCTTCGTCTTTTCGTCTTTTGATAAAGCAAACAAAAATGTTTTGTACATAAAAACTTGGGCATAAAACTTTGAAAATTATTTGGGTTAAGTCAAATGGAGGGGTTATAGGGCTATTATGTACGATGTAATGAAGTCGAAACAATGAACGAGCACAAAACAAAAACAAAAGCGAAAGAGAAAAAGGAAATTCAGCACGAAATGAAAATGAAAATTTTCAACTTGGCAACCAATTGAAATTGAAACGCACTTGAGAGTCAAATCGAGTCGTATGGCTTGGAGTGGGGAGTGGAGAACGATGCATTAAATTAGCGTTGCTAATGTGTCAGATGAAGACTGGAAATAAGTATAATAATTTCCCTTTCCCTCCACCATGATGAAGCTCATTTTGTAGAAATTTACATGCTATGCCCCGTTTCCCTTTTATCATGAGATGCAGTCTATGGGGCATTGCTTTATGCACAGTTGGGGAAAACAATTCCCTAAATAAACGATTGATCATAAAATGTACAACAAGAAGAAATGTACAAATATGATTATTTATTTACCAAAATTTTAAATGTGTAGTTGTATAAAATTCTAAATTCATCGAGAAAGAAGCTAACTTTGGCTGCGTGCCATTTTTAAATTGTTAATTCTTTCAATAAATATCGTGTAATATGTGTTTCTTCTAAACATTTTAGTACTTCATGGGATTTTGATATATTTAAAGAAATTTCTCACTAAGCCTTCTTTAAGATTTTCTAATATGTAGTTATACTAAGATATTTCTCAATAAAGTAGACTTTTTGAAAGGAAGCATCTTCGACCTTATGAAGTGTATACACTTTTCCCGCTTTAACCTGGACCGATCATTTAATCATAATTTGTAGTAATATGATTATGCATAAAAACATACAAAGAACTTTTACTCACTACCTTTCAGTTTTTACCATAACTCCGTTAAAGTTTTTCTTAGTCTCTTTTGTTTTTATTTACTTTACATACGATTGAGATAGATAAAAATGGATCGCAAAAAATAAGCGCAATAGCCTGAACCCTTCGCTACCATAAAGTCTGTCTAACCATCACCGATTTGGTTAAAAAGTTATATAAGAATGTGAAATATCTGTACAAATATTTAGACAACAAAAGTGGTTACCAGAATAACGTTAGGTTTTTAGAGTTCAACAAGAAAGAAATTAAAGAAATGTATGTATTATTATTAATGTCTATTAATATTGCCTATAACTTTTTCTATAATCTAAATTTTAATCAACTTTATTCGATCATATCATTTTAGCGGCGACGTGAACGCGGAAGAATACAGTTGAAGGGCGTACGCCTTGTGGAGGAGGCAACAGTTAACGGCGAAGGTGGTGATCCCTTTGCACCGGATGTGAGTAGCATGAAACGATTGAGGAGATAATTTGATTTTTTGTTTTTTATTAACTAAAATATAAACTCATCATCATCATCGTCAGGGTTATCCCTTTCAAGTGGGCTACTGTGAGACAGCAACGAGACAGACCGAAGTGTCGGCCAACGGCGGTGGAGTCGAGGGACAACAGGGCGGACGCGCGGTGCCTCAATATACACTCTACGTGATAGCCAACAGCGACAAGGAGCGCAACGAGTGGATCAGAGCCATACGACAAGGTGAGCACGACACTACTGCACCCAATGATGATTATAGAGATGATGATAATGATGACCCCAAAAAAGCAAGCAAAGAGTTGGTTGGTTATTTAGTTAGCAGTGCAGCTGTTTTATGCGATAAGGCCATCTCGCGGCCAATACAATGCTTAACCCAAATCATGGCTGCAGCTGTTCCTAAATGTTTATTCATTTCGTCTGTTTAATGTTGTTGTCTTTTGTTTGGTTTCTTGTAGTTTGTGAGGACAGCAATACCCCCAAGTCATATCGCTATCATCCTGGCTTGTGGTCCGGCAAAAAGTGGAGCTGCTGTAAGGGTCTAGCCCGCAATACATTCGGATGTCGAGCTGCTGCGCATTGGCGTGAAGCTAACAATAATCCAAGTAAGAGAAAAATAACACATATCACGGGTATAGCAATAAAGAGCAATGACAAAATCCTTGTACGTCTTGAAATATCAATTGGTGTACTGTCCCCATCGTCATGTCGTCGCCAAAAATGAATATCATCCAAATGGAACCCTATATTGTCTTCCAATTCCACCAACTCGAGCGGTTGCTCCATACCTTTTTCTACTCTGTGTTTTTCTGGTCTGAAGTCTGTCTATTACCTATTTATAGGATTTTATTTTTTATGTTTGTTTTTGTTTTTAGACAGTCAGTGAAAATTGGCAGTTTGAGCTAGGACAACCATATGGGGGGCTAGTCGACTTTGTGTTTTTCTTTGCCCGATTGCAACATGGAGGAAACAAATTTTCGCTGTCAGCCAAATATACAAACAACTTTGAAAAAACACAAACACTACTTCATCTCCATGCTAGTGGTTCTATATATATTTTAGGTATAACTTGAAATTGAAATTGTTTGTTAATGTCTGGAATTTATTATAATAAGGGGAAAGACTAAATAACCAAACGAATTCGAATTGGTTTTGGTTTTCATTGAAAGTTTTTTCTATTCATTGGCGTTAATTTTAAGGTGGCCACTGCGATGCCTTTGACAGTTGACTTACTTGAGAATAAAGCAGGCAAAGCATTTGAGGCCAAAAATTGATATTTTCCATAGTAAAAATCGATATGATATGTTTAAGCGACTTAATCAGTCTGTTTACAAAAAGTTAATCCAAAAGCCAAGCTGTTTTCACTTTTGATAGTTGGACATTTTACAAATATTTATTTGTTTTGCCACTAAATTAACATACAAGAGCAATGCTAGGACTATGTAGACATTTTGTTTTATTTTTAAATTTAGCCTTGACTGCATGTAACATTTCCACTCCTTTAGACAAATGTCAGTGTCGTTTCGTTGGGTTTGGCTTGGAGTAGGCATGTCTTCCATACATATGGGGGACTGAAATGACTTGTCAACTCAACGCTTGAGAACCTTTTGCTTTTCACACATATGACTACTTTATTTTTTTTTTTTTTTTGCCTTCTGCATCACAAACTTCTGTCCTTTTGTCTAGCCTCATTTGACATACACTTGACGGTGTATCCTTCCTACCAGGCGTCGCTCTCTAACCACAATTTCTTTTCTTTGAGTGCATTGAAGTAAGTTTCGTGCGTGTCTGGAGTGTCAGCAGCCTGACTAAGCTGTTAATGAGCCAAGGGTTCGAGAGATGAACGAAAAAAAAAAAAACGGAAAAAAACGGCATCTTTAAGATTGCTAACTTGGCTGGCAGTTGGCTTTGTGTGTGGCCGGAACAAATATACGAGGCAAACTTAGATGAGGTTTGCCTAATGCAACTTGGCACCTGATTGTTCGGGTGCGAATTCTAAGAAGATGTGTATTCCTTCTTTTTTTTTCGTGTTTCTCAAACATTTGCTTCACAAAAAACGAGAAGTAAATTCAAATCTACAAAAGCACTTTAGACTCTACGTAATAGTAATATATGGCTACCAACAACAAGTTATATACCCATATTATATATATATATATATGTTTTTGCATTCCATTTTTATCAGAGTCACGAGATCTATTGTTTGATCACGTAAAGCATTATCTTTAATTGTATTGAGTCATCAAATTAAATATATAAGCGAGTGCAATGTCGTCGTAGAGAAAAAAGGGAAGTAAGATAATGTATGCCATCTTGTAGATTGTAAACACCTTTTCTTTTTCTATAGACATACAATTGTTAATTTGTTTCTGAAATCCCATGGATATTCTCTCCATTATCCTTTACTATTGAAAGAAGAAACATGTGAACAACTGCATTTATGTCAAAACTTTTCACATTTATGTCGTATAAATTGGATCCCAAAAATGTCACCAGTTGATGGTCTTGATTGTTCATTTATGTCATCAGATTAGGAAAATGGGAACCCCTTTCCATAATCATCCATCTGTCTCTGGAAGTGTCAGTGTGTGCGTGTGTGTGCCCACATGCTGTCAGCATTGTTTGACAGTTTTCCAAAATATTTTAAGGGGCGCACACACATCTTCATTTTCATTTTGCATTCTTCCCTCCAAATCTCCACTTTTTTATCCCATTCTCTCTCTTTCTCGCCATCAATTAGAGGCGTCACTTTAAATTGCCGTTAAGTCTGCCAATTTCGGCAAGTCATTTCATTTGGGTAGAAGGAGACAACAAAGCCAAGCAGCGATCTGGCCAAAATCAGGTCGCCTTCATCTTCATTTATCAGCGGAAAGTGGGCCCCCCAAAACACCCCGACGAGTTTGTGTGTAAGAAAGGGATTGTGCAGCGGGAGCACATGTCAGTTGCCGTTACAATAAATTAGCCTGTCAATTTCTTTGAGGGTCTTTCCAACGCCCTCGCCTGCTCTCCACAAAGGCCACTTGGAGGTCTCTTCTTCGAAAATTAATTATGATACTTTTCTGGAATCCTTTTCTTTACCCTCAGCCATTTGACTTTCGCCCGCGTGTCTGATGTGAATAATTCATTTAATTTGTAATTACTGAGAAGAATCAATGGGAATTATAAAATTTTCATTGACACATCTCTGAAGGTCGTGTAGTCTAATAAAATTCTAATGGAATTTCAATGATCTTTGCCAACAAAAGGCCTTTTACATATGTATAAAGAAGGCGCACCTCTATTATGAGTAGGCGAAATTTGAAAAGATAATAAAAAAAAATTAGTTAACCAAAATTATTTCTATTTGAATACAAACCTAGTGAGGTCTGGGTTTCCAAAGGAGACTTCCTTTTGGCCAATAGCCATACCCAAACTGGTTTCTCCCAATCTTCCAAAAAAAAAAAAAAAAAAAAGAAAAAAAAAAAAGCCAGTTCAATATTTAAGAGAAGAGAGCGACCGAAGAAGCTGGCAAACTGGAAAACCTGTTTTATTTGTTGTTTTCTTTTTGGCTTGAGCCAATTGTTTAAGGCTAAAATGGAAAAAGTAAACAAATATACTTACTTCCATATACTAGTCTAGTATAGCTAGTTGGACACGTGCAATGAACTTGCCTAGAATAGAAGATTACATTAAGGAGTAAATCCACGAGGGGGCTTGGTTAAGGATTAATCTGTCGTCATCAATGATTTTATTAATTTCTATAAATGTGTGTGGGTATTTTTTTTTTGTTTTTAATTTCGTTCTCTCGAAACAAAATGATTGTAATTAGGTGCTTTTGTTATAGCCCATTCTCTACTGCATTCAAAGAAACCTTCAATGCGTTGTTGGTCGTTGTCGGGTGATTGACCATGAAAAGAGGCCCCAAAGACCAGACTTTCGTCGTCTTCGTCGCCGTCGTTCCAGTTCTTGAAAAAGAAAAAAAACCAATCCAAGACAAGACATAGCAGGGAACGCGCTTTTGTGCCTTGTTTTTTTTTTTTCATCTTCTTTTTTTTTTCGTTGCTGTTTGTTCTTTTTGTTCATGCATCTTCGGTGGCTGCTTCGACCTGCCCAATGTGGCTTGTTTAAAAGTTTTAGGCCGTCTCGCGGTTTGTCCATGCCTCTGATGCCCCCTACCCCTACCCCTACCCCACCCCTCTTTATTTTGGCTGCTGTGGCTGCTTACCATCCTACGCCTGCCATGATTAATGATCCGTTCTGTTGTGATTCGTTCTAAACGTGGGAAATCGGCAGAAGCTAAGACTTAAGAAGGAACTGAACACACTGAACTTTGTCTCTGTATTCATACACATACATACATATCGTGTACATATTACCTTCTCTTAGTTAACTCTTTTACGCAATGATTATTTTTGGCCATAACTTTTTTTGTATAATTTTTTTTTTTTTATTTTACTTCTTTCTTTCTTTGTTGTAGCTATTAATCTTACGTAGAAGAAGAAACATAAACAGACATTTGACAAGTGTTTAAACTTAAATAATAATCAATTCGATTTTAGTTGCTATTCAATATTTTAATAATACTAAAAATTAGCTATCAATTTTTAGTCTTTTCTTTTATACAAAGATCAAAAGAAATATTTCGAATGAATATTATTAAATCGGTTATTTTAGCCGATCATAAAATCTTAATTAATAATAAAATTTTTAAATATTTCTTTTAATAATTAATTATTTATGTTATTTTGAATTTTGTTATTTGCTATGTATTATTATGAATTTTTCTTGAAACTTTAAATTATATTTTTAACCTTTTTAGGCAAACAAGATCATGCAAAAGTTCATTACTTTTTGAGTTTTCCCTCTGTTTCCTCTGTTGCTCATATAAGGCCTAATAAATTAGGGCCTTTGTTGGCCAAGATGCAGCCACACATTTAGCCCTTCGCCTTAGCCCAAAAATGTAAAAATTGAAATAAAAGAGAGAAACAGAAAACTCTCTATGTCCATCTATCTCTCTCGTACAAGTAATTTCAATTTGGCGCACTTCCTGCTAATGGCTGGAAAATGACTTTTAACTTTAAGACTTTATCTGCTAAAGTGACATGCTTATTAACTCTCTTTCTCTCTCTCTCTCTCTCTATCTTTTTCTCCTTCTCTCTTTTTATTTGCAGGTACGTAACTAAATTTTTAACCGATTCTAACTGTAATTTTAAGTAGGTAAGTGTAAAAGGAAAAATATGTTCATTGATTTGTCTAGGCAGGCGCAGTTGCAGTTGCATTTGCCTAGCTCACCCTCTCTCTCTCTGTCTCTCACTCCCTATCTCTCTTTAACTTGTACTTCTCCATTTCATTTCATTGTTGTTATTATTGTTGTTGTAGACAACTCCCCAAAATGTTGGCTCTCCATTTTGAGCAGCAACAACAATCTTCGGGCTCTCTTAAGTATATTATTCTCTCCCTCTGCTCACTAACCATTCTCTCAGACTTCAAGATACTCTTGCTGTAAGGGTATATCCGTTTTTAACTTGTACACTTAGGCCTATTGGCAGAAAGCACTTTCGTCTATAGAAGGAAATGTGTACAAGGGAATAAGATCCGGATTTATGCAATTCTATTCTCAATAATGTTGATGCAATGTTAAAGTTAAAATATAATTTTTTAATTAGAATCAAAACTATTTCCTATCTTATTAAAATCCTCTTCTCCAAGGCGTGATTAAGAATGAGAAAGAGCAGTAACTCCCCAACAAATTCAGCCTCGGTTGCCTTACAACTTGCTTTTAATTATATTAAACTTAGAGATAAGAGATTTGGGAGTCTCAAAGAGTTTAGCTAAACCACACATAGAAAATATAACTCTTTCTCTTTTACACTACAAGGTCGTCTTATGAATCAGCATACTTAATAGCAATGCATTTCGTAGGCTCATCTCCCTCTTACTTCTACCGTGTAGAGACGCTAGTTGTCTCTTTATTCCTTTTAGATGTTGGTTGTGACCGATCTCTCGTCCTTTAACGCTTTGGATTCAGCCAATCTCTATAAGTTATAGGATAATTCCGACAAATGTGCTGCAAATGAAGCTTTAAATACCAAAGTTACTTCATTATTACATATTGAAACAGACAAAACAGACATAAAACAATCTCAGAGTCTGCAATTGTCTAAAAACATTAAGTAGTTTCATAAATTATCAAAGAATAGACCACTAAACGAAAGTGTATACAAACTTCGTTGTGCCAGAATATAATACCGATCTCCTTTGTTTTCTCACTCTCAATCGTCGCAGCAGCGACTTGTGCGCCAGCTCCAGCAGAGTCAGAGTCAGAGTCTGTTGTCTCCGGTCTTTCTCTTCATTTTATTGAGCTGTTTCTCTGCGTCAGTTGCTTACAAATCGTCTTCGAGTGCGCAACAGTAAAGGTAACGTGGCGCACGATTCGGTTCGGAATTACAAAGATATATATATATACAATTATTATTGTTAGTTTGTCGTCTCGATTTGTAACGTTAGTCGTTTTGTCGCGCGCGTGTTTTTGTGTATGTTTGTGCCATCTAAAAAAAAAAAAAAAATAGAAAACAGAAAATTAATTATTTCTATTGTTAGATCATTTTTTACGCCCTTATATACCGGTGGAAAATCGTTAAGCAATATAAATTTATCTCCAATATATCATATATAATTATTTATCATACATATTTAACATTTTGTTTATGATCAAAACGTGTGTGTTTTGAATGTCGGCTAACAAAATGTGAAATGCCAAGTGTAGCTAAAGTGGGAGAAAACAAAATCAACAACAACAACAGCAACATCAGTGCAAGTGTAAAACGACGATAAAAAAAATGTAATTATAATTTCGAAAAAGAAAATAGAAAAGAAACAAATTGTTTTAAACCGTTTGAAGCGACACATCTCCAAATGCAATTTCTAACAGTAAAAGTTTTGCTTATGTCACGATCAGCACGTACATACATACATACATATAGATAGACATATGTATGTACCCTACCATGCCATATGTACCCCTACATACAAACGAATATACCACCTTGTATTTGGTTTTGAACAAAATAACAGAAATCTGGCAACTCTCTTGCTCTCTAAGCCAAGTAAAGTTGTTTAACTTGTTTCTTTTTTGGCGTGCACACAGCAGTTTTTCTGCTTTTTTCGTTTGTTTTTTTTTTTTTTTTTTTTTTTTTTTTGTTGTTGTTGTTCATCTTTTGCGCATTTTCTAACAGGGCTCTCTCAGACCTTCCTCCGCCCCTTTGAGCCCAGTCCAGTCAAAAGAAAAAGAAGTTTTTTGATTATATGAAATGCGTATTCTTTTTGGCCAAGTTAATTATGTAGTAGGCTACATATAAATCCCCTGGTCTAAGTATGTATATAATACTTATTTACTTACTTCAATAATAACGCTAATCCAATACATATATAAAAGAACCCTATTGTATAAGCGATAACCTGTATTATGTAGCGATTAAGTTATATCGATATCAATGTTGTGATATCGATGACCTTAAAAGAAGACAACGCTGATACGTTCTTCCTATCTGAAAAGCTTACAGCGACCAGACGTGCATTTGAGAAAAACATAAAAATATTAATCCATCCATTGTGAATTGATATTAAAGCTGAGAAAATAATAAACGATTATAACTCTTACAATCTCAGAAGTGGTTCTTACTCGCCATGAACGAAGTTAACTTTAATTTGTGTTCCGTAGTGTTTTTAAAACAGTGGTTACAGAGTCTCGGTCTGCCTACAACGGGCTCTAGAGCCGAAATTATGGCCCGTCTGCTTGAAATTCCACCAGAGCAGCGTGGAAGTCCACCGGAGTCTCAGCAAGCTGAAAACATTGAGCAGCAAGGAAACCGTGATCAGCCCCTAGCTCAACATGTGGATGCTGAGCTACCGCATGATGAGGAGATTGAAGCTGTCGAACAACAAATCAGCGCTCAGCCAGAGCAAATGGAAGCATTAAACGATGAAGCTGTAACATTGATACAGTTACGTGGAGAACTCAATGCTACCAGAGCCATGCTACAGAAGTTGTGTCTCGAGGTTTCAGATCGAGCACATGGCAATCTTACAGTCGATTGCCTTGACAGCATTAATGACGTCAACATCCACAGTGGCAACGCTCTAAAAGACACCAACTGCAGTGGCAACGCTGGAAATATCAACGACCACATTGGCACCGCCAAATATGGTAGTGTTGAACAGCGATCCAACCAAATGATAAACAAGTTATTGGATTCACCAGCAGCAGCTCTGTCGCTAGCAAAGGAAGTTGCTATGGATTATAATGGGGACACTTGTGCTCGCGCTTGGATTTCTCAGATGCAAAATATTTCGCAAATATATAACTTGGATGTTGTATGCATGCGGATGCTGTTTATCGCTAAGCTAAAGGGTAAAGCACAACAGTGGCTGCACAACAGTGCGACACGTATTCTCGAGCCGGTCGATCAGCTGTTTGATCAACTTTACTTGGCATTTGGAAATAAAACATCGAAAGCTGAGGCTAGAAGCAAATTTCAGAATCGCAAGTGGCTAGCCAGCGAGAATTTTGGTTCCTATTTCGATGAAAAGATGAGGCTGGCTGATGACATCAACATCGATATGGAGGAGCTGTTGGAGTGCATCATTGACGGGATATCATCAAAAAGTTTGCGCGATCAAGCACGTATCCAGTGTTTTTCGGATCCAAGGCAAATCCTTCAGGCGTTTTCATCAGTGCGTCTACCGGAGTTAAAGAAACATCCTATTCCAACACAATCGGGCAGAGAGTCTTATAACAGCGTCTATAAGGATGTGCGTTGCGTGAATTGCAATTCCAAGGGTCATCTAGCAATTGATTGTCATAAACCGAAAAGGGAGCGAGGATCTTGCTACGCTTGTGGTGCTTTTGGCCATTTTGTTGCCCAATGTCCGGAGAGGAAGAGTGCGACTGGCAACCAATATGTAAGAATATTCAATATATATTTTTGTCAAAAATCTAGATCTCCATTAATTGCAGCGTGCCTCCTAGACTCTGGAAGCTCTATTTCTTTTGTTAAAAAAACGTCATATATCAAATCACCTAACACTGGAGCCAGTATTGAAAGAATATTTCGGTTTAAATCAAAGCCAATTAAACATATTTGGAAAAACCTTATGTTATGTATTGAAAGGATCAATAAAATGTTATTTTTATTTAAATGTAGTACCGAATGAGTCTATGAGTCACGATGTAGTTCTTGGAAGAGACTTTTTAGCGGCATGTAATTTGAAATTTAATCTAAGCGCACTGAAATTGGTTACAGTACAAAAAATGGAGATTGAAAACAGAGAAGATACAAATAATTCTAACTTAAAATATAGTAAACAGTTAGATGAAACAGTTAGTAAACAAGTAGATAAAATAGTAAGTAAACAGTTAGATGAAACAGTTAGTAAACAAGTAGATAAAATAGTAAGTAAACAGTTAGATGAAACAGTTAGTATAGAATTAAATAAAACAGATAACACAGAGTTAAAGGAAAAAGATAGGATACAGTCTGATAGGACGTTAAATGAACAGAGACACGAAATACTTACTATTCAATCAAATAACAAATTTATTGAGGAAGAATTAGAAAAAGTCGTCAATGACTTATCAAATATTAATTACACTGAAGACACAATTGAAGATTTTAATTGGGACGAAAAACTGAATTATGATACCAAATGTAAACTAAGACAAATAATTAAAATTTATTCTTTAAATGCGACAATCCCAGAAGAGCCAATGACTAGATGTGAAATCAAATTAAATTTAGAAAAATCGAAACCCTTTAGTTGTTCTCCCAGACGCCTTTCATATACAGAAAAAGATCAATTGCAAATATTATTAGATGATTATTTAAAAAAAGGAATTATACAGCCGAGTGAGTCGGAGTACGCGTCACCAATCGTGTTAGTAAAAAAGAAAACAGGAGATATTCGTTTGTGTATCGACTTTAGAAAACTAAATAAAGTTTTAATTAAAGATAATTATCCATTACCACTGATAGATGACCTACTTGACAAATTAGTAAATAAAACGGTGTTCACAAAATTGGATCTTAAAAATGGATACTTTCATGTGCATGTAAATGAGGAATCTATTAAGTACACCTCGTTTGTCACTCCATTAGGGCAATACGAATTTTTAAGAATGCCCATGGGATTAAAAAATTCGCCAGCTGTGTTTCAACGCTTTATAAATAAGATATTTTGTGATATGATTAAAGACAACAAGTTAGTTGTGTATATGGACGATATCATGGTCGCCAGCAAGGATATAAATGAACACTTAGAAACTCTAAAGGATGTTTTTATAAGATTAGCTAAGAATAAATTAGAGCTACGTTTGGACAAATGTGAATTTATGAAGTCCTGTGTCAAATATTTAGGTTATCAAATATCAGGTGAAGGTATAAAAACAGATGATAAAGGAATGGAAGCGATAAAAAATTTTCCAATACCTGAAAAGGCACAGGCTGTTCAAAGTTTTCTTGGGTTATGCTCGTACTTTCGTAGATTTATTAAAGATTTTTCTATTTTAGCGAAACCGTTATATGATCTTTTGAAAAAAGAAAATGAATTTGTGTTTCAAGAAAAAGAATTAAATTGTTTTTTACTGCTCAAAGAAAAACTTATAAATGCACCGGTGTTAGCAATTTACGATTACAAGGATGAGGTTGAATTGCATTGCGATGCCAGTGCTTTAGGATTCGGAGCAGTGTTACTTCAGAAAAAATCAGACAAATTGTTGCATCCTATATCCTATTTTTCAAAACGAACAACCGGAGCAGAAGAAAAGTATCATAGCTTTGAGTTAGAAACTCTTGCAATCATTTATGCTTTACGCAGATTTCGTATTTACCTTCAAGGTAAACGCTTTAAGATTATGACAGATTGTAATTCTTTAACACTGACATTAAACAAAGTTGAACTTAACCCTAGAATTGCTAGATGGGCGTTAGAGCTTCAAAACTATGATTATGAATTGATTTATAGGCCCGGAAACAAAATGCAGCATGTAGATGCTTTGAGCAGATGTACAAATGTTATGGTAGTTGAAACAACAAGTTTTGAAGATAACCTAATAATTTGCCAATCAAAGGATCCTAAAATTCAAAACTTAAGGAAATTATTAGAGAAGGCTGAACACAAATTGTATGAGATGAGAAATGGAGTGATTTATAGAAAAGCAAATGATGGTAGACTTCTCTTTTATGTTCCAGAAAATATGGAAGATCATGTGTTGTATAGGTATCACAATGAAATAGGACATATAGGGAGAGACAAAATGATTAATTTAATTAATAAAAGTTACTGGTTCGCAAACCTCAAAGACAAATGTACTAGTCATATTGAAAACTGTCTTAAATGTGTTGCCTATTCTCCAAGATCTGGAAAAGAACAAGGTTTCTTGCATTGTATACCTAAAGGCAATGGACCATTTGAATTGATTCACATTGATCATTATGGGCCAGTGAGTGCTGGTAGAGCAAAAAAGCATATATTCGTGGTTGTAGATGGGTTTACGAAATTCGTACGATTATATACGACGAAAACAACCAGTACTAAAGAAGTTTTGTCAAGTCTTAAAGATTATTTTAGAACATACAGTAAACCAAAGTGTATTATTTCTGATAGAGGTAGTTGTTTTACTTCAAGTGAGTTCGAGGAGTTTATAGAAAACTATAACATTAAACATATTAAAATCGCGACCGGATCTCCCCAAGCAAACGGACAGGTAGAAAGAATTAACAGAAGTCTAGGCCCGATGATTGCAAAATTAGTTGAACCTGAGAAAGGATTGCATTGGGATTTAGTGGTAGAACAGGTGGAGTATGCAATGAACAATACACAGCATCGAAGTGTAAAACAATTGCCAAGTGTTATGTTGTTTGGAACGTCACAAAGGGGGCGAATAGTAGATGAATTAAAAGAGAAACTAGAAATGATAAATCAAGACACCAAGCAGAAGAGTTTAACAGAAATCAGGAATGAGGCAATTGAGGCTCAAAATAATGCTCAGTCCTACAACAAAACTTATTATGATAAAAGCAAACGAAAGCCAAAAGAATTTAAGCAAGGAGACTATGTTATGGTAAAAAATTTTGATAGCACAGTTGGTACGTCAAAGAAACTAATTCCAAAGAATAAAGGACCTTACCGAATAGAAAAAGTTTTAAAAAATGATAGATTTTTACTTAAAGATGTGGAAGGTTTTCAAGTATCTCGTAACCCATATCAGGGCGTGTGGAGCATTCAGAATATAAGACACTGGATCAAAAAATAAAGATCAAATTTAAGATGTGAAGAAAAATATAAAAATATTAAATGTATTACTATGTTACTTAATAATAAGAAAATATCCATATGTATCAATGTATAGAAATAACTTAAGATTACGTGATCAGGAGATCCAAATGTCAGAATGGCCGAGTTGTAGTAGGCTACATATAAATCCCCTGGTCTAAGTATGTATATAATACTTATTTACTTACTTCAATAATAACGCTAATCCAATACATATATAAAAGAACCCTATTGTATAAGCGATAACCTGTATTATGTAGCGATTAAGTTATATCGATATCAATGTTGTGATATCGATGACCTTAAAAGAAGACAACGCTGATACGTTCTTCCTATCTGAAAAGCTTACAGCGACCAGACGTGCATTTGAGAAAAACATAAAAATATTAATCCATCCATTGTGAATTGATATTAAAGCTGAGAAAATAATAAACGATTATAACTCTTACAATTATGATGGTGGTCGAAAGTTTTTCTAGTTTTGTATAGAAACCAAAAGAACAATAAGCCAAAAGTGTAAAATGATCTTCTCTCTAGACTTTTGCATACACACTTTTTGAAAGTCATAACTTTTCATTGTTTGAAATTCGATGGGCTAAGAGGCAAAGTGTTTTTCCCCACAACCATAGAATTGTTGATTTTTCTAATGCCAAATGAGAGAAAGAGAGATCAAGAGAGAAGAAGTGTGGACAATGAATCTAGGAAATTACCTGAATCAAAACCAATTAGTGGGCAGGCGCCTGTCCTCTTAACGAGCTAAGTTTCTTCTTTTTTTTTTCTGCTTGTGCAGGTAGCTAAAAACTAAACGTCGAGCCATCATCATTTGCCTGCCTCTGTTCTCTGCTTGTTGTGTAATTCAATATGCAGACAGGATCCGTTGATCCCCCATCTTCTATCCCTACTATTTCTACTATTTGGCCATCTCTTGCTCTTTTCTTGATTTCCAGGTCCCTCTTCGGTCACTTTACTTCATCCTCTTTGCTTTAGTCAGAATTCACTTATTTGTTGTTTGTTTTATGTGTTTTGATTTTTGTTTTGTGTTTTCTTGTTTTTTTTTATGTTTCTTCGTTTGTTCGTCGATATATTCAGCACTTTGAGGCCAGGCACGTTCAATACAAATGTTTAAGCTTGCTCATCACGTAGTTTTCAAAGCTCTTGCGATACAACTACAAAGAAACTACAAAAATTATGACTTGACTACATTTTAATAAAAATTCTCAAAATTTGTATAGATTTGCTTGAGGATCGAGAGCTTTTGTCTTGAAGGAAGTAATTATCAAGCAGAATCAGAAAAGTTCTAAACTTAATTTCACCATTTCTTGAAATGCATCGTGATAGAAGGATATTTAATAAAAGGTTTTCCATTTTATATTCAATTTTTGAAAAATCTCTCCTTTTAAATGTTTTCGATTCAATAAAAAGAAAAGAAGTGAAAACTGCTAAAAATTATACTTTTATGAGAATTTTTATAATTCTATTAAATTAGCTTTTAAATAATTTCAATTCTTAAAACAAAAAGTAAATAAAACAAATGAAAAATGTTTCGTTTTTCATACATTTCAAGGCAAAGAAGTCCAATTTTATTGTGGTAAACATTTTCAAAACTGCAAAAAATTTCCCTTTTTTATACGATTTTTTAGAATGTTCAACAAACACATTCAAGGCTAAGAAGGTAAACTTTTTTTGTAGTTAAAATTATGATAATTTTTTTATCTCAAATCTGAATTTAGCCTAGTTAAGATAAAGATCGCTTTCATTTTGCATTTAGTAGAGTAGATTATAACTGTTTGCTTTTACCCAAGCTTAAATATAAAAGGTTAAGCGGATTTTAACCCATTTGCCAACTTAATTCCCGATAGAACAACATTTGACTTTGAAATAGGCAAGATCTTTAGTTGAATAAGCCTTCATAGTGAACTTTCGCATATAGCCACATGCTGTGACGGAACTTTGCTTTGGATCGTGATAAAATATAAAAATGCTAATACTCAAGAATGCAAAATAATGTACATCACAGCAGGCGTATACTTAACAAATAGAATCAAACTTACAATATGTTCAATGCCATTGAGTATGAGATTGTCAATTGAATGATCTCTGGTGAATTATAGCTAAAGAGAGTTGAAATGTCTCTAGATGATACTCGAGTATTTTTTACTGGAAAGTTTTATGAGATTTTCCCCCCTTAATGGTCTTAGTTGAGTAGTTGCTTTGAGTAAGTAGTTTATTTTCCAAAACAAAAAAAAAAAAAAAACATTTTATTTAGGTTTATCACTTGCTATTGTTGGGGGTTCCAAAAAAAAGAAACTAGAGGGGAGAACAGACCCCCTCCCCCCTTAATGTGCCGTTTCAAATTTCAATAGAAATCAATTTAACTCTCAGCGGACTCATGTTCTCTCAGCTTTTGTCAAATGAGTGAAGGCTTTTGTTTATAGAATAACATTTGTATTTCATTTTCTTTTTTCTTTTTATATGTTATCTTTCTTGAGAAGACAGAAAAGAAGTCCCATAAAAAATAATAAAGAACCAAAAAAAATATAAGAGAATTAACAAAACCAAAAAGCCATTAAAAGGTAGCTTGAAATTGTCATTAAAAAAAATAAACGGAAAAAAGAAAGGCAAAAGAAAAAAATACATAAAATGCAATCGGCATTAAATTTGTTACTTAAAAGAAATATAACTACCGAGGGGGATGGGAAGCAGTGCAGAGGGAGTGACTATATACATGTGAATGTATTGTGTGATGGGGGGAAACCATAAATGTTTGGATTACAAATATTTTGATGGCCAAGTCATGATTAAGTGAAGAAAATTGTATAATAATTCTCGGTAAAAACGATCATAAACTGGCGCAGAAATGTTCTTTCTTACGAGCGTGTGTGTGTGTGTGTTTGGTCTATGTGTGTTTGTGTCAGGTACCTCGCACTCATGTTAATTATCTACAAATTTTCCACTTGCTTTTGCTCTTTGACTGCATCGTCTTTGTGTGGAAAATGCATCTAAACAAACCTCAAAGAAGAAACAGGCCAAACCACTTGTAAGGCGATGGCAATGATCATTATGACCATGATGATGATGATGTTGGTTACTGGCTTGGGTAATTTATAATGCAAAGATGCTTAAAGAATCGGCAAGATCCTTTAGCTAACGGTTCTTGCTTGAGCACACACAGAGCAGGAAAGAGAGAGAGACAGAGCCATAAGGCAAAAAAGGCAATAAAATAAGGTTGTTTTCCCAATGAGTTGTGGATGGGATGCCTACTCTTCGAAGGTTGCCTGCAAATCCCAAACGAGTTTTCAAGTTTCATTTTGGCCATCTCGTTTCCTCAACTGGTCTCGGGCAGCAACATTTGTTGCTAAACTTCGTCTTCTTCTTTTATCTTCTTTAACATAGGTACCTGTTACCTTCCTCTTGAATCCATCCTCCCCTGGACCACTAACCAATTGCTGTATGTGTTGCGAAAGTTCACTTTTGGTACCGTTAGCAATTTGCCAAAAACTGAATTGGCTCAGCAGGCGCTAACAAAGATTCGATAGGGCGAGAGAAGGAGAGAGACAGAGGCGGAGGGAGAAATTCAATTGCAATCGTTTGCTCTTTTTGTGTTTCTTTTTTTTTTGGGGCAACCGCATAAAAATTGCATTTTTATTGGCCACAACTGCGGGTCAAGGTCAGCTACGTGCCATTTCATTTTTGAGATACAAATTTGCAAACTCTCTGGAATTACTACCATAAAAAAAAAACACGAAGAAAACGACAACAACAGCAACTCAAAACAAAACGCAGAAAAAGGCACAAATCATGACAAGCGAAAGCTTTGCTTCTTTTCCTTTTTTTTTTTTTCCATCTCTGACCGCTTTAAATTATATTTTGTTTTGGCTTTGTTCACGCTTCTCAACGCTTGGACTCGGATTCACAGAAGTGTTTACCTTTTGGAATCAGGTCAAAACGGTTGCTTCTTTCACTTCTTTGCCACGCCCAGTTAAAACATTTTTTGATTTTGGCAATTCAAATTTGTAGAAACTTTCAGTTTGCATATAACAGACAAGGTCACGACAAGTTCAATGTGGCCCGAATTCAATCAATTCAATTGAATTGTTTAAAATACACTGAGAAAAAAAAGGGCTTTCTCATCTGCGGGTAATCCTAACGACTCTTGAACACAGCAAACTTTTGTTAAATAGAACCAGTTAATGACTACAACTATAACTTACATCTTTTGATTACAGCAAAGTTTCTTTAATTAGAATCACTTGCAAAATTACTTTGTAAAAAATTACAAAAATTGGTTTTTTAACTTTAAATATTGTTAACTAAACCAGTTTATTTTTAATATTTCATGAATTTTGGAAATTGTTTTGATTTGCAAAGCTTTTTTAGACAACAAACTTAACGGCGATAACTAAAACTAAAATGTTTTTAAAAAATTATGATACTGAAATGAATGAATGCTACTAAGCCTAAAACAGAAAACGATTCGATTTGAAATTAGATATTTATGACGCTTGGGCCATATACTATATATGAAAAGCTAAAGGGTTTTTATTGCTTATGTCTCAAATCAGCGTATGATGTTAATTTGTTTCCTTAATTGTGCGAAATTTAGGTTTGATCAGCATGCAAAATGCAGTGAAAGGGAAGCTGATATAAGTTTTACTTTTAGAGAATTCAATTTGGCAACCATAAGATTGTAAATTGTTGTCCATAAAGTGTCCAAATATGCTGCAAATGCAATCAATCTATACTGTTTAATGTGAGGTTGAAATGACTACTTAAAAATCTGTATTTGATTGTGACACAGAAGCTGGTACTAAGTGCCAATACTAGGCAATAAACTAGCTAGCTAGATGAATCCATGAACAATTGCAAAGATATTAAAACTTGACGTATCTGGAAAATACTTTTGGAGAGGGTAAAAATCAAGATTTTTAGTAATTTCATTTATTTTTGATAATCGCTTTTTCTTAGTATTTAAATTGATCGAAATTGCATGAGCTCTTTAAAAACTTACTATTTGCGGGTATAAAGCGGTGAAGAAAATTAAAAAATGGTTCGAAATATTGATGTTTTGGGACATAACATAGAAAAGTACAAACAAATTTGCTTATTACTATTAAAAGTGATTTAGTTAGAAGATTCTTTCAAGCGGGACAAAGGAGTAATTCTTGACTTTTAGACATTGAACTAAAGAATATATTAAAAATAGTAAAGATTTCTAAATATTTAACACCCAATTCTTTTATATCGCTTGATAGTTACATTAAGATTATATTGTTTATGACGTTGTGTAAATTACATTTTCATTAGTTTCAGTTTAGGATTCGTTTCAATGTCAAATTCCAATATATTTGGTAGAATGAAAATAGGTTAAATGATTTATATAATGTACATTGCATTTACTGTGCAGGGTATAAAATTCAAATTAGTCACGTTTAATGTAGTTAAATGTAAATGATCGGATTATTGCTGGGAGAGTGCATTAGCAACTCTCGAAATTCTTGTTTCAAATTCGATCAACTCGTTTTTCGGATTAAAGTACGAGTAGCATTCACTTTAATAGGTAAAAATTTAGTTTGTGTAGTCATTTTCGACATTTCAAAATATTTTCGGGAAATATGTTTTAGTTTAGCTATTACTGACAGGTAAACACAGCACTTAGTCAGGCTTACCGCACCCAATTTTGCGTAAGGCCCCCCACACTCACTCACACACACACACACGCGCGCGGAGATCTTATAGTTATCGTCAATCATTTTAAAAGTTCATTAGATTTTGTTGCCTCAGCTAAATTGAGGTTTACACTGATGAAAAACACAAAAAAAAAAAGAAAGAAAGAAAGAAGGGGGCCGGAAAAAAAAAAACCAAACTAACTTGAAATTGATGTTAATTATGCTGCCAACAGCTGCAGCTACTACCAACAAGAAGAGTCGGTCGATAGGTTTACTAAAACGAACAAAAAAAAAAAACCAGAGGGCCGGGGCTAACTTCGACCGCGTCAAAGTTTGTATACCCTTGCAACTTTTTTGGTAACTCTATCCTTACCTATTAGCCATCAATGTGGAAGAACGTTTTATCTAAAAAAGGCTTAAGCTTGAGAAAGAAAGGCCTACAATCATAGGAAATAACGAAGATATTGATCAAAGTCACTGTTTTCGACCAATCGTTCCTATGGGAGTTATATGATATAGCCACCTGATCTTGATCAAATTTGGCATAGTCGCTTATAGGCGTAGTAAACTCTTTAATATTAAGTTTCACGACAATAGCTCAGAAAATAACGAAGGTATTGAGAAATTCACTGTTCGTAACTTGGCCGTTTGTATGGGAGCTATATTATATAGTCACCCGATCTTGATCGAATTTGGCATAGTCGCTTATTGGCGTAGTAAACTCTCTAATATTAAGTTTCACGACAATAGCTCAGAAAATAACGAAGGTATTGAGAAATTCACTGTTCGTAACTTGGCCGTTTGTATGGGAGCTATATTATATAGTCACCCGATCTTGATCAAATTTGGCATAGTCGCTTATAGGCGTAGTAAACTCTCTAATATTAAGTTTCACGACAATAGCTCAGAAAATAACGAAGTTATTGAGAAAGTCACTGTTCGTGACTTGGCCGTTTGTATGGGAGCTATATGATATAGTCACCCGATCTTGATCAAATTTGGCATAGTCGCTTATAGGCGTAGTAAACTCTCTAATATTAAGTTTCACGATAATAGCATAGAAAATAACGAAGTTATTGAGAAAAGTCACTGTTCGTGACTTTGGGGTTTGTATGGGAGCTATATGATATAGTGGTCCGATCCGGCTGAATCCGAGATATACAACGCCTGCAGTATATACAAGCCTACGTGCAAAATTTCAGCTCTGTAGCTCTTACGGTCTAGGAGGAGTTTGCGTTGATCCAGACGGACGGACGGACGGACGGACGGACGGACGGACGGACGGACGGACGGACATGGCTAGTTGAACTCGTCTCGTCGTGCTGATCAAGAATATATATACTTTGTATGGTCGGAGATGCTTCGTTCTATGCGTTGCACACTTCTGACCAAAATTAATATACCCTTTTTGCAAGGGTATAAAAACAAAACATTGGAGCTCATTGAACTGAGCTTCAGCCCACGGCTGATGGCATGGATGATGTTGAATTTTTAAATATTTTTTAGGTGCGTTTTGTTTCTCAAGGTTTTTAAGCATTTGATTCTGTTCATCATAATTATGAAAAAAAAAGTTCTCTATGATTTCTTCTTATATATCTAATTTAATTTCATGAATTCAACTGTAACAGATATGTGAGATGGCATTGTTTTGTTTGTTTTTCTTTTTGTGTGATGTTCTAATTTGTGTTTTTTTTTTCTTGTGAATCGAATCACTCATCATCATCATAAATCAATTTTCTAACTCGCTTTTGGCCTCCATGAGCTCTGATGAGTTGTCTGCATCATTAGCCTAGCCACAAAAATTAATAATCTTTACGCTTTACAATGAACAATTACAATGCAAAATCAATGAAAATTAAGATAATGATCATAATGATGCTTATCGATGATGATGATGATGAGGGCAACCTCAACCGATATTTTTCTATGCTGCATCATCATCATCATCTTAATTTGCATTGGCAAGTTCATCATTGGCCCTCCAAACTGCATTTAACCTCATTTTAATGCAGTTCTTTGTTAACCACATTCTAATAGTAGGTACTCATAATAAATCATTAAACTCTAATAATTTGATTGATTTATTATTAAATAGTGGGAATTTAGCCAAAAAAAACAAAATGCCATCATTGAAATTCACCAGCGGCTGCTGGTTTCCTCTTCAAAATACATAGTTGATTGATGATTGAACTTTGCTTTGACTTTAAGTATTTGTTTGAAAGCCAAAAGGTAGTTTAGAAAATGCTCAACAAAATTTTACTTCCGCAAAGTGATGTACTTGAGTTGAGGAGGCTCATTAAATGTTAGCCAAATGTTTGTATATTTCTATGTATGTATGTATGTATGTATGTGTGTGCCTACTTATAGTTTATGTGCTGTGCTCGTGTTTTTTGTCAATCAAAAAAACGTTTCAAATGGTTCAAGATCTTCAATCTCTACAATTTAATTAATCTTACCCTTCCCCCCGTCTGCCTTTTAGCTATAATAAATTTAATTTAAAGTAAACTTAAAAAGAGAGAAAAAATCATAAAGAAACGTCTGATAAGACGCCAAAAGTGCTTTGTTTGTGATTTGTGGCACAATTCTCAAATGATTCCCTGTGTGAGTTTGGCCGAAACGAGCGTTATTGGCAACATGAAGGAACGCGTTAAGGAAATGAAAGTTTTTGGCTGTCGCCTTAACTTTTGGAATCACATTGGTCACAGTCTGACCAGTTCGAAAACCAAAGAAGGTAAATAAATTTTCACAATCAATATGTGGTGGTTCGTTTTAGTTAAGTTCTCATGATCTCGTCTGCGTGTTTAAAAAGTTGTTTGGCAAGATTCTATTTTAAAAAACAGCAAGCTAGCCTTAATTAAGTTTAAAAGTTAAGTAATTTATATTGAATACATATAAATTTAAACGACATTTATTTAAAATGTATCAAATAAAACTGTGTGCCTTAGATGGCATCTATTTTACAGATAAAGACACTCGCATTGTAGAAGTTGTATAAACTTTTGATTATCCTTGTTACAAATGCCATTGGTTGGCATAATAAGACCTGCTTGGGTAATATCCTTTTTAAATTTTCTGTTAGGGCATCCTTTGGCATCAATTGCAGCAACTAAAACTTTTTGATTTGCGACAGTTTTAAATGATCCAATTCAAATATAGAGATAAATCTTATTATATTAATCAAATTAGAATATAGATTCTCCTAAAATATCTTCTGTAAAAGATCTCTTAAAAGTAAGTCAAAGGAATAACTTACTTATTTTACTTCATAATAGTATTACGAATATTTAAGAATCAGATAGTTCTTAAATCTTTAAGGCTCGACCTTATTAATCTGGTCATGAGTGTACATTGTTTTGATCGATTAGAACTCTTACATTCTCTAATAATTATCTGTAAGATTTCCATAGAATTTACATAATTTCGAAAACTTTACTTAGACACAACCCAAGCAACTGTTTTCTAGTAAGTGCCTATTATTCATCACACATTGCAAATTGTCTCTACATGGTTAAACCACATTACTCTGTTCTCGATTCGAAAAACAAAAGTGATATAAAACGAAAACGTCAATATAAAACCAAAAGCCTAGTCATCGTCAAAGGCGGGCGTCACTGTCGATGATTACAAGGTTTGCCAGTTGATGGTGCTGGGGCTTAAATCAACATTTAGCGACAGTCGTCTGAATAATCAGATCGCCTGTTCGTGCTTCCCATTCTTCCCCTGATGCAATTATCATGATTATATAGCAACTCACACAAAAGAGATGGCAAATGGGGGATGGCAGGCGGTTATTAGATGATCGTCAGCAATGCAATATATATGACAGGCAAACGCAGGCAGATGCAGACACAGATGCAGTGGCAAAGGAGGCAACTGGAGACGCTGAGTCTCGATGCCAGGCACACGATAAACCAGAAAGCAACAACATAGACGACAAAGAAGACGAAGATTGTGACTCTAAAAAGGAGAAGATGGTGCTGCAACTTTTGCAGACATAGCAATTGCATAATTGAAATAAATTATCAACAGCAGGAGCGGCCACAAAGCGGCTGAGGCCAAGCCTCCTAGAACAAAAACTTGCAATGATGGAAGATTGCAGCATTCAAGCTTGAAGTTGAAATGGAAAGTGGCAATGCAATAACAACAACAATGAGGAAATCGAATGAAGTCCTCCGCCCCTCCATTCTGCCCCAGAGGCAGATGCATCAATGTCAATAAAAATAAAAAGATTTCTGTCTTTCGAGCCGAGATGCTCCCTATTCCATCTCCATCTTTTTTTTTTTTTTGCTTGATGCGTTTTAACGCTTTAGACTTTCAGTTTTTTGGCCGTGTGTGTGTGTGTGTGTGCGCGCTTTTGCTTTGCTTTGTTTCGGTTGATTGGCATGCAAAAAAGTTGACAATAAAATTATTGCTTACTGTTGTTGTTGTCGTTGTTGTTGCTGGCCAGCCGTGTGTCTATTTATGGCCTTTAGTTAACAATGACCACAAAAATTTGCAATTTGCATTTGCAATTTGAGCCGTCGTTCACTTGTTTTGTCGTTGATTGTGTGCGGCTTAAAGCTTTAAAGTTGACCAAAGCAATTGACCAGAAAATCCGAAACAAACCTACATAACATATATTTGTCTTTATGTCATGTCATGCCCTCTTAATATCAACGACTTGTGCATTACCCTGCTATTAAATGGCAAAATATATGTATTAAAGTTTATTTTAAGCAGTTAAATGTTGCGACTATTTTTAAAAACAAGTCTGTGCATATTTACTTTCAGTTTCAAAAAACTTAGTTTAGATATTATATATGAAAGTTCTCTTTAAATTTTAAGTTATACAGGCATATAACGGACTCACATAGGATTGGATAAACATCATTACCTGTAAAGTTTTTTGTATATAACTATCGTCTAGAAGGATACTTAGGAATGTCCTGTCAACTTCGACTGTACCTTTAAAACCGCTTAGCTTTAGAACCAAACTGGAACAATTGTGGATAATATGTCACACTGCGTTATATTATTTAGAACAAATATTATGTTCCTTCACATAAGACTTAAAATATTATTATTATCAATATTAAGATTAAATTTTTAAACTTTAGAACTATATACATATGTATGTAGGATAGTGCCTAGCTGTAGGTTTTTAATGATTTACATATTTCAGTCTGAATAACCTTCTTTCACTTTCATCCCAAACAAACGTAAAAAAAACATATTTAGAACTACTTTTTGTCTTCGCAAAAGTTTATAGCTTATAAAATACGTTGGGAGTTGTATTGAAACTTTCTTCTGGTTATTTTGGGGTTTCCCCTAAATTTGATTTTATCTTCTACGCTTTTTAGTCTTGTTAATATGCGTAACAGGAAACCGTAATAAATATTTCCATGTATGAACACAAAATTAAACGTATTAGAACGAAAATTTAATGAAAAGTTGAAAATTTACTAAAAATGAAAAAAAGAAAGCTATATCTTTTAATTAAATTAACTTTAAACTCACTGTTAATATATAATTTATTATTACTGCCTTAAACGATATTTTTAAACTTAAAGGGGGAAAAAATTCTTAAGAAATTATGTATTTTTATATAAATATTTTCAAAATATACACTAATTTTAATAAAATAATAATAGTTTGCTCTTCAAATAAAAGGCAACTCGATGTATGATTTAGAAAAAAAGAATTTTTCAACCAATAATAAAGAAATTTGTAAGTTTTGCTACAAATAGTTCATTAATATGTGACTTTAAACACAGTGCTTTAACTACAGTATTAAATAGTTGAATTTTACTAACAATTTTCACTTTCTAAAAGTACAAACACAAAAAGGGAAACTATTGATTAATGATTTCAACTAATAGACAACCACAATATACATAGATAAAAGGGTATTTTAATAGTGTTACCCCAAATACATTCCCAGGCTTTCAGCACCTAGGTAACATAATGACGTCGCACAAACTGCTCAGTCGTGATTTAATGCATAATTTGCAAAAGCAAAAAAGAAATAAAAGAAAAACACCTGACGCATTTGTTAATTATTGGGATTGGGGCCTGGCGAATTAGCAAGTAGTCTGTGTACTCTTTGTTGTTGCTTAGCATCTTATGAGGCTGTCAGTCAGTTAGTTACAATTATTGCGGCTCAATAAAGACGTCAACGACTAGTTTCAAGTGGGCGCTCAGGGGATTTACCCAAAAAAAAAAAAAAAAAACACATGTGTTTCTGTGTTGGGCGAATAATCCAATTTCGATTTCACTGAACACAAAACAACCTTCGTTTGAATTCGGAAAAAGATCTCTAGCCGGTGGTGGTGGTGGTGATGGTGAGGCACGTTCAATACCCAGACAAACCAGTTAACCAACTGCAAAAACACATTAAAATTCTATATATATATACATATTATTGTTGTAAATCGTTCATATTCGCACTAGCTACCAAGTCAACCACTCTCTTTATTACAAAAAGAGGGAATTTTTCTTAAGTAATATCGTGTTCTACGTGTCCCCCCAAACACACAATTGTGTGTGTTCTTTATGATGACGAGCAGCAAAAAAATAATAATATTAACCAGTTGAAATATTTACTTAAAAAAATTTGCATAAATAGCGCCACATACATAACTTGACCAGAGGCTGAAAATGGGAAATATACATATATATTTCATAAATTTCATATTAAAAACAAAAAAACAAAAAACTACGATCAAGGTCAGAGCAACAAAAGTTGCTTATCAACTTTATGTTTTATAAACATTTTCATCTGCCTGCCTGCTGCCAGTTCATTCGCTAAAACTTGCAGATGATTGCTTTTTTGTCTCTCTTTTTGGTTTTTGTTTAAAAGGTTTCATTATAAATGCATAAACAAAAAAAAATCCACACCATTCACCCGAACAAAAGTTAACTGAAAAAGACAAAAAAAACCAGAGGGCGCGGGCTAACTTCGACCGCGTCAAAGTTTGTAAACCCTTGCAACTTTTTTGGTAACTCTTTCCTTACCTATTAGCCATCAATGTGGAAGAACGTTTTATCTAAAAAGGCTTAAGCTTGAGAAAGAAAGGCCTACAATAATAGGAAATAACGAAGATATTGATCAAAGTCACTGTTTTCCACCGATCGTTCCTATGGGAGCTGTATGATATAGTCACCCGATCTTTATCAAATTCGGCACAGTCATTAACATATATATTAAATTAAGAAATGTTTAATTTAAAAGTAATCGCGTTAAAAGTAACGAAGTTATTTACAAAAGTCACTGTTTTCGACCAATCGTTCCTATGGGAGCTATATGATATAGTCACCTGATCTTGATCAAATTTGGCATAGTCGCTTATAGGCGTAGTAAACTTTCTAATATTAAGTTTCACGACAATAGCTCAGAAAATAACGAAGGTATTGAGAAAGTCACTGTTCGTGACTTGGCCGTTTGTATGGGAGCTATATTATATAGTCACCCGATCTTGATCAAATTTGGCATAGTCGCTTATAGGCGTAGTAAACTCTCTTATATTAAGTTTCACGACAATAGCAAAGAAAATAACGAAGTTATTGAGAAAGTCACTGTTCGTGACTTTGAGGTTTGTATGGGAACTATATGATATAGTGGTCCGATCCGGCTGAATCCGAGATATACAACGCCTGCAGTATATACAAGCCTACGTGCAAAATTTCAGCTCTGTAGCTCTTACGGTCTAGGAGGAGTTTGCGTTGATCCAGACGGACGGACGGACGGACGGACATGGCTAGTTGAACTCGTCTCGTCGTGCTGATCAAGAATATATATACTTTGTATGGTCGGAGATGCTTCGTTCTATGCGTTGCACACTTCTGACCAAAATTAATATACCCTTTTTGCAAGGGTATAAAAAAAAGAAAAATTCATCATCAACGCGACTAGCAACTTTTTAATTTTCGTTTTTGTGTAAAATTAAAAAAAAATCACCGCCTTAATTTTGTCGTCATACGAAATATGCAAATCGAGTCAAATGTTTAGTGTTTGTTTTATGTCGTGTTAATTAGACATACTAAGCCAAACCCCCTGGGGAGGTTAAGGCGTTGTCTTTGTAGTCTCTTCCCCAAGAAATTTAAATGTGGTTTTAAATCTGATAGAAGACGAGGCTCAAATAACTATAACATTAAAAAGTGCAAAAAATCTTCAAATATATATTGTTTACTATATACTTAAAGTATATTTGTTAGGTTCATAATTGACTTAACAAATTATGTATTAGCTTAGGTTTTCTGTTAAAATTCTTAAATCAAAATTTAAAAGAATGTAAACAAAAAAACATTTCTAACAATTTCCATGCATAAGGACTTTAGTTCTACAATTAATCAAGGGAATCATTAAAACGATAATAAAAATGCAAAGCCATGAAATTGGCCATTCCTTGATAGTCTTAGAGCTTAGATGAACCCAATTTGAAATTGAATATACTTCATCATTTTCTAATAAGAAGAATCAGTCAAAAATATACGTAATCGTTGTGAATTGGTAGAAGTTTGCCTCGAATACTTGCAAAAATCAGCGAAAGAACTTCAAAATTCTATAGCTAATACATTCTCATTGATGTTGCTTACAAGCAACATTATTAATAGTAATGGGTATTTGAAAGTCGTTACTTACAAACTCTTGCTTTTTGAATTGAATTAAATTGAATTTGTAATAATGCCAGAAGAAACAGATGCGCAGTTAGTTATTGTCTTATCGTTTGTTTTCTAATAATATCTAACTGTAAACGCTAATTCTTCCCTCTTACACTGGCTTACCGACTGATTGATGATGATGAGGATGTTGGTCTTAGCGGTTTAATTCCTACAACCTCTAAACCGTTTTGCACTTCCGTCTTGCATAAATCTCAGGTTCGAAATGCTAATAAATCTTATGCATTCCAATCGATAGAGCAAATTGCTCAGTTTATTGTAATTAATCACACAAATCGCACAACACCCACAGCATAAATCAAAAAGAAATATTCTTATTTTGCATATCAATTGACTTGATGAAAATCCGATGAATTTATTTGTGACTACCCTTGCAATATATTTTCAAGGGTATAAAAATTAGTTAACTAGGAACGAGTTGTTCAATAAATGAATTATTAAAACTTTAAAGCAAAAATTTCGGCCTTCTGTGCATGTAAAAAAGAGTATAGAGACTTCGTCTAAAGTTAAATACTTTTAGTTAGTTTATCGAAAATCTGTAAGTTACGCACAAAATGTTTGTTGTTTGTTTGGAATGCATAAAATGTTGTTGTTCTGGTTTCAATTTGTATTCACTGCGCATGCGTTAAAATGTTATTAACCTACATTTGCATAAAAAATACAAAACGACAACAACAACAACAAAATAAAACAAACCACAATTGGCGACAAAAGTTTATTATTGTTAGTGTTATTGTTTTTGTTATGGCCGTTTCCTGTTTGATTATTAAATATGTATGTTGTTGCTGCTGTTGTTGTTGCGGCAAATTCTAAAATTTTATTGTAATTATTTTCTTCTCTTATTACTATATTTTTTTTTTCTTTCTGTTTTGCCATGCAACTTGGAAATTAGTTAACAATTTTCACACGCTTTTTATGAGCTTCGGATGTAAACATTTAACCTTAATTTTTGTTTTTTTTTTTTACTTTTGGCCTTTTTGAAGGTAACTAATTTGTAATTTATTTATGTTGTGTTTTTGCTGTGAAAATAGTTCCTTTTTGTTTTAGATCTATTGAATCTATTGAATTGTTTGGCCAAGTCTTGTGTCAGAATTACCTCCAATTTGGGTTTGAGGTGTGCCTGTTGCACAGTTTTCTTCTCTAGCCAATCTAACTGGTTAGCTCATTTCACTGGGTTAGATGCTGCTGCTGCTTCTTGTCGTCTTCCATTACACGTAGCAACAATTTTCATGTTAACAAAATGCAATTGCCGCTTTGCTGTTGTTGTTGTTGTTGTTATTGCACGCGCCTTAATAACAAAAGAGACGCAAATTAGTCAAGCAGACGCCTAATGTAGATTCCATTGCCAGCTATAGGAGTAGTAGAAGAAGAAGTCGAAGAAGGCGAAGAAGACAAAGTCATGCATTAAAGTTGCATCCAAACGAGTCAAAAGGGAGTGCCGAATGCCATTGTGTCTCTTTAAAAAAAGTAGCTCTTAGCAATATGATGGTTTACAAATTTATATTGCCTACTTTTAGGCAGCATAGATAAAAGTTCGTTTAGACTTTTAATTCAAATAGAGCTTGACTAACAATGATATTATGCGTTTTAATAGTTAGTTTATGTTATATAGTCTTTGATGAACTCAACAATTTATATAATTATTAAATTTTCAATAAACTTGAAGTATATTTTTGTCACTTATTGAACTTTTGTCCTCTACAAAGAAAATTAATCTGTGTTATCTCATAAAGAATCGACGACCATCCAAGTTCAAAGCTGCTAAAAGGTTATTTACCCTTCTAAATGCTTTGCCAATTTGAGTACAGTTAAGAATACATAATTACATTTGATAAAAACAAAATTATTGAATATAACAAAGAATAACGAACAGTCTGAATTTTGTCTTTGATAAACCTCTTTAAAAGATGGATCACTCCCGATTCAATTTTGATCTACTATCTTACGACTATAAGATTCAGAAGATAGAACGTTTTCTTTTAATGAACTGAACTAAATGAATTATTGAAAACTTAAGACAATTTCATCTTAAATTTAATGCTCCCCTGCTCATGCGTAGGTAAGTCTTTGCTCTAGTTGAATGTTCTTTTTCGAATTTGTTGACATTGGCCAAAATATTAACAAAAATTGATAAAGCAGATTGATAAATACCTATGAAAAGATCTGGAAACCACGTTTACTTATTTAAATTTAACAATTTTCGAATAGGTTAAAAATACTTTAACATTTTAAAGAAAAACAGCTTTTGCATGCATAATAAAGCAAAAAACTACCAACTATGCTTAAAAATTCTCAAAGAAATTGTCTGTTCGCCAAGTTCTCCTTCAGTTCTCTCTTCAGGTTAGCTCTTTTCATTTCCAAAATGAATGAATTCACAAATTTCATAAGCTGCATAAAAGTTCAATTGACCAGCAACATGTTGCTAGCAACATTTTGTATTATTCATTAGTTGCTTGTTGCCGGCGTGTGCGGGCCTCCACTTTTTTGCTCTCATCATCTTTTACTTGAAATTTTCTTAACTTGATTTTCTTTCATTTTGCTTTGCTTTTGGCCTGTTGCTTCATCCACAATGTTGGTTAAACTAAGAAAAAATTGTACACTTTTTTTCTCTCTCTCTCTCTCTTTCTTTCGGTATTGTTGTTTCTACACTCTTGTTGTCTGGTGTTTCTGCGGCTTTTTTACATTTACTTTGTGTTACTGGCTTTTTGGTATTACATGGCCAAAGACTTCAATGAATAAGCAAAGTACAAAACAAAATAAAAAAAAAAAAAACAAAGTTTTGTTTCTTTTTTGATGATGGAACTTTACCGTTAACATTTAACAAAATGGAACTTTGGCGCTCTCTTGCCACACACAAACACAGATACGCACACACACAAATTCAAGTCTTGGATCAAATCTTAGATCTCTGTTGCTCAAGTCTTTTGCTGCTGCTTGATGATGATGATGTTGCTCTATCGTTGCGCTTGGCGGCTTCTGCTTCTGGTTGTGCCTCCAACTCCCCGTCCCATCCCACCCCTCCTCCCCATCGTCACCCCATGGTCTCTGAGCTCTTCACTCTCCACTTGCTGGTTTTGCTTGTTGCTACAATTAAGTTTTACTTTATGTTTATGGCCTCTGTTTTCTGTGTAGTGGAAGTTTTTCTCAGACAGTGTTTTTTTTTTTCTTGTCTGTATGCCTTTTGCTTTTGCCATTCATGTTGCTCGCTCTCCACTTGCCATCGTTGTTGTCGTTGCTCACCTTCGAGTTTTCGGGGGAGAGAAAAAGTTATTTGCCATTTCAGTCAGTTGGCTTTTAAACATTTACTGAAACAGTTCGCGTCGCTCGGAAACATATTAAAAAACATACATTTATATTTATAGAAAATTAAAATCTTAACCTAAATCAATTTGTGTTGTTGTTATGAATAAAATTGTCAAAAAAATGCTAGGATTGTTGTTGAAATTTGTGTAAAAAATAAGTTTTCCCCCCCATAAAGGAATCTTTTCAAAATGGCGTCTTCGCTGGCCAAAGTGTGAAAGCCAAATAAAAATTGTAAAGTAACTTCAAATAAAATAATTACAAAGAAAATGAAATATGAGAATTTAACTCGTATACAAAACGAAAAGTTGGCGCAGGAAGCTGAAAATTTTGAGGGCCAGGCTTTAACGGTAAAAGCCGCTTGTGCTTAAGCTTAAAGGTCAACCAGCAACAGATAGCTAGCTATCATGGAAATGCCAGTGCAACAACAACAATAACGGCAACAACAACAACAACAACAACTGCGACTGCGACTGCGACTACGACAACAAATTGCTCAAAAAAGGAAGCAACCAAGAAAACCAGTTTGGCAACTGGAAACTGTAGTCGAAAGAATTGCAAACAGAAATTATAAAAAAATATATATATATATTTAATTAACAACCACAAAGAAATAACAAAAAAAAAAAAAAAGTGAATTGACTTAATTATTGGAATATTTTAACATACAAATAATAACTTTTTAAAACAAAAGGCTCAAAAGAAAACGCAAAAGTTATCTAGAGGGCTATTATAGCTGAAATTATGATGCTTCTATCGGCATTGAAGCTGGGTAAGCAACATAAAAACTAAGACGACAATTAAAATACCCTGCAAATAGAACTTCTATGCAAGAAAGTTTTGTTTTTCTCTATGAAACGAAAACGCTCTCTTATCTCGCTAAGCTGTGGCCAAAATTTGGTTTTGACTTGGCCACCTTATATAGCTAACCTACGTATACAATTGTGTGGGCGTACATCTCACCTAGTGAATCATCGCACAAGTATTTAGATTGGTTTCACCTGCCAATTGATTTTAGAACGAACATATCTTAAACACGTGTTCGAAAGTCTAGCATTTAGCTAGACATTTCAATCCAAGGTCTAAATGCAGCTGCAATAACAACAACTACATACAATTTGCATAACAAATTGTATAAATAATCAAAAGCCAAAGAGAAAAGACAGAGGGAGAGACACAAAGACAACACAAAGCAAAACAAATCAAAGCAAAGCAATTACACAATTAACTATAAATAATCTCTATACAAGATAATGAGAAAATCTGCAGAAAACTCCGCCGATCACTACGCGAGAGTTGAAAGCAAATATACAAAAAAAAAAAAGAAAGATTTTGCTTCCGTTTGGCAATTTTCCAGAGTTGGGGAAAAAATCAGCTTTATCGTATTAGTTATGAAGCAAAAGTTTCAAATAAGATAGGAAAATAACCGTAACCCAAATACTCTTAAAAAATTAATCAATTTGTATAACCAAAATAATTGTCTAGATTATATTTATATAAATTGTTTTGTTACTTCCTAAAAGAAGAAAACATATTAAATAATCTGTCTTACTAGAAATTCAATCCGGCTAGCAAAAGATTTGATATCAATCAAAAAGGTTTTAAAAGAATCGCAAAGGTCGAATGAATCAAAATCTAGTTAAATATTATAAAACCAAATCTTTATTTTTCTTAATTTATCCAATCCATTTTTTGATTATTTATAAGTGAAATACATTTGATTTAGACGATTGACAAACTATGCCAATCATTTTATTGTTCAGGATGGAAACTACTTTTCGGTAGCTCCTTTTATGACCTTATTTCAGTAGTTATTGACTAAACCTAATAAGGGGCTGTAGAACAAACTAAACAAAAATAGTTCCTGGTAGCCAAATTTCATTTTTCTATAGAATGGCTTTTAACAAATTTCATTCTATTAATTGTGAAATAACATTATCATTATCAGATCCTGGAAGGTACTGCAGAGAGCTGAGATACTTTGTGTACCTTGTATCAATTGTACAATGAATTACAACAAAATATAAAGGATGCCAGGAAACCCTTATGTCTATGTCATCTAAAAGATTTGTTTCTGTATTTTGTATAATGAAATACGATGTAGCATCAGAATAAACTTAACATGATCATAAAATCTTCATTTATTCAATTTGTTTGCTAGGTTAACCTTGGTTTGATAGGAAAATGTCAGGGTATATTCATATTCACTTGTTTGTACATAAAAGTACCTATATTTGTGTATGTGGGTAAAAATATTGGCTACTTTTTGATTTGTTTTTGTTTTGGTGTTGAGACAATGAAAATGCTGCAAGCGCTTTTCATTTGCATAGAAAATCGGTATGAAAAAAAAAATGGCATAATAAAAGCTCAACAACAACAACTTGAATAACCGGCGAGGCACAGAAACAACTCACCCAACATCGGCAATTGCGCTTTGGGAAAAAAAGAGAAAAACTTTCTATTTTGGTTTGTTGTCTGGTTTGCCGCCTGCTTCTACATTTTCCTACATCATCTCTTTATCTTCACCTGCTGCTGGGGCTATCCTTTGGCATCTTTTCTCCTAACTCTTTTTCATTGTCATCGTTTTTTAGCCGGCACGTTTTACATCTTGTATTTTATCGTGAGAGGAGAAGTAGGAAAAATCGCAATTTTCACATGAAAAATGTGGAGCGTTTTCTGTGTGTATGTGTGTGTGTGTGTGTGTGTGTGTGTATTGAGAAAATTGCCTTATCAATTGAAAGTTGCTGCAGGGCAATTTCATGCTTATATTTTTTTTATATGGCAAGTAACCTGCTTGGGAAATCGTTTAACCCACGACAGTCACTTTCGCTTTGCGCTTTAACCTTCACTTTTCCGTTTTAATTTCAATCGGTTCGCGATTCTCGCGCAGAGGCGTTCAAAAGTTGGCGCCTACTTGAAGCATTGAAGCGTACTCACAACGCAAAGTGCCATCAAGTACTGCCAGCAAACAACACAAAGAAATAGAAAACAAAACAAAAAACTATGAAAAAAATATTGTTATAGATCGTTTGAATCATTCATTCATTTCAAGGGAGCACAAGCTAAATTTGTTGGGGGCGGTGGAGGGAGAAAAGTACGAGGATTGCATAAGAGACGCCCACTTAAAAGTTTACTTTAAAATTTGTTGCTTGGCATTTTATATTGATTTACATACACTTTAATTTTAAAGGAGCATATAAGTTTTGTTTGATCGTTTGACAGACTAGAGACAAATTCCAAATATTTATCTAAATTTATAAAAATTTTATATTAATTATGCTTTGTAGTCACAAATTTATGAATCTTAGTTTCTGGCATTCGTTTTATTGGAAAATTATATGAAGAACACTTTTTTCGAGATTTTAAAAATGAATATATTCTTTTAATAAATATTAAATACTATTATTTTGAAATTACTCGAGAAAATTATAGATTGAAAACTAAATCTTTAGCCGGTGCAAACATTATCAAGTTTAGCATATAACGTATACGCATAGTAGGCCAGCTAAATCAATTAAATTTCAGTTAATATTAGAAGGAATATCATAACGATTAGCGGCTTGTATACTTTTGAATATATCAGCCAAAAAAATCTATTTCAAATTAAATGAAAAGTTAAAACTAAAACATCAACTGCAGGGTAATATAGTTTCATGCTTTTAACTGGAAAGGGTGTAGCTTAATCGTCATTTGGGGGCAATTGTTTTTCTGGTTTTTCTTTTTTGTTAGTTTTTTACTTTTAATTGGGGTTACAGTTTGAGTTCAGTGATTTTTCGATTGAAATATTGACAGACAGACTCAAAGTCCAAAGTTGTGATTTATACCCATCAAAAAGAAGAAAACAAAGAGCTTTGGCCATAATTATTTTCATTATTTTTCTTTCTTTTGGCATAATGTTTAAAAAATTTTATAGATACATATATTTTTTGTGAATTTTGACCAACTGTGGGCGACCACCTTGAACCATTGAAAATCTTGTCAATGTTCAGTGTCAAAAAAACTTTGGTATTTTTCTTCTTTTTTTTTGCAATAATTAACCTTGTCAAGAATAGCCTAATTATATATTTTTTAAGGCGATTTGTGTAGTTTATTTTTTTTTTTGTTTTGTCTGGGCTAATTATCGTTTGGTTCATTTTTTTTTTGTATATTTATATACATTTTTTATGTATATATAATGACTTGCTTTTGGCATAATTTGCCATGCACGTGGCCAAAACGAATGACTTAGACAACAAACTTGATGATTATGTTTAACCAATTTTTTGTTTGTTGCATCTTTTTTTTTGCAGGCAACGGCAGTTCTCCAGCCCAGAATTCAACGCGCAGCATCAGTCCCAACAATTCAACAACAAACAGTCAATTCAGTTTGCAACACAACAGTTCAGGGAGCTTAGGCGGCGGCGTCGGAGGAGGAGGAGGCGGCGGCAGTCTTGGCCTGGGCGTAGGCAACGGCAGCGCCGGCGGTGGAGGAGGTGGCAGTTGTACGCCCACATCACTACAGCCACAGGTGAGAAAAGCCCTAACAATTTTTAATTATTCATAAAATTAATTTACATTTTTTTTGTTATCTTCCAGTCCTCGCTTACAACTTTCAAACAATCTCCCACTTTACTCAACGGCAACGGAAATCTATTGGATGCCAATATGCCTGGTGGAATTCCCACACCTGGTACCCCCAATTCCAAAGCCAAGGTAAGTTATTATTTGATTTAATCTAGTAAATGAATTGATAATTTGAATAATGTTTTTAATTTTAGGACAATTCACATTTTGTCAAATTGGTGGTCGCCCTTTATCCATTCAAAGCCATCGAGGGCGGCGACTTGTCACTAGAAAAGGTAAGTTTAAAGCTTGTGAGGACTTATGTATATTGGGAAAGCCAAAGATTATATGTTAGTGGCAGACAACACATATATTTAGATATTCATAACTATTTGAAAAATTAATAAATTGTAAAAGTTTCATTGTTTTCAAACAGTTAATGTTTTAAAAGTATTTGTACAAAATAAACTTTTAATATAGTAATCTTATTCGAGTAGGTTGGCCATCTTTTCCGTTTAAAGAAGGAAATGATTAATATAGTTTATATTATATATTTTGAAATTTTTCTTTAGTAATTTGAAATAGTTTCACTTACCTTCAAAAAATTTTGTCTGAGTTGTTTATACTTGAGTTTTGGCCACAAAAACATATAAATTGCCACAGTTTAAAGTCGGTCTAAAGAAAAGAAGAAAAACAAATTCAACATTTTTTACATTAACTTTTGAAAAAAACAATTAAATAATATTTAAAGAAAATAGGAATAGAATTTTTCTTTTAAATAAATTGCCAGAAATTTTGTATTGAATGGTTTGTTAACCGTTTAACCATCTAAACCATACTAAACTATATAATAAATTATTATTATTATTGTTAAACTAAATTTAATAATTCATTTGCATAGTTGTATTTTCATTCGAGTTGGTTTTGTATCAACTTTAGAGGTTTGCTTTAATTGATATTATATCTATTTAAAATTTAAATGTTTTCAACCTATATTTATACCCTTGCAAAAAGGGTATATTAATTTTGGTCAGAAGTGTGCAACGCATAGAACGAAGCATCTCCGACCATACAAAGTATATATATTCTTGATCAGCAAGACGAGACGAGTTCAAATAGCCATGTCCGTCCGTCTGGATCAACGCAAACTCCTCCTAGACCGTAAGAGCTGCAGAGCTGAAATTTTGCACATAGGCTTGTATATACTGCAGGCGTTGTATATCTCGGATTCAGCCGGATCGGACCACTATATCATATAGCTCCCATACAAACCCCAAAGTCACGAACAGTGACTTTTCTCAATAACTTCGTTATTTTCTGAGCTATTGTCGTGAAACTTAATATTAGAGAGTTTACTACGCCTATAAGCGACTATGCCAAATTTGATCAAGATCGGGTGACTATATAATAAAGCTCCCATACAAACGGCCAAGTCACGAACAGTGACTTTCTCAATAACTTCGTTATATTCTGAGCTATTGTCGTGAAACTTAATATTAGAGAGTTTACTACGCCTATAAGCGACTATGCCAAATTTGATCAATATCGGGTGACTATATCATATAGCTCCCATAGAAACGATCGGTGGAAAACAGTGACTTTGATCAATATCTTCGTTATTTCCTATGATTGTAGGCCATTCTTTCGCAAACATAGGCCTTTCTAGATAAAACGTTCTTCCACATTGATGGCTAATAGGTAAGGAAAGAGTTACCAAAAAAGTTGCAAGGGTATACAAACTTTGACGCGGTCGAAGTTAGCCCCGGCCCTCTGGTTTTTTTTTCAAAGAAACCTAAAGTTTGGTTAAACTTATAAAAACTTAGCCGATTGTAAAGAGATAAGGCTATGTAATAAAGGTCGTCATTACTAGACGTTGTCTCAGTGGCTCAATCTTAACCTGATCAACAAGGATTCGTGTTGGAATCCCGGGCTGTGGATGTAGTTCTCGTCTAAGCCGATGACCGTAGTTGCTAGCAATCATAAAAATTGATAGGTTGATAATTTACAACTATAATAAATAATAATACTATGTGATAAGTATTATGTACACACATAATTTTTTAGATTTCCAGAAACTATAGAAAGATTATTGTTCTAATTTATCATAGTTATAAAATCCTAACAGAGATATATGTAATATTAAAACTAAAATTTCTTTTTTAGAATGCCGAATACGAGGTCATTGACGATACACAAGAGCATTGGTGGAAGGTCAAAGATGCGGTTGGTAATGTTGGCTATATACCCAGCAACTATGTGAAACCCAAGGCCCTGTTGGGTCTCGAACGCTATGAGTAAGTTGGTTAAGGCACAGCCCACATGACCAAACTCTTAACTGACTATTGGATTTCCCCCAACTTTTTCTTCTTAGATGGTATGTGGGCGACATGTCACGACAGCGAGCCGAATCTCTATTGAAACAAGGCGACAAGGAGGGCTGCTTTGTGGTGCGCAAGTCATCAACCAAGGGTCTCTACACATTATCACTGCATACCAAAGTGTGAGTAAGATGGAAATAAATGAAATGAAATTCAAATTATTTTGATCAATTCTAATTTCAAATTTTTACAGTCCCCAATCGCATGTGAAGCATTATCACATCAAACAGAATGCCCGCTGCGAGTATTATTTGAGCGAGAAGCATTGCTGCGAAACTATACCCGATCTGATTAACTATCATCGCCACAATTCGGGTGGCCTTGCCTGCCGCTTAAAGTCATCGCCCTGCGATCGTCCAGTGCCACCAACAGCCGGTTTATCGCATGATAAATGGGAGATTCATCCCATGGAACTGATGCTAATGGAAGAGCTGGGATCGGGTCAATTTGGTGTAGTGCGTCGTGGCAAATGGCGCGGCTCCATTGACACTGCTGTCAAGATGATGAAAGAGGGAACCATGTCCGAGGATGATTTCATTGAGGAGGCCAAGGTGATGACCAAACTACAGCATCCGAATCTAGTGCAATTGTATGGTGTGTGCTCCAAGCATCGACCCATTTACATTGTCACCGAATACATGAAGCATGGATCGCTTTTGAACTATTTGCGTCGACACGAGAAGACGCTAATTGGCAATATGGGTCTACTGCTCGATATGTGCATACAGGTTAGCAAGGGTATGACCTATCTGGAACGTCACAATTATATACATCGCGATCTGGCGGCTCGCAATTGTCTTGTGGGCTCTGAGAATGTTGTTAAAGTGGCGGACTTTGGTTTGGCACGCTATGTCTTGGATGATCAGTACACTAGCTCCGGCGGCACCAAGTTTCCCATTAAATGGGCACCACCGGAAGTGCTCAACTATACGCGCTTCTCATCGAAAAGTGATGTCTGGGCTTATGGTGAGTGACACAAAATACTTATAATAATAACTGCAAGCCCTTAATTTCATCTTCTGATGTTGTCTTGCAGGCGTATTGATGTGGGAGATATTCACCTGTGGCAAGATGCCCTATGGCCGCCTAAAGAACACCGAAGTTGTTGAGCGTGTCCAGCGTGGCATTATATTAGAGAAACCAAAGTCGTGTGCCAAGGAGATTTATGATGTAAGTGGCTAAACACACACAAATTTCAATTTAAAGCGAAACTATAAAAATTATTTTTCTGTTTGTTTTCAGGTCATGAAGTTGTGCTGGTCACATGGACCCGAAGAGCGTCCCGCTTTTCGTGTACTAATGGATCAGCTGGCTCTAGTGGCCCAGACACTGACCGACTAAATACTGAGGATCATTATAATTATTGCTGCATCGCACTGAATAACACAGACGCATTATTAAGATGAAAATTAAAGTTAAAGTTAATGATACGAAACAAGGCATAAAATTAAGTTAAGCGTGTGAAGCAAAGTGTGAGAGAAAGGGAAATAGAAGACGAGTTATGATCATAATATATATAGATTTATATAAATATATACATATATACCTATATATACCATAAGATTTAGTTAAGCAAATGCCAGTCTATGATTATTCCCCATCATTTTATTATTATTATAATTATGATATATTTGGATGTTTTGATAGAGCGACAAGCTGAGCGAATGATATCATTATGTTTACGAATGCGTTAACTGTTAGTTAGTGGGCACTAACTGCAACTACTAACTGGCTATATATATATATATAAATATGTGTGTATAGCAAACTAGTATATATGTGTAAGGCATATAACATTACATAAAACTGTAGTAAATAGTCAAATTTTTGATACATTTCACCACATAGAGATGAGAACGCAAATATGATTACGAATTATTATGCATCTGATAACGATAAATGCTTTCTTTTCAATACAAGCGAGCCCATGTGCTAAATGAAAATTTAAAATAAACATACATTTAAGTCTACATATATATATACACATAAAATAGGCAAAAGAAAAACTGATCGAGCATTAAATTTATTCAATAAGCCTCAAGTCGAAAGCGAAATGTTTGCACACAGACAAAATACACACACTCACACTAACTCACACACACACACACTATGAAGAAAGTTTGATGAAAAAAACAAAACATTTCAACAATTTTTTAGATTAGACTTTTTACGTTTTAAGTTTAAGTTTTGTGATTTATTGTTTAATTTTTGCAAACCGATATTTTTTCGACTTGGTTTCATTTCTTTCTCATAACGCTCAAAGTTTGTTTTTTGAAATTACGAAAAGTAACAGATTTACATATCTATGCATATGTATGCTTTATATTAATATATATATATACACGTATGTATATATATATATACATTTTAATGGAATATTTTTTGCAATTCTTTTTAATCAGCATATACGATATAACGAATATATATTTTACATTTATTTTTATAAACAGTTTTTACTTAATTAATTTTATGACTTGTATAAGTGAAAATCAATCATATAAAACACATGAAAATTCAAAACGAAAAACAAAAACCCAAATAAAATGTATCATAAACATTTAAATGTTATCATTTGTTTTTTTTTTTTTGTATATTTTATTTAATTTTTTATGATTTCTATACGTGGGCCAAAGACTGCGAAAAAAATACGAAATTCGGTTTCAGAACAAAATGTTTGCCAGCCCATTGAGAAGATGCCACACACACACACACACACACACTAACACACACAGACACACACATCCACTCCAACACAAATAGAGAGAGATAAATAAAATCGGAACCAAATGAAATGCAACTTATATAGACTTAAAAAACCAACTAATACAAGATAGATCTGAAAATCAAGGATAAAATAATCAAATAATAAGCCTCAAATCAAATAAGAAAACAGCAAACAGAAAAAAAAAGAAACACCAAAACATTTTGTAAAACTTTTGATACAGAATTTTGATACAAGGAAGAGAATACATTCATACTATAAACAAAAATAAAAAACAAACTAAACATACGTACATACATACATACAATACATTAGGGTTTGTATACGTTTATATATACATATGTACATCAATAGGATATATACATAAACCAATATGCATGTCTCTACACAAATAAGTGCATATACAATACAAATAAATAGATTATAAACAGAGATCCATCAAAGAATATGCATGTTGTACGCGTCCAAAAGATTCCAAGATTCTGAGTTTCCTTTAGCCGTTCAACATTTCATATTAACTTGGCTACAGACTACATAGAGAACATATGCAATCTACAAGAATTACTACTAATTAAACAAAATAATACTACAGCTTAGTTGTTTGCTAACGCATATGCATATAAATAACTAAATATATATATTATATACATATTTGTATGATAAATATATATCTATGTTTATTGCCATGAAATCCCCCTAAATATAAAAAACAACAAATTAAAAAACACACCCAGAAAAATCATCAAAGTGATATCGCTAATAAAAATTGAAAAAAAAAACAAATTTTCTTATATTGGGTAATGTAAATTATAGAATTTATGATAGATTTTTGATCATAGTATCAGTCAAAATTAAACAAAAATATATTATTTAGTAATATGTTTATTTTGTTATGATTTTGTTTTATGTTTAGAACTTCATCAAGTAACATTTGTTTGACGTGCAAAACTTGAAAATCTTTGATGAAGTTCTCTTTCTTCTTTCACCTGATTTGGAATACTTTCAAAACTATAATTAATAATAATAATAATTTAGTAGAATATAAACAATCAAACAGTGAGACACTACCGACAAATAGTAGGTGAAAGTTTTTTAAAAGCAACCATAGATCACAGTAAGGAATTATAGTAGAAAAAAAAAACCAAACCGGTAAATAAAACCAGATATTAATATTACAAATTTGATTGAATTATGACGGTGATAGAAATGTAATATTAATTCAAATTATAACAGAATAGCAAAACATGAACAAATGAATCAATGCTTTTTTGTTTGTCTTTTTTGTTTTTTATTTTGCATGCTCCATTAGGCACGTGTGTGGGTGAAGGTTGTCTATGTTTGTGCAAAACCGCGAGAGAGCTATGGGGATACAAGATCTTCCATTACATAACCGCAATAGCGGCATTGCTTTTGAATAAAATGCCATAAATAGGCTGCTCGATGAGCACAATCCAATCGAATTACAGCAAATCAGTGAGCCATTAAGATATACATATAATGAACTGTGGGTTGAAGGCAGCACACGTTGATCAGTTAGATCTTCTCTTGGGTCCAAATTGAAATGCAAAGTAAGAAAAAAATCGAAATAAAATCAATCTCCAGACTTAAACAAGATGAGTAATTGAATGAGTTTACTGAAAACGTTCGTTGCAGTTGCAAGTAATTTCAAGGTAACTTTACAGCATGTCTGCCGTTCAATGAACGGTTTTTAGTTGTAAATATTTTTTCTAATACTATTATTATTAGAATAGAATTATTTAAAAATTTTGATTTGAAAATATCACACCTGTCATTGTTGGTCGAATCGTCTTAACTTGCTACCAATCGAGATTTAATTATTTTGAGGTGGAACATTGACAAAGATAACGCTTTGAAATCAACTTATGTTAAAAAAATTTATTAAACAATTTTGAATTTTACAAATTTGGTATCAAAATAGTTAGCACCTCTATATATTTTGAGACCCTCAAAAAAGACAGAAGTATCTTACCGCTGAAGAGGGAAGAGCTTAGAACTTTGTCTTTGTCTGGGCTAAGATATTTTTACAGAGATTTGGAGAAAGAAGAGAGACATATAAGCTAAAATGCTAAAAGTCTCTAGAATAAAAATACAAAAGTTGCTTTCGTTCTTGAAATTCTTCGTTAAAAAAAAAAATTCGAAAATCAATTTCATCCTCAAAACAAAACATATTTCGAAAGCCTCATAAAATTTTATAAGTTACATTTGTAAATTTATAGTATTTTGTTTTTGTTGTGTTCTTTTCAAATTGAAATAGATAATCTAAAAAATTTGATAAGAATAGTCAATCTAAAAACCTATTCTCCAGCTTTTGTGTATATATTCTATGACATATGTATGTATATCTGTGAAGCATAAACACTTTGGTTTAAAAAGCAGACAAATTGCAATTAACCCACTGTGCACTGTTAAATCTAGCAGCAAACGGTTATAATGTTAAGCCAACGGAAATACAAAAGCTTACACTGAACACACACACAAAACAGAACGCCAGATTTGAAATGAAAACAGTTTCTATTTGGCAGCTCTTGAGTGCGGTTCAAGTTTGACTTAAAGCAAAAACACCCATACAACAAGCAAAAAAAAAAAAAACATTAATAAATCAACGCGAAATCAACGATTTGTAAATTATTTGACAATTTCTAGCTAAATTTAGAGACCGCAGCTGTCACTTGAGCTCAATTAACGAACACAACGAAACCAACGAAAAAAAGTGCAAAAAAAAAAAACACAGTTCTTCCGCAATACGAACAGATGTTTTGAGAATCCTGCGAAAAAGGTGCAAAGCATCGAAAAAGGACTGTTTGGCATAAAGGCGTCTAGCTCTTGGCTAACGTAAAGTTTTCTATTGTGCAAAAAAAACGAGGAAAATTCGAAAATAACAAAAAGTTTTAAAACAAACACAAAAAAAAAAAGGAAACGCGGCAGAGTTACAACAATTTGTGGTGAGTGGCAAAAGGATAATCAAGGTAAATCATACTTTTTGGGTAGGCGTTAACAATTTGGTAGTAGTCGGCTCAGGATTGCGTGCTGTCTTAAAAGTTCATTGACTGTCTCAGTCAGTGCGGTAGGAAGGCAGTCAACCAGTCATCCAGGCAGGTCGATTCGAGTCTATTAGACTCTGCCTGCCTGCCTGCCTACCTACATGCCTTTCTGTCTGACTGTCTGTCTATTTGTCTAACTCTGCTTGTATTGGCATTTCCCGGTTTGTTTGGTCTATCATCAGCTGTTGCAATGCACCACCTCCCATTGTTTTGTCAATGGTTATATGCAGAGCATACATACATATGTACATATGTATGACGATGTCACTTGTTTCTGGACTGAAAACTTTAAATTACTTTTCGCAGGTTTAGTGTAACCTTTCAAGTTTTTGTTTTCTCAAAGACTTGGCCCATGACATCAGCAGCTCTAATAACCGGTCGACCCGACGCTGCTCATTTTTCAAAGTCAGTGATTATAAGCACAGATTCAAAACAGACAAAAAAGCGTAACAAAAACAAAAACAAAACATTACCAAAGAAATATATAAAAAAGTCAAACAAAACCCAGAGGGCTTGGATTAATTTTGAAGTACCGTAACTCTATACTCTTTCAAATTCTTGCTCTAACTTATATTTCTGGGGACGTTTTCGACAAAGTTAATCAAAAGATTTTGAAGAGTGTTAACAAGATTTTTTAAAAATCATTTCCAACAATGAAAAAGATTGTGAACAAATTCTTTGAGCCTCAACAACAAAAACATTTTCTAAAATACTGATATCAAGATTTTTAAAAACATCGTATCTTAGAAAAGGTTCTAATTATTGAGTTACAAAAATGTTTTCCTAAGACAATCTTTTTAAAGATAGAAGAGGTATAAATAGACTGAAATTATCAAATTTTGAATTGTTATCTAACAGATATTCAAAGAAAAGTAATAGAGTGAAATTGAATTATGAACAAATTAATATTTTTTTTAAAGTTTAAAAAAAGCAAAACTGAAAAGAAGATACTTAAACACATCATATTTGCATACTTAGTAAAGCCTTTGGCAATATTAGTATACCCAATTATCATTATCTCTGGGAAGAGTATAACAAACGCAGCAGCGAGTTAGGGGGATAGGTTAAGAAAATGCACAAAATAAAAGAAGATAAATATTTATTAAATGACACAACACCTAAGTTTGGTTTTTTGTTCCTCCTAACTAAGCGATTCCATTTGAAATGTTTTGAAAAAACATTTTCACAAGCTTTTTTTATCAGCTTTTTGTTTAGTTTATTTCTGACTAACTTTTGCCAATTTTTATTGTGCTTAACCAATTTTCCCAGCTTTCTCTTCAGGTTTTTTTATTTAATGGCCATTTTTTGTTTGTTTTGTGTTTGAAAATTTGTAAAGTTTTGCAATTGAGAATCCAAAACACGTTTCTAAATGCTGGTAACTTAATTAGATTTAGAGATCACAAACTAGTTCACAGCTGACGTCAGTTCTTTATAGGTACACATATTGCCGCTGCTTGTATCTTTATCAGCTCAATTTGGGAATATATTTCTGTTAGACTCAATATTTTTTTTTTTGGCATTTTTCCCGGTTGTTCGACCTGTTGTTGTTGCCTCTCTTTTTTTGGGAGTTTTTGGTTAACTTGTTTTGCTGTTAATTAAACTTTTTACACACTCAACAGGGGAAGATAGAGACAAACAAACCAAAAAATACGAAGTCATGCAGTTCAGTCTTATGCCACTCTGTGTAGGCCGATGTCTGGCTGCCTGAATGGAAACCCAATTTCCAACTCAATGTGGGCTATAAAGGAAACGTTAGTTAAACCATATTTGGGCGTAAAAGTTTGGTCTTGGATGATGGACGTTTGAAATGTCTGAATTTGAAAATTATTTGGGGAAATGAGCTCATATTTTATATTCATCATATGGAGGAAGAGCGTGAAACGAAACAATGGAAAAAAGTATGAATATAGTATTTAAAGCGATTGCGGATAGCGTTTAAATACTCTATAAGTAAGCCACAAATGGGCATGTTGAACACTCAACATCAGGCTATTAAATAATGTACACTATCTAGTTAATATTAATTAAAATCTATGCTTTTTAACAACAGATGTCATAAATTTATTAAAAATTTAATCTTTGTATTGGATTTCACGTTTACTAGTATATATTTGATTTGCCTACAAAAAATCAGAAAGTTTTATTAGACTATTAAGCCAACAACAGTTTGATAGACTGCGGTTTAATAAGTAAAGTCAATCTACAGACATTCACCAGAAAAATATTATTTCAAGCTTAATGGCTATTAGGATAATAGGTGTTCCAAAATATCCTACTTTGAGCAAAGAACAATAATTAAAATATGACTTTCATATTATTTGAAAAGTTTATTTTTATTTGTTTCGATTTTAAGCTATATGGATTTTAAAAAGTTGCTTAGGCAAAGTAAAAGGTGTCCTATTTAAATAGTTACACTTAAGTTGAGATTTTAAGCTAAGAAATTGCCTCTTGAGAATAGGGATCGGTGTTTTTATCAAATCATATCGGTTGAATAATAAATGTTATTTTGTTTCGATCTTTAACTACATAAACTTAAGAGCCTTTTCACATTTCTCAAACTGCTTGATGACTTCCAAGAGTTCTTAGAGTATCCTTAACCTATACTTTGAACTCTTTATAAATAAAAAATACGTATCTACTTTTCTACCCCATAGTACTCCATTGTTTACATTCTCTTTATCTATAATAACAAAAGTTGCTATACGCTAAGATAAACGTTGAAAATTGAATTATGTACAGCAAAAAGTTCCCCATTAAAAACAGAAATGTGAACCACAACAATTTCTTAGGAGTTTCTAAAAAATATTCTAATGATTTATAATTATTTTTAAAGGCCATCAACTTTGTTATAGGGTATCATATAGTTCATAACGTGTTTATGTCTCTTGGATATATATTTTGTTGTTTTTTCTAAGGTTGATATCATCATAAATTGCGGCTGACGTGTGCTACTCTACCTCTTAAGTCAGGTCAATTGTGTGAAAATCAATTCGAATTGTGTTCGTTTAACAAAAAAAAGAAAAAAAAATATAATATAATTAAATAAACAAATTGTTCAAGGTTTTAATGATAACGACGAAAATAAAAGCTCAAGATGCAGATGAAAGAGAGTAAGCAAAGTAGAGGATGAGAAGAGCAACTAATCTATAGATTTGTATAATATAAATATTGCTAATAGAGCAATCTGACCAGTTTGCTATGACAATGAGAGAGCATTGAGTTTGTGGGCGTATTTAGCCGGCTTTAGAACCGGATCATTGATAAACCTTGCACCCCCAAGTTGCAGTAACCAAATTAATCAGGCATCACCATCTATAATTTTCACTGCTCTAATCTGAGATTTTTGTATTTTGCATGCCAATTTATTGCCTGCAATTGCATGACCAAAATGCTCCATTAACTTGATTAAATGCCCTGGCCTCCTCTTGGTCTAACTTGCCACTAAATTGAAACTAACCATCTGTAGGCAGGCAACTTGGTGTGTGCCACGCAAGATGTCTGCCATATGTCTGACTCCACAAACATGACTGACTGATTCATCGCCAAGAATTGATCTTGGCCCCAAACCGCAAATGAATTGAACCGTTGTGGTGTGTGGGTTGTGATTATTGCCGCTGCCACTCATGATGTTGATGATGATGGCGATGGGGATACTGATGATGATGTAAGAATCGCCTTATAAGCTAATGCGATTTGTTCTATGTACAAACAAAAAAAAGAAGAAAAAAGCAACAAATTTATTTCAAATTGCGTGCAAGGTCGAAACAACTGCAGGCCCACTCCGAAAAAAAAAAAAAACAGAAACAAAAAGACGAAAAAAAAACAAAATTCATTGTTGTTCGTCAAACGTCACAATATGCGTATGTGCTTGTGTATGTGTATTACCAATAGCTACATCATATGTATATTGGCCCTGTTAACAGCTAGACGACTTTATGCCACGCCTTCTACATACAAGCAATTATTTACATAGCAAGTAATATTCACGGCCATCGAAAAGAGAGTTGCACGCTTTCCGCCCACAGTCTTTGGTTTCCACTTCGACATGCAAACGGCGGTCATAAGTCATTAAAAGTAATCGTTTTGTTGGCTAACAAACCCCTCAAAATGGGCAACATTAGCACTTAGCATAGTTTTTTGTACATTTCGTGCAAATTTTGATATTTTTGGGGGCGCAACCTTGTTGCAGGATAAGTTCTGAAACCTTGATCTCTTAATTTTGATATTGTTCGACACTTCAAAATACAAAAGTCATAAGCTTCATCTCAAACGTAAGTCCCCCAACTTTAACCCCGTCTTTCCAACTATGTACTCCTCATACATACCTATCCTATTACCATATGAAAGACCTAACAAGGCTTACGTTTATGCAGTAAAAGTTTATTCAAAAACTTTGGTTAGAGGTAATGGGGTAAAATCAGCTAAATTGGGGTCGTCGTCGTCGTCACTCATGTATCGATTACACTCACTCGAAATTCATAGGTGTTTTGAGGTGCTTGATACCGACGGGTACCAACAGACTTGTCTGCGGGTCTGCCGCCTGTCGATATGCAACGCCTTTTGCCATAGCTGTGAAAAGAAGGTCACGAGCCTACCACAAAGCTATTGTTTTTGTCCATTGTTTGTCTTTTTTTCGAGTTCCTTTCACGAGCTCACAAATCTCAATGTGACAGTCACGACACGCCCTTGCCCAAACGGCCTGTCATTAGCCTCCACACACACTCTTAACGAATTGGCCCAGAAAATTCGAAACAAACCAAAAGTTATAGGAAGGAAGAAGTTTCCTTACATGCCATATTTGAATAAAGTTTGAGGGCGATTGATTTTATGTCACCCCAACGAAAAGTTATGTTTGTATTCCAACGATCTAGATTATTAGGTTACCTATATATGTTTTTCATAGCAAATCTAATCAAATTTGAGTGAATATAGAGCAACAATTTACATAGCATATCGAAAGACAGCCACAATATGACTAAGAAGGTTATCCGATATAAAGGAATGAGTTTAGTGATCGGCAAAGTGTATATTTTATTTTTAGGTATTTTTCACCAAGCCAAAGGTTCAACCGTTCAACCGGGGTCCTTGTGCACGTGTACGTATCATCCGATCTCTAACCATGGGTGGAAATATTGAACAACGTCCATGGACGCCCACAGTGCGTACGGGTAAGATAGCCGCTGAAACTAGCAATCCAGGACCGGCTATAGTACAATTACCCACATTGATTGGTAAGCTCTTTTTTTTTTAGGAATTTGGAATTATTAAAATAATCGATATGTATGTTTATATTTATCTATAGGAAGCAAAGTTCCCGATTCAAAGAAGAAAGGTGCCCCATCATATTCATTTGGACAGAAATTGTACAACAAGTATGATACCTTTGGTCCGGGTCCAGCACAATATAATGTAACTGGATTGCGGGCAAAGGGGAAAGATTATCCACGGGCAGCAACTTTACAGAGCCGGCCGAAAGAAATGAGTCGCTTCTCAAATCCCGGACCCGGGGAATATGATGTAGTGCACGCTGCAAAGGCTGTTATCGATGCAACACCAAAATATACTTTCGGCCAGAAGCCTGCCAATGCTAAGTTCAGTCTAATACCAGGTAAGTCAGAACGGTCTATGGCCTTAGAGTTAATTGGTTTCTTATGGTGTTTTGGAATGGTGTTTGGACTTGGATTTTGGCATTGGGTTGTTGTTATGGCCATTATTGTTGTTGCATGCCTATCAGAAGATGGATCATCAATCAAAAGCATTCAGATCACGGACCCCGAATCATCATTGTATATGAACATGAATAGCTCATTCCATGCAAGTTTCATTCCCGACAGCAGCGAGTAAGTTGCTCTCCTATAAACCTCTTCCTTCAGTAGTAAAAACATAAACATATCCTTAGTTGGAGCATAAACATATCCGTAGTTGTAGCTAGTTTCCCTCTATTTTCTCTCTCTTTCTCTCCATCTCTTTTGGTCTTTTGTATAATAGATTTTTAGTGTAGCTCTTTTGTTTGTGAGATGTGTTTATAATTGTTGTTTCAACTTTATTTAATTTGATTTTAATTATTTAACATTTTTCTCTCCTAATGAATGAATGCGAAATCATTAAACTAAACAAAAAAAAAAAAAAAAAAAAACAACCAACAACAATTTCATCTGGTTAGGACCTAACCATTATCAAGTGGTGCCACTTGATGTCATTAGGCCGCGAGCGCCACGCTATTCCTGTCGCATTAAGGTTAAAGTTTACATTGTTGAAAATCCAGGTAACACAACTAACTGGCCGAATAGTATTATTTTAGTATTCGCCTGTTCCAGTTGAAAGACTGTTCTTGTTGTCCAGTTTGGTGTTGGTTTAGCTAACTTCCCCACTTATTTCACTCATATAACTCTCAATCTCTTTCTTTCTTTCCCTTGTACCACAAATTTAAACCCGTTTTTTCTTTCTAACTAACTATTTAACTGTTTCCGTACTCACTTTACTAGTTGTAGCTCACTCTAGTCCTATGAGTAGTCTAAATTTTTTTGTTTTATTAACACTAACAGCGCCGAATAGCTATTGCCCTGAAAAGGTCACGCAATCAAAAAAGAATGCGCCACGTTACACATTTGGTAGACGAACTAAAATCCAACACGATCAGGGCACACCAGGTAATTTCCATTGCAATTGAGGCACCTGATCTAGAGTTAGACAATTGGACAGTTACCTGTATTACATTAATCTATGTACAATCGTGATGTCGCACTCACAAGTACTCACTTCATAATATCTTCTTCGCAGCTCCTGGTGCCTATTGCCCTGAGAAAGTAAAGCTGAACAAGACACCAGAGTTCAGTTTTGGCATCAAGCATCACGAACTAAGGCCCGACTATACACCAGGTTTGTAAATTTAAACACACACATCAGAACGATGTTTTTAAATAAATCTATGCACCGTATTGTAGCCCCGGGCACGTATAAGCCGGAGCAGGTAGTACTAGAACACACACCCGCTTATAGTTTTGGTCTCAAAACAAAGCATTCACAGATAAGTGTTACGCCAGGTGGGTCCAGTATGTAGGCTTTTTTTTGAAGTGCTTTCCTTACACACCTGATTTATTCAACAGCACCCGGTGCATACAGCCCCGAAAAGTCCAAATTACATACAACACCTGCTTACACTATGAGTGGCAAAACCTCTCACGATGTAGTAGATTGCACGCCGGGTAAGTAATTGCTTCAAGTGCACTCACGTTGTATTAAATACAATACGTATTAATAATCCCAAATTACTTTAAACTCTTTCAGCACCCGGCGCATACGAGCCCGAGAAATGTGTGCTTTACAAGACACCCGCCTATACATTTGGACAGCGGGTAACTGTCACTAGTTCGAATGACACTCCCGCACCTGGCACATATCAGCCCGAAAAGGTGCGACTGGACTTTACCCCCGCATACACATTATCGGGGCGTCATGAACTCAAGTCCATCAACGAAACACCAGCGCCCGGTTCGTATGCTCCGGAAAAGTACCGAAGTGATCGCACCCCAGCGTTCACGTTCGGCGGTAAGCATGAGCAGAAAACAGATATCTCCACTCCGGCACCAGGCGACTACTGTCCCGAAAAAGTACGGCACGATCACAATCCTGCTTTCTCATTTGCCGGTCGCCATGACCTACATAAATCAAAGAACTCTCCAGCACCGGGAACCTACGATACTGAAAAAGTGCGACTAGATCATAATCCAGCCTTTTCGTTTGCAGGTCGCCACGACCTGCACAAAGCTAGTGACACCCCTGCTCCAGGAGCTTACTCTCCCGAAAAGGTGAGACAGGATCACAATCCTGCTTTCTCAATGGCTGGCAAACATAACCTAACTGTTTCAAGTGACACACCAGCTCCTGGAGACTATTGTCCTGAAAAGGTTCGTTTAGACCACACACCCGCCTACAGTTTTGGAAGCAAAAACGATCCTAAAGTAGATAGTAATACACCTGCTCCTGGGGACTATCATCCAGAAAAAGTCAGGCTTGATCACACTCCCGCGTTTTCGTTTGCTGGTCGTCACGACCTCCACAAAGCTAGTGATACACCCGCTCCAGGAGCATACTCTCCCGAAAAGGTGAGACAAGATCACAACCCTGCTTTCTCAATGGCTGGCAAACACAATCCAACTGTATCAAGTGACACACCAGCTCCTGGAGACTATTGTCCTGAAAAGGTTCGTTTAGATCACACACCTGCCTACAGTTTTGGAAGCAAAAACGATCCTAAAGTAGATAGTAATACACCTGCTCCTGGGGACTATCATCCAGAAAAAGTCAGGTTTGACCACACTCCCGCATTTTCGTTTGCTGGTCGTCACGACCTCTACAAAGCTAGTGACACACCCGCTCCAGGAGCTTATTCTCCCGAAAAGGTGAGACAAGATCACAACCCTGCCTTCTCAATGGCTGGCAAACATAATCCAACTGTATCAAGTGACACACCAGCTCCTGGAGACTATTGTCCCGAAAAGGTTCGTTTAGATCACACACCCGCCTACAGTTTTGGAAGCAAAAACGATCCTAAAGTAGATAGTAATACACCTGCTCCTGGGGACTATCATCCAGAAAAAGTCAGGCTTGACCACACTCCTGCGTTTTCGTTTGCTGGTCGTCACGACCTCCACAAAGCTAGTAACACACCCGCTCCAGGAGCTTACTCTCCCGAAAAGGTGAGACAAGATCACAATCCTGCCTTCTCAATGGCTGGCAAACATAATCCAACTGTATCAAGTGACACACCAGCTCCTGGAGACTATTGTCCTGAAAAGGTTCGTTTAGACCACACACCCGCCTACAGTTTTGGAAGCAAAAACGATCCTAAAGTAGATAGTAACACACCTGCTCCAGGAGACTATCATCCAGAAAAAGTCAGGCTTGACCACACTCCCGCGTTTTCGTTTGCTGGTCGTCACGACCTCTACAAAGCTAGTGACACACCCGCTCCAGGAGCATACTCTCCCGAAAAGGTGAGACAAGATCACAATCCTGCCTTCTCAATGGCTGGCAAACACAATCCAACTGTGTCAAGTGACACACCAGCTCCTGGAGACTATTGTCCCGAAAAGGTTCGTTTAGATCACACACCCGCCTACAGTTTTGGAAGCAAGAATGATCCTAAAGTAGATAGTAACACACCTGCTCCAGGAGACTATCAACCAGAAAAAGTCAGGCTTGACCACACTCCCGCGTTTTCGTTTGCTGGTCGTCACGACCTCTACAAAGCTAGTGACACACCCGCTCCAGGAGCATACTCTCCCGAAAAGGTGAGACAAGATCACAATCCTGCCTTCTCAATGGCTGGCAAACATAATCCAACTGTAACAAGTGACACACCAGCTCCTGGAGACTATTGTCCCGAAAAGGTTCGTTTAGATCACACACCCGCCTACAGTTTTGGAAGCAAGAATGATCCTAAAGTAGATAGTAATACACCTGCTCCTGGGGACTATCATCCAGAAAAAGTCAGGCTTGACCACACTCCCGCGTTTTCGTTTGCTGGTCGTCACGACCTCTACAAAGCTAGTGACACACCCGCTCCAGGAGCTTATTCTCCCGAAAAGGTGAGACAAGATCACAACCCTGCCTTCTCAATGGCTGGCAAACATAATCCAACTGTATCAAGTGACACACCAGCTCCTGGAGACTATTGTCCCGAAAAGGTTCGTTTAGATCACACACCCGCCTACAGTTTTGGAAGCAAGAATGATCCTAAAGTAGATAGTAATACACCTGCTCCTGGGGACTATCATCCAGAAAAAGTCAGGCTTGACCACACTCCCGCGTTTTCGTTTGCTGGTCGTCACGACCTCCACAAAGCTAGTGACACACCCGCTCCAGGAGCTTATTCTCCCGAAAAGGTGAGACAAGATCACAACCCTGCCTTCTCAATGGCTGGCAAACATAATCAAACTGTTTCAAGTGACACACCAGCTCCTGGAGACTATTGTCCCGAAAAGGTTCGTTTAGATCACACACCCGCCTACAGTTTTGGAAGCAAGAATGATCCTAAAGTAGATAGTAATACACCTGCTCCTGGGGACTATCATCCAGAAAAGGTCAGGCTTGACCACACTCCCGCGTTTTCGTTTGCTGGTCGTCACGACCTCCACAAAGCTAGTGACACACCCGCTCCAGGAGCTTACTCTCCCGAAAAGGTGAGACAGGATCACAATCCTGCTTTCTCAATGGCTGGCAAACATAACCTAACTGTTTCAAGTGACACACCAGCTCCTGGAGACTATTGTCCCGAAAAGGTTCGTTTAGATCACACACCCGCCTACAGTTTTGGAAGCAAGAATGATCCTAAAGTAGATAGTAATACACCTGCTCCTGGGGACTATCATCCAGAAAAGGTCAGGCTTGACCACACTCCCGCGTTTTCGTTTGCTGGTCGTTACGACCTCCACAAAGCTAGTGACACACCCGCTCCAGGAGCTTACTCTCCCGAAAAGGTGAGACAAGATCACAATCCTGCCTTCTCAATGGCTGGCAAGCACAATTTGAAAGTTTTGAATGGTACTCCCGCTCCTGGTGATTACTGCCCAGAAAAGGTACGACTGGATCACACACCCGCTTTTAGCTTTGGTGGCAAATATGACCCCAAAGTGGAAAATCATCATCCAGCGCCATGCGACTATGCCCCAGAGAAAGTTCGCCTCGACCATACACCTGCTTACACAATTACAGGCCGTACTGTTGTCGAGCAGTTGAGTGAGACACCAGCGCCCTGCGACTATCGTCCTGAGCATTGTCAACTGGACAGCACTCCAGCATTCACTTTTGGAATGAAGTTGAAAAGGGAGCGATTCAGTGATACACCAGGCAAGTTTTACACTCTGAGACATAACATACATATATCAGCACCCATAAACAACCACTTTTACAGCACCCACTGCATATGAACCGGAAAAGCACAGTACACAGTATTCACCAGCTTATACGTTTGGAACCAAATCTGAGATTAAGGTTTCCACTGATGCACCAGGTAAAAGATAGGGTTAGATACACTTTAGCTGGAAGACTGCATGTAGCTTGCTTTTTTGTGTTGTGTTGTTCTGTAGCTCCTGGACATTATCATCCTGAGCAATGTAGAGTTGATAGTTCCCCGGCTTACAGTTTTGGATTGAAGACATTACCAATGCCACAAATTCCAGGTAAAATAATTACTTTTTCTAGTTACCAAAGCCTTCGGTTGTGATATATGGTGATGGATGTATAAATCTATATATGTTACTTCTTGTTGTTTGTTTCATGTTTTACTCGCACATTTTTGTTTGTTCGGTGATCTGGCCTTTGATATCCCCCTCTCTATGCATCTGTATATATTCACCTGCACTCACTAGAACCAAAAGGCGCTTACATTGAAGATCGTATCTTGCAAAGACGCGAGCGACGCTTAGCCAGTCCTGGTAAGCTACTCATCCACATTCACATCAGAGACTACCGATATGTAGAGGGGGTTGAACGGTTTTTTTATATTGTTTAGGCTTTATTGTTACCCAATGTTTGAAGAATTATGTATAGATACTTTGCTTAAATTTTAGCTGTTACAGTGGTTGCCCTTTTCAACGAGTAGCTCGAAGAAAAAATCTTTATATTTCCTTAAGGGTTTAGGAAACCCTGAGTTAATTATTTCCGAAGCAGTTAAATGAATAGGGGTGTACAATTCTTATCCGGAATAGCAAGAAGGTCTGCGACTCATATTTGACTACAATTCTAAGTCATGTGTATGATATGAAATACATATAAGCTTAAGACGCTTTTATCGCATTTGTGTCTATATTTAAGAAGCACACTTTTTTTCTCTATTCAGTATTTTATTTTTATTATTATATTTGCACACTCACACAGTACGGCAAAATGGAGAGAACAATCACACAACCACCACTACCACTACACTCACCACAACAACTGTTAAACAGGACGACGTGAAGCCGGCTGTAGGGAAGCAGGTGAATGGCATTAGCACAAATCACACCCACAGCCACATAAAGATCGCACCAATAACTAATGGCGATCAGACAAAATCGGTCACTACCACAACAAAAACCACACTTCGTCATGTTGCCAATGGACAATCTGAAGTTGGTAATGTTAAGGTAACCGCACATGGTACTGCAGATGCCAGCGCAATGCAGGCGGCCAATTCGAGTACGCGCACCGTGCTCCAGTCAGATGGCGCTGTGGTTACCAGGGGTAAATCAACGAAAGTATCGACGGTTAAGTACGCTGTAGAAGCAAGCAGTGTACAAGAGAAGATCATAAGGTAACTTATTCAATTCAAGCTCTATGTTCAATTGTTGCTATGTTACTGAATATGCTTTAAGTTTTTCCCATGTGTATCTGTGTGTTATTATTGTTTTTTTTTTTTTTTGCAGCCAAGCTTACTCATTTATTAACCCAGCCATCCGAAACACCAGTCAATCAACCATAAAGTCATAGTCCTAACCTCAAACTTAAATTGTTGTAATCTTTATAAGATGAATCTATCTTTCCATCTCATTTAGCTCCTAATGTCTACAAAATCCCTACTGTCTTGGGCAACAGCAAAGAGGGACCAATACGCTCGGCTCCTGCTTATACAATGGCGGGTCGCGAAAAGGCTCCGCTGATACCGGCTCTGGTTCTACCCGGACCAGGATACTATGAGTGCGAATACACAGCCATCAAGCCGAAGCCCCCAACCTATACCATGCGAGGCAAATACAAGTTTGGAAGCGATGATGCCAAACCAGGACCTGGGGCACACTGTCCAGAAAAGGTAGAGTTTGAAGTAATATTTATTGTAAGTTCATTTAGACGATTAAGTTTATCGACCTGATCACAGTATTGGGAGAAGCGCTCAACGCCAGCAATATCTTTTGGCATTATGCATTCGCCATTTTGTGGCAAACAGCGGCCAACTATTGTAACCGAAAGATTTATGAGATGTCTTATGGAGAATAGAAAGGATATAAAGTTTTAGCTAAGAAATTTTGAATAAATAGTCTCGATTCGTTTCACAATAAAACTCCTTTTGGGGTTTTTCTTTTTCGATTTTCTTATCAATCTAATTCTAGGTTAATTTATCTCACGTGCCCGCCTATAGTTTTGGCATCAAACACTCGCCTTATCTGGGACGCCTCAACGAAAAGAATACTGAACATGATTACAGTTTCTCGGGGATCTGCTGAAGCGTATCTGAAGTCTCTCAAACTTTTGCTCAAGACGGTCTACAACAAAATTGCTTCCTTTTCTTCCTTTGCTACTCGAACTCTTTGTGAATGGACTAACATAAGTTTTAATAAGTTTTGTAAGTTTAAAGTGTTATCAAAAATGTTGCGCAAATATAATATATAGATGTATACTGTACAAGAATTTATTACTAATAGATTTCAAATTCGATTGCTTATTTTGTGCACCTCATTACCAAGTTTATTTAATATTTACAACTAAAACAATTTGCAAGACTCATAATAGAATTGGTTAATCCTTAGATGCCCAGGGGTTAAATGACTATAGCATTAGTTCTTGGTAATTTCGATTTCGGCATGGAAACAGGATTTACCCTAAGGAGATCATATTAATGAGAAACAGGTAAAAAGTTATGAGAGAGACAAATCACTTACAGTGTCATGCTTAATTTCGGAATCAATAATCAGATGACCACGAGCCATGCCCAACATGGATTTATACTTGGATAAATCAACTGTATGCTCATTGGAGCAGACCTTCTCCTCTGCCACCGGACAAGATGATGGGGCACCGAAAAGTTTCATAATATCCTTAGCCTCGGTTGAAGCTTGATCAATAGCGGCGCATAGATCCATTTTACCCTCCTTCATCACAATGCCATCTTTTTGGACCTTGAATTTAGTTATAGCCGTGGAGAATGGCTTGTTCTTAATGCAACCCGAGGGAACCAGTTCGCATTTCTTGTTTAATTTGATGCTGAAATCATCGTCCACAGTCATAATGGCATCCTCTCCAGCACAATTATCCATTTTGACCAGTTTGGCTTTGTAGCCATTCTGTGTGAAATAGTTTGCACAATTCGTTGCCATTTCAATATCCTTTCAAGAGAAGTACAGTTAACTTTAAACTACTTACACAAGCCAGAGCCGCATGAAAGGCCATACAACCGAGCAAAAGGAAAACAAGTTTGGAAAACATTTTTCAACGTTTTGAAAGTAACACGAATGGATATCATCCGCAAAGGTCGCACCACTATTTATATAGGCCCCAAAAAGAGACTTTTAGACTCTGATTTGGTAATTATTTGCACATCAAGCGGTATTTGGCTCTGATGATCACTGATCGTTCGGCTCAATTGATCGCTCTGTACCCACTGGCCATTCGCCGATCCATTAAGCCTGCCTATATGTCCCCAATAAGGTGGAATAAACAATTTTTAATTACAGTCAATGTCTGTTCATGCTAGTCATACAATTGTTCTGTCTACCATGTCGATTGCAGCCAGATATACATGTATTTAGTTGTGCTTACATTCAAAATATCTCTGGAAACTATTTATAAAGCTCGTGTCATGCAAGGGTCAACAATTCTTTGTGGAGATTAATAACCATGAGACGGATAACATCATCATTATGTGTTTTTGGAACTCATAACTGTATTGTTTGTAGACATTTCAGCTACATGCTAACTATTTTAGCATTGTGGAAGTTCCGATGAATTGATTCAGTAATTTCAGATTGAAATGATATAACATTAATTAACTTACACGCATGCAGTAAAATAGTAAAAATTCATAACGTCTTTTAGAAGCTACTATATTTATTTATATGTCTGGCAACCCTTCACAACCTGTTTCGCCATGGCTAGCCAAGACAGAAACCTTTCGCCGCAAAAACCAACTATCCAAGTTTAAAACCATCTGTGTCTAAAAAAATCAGCTTATTTAAACTAAAATCTTTGTTGGACTTAAATATTGGTGGATTTTTTCCATTTCAAGTGGATTTTAGAATTTCCTTATTTTCCAAAGTTATGTTTTGGTCAACCCATCCGGTTCACCCTCCATTTGTGAATGTATTACTATCTCTGTCACACGCAGGTAAAGCTCTTAAGCAGTGTTGTCAACTCTTCCAGGCCTAAAAAGCTATAGCCAAATTTAAAAGTAGCTTGAAATGGCAAACTTAACAGTTTTTTCTTTATTTTAATAATGTCTACCATGTATACTGAACAGTTACTATAATATTGAACTAGAAGTTTAGAATATTAATTTATAAGCTCCTTTAACATACCGGTTGAATACAAATTCTTTTTCTCTTGGCTGGCCTATTCCTTCCGCTATTATAGCTAAATAATCAGCACTGCTTGCCGCCTAAGAGCAAGAGAATTTCAAAATTTTCAGTTACTCAGACAACTTTACGCGAAGCGGACGTGTTTGGCGCGCGTGTAAGCCAATTTCTCAAACAATATAATTTCCATTTATTGAAGTATTTAAAGCTGTTCAAACTTGCCGACGACGCAGTTTAAATAACGTTCGGTTCTTTACTAAAAACAAAAGTGTCATATTTTGTTTAAACAAATCAATATATACATATAAAATTTTTTATGAAAATGTAAGCAACAATTTAATTTCGATTTCGTTAAAGAAAAGTGCCTAAATTCAAAATATATAAGCGATGCATCACCAACCAAAAGGTGCTAATACCCGAGCTCAATTATGACAATACATACGTTACCTATACCATAGTAATAAAATTTAGATATAGTATCAATGCAAACAAAATGTTAGATAGAGAGAGAGAGTCGTGTACATATACTCTACTATATATGTACTTGATAGGTAAAAAAAAAAAACACATACAGCTCGAAGTGACAAATACATATACAAAATACTGTGCCGATATTCATTCTAATGCGCAAACACAGCTCAATATCGAATTGGTGTATTGATGCAACGTTATTGAAAGTATCTTATATCAGCCCTTCTATGGATAGAAAACTCTGTGTGTGTGTTTGTGAGAGTGTGAGTGTTGAATATTTACTGACCTTTATTTGTAGATTTGTATGCGTGAGTGTATTATTATCAAATCAGTCGAAATTTTCATTGATAAGTGTTTCCTCTTGTATGAGTGTGCGTATCTCTGTGTTTGTATATGAGTAAATTTTGTGTCAACGGCATTCGGAATTCCAATGAAACGAGACAACAAACACGGCCAACGAGCCAGGTAACCAAGCCGTGATTCATCCATCCCAGTGACGTGTGACACTGGAATTGTTGTTGGTTGTTTTTGTTGTCTCTATCGATGTTGCTTTTGCGGTTAACTGTTAGACTAAAGTGTAGTAAGATTACTCCACCTGTTCTTAATCATCAATCTAGCATCTTCTAACCAACATTTTGTTTATAATGTAAAAAGCTCACCCATATGTATGTACATATATTAAGAGAGAGGGAGAAACCGCTTACGTTTTCTTTGTTTTCTGTTTTCATTATATTTTTTTTGGTAAGATCAACTTTCATAAACCGGTTCTAAAGGTTTTTGACTGTTTTGATAACAAGCGAATTGAACACATAAATACATTTCGAATGCCACAAGAAGAAGATCTTTAGCAAAGTTGTGCGCAAAAAAAACGTAGTTTATGATATTTAAACTCTGTAGTACATAATAAAATTATTAAACTTCCTTGTAAATTGTACACATTGTAAGTTAAAATTTGCATCGATTCGATATCTGTAACACAAGGAAGATCAGAACTGCTTAAGTTTATCACCAAATATGGGCATTGCAAATATCTACATCAACACTCTAAGGTGACTCAACTTTTTATAGCCATGCAAAATTCAAATGGATTTTCCTTCATAAATTTACAATTCTAAAGTATCTCCCCCTATCGTGGCTCCAGTCATATACAAATGTAGTCTTTAGAAAAAGAATATTTATCGTTATTTTTTTTTCACTAGCAAATTGGGTCAAAACACTGCTGCAATTGCTTGCTGTGCCCAATTTGTTTATTGAATGCAGATCTTCTCTCAAAACACTTGAGATCACTCGGGTCCATTTATCATTGACTTCAAACGGTTCGCAGGCTGATGTTGCTGCTGTTGCTGCAACTAATTGTTGCCTCTACGCATATTACCCGGTTGTCTGCTGCACGTCAATCACTTTGGAGTGATGTAGAAAATTGGCCATCAGAAATTTGCCCGTTGGCTAGAAGCCCATTAAATGTATCCAAGAGACTGAAACTAGGAAATCTAGAGGCTTTTTTTTCGCATAAATATTTACTAGAAATGGCCATTTCATGGGAAAACTCCATCCAATAATAAATATTATGATAAGGTACAATAGCAAATAAAAAATGGCAGAATAAATCAATGGAATAACAATTCTGGTGAAATTGTTTTCTGTTCTGTTCTTGCCTGTTGCCTCTCTTGGCCAAACTCTTTTTTCACACCTTTTTTCGCAATGCACATTAATCAGAAATGCCAGCTAACGGTTTACAGGCTCGATACTTTGTGGCATTTATTCTTGTAGCAAGAATCAGTTGGAGGAATAGGGGAGATAGGGTGGGGAGACTAAAACATGGGACCATTTTATGCAATGTTTATGATAAGTGTAGATATGTAGATTTGTCCATGTCAGCTTTTAGATACATACATATAGTCAGAATATATGGACATATGTATGTATGTGATTTCCAAAAATATTCACTGAAAGGTCTTTAACCTACGACTTTATTGAAAGCTATACTTATATGAGTAAGTTTCATTTTGCTTATATATATACTATACTTTTCATTATTTTGCAGTCTCAATGGGACAACCGATGTCCCGCCATTTAGAGTAGAGTAGAGTAATTAGAGAATTGTGCTAAGGAGAAAACTTGGTGGTTCTCAAACAAGCGCTATATAGACAATAAATGACCTCGTGGTTGCTCATTCGAAAGTTAGACTATTAAAATCAAGAAATTTTGCCCATAATTAATGGAAATTTTGGGAAAACTTTTTTTTTTGCATATTGAGACTTCATCATCAACACACAACGTTCATGACCTGACTCAAAGTTAAACTATTGGGCCCACACTTCATAAGCTAACCAATAGCAACCTAAAATTAGAATAAAAGTTGGCTTTAATAGTAGAGTAACAAGTCAACTTGACCAGAAAGTTTCTCCTACCATAATTCATTTCAAGGTCGTTTTGGCTTTGCTAAATTTCATACAGTTTGTTGTGGTTTATTTTTGGCCATTTCTGCACGTCACCAGGCTGAAAATCTGTGAATGGCTTGAAACCGGGTTGAGACTATGTTTGTGTATTGTGGGCCGCAATGCCACAACAACATAAATAATAAATTTTTCGTTTGCCTCGTGTTTGGCTCGTAAAAAGCGTTAAGAATTTATTTTTCGGACAAAGAATGGGGGAGTTATGTGCGATTTGTTTGCCATAAATCATGGACATATTTACGGCTTTCACCTGAGCCAAGAGCCCTAGAGCCCGTTGAAAGAGATTAGTTAGGCTCTATAACTTTCTCTTCATTATGTTTGTGTTACGCAGCAAAAGTTTTCCGGAGCCAAGATTTCTAATTAAACCATAGTGCAAATGCAGTACTTATAAATCAAATTTGAACAAGAAGCGATTTAAATAAAATTAGTAGCAGTATTTTTCCTGGCGCCGCTGTAATATGTTCCTGGCTCATTTCGTTTGTTTTTAAAATTTTCACTGTTTCGATTGGGATTTTTGACCCAATTCAATCAAGACAAAAGATGCAAGTTTGTAAACAAAATGCTATATATATATATTTATTAAACAATTGCAATGCAAAATCTTAAGAATTTCATTTGAGGCCATGGCAAATGAAGGGAAAATAAACATATATATTCGTTTATACGTACATATATAAACCACTTGTCGGCTATTAAATTTATAACATTACTATTTGTTTTTGTGGCCTGTTGTCGCTTTCAATATGGCTAATATATAAATTGGCAAAATGCCACAGGGATTTGGGGGAGCAGTGGTGGGGGGCACAATTGTACAAATGGCTTTAGCAACATTTATATCAAATGCTTTACATGCTCAAATATAAAGCAAGAAATCGGGGAACGAAATCTCTAGCTAAACGTGGGCTTTAGCAACAAGTCTGCGCCGCTTTTTAATGATTCATCCAAGAGATTTGTTTTTTTTTTACTCGACACGTAATTTCACTTTTATATCATCTGTTGAAATTGTGCAAAATAACTTTCTTCTTTGCCCAGTTATATAAGCAAAAAAAAAAAAAAAATCACATGAACTAAGCAGAGTTTTCCTTAATTTAATTCTTTTTTAGTTTCGCTGTTAGTTTATATTCGACGTTAAATCAAGTGAAAAATAAACAAATTGCGAAACTCACATAACCAACTGATAAGTTTATATCTAACAGATAAAACATCAAGTGCCCGCAAGTTGAAAATAAAAACTTGCATATAGGAGGAGGGATTGGTCGGTCCATTATCTTTCACTTTCTAGATATTTTTGTGTTGTTTTTGTTTTGCCAATTTATCAGCTGTGGAACGTTGTATTTGTCTTGTAGATTAGAGAGTTAAAGAAATGAAATAAAAAACAAATACACAAAAGAAGCCCGCATGCTAACTCAACTGGCAGAACAAGGAGGCAAGGCTCTCGAAAGGCGTAACAGATGCTAATGTGGGCGTGACAAGTCTCAGCCCAAAGAGATTGCAGAGCAACACAAAAAAAAAAATCACAGATAAATTGCACAACTGGTTGAAGTTTTTCCACTGCAGTGTGTGGGTGGAAAAGCTGTCAGTTGACAGCGGGAGTTACCGCACTTGCCCCAAAAAAATAAAAAGAAATATATCCGACATAATGGTTTTTTCGGGAGAAAAAAATTCACAAGCTAGGCGAGGCCACAGCGTAGAACCCAAACCTTCAATTGCATGGCCATTTATCAATTAATTCGAATTCAATAGAACAACAAGAACATTTGGCGAAATGTTCTGTCGAAACAAGAATCAACCTACGCCCTGCTGTGAGAGTTTTTTGACCCAACCCAACATTCGGTGGTTAAGGGGAAAATGTGTGAGCTAGACATTTTCCTCTTAACCACCGAATGTTGGTTAATTAATTAAACCCTAGATCTGCAATTACGAAATAGCGAAAACAAATACCTCAACAGCGCGAAAAAGGTAAAAAAAGAATGATTAACGGCTTGACAGTGACAGAGACACATTTGGGTTACTTTTCCTCTACTTGAGTCGTCAAAATTGTTCTACAGTTTCGTAGAGAAAACTGCAAATAATTGCCTTAATACCTAAATTGCTTTGAAAATCAAATCTCTTTAGCAAAGCTATGCAATTCAACCAAATGCAGTTGTTCAGATTCTACTTAAGATTGGATACCTAAATATGCATCACTTGGAGGTCAGCCAAAAAAAAAAAAATAAACACAATTAGCTATGATATATGAAAATTGCCAAGAAGCAAATACAAGAATATAAACTTTTAAAAGAAACTTATTCTAAAGGGTGAGCAGGTTGTCTCAGCGGATTTTGCTATTAGATAACAAATATATTACATTATTTTTAAAATGCCTTAAAATTAATGCGATTTTTTATTTAGAATTTTTATGTGTAAACACTTACTAAAAAGCAATATAAATCAACTAAATCTGTTTATTATTAATTATTATTCTACAGCTGCTGCAAAAAAACTTAGTACAGATTTTAATTCCGCAGACTGAAAAGTTCCTAGCCCTTAGAAAAAAAGTTGAATTTTTGTTAGGGAATAGCTAAATGACGTGTCAACAACAAATTTTTTAAGGCGAGTAATGTTTACTGAGACTTTCTTATGTAAATATATTACATTATGATGGTACCACAAATATTTAAGAAGCAATTTTCTATTAACATGACCATGAGTGTTAATGCTTTGGATACTTTTTCATGCTTTTCCTTCTAAAAAGGATGTACGAACCCGACTAAGGCGACCTCCTCACCCTAAATCTTAATAAATGTATGTAATACAAAAATATGAATGATTAATTTCGTTGTTTTATTCTTTCCGAGAGTTTTACTTACACTTGTGAACATCTATTACAAAAACACAATAAGAAAATTTGATGATGCGTCTAATTATTTTTGGAAAGCGTTTGGTAACTTTCCTAGAAATGTCTTTAAATGTATCTCTACATAATACGAAGACTAGGTACCTTAGTTGGTTGGTAGACATGCCATTTAATTAGGCATTAACGCAACTTTTGCTGAAGCTAATTAAATGGCACGCAATTTATAGTGGGCATGTGCCCAAATGATGATTAGATGGTCTGATCATGTTGATTAGAACCGAATGCCGTAAGCTATGCCTAAACCTAATTCAAGTCCACAGTTTTGGGACAAAACCTACACACACACACACACGCAGCCAAAAATTGAAGGCTTTCAAAGTGGGAAAGTCTGAGACGGAGTGAGTCAATTTGTTGCATAGTGGGTGGCTTGCCACCGCCCCCATCTCACGTTGATTTACGTGCCGCGCATGGGAAACTGTTTACAGATTTCGATAAGACATGACTTAAGATTTGCCCATTTTTCAATTGACAAATCCTATGATTTATGTGTTATATGTTTGTTAGTTTGTTGGCTGGTGTCGCAGTCAATCGCTTAACTAGCTAAAAATCGTTTGTCCCAAATTGCAAATTTTCATTTTGCCTGACTGTAAAATGCACGCTGCTTCGTTTTGCATTTTTAATGAGATTGAAGCATAAAATGCATAAAGTGCAAAAGGAATGAAAATACTTCCTTGTATTTTGTTTTATTTTTTTGTTTCTTCTTTTTTGTTGTTGTTTTAGTTCCATATTTTCTTGGCTACTAGCCAGAGGCATGTTTGTTTTTTGATATTTGTGTAAAACTTTTCCATTAAGTTGTTGCGACGAGGCAAACACAAAGACCGCATGGAAAATCCACTTGACTTTCACACGCAACATGGTTGTGGAGTTACTACTTGCTTACTAGCAAAAGGTCAAAAGAATGTTGTAGGGATGCACAACACAATTGGGCCATAAATTTTCTCTTAGGTGAGATTACATCTTGGCCGTAATAAAAAGAGAAAGGTAAGACCGGATAATAGGCGACACTTTCATTGTGCCAGCCACCCACTAGCAACGCCAATTGCAGCCATAAACTCAGCAATCTGCCTTAATATTGAATTAAACTCGAGTCGGCATAGCACCAAGAAATTAGAATCTACCCGAGTCGAATAAAATAAATTGCAAATTGTTTAAGCAACCCAGGGTCAGATCAAAAAATGGTTGCCAGTCACGTATTTGGTCTGTGGAAAAAAATCAAATGAAAGAGCAACAGAAACGTGGCAACAACCGCAACGGAAAAAAATCTGTTGCACATCCATGAAAAAGTGCAGGTCAACTTTTCATTTATTGGCCATAAAAACTAAAACTGAAATAATATACAAAACTTTGTTTTCGGGCCCATTTAAAACGTTAATAAACTGTCAAAAGTTATGCCATAAAGAAGCGACAAAGGATTTCAAAAAAAAAAAAGAATAACTCACCAATGAAATAGAGTTTTCCAAGATAAAAGAACATTTTGTTTATTGCCTCTGTCTGGCATGGATATTTCACAGTAATAATATTCGAGTTTTGAAGTTTCTTATTCAAATTTCTTTGGAAAAATGTTTTTTGAAAGAAAAAATACTTTGGGGAATTGAGTGTTAATAGTTTTTTTTAGCATTTCATAAACGCAATGCAGTTAAAGTTAACTAAAGTTACTACCCAAGGAAATACTTTCTTGAAAGTCCGCAAAATTCCTGAAATTTTTGTACAAATTCAAAAATATATACATATATTTATATCTTGTCCCATGGATTTTCAAGTAAAATCTGTTTTCACACACAATTTAAGTTGTATTTAAAAATACGATATAAATTTGTCATTCTTTATATAAGCCAGAATCATATTTTGTGTAAATCCGTCTCTATTCTTATCAGGCAAGGAACCATATTGATACAGAACAATATTGTTTTCTAACTTCCTAAGATTTGAAATAAGAGAATAGTTTTGTTTTCATTTACAGAAACACATGGCCTTAGTATGGCATTATCAATTTGAGAATCGTTTGCAATTGATTTTTGTGAATGTTAAATATAGCTTATAAAATTGTTGTCTCTCCAGGCTTTAAGTAATTCTTTTTATAGTTTTGTGAATTGTTTTCTTTTGTTGTCTCTTCAAGCATAACATTCCTTTTGAACAAACGACATCACTATACTTGGACAACGCACACACACACACATTATTAGTACCAAAAGCAGCCTGTTGCTTACTGAAACTAAACAAACTAACATTTTGAAGGGAATTCTCCTCAGAGAGAACGCTATCAGAAATGCAACCTTTCAACCGGTTTTAGTTAACGCGCATACGTAGTGCCCCCCTCTTCCACACACTTTCGCTTCAATGCACAGCATTTTAATTAATACGTAAATATTGTCATTTATGTAAACAAGTTTACATACATATATGTATGTATGCGTTTAGTATGAGTTCCACACTAAATCGCCATACATATGAATAAGTTTGTATGTGCGTCGGTTGAGAGGTCGGTCTTTATTGAATGAATGAATGAATGAATTGTAGCAGTTCGTCACTCGAGCGTGTTCTATCATATGACGTCATGCTCAACACGATGGCTATATATCTCATATAGTCAAAGAATTAGGTCATAAACACAATATGTTAAACATCACAGTTTGTATAACGCAATTAATACGCAAAGTATTTACAAGAAATTTGGTATTGCCCATTGAATATGATATGTATCTCAGTTAAATAAATATTTGCGGCTTTACTAAAGAATTATTAGTTGACTCATTTGATTTTCGTATCGTTGATTTAGTGATAAATATAATTGTTGTTTAAATACAAATTGAACGATGCCATTTGGTGTTTGTGTTGACGCAAATAAAATTCCAGATAGGCTCCACATTTTCTTTACCCTCTTTTACCTGATGGTTGGACTCATTAGGCTTATGCTAATTATCTCCCTGGCAGCAAAACAATCACTGCAATGTCCAGCAATGGCCAGCAGCTGGTCACTGCAATTATGGGGCTTGTTCTAGGGCGGATCGGCATGGCAGGAGCGAGCCTAGCAATTTGCGTTACACGAACGTAAGTTGCCCTTGCAGCTGATGATAAAAATAGCCACACAACAACTGCAGCATGAAAGGCAAAAAGGAGGCGGAAGGAATAAGGCAGAAGGCGTGTCGGCATGGCAACATACATAGCTAAAGACCAACAACAAATGCATTTGCCATAACGAAGCTTAAATACTCTTGCAGTCTCTTAAGGGACAAATATTACAGGACTTCGTTAAAACTCTGGGCAAGGGTATAAAGGAAAGATTGGACAATAGATTTCACAATGACCTTTGGACAAGGCTTTTTTAAAACATTTTTAAGAGTTTTCCTCATTTATGCAGCTCATTTTTCCTTTCATTTTATTTGCATTTCTTTTTGCGACCTTCTATATTCTATAATTCAGGGGCGAAGTCAAGAAGGGTATTTTCAGTTTTCAGCTTCAAAAGTTAATATGATATGATATCCAAATATCTACCAAACGGTTCCTTTTATAACTTGTCTGAAATATATAAATCACCAGTTTGTGTTCCGAATTATTGGAACGTCAACATATGTATAAAATAAACTTAAATCTATTCATAAATTGGAACAGATTCTCGATGTTTCTACAGAGAGACGTTCCTGTGAAACTTTAAAATGCATTATCGAAAAACAAGGAATTTCACCGAAACCGTAAAAACAACTTAATTACTTAAGTAAAAATTCAATAGAAATGTTTTTAAAGCTGCCGCCTTATCATTGGCTAGGAGCAGCCCCTCCTTTATAAGGTCGGGAATGCTTTTCTGAATCAGTTTTAAACATAATCGTAATCGTATAAGTACTGTACCCTGGGAAACTTTAAGAATTTGCAACAAATATTTATACAAATATTTAATCACTTTCTATCACTTTTCAATTCTTAGAATTTTGTAATCGCAATGTGACCTTCAATATATATTAATATAATGCATGGTCGCGCATTGAGCATCCGGTAGCGATTTTATAGAATCTGCATATACATACATACATATGTACATATGCTGAACGCCGTTAGAATTTAAATGTTCAATAGTCTATTTAAAACCTACGCTTATTTCTGGAATTAAGAAAATTTATGATGTTAATAGCAGTATTTCATTAGATACAAAACTAAAATCATCATTGGAAAGATTATAAATATCGTTTTCATAGCCAATGAGGTATTTAAGAAATGTGAAAGAGTAACATCAAAACCAGTTTCATTCTACTGGACAAGCAAGCAGGGCATTCATGGAGAACTGTTCCCGTTTTCAATTGACTCCAGCCATCCTCCAGGTGATTGGTTACAATTTTTGCGCTTGCCAAGTCAATATTGACATAGGAAACTGTTGCGATATTAATGTCAGAGTCAGAACATAATCTTTACTGCTTTTCGGACGTCACTGTCAATTTTTTTTTCAATTAGCTGATACGTTCTTATCAAAACTGATATCAAATGACTAACAAGATCACGACCTCTACCTGGAGAGGGGCCATTATGACAAGGACAAATGACCAATTAGCCGCCTCATAGGTGGTGCACGCCTTCACGCTGTTTATCCTAGCCAATAAAATTCCTGTTTATTGATGTCAGAATTTGGAGAGATGGAACACTTGTTGTTGTTTGATGTTCGAATATCACATGTAATTGGGAAAGTATATTATATTTTAGTTGCCAAATGTTTATGCCACACAGGAAGTGGCCTATAAAACGGGGACAATTTGCTGTTCTAATTTGAGCAAACGCTGGCGTCGATGGCGTCGGTTAGTCAACTTGTTTAATTGTGCATGTCTGGCTGTCATTTAGCTCCTTAGCTTGGCATGAGGAATGTGTGTGTGTGTGGAGCTGACATTGAATTATGGGCAGTTGCCATAAGGGTGACCTGTTGCCCTTACTTCATAAGGTGTGGCATAGTGTGGAAATTAGTGGAAATCCCTTACTAAACCTAACATTTGACATGTCAACTCTAAGCCCGGATGCTTGCATTAATAATTCCCTTATTTTTTTAATGCGGAAATGACATACACAGTTTTTCCACTTTTTTTTTCTTTCTTCCCTCTTTTTTGTACATTTCAATTTGGGTATTTCTTGCATCTTGCAACACTGTTGATCTCCGTCCCATTTCCCTTTCCCATACACACACACAAATCTTTTGTTTTTGCGTTGATAATGCTCAGAGTTCGGATAGATTGTGAGTATACATATAAGGAGGTCATATGTTTAAACATATTACTCTACACTCGGGGTATATTTATGTAAACACATATTTGTTTTTCTTAGATCAGAAATCAGGATATCAATTTATTTAGTCCAGAAGCCATAGCTAGTAAATAGGATAATTAAATATTTAGACATTATGTAAAAAGAAACCTTATCGTTATATCTTTGATTTAAAGATAAATCTCCCAATTCAGTAGTTTCATCAAGAATTAAAGTTAACTAGGATATGAGCTCATTTTAAATAGAAGAATAATATATATTGAATATTAATGGCATTGTTCGAATAATTCTTCTTTATAGGGTATCTAAAAGTCAACGTGTCGTATTATTGATATATATTCTTATTTCTTTTTTGTTTATCAAAAGAAACGCATAATATATATATATAAATGCATGTATATACATACTTACACATATACATAAGTATGTACTTTGCATGTAAAAGCATAAACAGACTTTAAAAACAAATTTATCGTCTTCATTCCAAGATTAAACAGTTGGGGATAACAAGCTCAGTTCACTTTGGGTGGCGAATGAGCTGACAGTGTGTGGAATAGAATACAGCTCTATATAATAAATAAATATTTCTGAACTTGTGTATTAAGTAGAAAGTGAGACATTTAAATTACCATTATTTAAATATTATAATATATTAAAAAAATGTTTAATTCTTTATATTTTACAGTGTAAATGTGATTACGAATTGATGCAATGACATTGCTTAGCTGAATAAATTGTTAAGCACAATTAGTTGTAGGGAAATAAATAATTTATTAAATTTATGCAAAACAATATACAATGACAATGGAAAAAGCAATACTCACTTTGACACTCTTCTGTGTCATTTGGATCTCATGGAGTACAGCATGTAAGTAAAATTTTTTTAAATTGCCTATAAAAAATATCCATCTAACAATAACTGAGATCATCATTTGTAAAAAATTAAATGAAAGAGCAAACAAAGATAAAAATTGCCCATCTGTTATTAATATTCTTTAAATTCGTGAAAATTTCCATATGAAATTCAATGCCAAAATGATTTTTATTTGCACAAATAATTCTTTTTTCCATTATAGAAGATTTCAAATAAGATTCATTCACACATATATATGTATACATATGAATGGTGTGTATATAGATATGAACTACATATAAATATATATGTATATATTGTGATATTTAATTCAATGGCGTTTCATTTCCTGTCATAAGTTTTAAGCGGCCTTCATTTCAATCCATTTTTTCCATTTCTTCAAGTCAAAAAAACTGAGTGTGAAAGATTTGTCGAAAATAAACTACAAGACAACGGTTCGACTTGAAATTTGATAGCTAAGCTGACTATTCTTTTTTTGATCTCTTGTGTGATCTAAATAATGAAACGGCATATACAAATGTATATATTATAATATATGAGCGGACTACAAATTATGATGCTTCAACTTCGTAAAGCACAACTCTGCTGCTATCAGTTAGCGGAGGCAATGTTCAATTATCACTAGAAAAACAAACAATTGCCATGAAAAAAATAAGAAAAAAAACGCCAAAGCAACAACAAAAAACGTCACCAGACCCAAAGGCAGAGAGTGAGGTTCATCCAAGCGCAATGCGGCGTCGGCGGCTGCTGCTGTATCTCGGATGGAGCCATAGCCCATTATGGCAATTAAGGCAAATCACTTAACTATATTACGATAGCGCCACTGAATGAAAAATGGTTTTTGTATAAGGCAAAGATGCCTTACAGCAATGAGAGAGCGTGCGATCATAAAAATAAAACGAATTTCAACTTTCTTTAAGATAGAACAACGATTCTGATGCAAGAGAGTGTAAGAATCAAACTCCAAAACGAACAAGTGCAGAGCTCAGATAAAGTATTTTGAAAATAACGCTAAAATTCTTCTTCTTTTCTGTATTATAAAACTTTATAATATTCAAAAACTTCAAAGATAGCTAAAATTTGTTATTTTTCAGAGACTAGATCACATTAATTTAACATTTTTCATTTATGATGACACACTTTGATTTATTTTTCTATTGTGAAGGAATTCGTAGTGCAATAAAACTTTACTGGACAAATGAATAGAATCACCCTGTTGTATTCGTAACTTTTTCTGTCAATAAAATTGTATAGTATTCAAAAAATGCAGATTTTTATCATTACGAATACATTTCTAAAAAATCTATTAATCTATTTTTCGCTCTCTAAAAAAAAAATATTCAATTAAAAACTCTCGATCAGTGGCAAATTTAAATCTTTTTTGATTTAAGTTCATATGCATGGTTTTAACAATAATTTATTTTACTTTTTTTCTTTTTTTCAGTACCACGACCGTATTATGACGAGGCACTGGAGGAAGTCAACTGTGGCGGTGAAATGGGACAACCACTAATAACACCCTGCAAGAATGCCATTAAACTGGATGCACAGACTAATTACACACTTCAATGCGAAGCCGATGAGCCTGTTGAATGGATTTTTAATTATGAAGTGCTACAGGCCGTTGTCCCTTTTGCCAACACTGAGGATCCGTTGCGGCCCTATGGCTTACAGCTCTTGTTGCTGGAAGTCAGTTTTCGGGAAGTGGGAGCCTACTATTGCATCAAGAAAAGTGCAGTACGCTATGGCGATGTACAGATCAATATGAAAACTGAGGATCTAATCGAGAGTGTTAATAGTAATAACGCTAGTTCAATCTATGTCTACGTTAATGATCCCAATAATTTACTGGCTGATACTCCGCCAATAGTAAAGGCACGACAATACACCGAAGTGATAATACCCTGTAAACCATCAATGCCCGAGACAGAAGTAATACTGTCTTTCAACGGTGATGTTAGTATTGCTTTTTTTTTTTTGTTAATTATCACAATTTATTTATTGATTATTTCTTTTGCCAATTTTTTATGTTTTTATTGAAATGTTAATTTTGTCGTTTGTCGACATAGAATTCTGATAGAGATGAAATTCATTCGCATGCGCTCGAACAGAGCCATTACGCTTTTTACAATGTTTCGAGATATAATGATAAATTCGGTTTCATTCTCTATATTGTTAATGCACCACCTACGCCAATATTGTGTGTATCGAAAATAAACAGAACAAAATTACCAATGACAGTATATTTTGATGGTATGTTTAAATATATTATATTCAGTTAGCTGTATGTAGTTAGCCATCGATTACCATCTGTATATATCTAAATACATTGTAGCAAACCTATATTATTGACTATAACTAAAATTTAAGTCCAACCAGCAAAAGTTACAGCAGAGTCAGTTTAGTTTTTAAGCAGAGAATGAACTTTTTTTTTTAACCTTAAAACCAAATGATATATCTAAATTTAATATCTAAATTGTTAAATTCCCTTATGTAGACATATCCCAGTGAGACATCCGCTCGATACGATCCCCAAAGAGGTTTTGTTCTTGAAGTGCGAAGCATCACCGATGGCGGTGAATATTTTTGTGAGCCGAAAGAGCCAGCTCAAACTAATGAAGATGAATCGACGGTTATTAATGTGCTCTTTTTTGGTAACGATCAAATTGATAGTGAGTTTTTGCACCCCCAAAATCGTGATTTTGTGATTTCTGTCTTTAAATGTCGTAAATATTGCTTTATTATTTGGCTTTGCCTACACCAGGATGATGGATACCAAAAACAAAACATATATACACACATACATTGAGAACATTCGCTTTACACCACCCACAAAAACCACCCACAAAAAAAAAAAAAAAAAAAACACAAAACATGCATTGCTTTTATTTGTGCTAACGAAAAACTTGTTGATCTAAACAGATCTCTTACACTATATCTCTATTTCTCTCTCTTCCCTTCTCTCTCTCTCTCCCCCACGTCTACCTTTATTATCTGTTTTATTAATCATGCACTCGGATTGGACAATGATACAACAAATATAATTAAAATGGTTTTTATTTGATTGGTGTCATTTAGATATATTAACTAACAGAGATCAGGATAATTTTGAAGAAGATGTTACTAACCCTACAAATAGTTATGTCACTAAGATTGAAGATTCTGGTGCTGGTCTTGAATATGATATGGCAGATTACGAAGATACAACAAATTTTGATTTGTTGCGCCATAAGCGTAATCCTACGAACTTAGCCCCAATGATGCCCATGCCCTCAAGTCCACCAAAAGGGCGTAAGTGTTTTTTGTAGTCCTGTTGATTGGTTGTTTTGTTAAATATATATGTATATTTGTTTTCCCTGTTTTAAAGACTTGTTTTTATATTTGTTTTTGGTTGAGTTATGGACTGTTTAATATTAAATACTAATAATCAATTAATCAAGCTTTACATGTTATTTTACATTTGACATTTAATCCTAAAGCAGTATGTCCTTGTCTTATGTAATAATAATTTCTCCTCATTTTCACATATTTTTTGTTTAATGCATGATTCTAAATAACTGCTTGCATTGGCTTAGACACTTTATTATGAGCTTTGAAATAATATTAATGATTTCCTTTTTGAACTAAATAGAAGCAAATCGTCGACTTAATAAACCAGTAATAACATCAACTTCACCCCGTGGACATGTATACTACAATGAATCCTTTGAATTGGTATGCCAGATTTCTGCACCGCCTCAAACAACAATTGACATTGAGTGGAAAATGCCAAGGGGCTTTGATCAGGTAAAGCCATAGGCCACAACCATTGTCAAATAAATGAATATTAATTGAAAATAATTATTTAATTCACAGAGTCGCGCAAAGATAGTGAAACCAGATATTGCTGAACATAGTAAGAATAACACTCATAAGACGGCAAGCAGCATTTTGACTGTAGTTCATGCTGAAGAAAGCGATACCGGAGCCTACAAATGCATTGTTAAGGATGAAACTGGAGAAGAGTTCTCTTCTTTTAAAATCAAAGTAATGGGTAAGTACAACAATCTCAACGGAATATACATATGTATATAACAAAAATAATCAAACCAATTTATGTTGTAGAGCCAAAGTCAAGCTATTTGGATGTCCGAGAACCTTCCAATCATTATAATGTCCGTGAGGTTGCCAATAAAACTATACAAATGACAGCCATTTTTGAAGGATTTCCTGAACCCACATTCAAGTGGTATAAGCCGAATGGGAATGAGATTTGGGAAACAGAGTCCAATTTTAAGATAATATCCACCGAATTGAGTACGACACTGCAGTTATTGAATGCCCAATTGGAAAATAGTGGAACCTACAAACTTAAGGGCACAAATGGTGTTAATTCCAAGCAATTGGAATTTAATGTTAGTGTTATATCTGGTCCTGTACTCAGTATGGAGGATGTTTATGTCCAGGAAGGCCATCAAGCTCATCTCAATTGTACTGTTATGTCGTACCCGACTGCAATAGTTACTTTTCTCTTTAAACCATGCAAATTGGAGCCACGTTGGCCGACCTGTCATAATTTACCACAACAGAATTTCAGTGTAAGTAACTAAAAGCTTCCGTTTCTTTTCTATATTAATCACAATCAATATCTGTTCTGTTTTTGTCCCCAATCTCATCGCCCATTCTGTTCACTTTTGTAGTCGGAAAGTGTTCAAAAACAATTTAAGGTACATATATCAACATTAATTTTCTAAATGTAAACACTAATTGAATACATTTCAAATCAATATAGTTCCAACGTACTACTCGACCTGGTGCTCTAAATGTTGAATTTATACACGAGGTCACTTTCACACCAACTGAACCGGGAATTCTATTTTGTGTGGCACAAAATCTGGTAAATAATAATCTTGTTACGGGAACGACCAAGGCGCATGTCTTGCTGGGTGATATATCGGAGAATATGACTATTTACGGACTAGATCTAACCAAGAAGATTGCCAAGGGCGAAAATGAGAGTATTACATGTGAGGCGTTGGCCTATCATTTTGATGGAAATCTTTTATGGTACCAAAATGGACAACCTATCTCAGAAACTGATGGTAAATTTTATTGTCCTTAAAGTCTAATAGTAATCTCAAATAATTTAAACATTTCGCATCTTTTTTAGATCTCAAAATTACAGAAAGCACTACGAAATATTCGTATAAGAGCACCATTCATTTCAATCCGATTAGAGACAAGGATAGTGGCTCATATCAATGTCGGGCCCAACATATAATGCATTCGCAGGAATATGAATCTCGTGAGATAGATGTTTTTGTTCACGACCCTCAGTCTCCACAATGGGAGTATACCAATTTGAATGCTAAATCGAAAATCGAACGAAATCTTGGTGAATCATTGTCGCTTGAGTGCCGCTCCAAGGCGATTCCTGAGGCTACGGTTCATTGGTACAAGGATGATACGGAATTGCATGAGACCAATTTGACGCATATTTTAGAAAATAAATCCCAACTCTTGATCACACATCTATATCCCAAACACGATGGCCTCTATAGATGTGTAGTGGAAAATCGTTTGGGTAAAATTGAAAATTCCGTCACAGTCGTTATAGCCAGTAAGTAACAATCAGAATTTTCATAGAAAGCAGAGGATTACTGATTTTTCTTCCATTGCTTAGATATGCCTGGCATTAAAAAGACTTGGATATGGGTGGTGGTCTTTTTCTTTGGTGCTCTAATCGCTCTTTGCGCCTTTTTGGCTGTACGTTATAGACAGGAACGTAAACGGCACTTGGAATTGAAGGCCGCTGGTCTGGCTAACTTTGAGGAAGGTGCCGTTGAGCATATAAATCCGGCATTATCTTTGGATGAACAAGCGGATCTGCTTCCCTATAATCGTGAATTTGAATTTCCACGAGAGAAACTTAAGTTAGGCAAACAACTTGGAGCCGGTGCATTCGGTGTTGTCCTGAAGGGCGAAGCCGAGGGCATAAGCCATGAAAATGCAGTAACAATAGTTGCTGTTAAAATGGTTAAACGTACCGCCGACAATGAGGTGGTGCGTGCCCTGGTCTCTGAATTGAAGATCATGGTACATTTGGGCCAGCATCTAAATGTGGTTAACCTTTTGGGCGCTGTTACTAAGAATATTGCGAAACGTAAGTTATTAGATTTTCTAAAGACAATCAGCTAACTAAATTTATTGCCAAAACTAAAGGTGAACTAATGGTCATTGTGGAGTATTGCCGTTTTGGTAATGTGCAAAACTTTTTATTACGCAATCGCAAGTGCTATATCAATCAGATAAATCCCACAAATGATCGCATTGATCCAACCATTATGACCCAGCGTATTTCGGATAATTTTGAACTGCATCGGTAAGTGAATTTTAATGTATTTGATAAATGTTTTTAACTAACCCAACAACAAAAACCGTGTCGCTATTAATAATGTGTTGACTAACTCTATTCTTGTTCTCCTGATTGACTTACTCTCTGCCTACACAAACACACACACACACAAACACACACTAATTTAACATGAAATACACCTACACCCTCCACCCATATATAATAATGTATTGCCTGTGGTTGTTGTGCCTGGTTGTGGTATCTTCTTTCTGTGTCTCCTCGCACTCTTTCTGTTGCGAAACAAAAACCAAAAAACACCTTAACAGTGATGGTGGCTTGAAGTATGCTAATGTTGGTTTCCCGAACCATTCATATATCAATCACATGAACTCTGTAAACAACAACTATACCCAAACTCATCGCAGAAACTCGGAGAATGATCCCAGATCGGGCACAAGAGCAGGTCGACCAGGATCCGCTGGGTATAGTTATGATCGTCAGATGGATACATGTGCCACAGAGGCCACAGTAATGACAACAGTGCCAGAAGGTAAGTCTAAAAAGTTTGACAAATAATCGGCAGATTTTAATTCAATTTTTTGGCTTTTATTTAGATGACCATGTTATGTCAAATAACTCAATACAGCCTGCTTGGCGATCCAATTATAAGACCGATTCAACGGAAGCCATGTCAGTGACCACCAGCGATCTAGTCAGCTGGGCATTTCAGGTTGCCCGTGGCATGGATTATCTATCATCGAAGAAAGTTCTTCATGGTGATTTGGCAGCTCGTAATATACTATTATGCGAAGATAATGTGGTTAAAATTTGTGACTTTGGTCTAGCCCGATCAATGTATCGTGGTGATAACTATAAGAAATCAGGTAATTAAACATATCCATTAATTAAGTGTTTAATTAAACGTTGGGAATTTTTTTTTTTTAAGAGAGTGCAAAACTTCCCATCAAATGGCTGGCACTGGAATCTCTAAGCGATCAAGTTTTCAGCACCTACAGTGACGTTTGGTCATTTGGCATTGTGTTGTGGGAATTATTCTCACTGGCCAAGGTTCCCTATCCGGGCATTGATCCGAATCAGGAGTTGTTTAACAAACTTAATGATGGCTATCGTATGGAAAAGCCACCCTATGCAAATGGTGAGCTGTACGAGATTATGCTCGAGTGTTGGAGAAAGAGGTAAACAGACAATTAAGTCGTTGCACAAGAAAATAGAACTTAAATATGTTGGTCCTTTTGTCTTTAGCCCCGAGAGTCGGCCATTGTTCAATGAGCTGGAGCGACGCTTTGCAAGCATGCTGACCGAGGATGTGGCCAACGTAAGGATATAAAACTGTCATAAATTTGCGAAACAGAATATTGCAATTTATTTACCTGTTTTCCCATAGCACTACCTGGATCTGAACAATCCGTATATGCAATCAAATATGCAATATATGAAAACGCAACCCACTGACTACCTGGCTTTAATGGGTTCACCAGATGAGCCAGCACCGGAACGTCCACGCTATGTAAATGGACATATGGTGCCAGATATACGTAAGTATAACGAAAGATAGTTTTTTCTTTTCATTAGCTTGGATGCTGGTAACTAAATCTGCAACTCATATATATATCATATTTACAACCCACACGCACCACCACCACCACCACTAATCCACCATCGCACAGGCATTGAAGAGTTTCCCGATGACTATCAGGAACCCAGTACAGTCTCTGGCACCGCCATTTTTTCACCCACCCGACTTGAAAGCGATGAAAATGCTGTCAAATTCACCGATTTTCCGGATTTCTCATCCAAACAAACCAACGAAACCTCCTCTTTCACCTTCCCAGATACAGTACGTCAGCAGCACTCACCGACTCTATCGAATAACATGGATGGCGGAGCCCACAAGCCACTGCGCAAGAAGAACGGCCTGCCCACAGTGGATGCAGCTGATCGGGCACCCGAGGAGATACCCATGTTGCATCGTTCTTCCAACTCAGATGATGGCGATCAGTCCAACAACAGTCCGGCACAGCAGAGACGGTTTCCTCAAGTCCTGAAGCAGCAATACGTTACGCCCACACCCTCACCGCGTCATCATGTGGAGACGAAACTCAATGGAGACAACGAGAACTATGTAAATGTAAAGCCACCGCGCAAAAATCTCGCCAAAACGCCAGCAACTGGCACAACAACAGACGCCTTCTCAAATCCCAGTTATCAGCCTCTATCAAAGGTCAATGAGAAGGAGGAGCGAAGGTATTAGGAATGACTCCAAGAATGGAATGGACTACTTCAAGACTAGTTAATAAGTTATTTAGGTTAAAATCGACCCATTTTTCACTTTAAGAAACTTAAAGTCTACTTACAGATTTGTGCCAGGCATTTTCCATTTATCGTTAGAATGTAGGTTTAATTAACATTACTGTCACTTTAGCTATTGTTATTTGTCTATGCATTTGTGTATATATGTTTATTTACTTAATATACAAGAACTTTATTGTGAATATTTAAATTTTGATACGCTTTTTTTATTTACGCGCTTCTGAAAGTTTTAACAGATTCATTATGGAGTTAACAGAATCATCTGAGTCGCTGTTAAGTCGCTGTGACAGTTAACAGGTGAAGTAAACCACAATGTGAATAGTGACTTGCAAAGTTTAAATAAAAATATTTTGTAATATTCAGTTAATTTCGTTTTTGTGGGACATTCATCTGAAAATGCTCCTTCGTTATAAGACTCGAAGCTCGAAGTATTTTAACAGACTAGGCGAAAATTTAGATATATTTAATTCAAGTGTCACATAAAATAAAAAAACTTTTCGTATGTGAATACATAATTCTGATATTGGTTTATGATTTCACCTTCGGTGATTTCTACGTGAATACCCCATTGAGGTGTAGTGTGAACCTCACACAATACGTTCACACCAAAAATTTAACATTTGCATTTGAATTAACATTTTCTGTTAGTTTTCGATTTTTCGATTATTGTTGTTTTTGTGCTCACGCTGGGAGGAAGCAGCGCGTCATGTTGCTTGGGTAATTTTTTTTTTTTTTTTTTTTTTTTTTTTATATTTTTTTTAAGTGAATTTGTTTAAATGTGATATAATAATAATGCATTGATTCCCAGACACATATATAAACATAAACCCCTTTTTTTTTTTTTTTTTTTGCACGTGTAAAGTAAATCTAAGTGAATAGCAGCTAAGTGAAACAACAACAACAACCACTACAAAAAAAGGAAAAAAAATCGTTATACCGGGAAAGTGATGCAGTCAAGTGGAGGAATATTGTGGAAAACTAAGATGCATGGGTGGTAATTGAGGACAGCCGGTGGAGAAAGGAGAAATTGCTGGTCAATTTGCACATAATTGACGGTGAATCTAACAACAACAAACTAGTCAAAGGAGCAACAAAAAGAAGGTGGCACAGTCTCTTGTACAGTTAGAAACACACACACACATACATCGCACCCCAAACGGACACACATACTCAGAATGGCCGCAGCTCAATCGGCTTATGCTCGACTGTTGGATCTTTCGATGCGTTCTATGTCCGATCTCAATCTGAGTCGCATCTCTAAATTCTGCACAGCCTTGGGTGAACTGCGTCAGCTTGTGGCCTGTGTGGTTTGTCGCAAACTACTGGTCGATCCCTATCATCCAAAGGGACATCATTGTGATCATTTTGTGTGCCGTCTATGTGTACGTGGAAAAAAGCGTCTCAGTCCCAAATGTCCGAAATGTAATGATTGCTCTGATTATAAAATCTATGTGGAAGATCGTGCCATGACCCTGCAATTGCTTTGCTACAAGACACTATGTGTCCAGATTTTGCAATCCGGACTCTATCCTCAACTGGAGAATCAAAAGATTGAGGTGTCAAGTAATATAAATAAACCGCGCATCAAATTGCCATCAAAGAGTGTACAAGAGTTCATTGTGGAGGGATCAGAGTATGATGATATAAGGGATATGTTTCTCTTTGAGCCGGATATACCATGCCTTAAGACATTGGTTTCATCATTGCCAGATGAAACGCCAAATATCTCGAAGGCCACTACACCAGAGGTGCACTTTACTCAATCCCTGCCCGAACAGTTATCGATCAGTGACATGGAGATTGAGGTGGAAACAGCCACCGGGGGGCATCATCACATTGGTAGTCCCATTCCATTATTGCCCACGGGATCGCGTGTTGGTCTGCAACGTCAGGTTCTAGTAACCAAAGCTAAACCGCAATCCCTGGTAACTTCAAATTGGAGTGAATTGAATTTCTCGTCTGAGCTCAGCTCTGTGAACAATCTTCAAGAAGGAACCTATACTTACGTATTACCCGACCCGTCTGATGCATCTTATATTGTTTCAGATTCATCGCTACTAATCGGACAGTTGGTTCAAATTGATACCTCATCTGAATTAGTTCCAGATCAAGCGTTAGCACAGAAGAACTTAAAGTTGATTGTTCCTGCCAAGGAGAGTGTTGTTGTGACTATTCCAGAAAAGTCTGCGATTATTCCTGCCGCCAAGGAGAAGCCGCACCCTGCTTCGGCTTCAGGCAAAAAGAATACAAATCCGGCTGCTGCTGTAGCCAAGGAGCAGCCGAATCCTGCTGGGCCTGCAGCAAAAGAAAAGCCGAATCACGCTGCTGCAATCAAAGAAAAGCCGAATCCCGCTGCTGCTCCAATCAAAGAAAAGCCGAATCCTGCTGCTGTTGCTGCACACGAGAAGCCAAATCCTGCTGCTGTTGCTGCACAGGAGAAGCCAAATCCTGCTGCTGTTGCTGCGCAGATGAAGCAAAATCCTGCTGCTGTTGCTGCACAGGAGAAGCCAAATCCTGCTGCTGTTGCTGCACAGGAGAAGCCCGTGTCTTCTGTCGCAAAGGAAATGTCAGTTCCTGCTTCTAAACAGGAGCCAGTTGCTGCTAAGCCCAATGAAAGTAGCGATATAGTTGTCCCAGTGAAGCCTGTTAATGCATCAGCCGTCCTCCTTCCTTCTTCTCCTCCTGCTGCTGCTGCCGTTGTTAAGCAAGTCAAGAAAAAGTTGAACATCACATCCAAAGGAAAATCTTCGATCCAAGCAGCTGAAAAGCTACCCATGAAGAAACATTACAATAAGATTGAAGCTTTTAAGCAACAATTGGTTGCAGCTGTCATGGAAAGGGTTATCAAGAAAAAAGCAATGGCTGTGACCAAAGAAAAGCAAGATAAGCGTCTGCCGAAGGCGGTAGTGACACCTGTTAAGAAAGACGAAGAGCATGTCGTCACCCCCAAAAGAAAGCATGCCCAAATGATGGAAGAGGAGAAGAGTACCCATATGCGTTTGCGCAAGCAAACGGCCACCATTGCATCCTCGGTGCAGGTGCAGCCCCCAGGTAAAGAAGATTCATCCAAACGTCAACCCGCAACAAAAAGCTCGGCCAGCAAGGTCAACAAACCAACAGCAGTCGATCTGAAGAAGCGCAAACATTGCCGTTGTGGAATCTCTGGGCCAAGTACTCCAAAAACTTGTCGCAATAATCGTTGCTGGTGCTACATTAATGGTAATAGCTGCACGGATTGCTCTTGTCAGGGTTGTAATAATCCCCATAAGCAAGATTACGTTGATACCGACGATGAAATGGATGATGGTGATGATGATGAAGACGACGACGAAATTTTAGCAAATTTAAAAACTGATATAATAGCTCTGAAAGAACAACAAAAGTCAATTCCTCTTTCTCCTCCTCCTACTACTACTACTTCTCATTCATCGAATATGGGCTTCGAGGGCTTAACTTTGGTGGCTCTAAGTAATCCGGAACAATCGCAGCATCCTCTAGTGCTTGTGCAGAACGAGAATAATGAAATGCAATGTAAGATTACAAATAACTAATTCCTAAAAAGTAAAACTTCAAGAGACGACATTGAGGTACCCAGAATTCATAAATATCATCAAATTTACCGTTTCTTTTTGTTTGCCTATTATGTGTGTGGGGGAGAATTCAGTATCCGAAAACATGTAAATCCAGTTCTTAATACTTTCTACCTATTTGTTCAATATTATGATTCCATTTCAATCCTTACAGTTCCTTTTCACACGTATCAGTCCACCTCATACCTCAATCCATAGTTGTCCGATCTTTGAATAAAATATGAAGATTTTTGTTGGGTAGAGAACTAATTTTATAATTTGACTTGGTCAAACCAGATGGTCATATTATAATAGCAATGTTTTTATCTTTCCTCCCATCTGCAGGTTTTAATATTTTCCAAGGCGATGTTCCCATCGATCCAGCCAATTATGGATTCCAGCGTGTCCAGTTACAAAATAAGGATTCGGGCAATAGTTCCATACCGCAATATGCTTATATGGCTATGCCTCCAGATCTATTGGATCAGGCAGTCAGCGGCGATGGACATGTGGATTCCTCTTCCTTGTCTCCCGAAGTCAAGAAATTTAAGAATATCGACGAGAATAAAGATGCCTGTCCTGGTGACAGTATGACAGCCACTGAAACGGCCCATTCTTTGTTCGAGGATATTATGTCGGGTTCAGACGATTTGTAATATCAAGCAAATTGGAAATTCGATTTTTCTTTCTCTCTTTTTTTTTTTTTAATACCTGTGCGGAAGGGTATGGATAAAAGGCAGTACCGACTATAAGTAGATAATGTGGGTTATAGTCAAGTGCCATGATCCCAAAACATAATGATAATGTCAACAACCAATTTGTATCCACTGACTATATAGTGCGGAAAGTCGTAGTCATCTTGATTTAATTTGTACCCTTTCAAAGGGTACAGACAAATCGATACTAATGTGTTTCCTTTTTTTGTACATTTTCTTAAACCTTTTTTTTTTTTATTGTAAAATTTCTAACTGTTTGTTTATTCTATATAACTACTGCAATTCCTATTCCAAGGTATTTAACTGAAAACATTTTGGAGGTCTCAAAGATTGCAAAAGACTTACGGCAAATATTTGTATATCCTTTTTTTTTTTTTGTGTAGTATTAAGCCTCAAGAAAATTGCAATTGGTCATTAAAATAATTGCCAAGCAAGTAAATTATGTAAATGAACAACGATGTTCTATTAACCAAAAATATGATGTATGTACAACTAAAAGTGTATAAACAATTTTTTTTTCATATATGTAAGACAATATTTTTTTTCATATCTATAAGAACATTTTTTTTCATAGCTATAAGACAATTTTTTTTCATAGGTTAAGAAACTTTTTTTGAGCATGAATACTTTTTTTTTTTGGCACGTGAAAATATTATATATAAAAAAATATATATATTTGCCATAAATTGGCAAAAATAAATCCTTTTTTTTTGAAAATGTATTCAAGTTTAGTTTTTTCTTAGTTTGTGGGGAGCAAGTTTTTTGGAATATCTAAAGTCTAAACTAATATTTAAAGTTCTCTCGCTTTTGGCCATTTTTCTGAGTAAACTAAACATTAACTATAATTTACAAGCACTGTAAATACACTAGCATGGGATTCGAAACAGATTCAAACGTAATGATGTTATCCTTCTTCAAGTGCTGCAAAAGAAAAGTCCTGTTCCTCAGTATGGAAACCATAATACAATTTTAGAAAAAAATATGTTCAATAAAACATAGTTTTCCTTCTTGTGTCATTTCACTTAATAACATATTGATGGCTAAAAATCTATATTGTCTTGTCTTCGGAAAAAAACTAAAAAAAAAAAAAACACATGTAGAAAAACGTTGCCTTTTTATTAGGTTATTTATGAAATTCTGAAAACAAAATAATATAAATAACTGTATTAGTATTTCAGATTCAAGTCCATCTTAATTTTCTAGAGACATTTCTTAATCATCTAGCTAAAGTCATGTCCATTGCCTCTTCTCCATTCACACTCAATTTCGACTTTAATTTCGCTCAACTCGTCTCGGTCGACCCTTAGATAAGCACCAAGCATCTGGCATCTGGGATGCCACTGGGCTCATCACATTATCTCTTGATTAACTCAATGCGTAGTCAGTCAAGTCAGTTTTCGTATGCGAGTGGTCAAGTGTGGACAGAGTCAGAGAGGCTGACTGTGTTTCCTTTTTAAAACTGATAAGAATTTCATTGTGAATCAGCAAATCTTTCGAGGAAGATGTACAATTTGATAGTAATCTTGATGGGAATTGGACTGCTGGCACATGGTGCGGCGGCCATAAAGGAGGAGGCAAATGGTATGTGACGTCACAATGTTATTTTCCAAACCCTTGGCCAAGAGTTGACCTTTGTCTTTCTGTCACAGAGGTAGCTGCTGGGGATCAGGATGGAGGAAGTGAAACCAATGAAGACCATAATATTAATGCAAGTCAAAATCGTGTGGCTGCTCAGTTGGAGGCCGTTCTAGAACATTTCAAGCAAGCGGATCCAGTGGGTTTGCCCGGAGTACCAGTTCCCGATCCCATGGACGTGCCTGATATGAAAAAGAGTCTTGGCATGGCAAATCTTAATATGATGCAAGTGAAGGCTTATGGTTTGTCAAAATTTCGTATTAGTAGCATTAATGCGGATTTCAAGGATCTACAGGTGAAAGCTGGTATTCAATTGGATGAAATGAATGTAAAGGGCAATTACATTCTTAGTAGCTTCTTCTCCAAGGCCAATGGTCCGTTCACAGTGGTGCTAAAGAAGGTTTATGTAGAGGCCACTGCAACATTGGCTGTGGAGCGTGATGGTCATCTGACTACGGATAGCATTAAAATGGACATTACATTTGCCGATATGGCCATGGATTTCCAAAATCTTGGATTTCTGGGCACCGTATTCCAGGGTATTGTGAATTCTGCCCCAAATCTGGTCTTTGATGCCATGAAACCATTCATGCTTCAGGAAGCCGATAAACAGCTGCGTGGCGAGATCAATGCAAATATAGAAAAGTTAATGGGTGATCGTCGTCTGCCCAATTCCATTACTCCATTGGATAGCGCCATTGCGGAGGCTAGAAAAAAGGTACGCGCCATGGGCTACGATCCATACCATGTGCCCGATATGAATAGAACTGTTGGTGTATTCAGTGTCCAACTATCGCAGACATGGATCAATGGTATCTCTAGTTTCTATCGTGTTGGCAATATGTCAGCTGGCATGGAAAACAATACTGTCTCATTACGTGTTCAAATTGGTACTCAGCAAGTGACCGGCGCTGGTCAATGGGAGGTGGGTTTGGGCATGATGACTCGTGTGGGTCATGTACAGTTCACCGTGCAACATATTCGCGCCACCATAGGCATCAGTCAATCACTGGACACTCGAAAACGTCCACAGATCAATGACCTACAATTCGATATGGGCAACATTCAAGTGAGATGCGATGGTGCCGGCACCATTGACTATGTCATGGAGTTTGTGGTGAATGTGTTACCCAATTTATTGCGCTACCAAATAATGGATGCCATCGAGAATCCCATAAAGCAGCGTGTTCAAGAGAAATTCAATACAATCAATGTGGAAGAGGCCATCAAACAATTGGCCCACAAATACGAAGCGGAGGGCAGCAATTTCTCTTTTGATTTTAAAATCTAATCTTGTTAATTAAATATTTCATCAATATACAAAATAATTTTGAGTTGTTTATAAATAAAGACCAAGCAAACCATTTTTTAAAACCCATCAAGTAAATGGTTTTAAGTTTGCAAATTTATTTAAAAAAAAAAATCAAAAATGTGTAGTATATTTAAATAATAAATTCTATACTTTTAGTTCGCACTGCAAGTCCAAGTAGAAGAATTTAAAATTCTTCGACCGGAAATTGTTTTTTGCATGCATGGAATGATATTTTATGGTTCTTTAACACTAAAGCAGAGCAACTGCAGCCGCATATTGCGTTTTACACGTTCGAGAATCTCATCGGCCTTTCGCTTTTGTTCGCCATTCAGGGGCGGATTAATGGCCTCCAGAGCCTCAAGGAAATAATTTCTATAAAAAGGCAGAAAAATACAAGATTAATCGAAAAGTTTTTATGGGCATTAGCACATTTACTCACTTGGCCGTTTCATTGGAGTAACATTCGAGGACATCCCTAAGCAAACGTATATCCACATGAGCTTGTATTGCACCCGTATAGCTAAATCTCTGCACACAGCTCATCAGGCGGGCCAATTCCTCGGATATGGTCTGGACAATGGATTCCAAAATCGGACGCAGTAGGGCCGGTGAAATGCTGTAGATCTCCGAATAGACACCAATCAAATTATCACAACATTCATGGGCATACGGTCTGAGTTGGCCAATTTCCATTTCATGATCCCATTGAAAGGGACCCAGATACATAGAGGGCTCAATAGTGCCCACTAGAGGGTCACCCTTGTGCTCTACATATTCCTCAAGGAGATTGGTAAACAATTGATTCACCGTATAGCGGGAAGTTTCGATGGCCAATGTTGGCAATGGATAACCAAAGCGTACAAAAATATCGCCTATATGAGGAAAGAAACTCTTATTGCAGTAAGCGTAGTTGGCCAGACAGCAGAGCATACGCTGCTCCCAAGTTACAGCCGCTCCTCCACTGTGGGCCACCGAATCCGGTTGTTGGGCATTCGGAAAGCCTAGCAACTGGGACACATTATGGGTGGGCGTCTCTTCATCATGGGATTGAAAGGCCAGCTCTTCAATGACCCCACTAAAGGCCGACAGAAACTCTTGTAGTCGTTGCGAAACCTCACGCTGGCCATCTGACTGTGGCTCGAGAAGATTACCCTCTCTAACTTCTGGTTGCATGCATACAGAATTAACTTCCTCCAATGTTTCCAACAGTAGAGACTCGACAGCCGATGGCAAGAGTGTGGCTCCTGGATAATCTTCGACACCCAATTCCCATGACTCTTGTGAACCCAATTTCTTGCAACGATCTGTGGCCCGTTTGAAAATGATAGAGAAACTAAATAGGCGGACTTCATCGATCAATTTCTGTATAATGTCCAAGGCCTCAGACGGCAAATCCAAGGTAATTAAAGTGGCATAGGCAATTCGTGTATAGCGCAAACATTGAGGAATCCAGGGTAAAAACTGATGAGTGGACGAGGCAGAGCCTATAGGCCAGGCTAAGCCACTAGACTGACGCAAAGCACGCTGATCACCGGCTATCAGTATGGCCAACCTTAGGTAGACACAGAATTTCTCAATTGCATTAAGAATCATTCGCTTGAAATCTCCAGGTTTCGGATCGTGGGGTCCCCGCAGTTCGCCAGTAAAATATAACTGACCCAGACGCCAAAGATCCGGCAGCTGAGATGCTGCTATATCGCAAATCTCCTCGCAGAAATTCACACGAGCTGGCGTGTGACTAGGATCACGAGCTTTTGGTTTCTCCTGGGTTCCAGCTGCATCTTTGTTGGCATGCTGATCAAAAGTCTGGCGAAATGTAGACTCCAAATACTTGGCTCTGGCCTCAATTGCATCCCAGGCAGGATCCGTGTTCCTCAACCTATCGCCAATTGGCGTTCCCGATTGCTGCAGCTCCAAGCTAGTCAGAGCCTTGATCAATTTTTTTTGCTGTTCCACACTTTGCGGCATCTTTACAACCTTTTCGTGCAATTGCCTACGTATGGATAGAATACGTTGGTCGACCTCTTCCAAGACTCGACGGAATATGGGAATCTCTGTTTTGCCAAAGAGATTTTTGGCCCGGGAATAATCGTTGACCACAATATCATATTCGCCTGCCTTGGCCCGGCGATCCACCGAGTTTGGCAGACAGAAAAGAAACTTATGACGAGACAACGCAAACAGAACCGATCGCGTGGAATCAGCCTTTTCCTTGCGCACAAGCACATCCGTAAATATCTTTTGGGACTCGCTAATGGAATCTGTAAGTGACAAAGAACAGTTAGACATGAATTTTTTCTTACTCAATCTCTACTCACTTTCAATAGACTCCTCCAGAACATTAAGCGGTTCATTTCCATGCAACTGTATATCTTCCTGTAACTTATCCCTAATATTCATCAGTGTATCTAACTGATCGATCACAGATCCTGCATTAGATTTCAAAAACGACAATTGGCCTTCCTTCTGACTCTCAACTTTCCTTTTGAGATAGGCCAAGCCAGCTTTTAAATCCTCAAAGGAAGTGGCCAAATGATTTTCTAACAAGAACCAAGCTGGCGAAAAGTGCTCCTGTGCCAAGTCGCCGCATGCATCGGGAAATAAATCTCGCAAATCTTCGGGTATCTTTTGTTCATTGCCCTCAATGGACAAACCCAACGGATCCTCCTGTGTCAGACCGGATTGGGTCAAAGTCCGTCGACCCCATGCAAAATTCTGTGACGGTGACTCCTCTATCCATACTGCGGACTCCTTTAGGGGGCCGATTGTTTCATGGTAAGCACGAAATTGTACTGTTGATGTGCCCACTCCCCCGCTCAAAGTTGTAACTATGATGTCACCTTTACCCTTTGCTGGACCAGTGCGGGCTATAATTTTTTTATCTGATTTCCATTCGGCGGATAGCAAACAATCAGAACCGCAAATCTTCAAGCCTTTAAGAATTTTAAACATTAACTAGATTGTTTGCGATTAAAATCAAGACTACGCCTACCAATTAAATCTTGTGCCCTAGTTCCTAAAAATTCCCCACGAATGGTGACTCTTGTTCCAGGTGGTCCCTCCTTGGGGGATAATCCCGTAACCACAGGCTGCGGAGCCATTAATTAGAAATATTTAGTTATTTTTATTATCAAAAAATATAATTAATACAAAAATAAAAGAACTTCTTTTTTCGCGACGAAATCAGCTGTTTGCCTGCTGCGCTTATCGATTATACGTGTACATGAGTTATCGAAGCGAGTGTTGGAAAACCGGATAGTCAAAGCGCGGGCTTTTTTAAACAGTGGATCTCGCATTGCTCAAAGTAGATTATTTACTAATCAGAGTGCCTTTTTGAAATCTCCTTGATTAAAATAAAAAACTAATGGCAGTATATGTCCTTACTTTTTAGTAAGATAGGTTTTGACATTTTATTTTCTTTAAAGTTGGCTTTTGAATAATATTCACTGTGGTAGATTAATTTCAATATCCTGTGATCTATTTACTAAGTACTTTAGATTCTTTTCGATTCATTTAAAACATTTTGATCGTTGATTTATTAAACATTTATTATTATTTCATTCAGATAAAATTTTATTCAATACTTCTCAAACAACGTACAAATTTTTTAGTGTTCACGCTGGTATAGCCTCTTTAAGATCAGTTGACTTTACTGGAGGACTCCAAGAGAAATCGTTGAACTTATTTCGAAGAATTTTCAAACGACTCAAGAGAATGAAAAATGTGGATCTTTCTCACTCAACTTCAATGATCATCTAATAGTCCTTTGGCATCGAATACAGGTAGCATTTTTGCCACAATCTGATGAGCTTTTTCACTGCTGTACAGAGAGTCCTGGAATTGTATAGCCTGCGGAGTATCCTCGTACAAATCATCAATTTCACCCAACACTTCTCCCTCATATACCATAAAGGGTTGGAATAGCAATGATACAAAAGCAGCTGGCAAATATTTAAATAAATAAAATGAAACTATTTGCAATTTAACTTTTAAACGTACCCATGAAACGTCGTTTCTCAAATTGCAGTTGATATTCATGTAAACTGGGAATCTTGCCCTTGTAGTTGAGTTTCTCCAAATTCTGCCTTAAAGAGTAATAATGCTGCTGCACCAATTCCAATTGCCTGATCCCACATCCTCCTGCAAGGATGAACTAAAGAAATAGTGCAAATCCAAGACTGGTGAAGTGATTACACTAAATTGAAAATCAATTGGCACCACAGATCTGGGTTTTCCATCATTATCATATTGGAACATTATGTTAGTGGTCCAGCAATCACCATGAATTATGGTCTGCAAGTCCTCATCATACACATCATGAGCTCGTGCAGCGTATTCCATTAAATTGGGCAGAATGCGCTCTAATTTTTGATAGTAGCATGCCTCCAATTTAGGTTCAGACTTCACATAGCGTAAAAGAGCCTTGAAAAAGCCGGCGAAAACCCGCTTATAGCCATGCCGATTACGTGAAAAGTAATTTTCTTGTAATTTTTTAGACAGATATTCGGGATGGCGCTGTTTTAGCATAGTTGCAGCAGCATGAAATCTGGCCAGCATGTCAATAGTCAGCTTAGCATGTGCCATGTCCAATTGCTTAACACGATCCGCATTGACGTACTCGAGTGGTGCCAAGTCCTCGAGAATTATAACCTCATGCTCATGATCCACACAAATGGCATTGGCATGCATCTTCTCGGTGATTCCCACTTCTTGTAGAATCTCTGACATCTTGGGCAGCACAAACTCATACATTTCCATCTCTCGGGTATAGACTTCGTATTCGATCCAGAGTTTCATCTGCGGGGCATCCTTGGAGCATTGTTCCTTCAGCAAGTATGTTTCTTTCTGCACTGTTGTCTGTCCACCCCATTGAAAATCCACATGGATCCGTGTAATAATCCCCACCCAGTTTTCGCCCTTGCCAGAGGCTTGCTTTTACCACAATTTAAGGACTTTCAACTTACTATCCTTGTAGTAAACTCTCAGTTTAGACTCAATATAGTTTTCGGTTAACCATTCGGGCAACATTTTCGTACAACTGTTAAAGCTCAACTGACTGCTGTTTGTATGGTACTGAGTGAAATGACTTTATAATAACCAAAACAAAGCTCTTATCTCTGTGAATTGTTTTAACTTGATAACCAATCTAACGTGACTGAAGTAATCTCTGTCTGCTCTCATCGATATGTGTACATGTATCTCTCCCTAATTGTGTGCCCTTTGTTGTGTTTATGTTTTCTAGATGATATCGTCTATAATTTTTTGCCATGTCACTTAGCCCAATGGGCATAGTACTAACATGACTGTGGAAAAAACTAAATTAATTGCAAAATACCTTAAACGTTGTTTCGAATAGTTGCGAAATCCTTCTACGTCACTTTACATCTAATCAACTCGACCTTAAGATACCCTGGAGCAATATCTAATGTTAATAGTAGGTACTTTCAGAGGTCTGAAATATCATTCAAATCAAATTCATTCACTGTCAAGAGAACTGCTTTTACTTACAGACAAGGATATTATTCTTAAATAGGTAAATGTGATAGATATTCTCTCTCAATAATTTATCCTAAACATTTTTGTACACTTTCTTTTTAAGCATGAAGTATTGCCCAGCTAAGTCTCTAATAGTATCATGATAAAACGCAATTAATATTCTTGATAACTTTTCAATTATCATTTGGACTAGTACCAGTTTGAAAGTTAACATAAACAATTTAAGTTGCTAATTTTTTAAACAAGTTAATAAATTTTTTATCACCTTTCTTTTAGTATAAAAGGAGTATCAGAGTTTGCAATTATTCAGTTTAAATTCGTTTTCCAACCATAAAACTACTCAAAATGAAATTCATTGTAAGTCCAAGTCGAAATCCAAGTTTTGAAATTAATTCTGAATGCTTTTTTGTGTAGATTCTTTTCTTTTTTGCCATCATTGGCATGGCTTTGGCAATAGGTGGCAAAGCTCTTAAACTACCAGCCGTAGAAGAAGATGGTCAAGATGGTCTATTTGGAATTGATAAAGCAACACTTAAAAAAACAGCTGGATAGTTAACTAAAATTTATACGTGAAATAGTTATTTTACTACCACCTTTGTCTCACATTCAGTTATTGTTTTTATTTTTGTGGTAATAGAACTCTCGAAATTTAAAACAAACTTCATCTGCGTGTATACTTCACAAGTCTACACACCCAATTGGGGGGCTTTAGCTTATATAGTCTCCGAGTTTAAGGTGTCTATGCCGATGAGGAGTCCCATAATGTCAGTCATGTCCTTTAATTGGATCCGAGCTCGTTTCGATACAATTGATGAATAGAACGCAATTATTAAGCATCTGGAGATAATGGATAATACACAGAGATCTTATTGGACATAGGGAACAAATAATCAGAGCGGCAATAATTATATTTGGTTTTCCAACCAGTTTCCATAAACATTTGGGATCAAGCAGAGCCAAAGAAAGAGCATTATGCTAACTTTACGCGATTGCCGAATGGGTCTTGGCCAATACGTCTAAATGACAATAAATGCGAAACATTATCATGTCAGACCCCACCACCGCCAACTCCACTGAATATTTTAAATTATCCCAGTTTTAATAAAAATTCCCAAATTTCAAATTTTTTGCTGATTAACACGTTAGTAAAATTATTTAAAATCGATAGTTGTATTCGATATTGGAAGCCGATAAAATAGTCTATCTCCACTCGATAAATTCGATCGATGACTATCGACTGTGTCATATGTCTTTCGATTAGCCAATCGATTTCGAGTTGCCAGCTCTAATTTTTTTACAGCGAGTTCTCAATTTTTGGTAAATGTTTACTATTACTACTCGAGATTTCAGTGTTGAAAAGTGGAAAAATCGGGTAAAGCTAGATTTCAGTGTTGTCAATCGCTATTTTTTATTTGGCGCGCTGTTTGACTGACCTGGTAGCCAAATATTTTAATCTAAACTCAAAAGTCGAGGAATATTCGGCTGCTCTGGCAGCCGAATATTGTATTCTAAACTATATTTGTTCTATAAAATCAAGAAATATTGTAAACTCAACAATATTTTCGTTTGTTGAGAATAGTGCGAACAAAAGATTCAAAAAGCCCGCGTATTCGAGTATCCTAAATTCGGCATTTGGCAACACCATCTCAAAATTGAACAGCTTTTTTTAGCCGGAAAAAGCTACTTTTAGCTATAGTCCCGCTAAAAATATTAATTTTCTTTTGTTAATTACTCAAAAACTACGAAATAAATCGCCAAGGCGCACCTGAGGTCGTGCTCGTGCAATTTTTCTCTTTCGTTTGATACCAAAATTATGTTTAAGCGCGTTTTGGGCCCGAGTAGTAATAGTAAACATTTACCCAATTTTTTGCAGCGAATATTAATTTTTTTTTTTTGGATAAATGTATTCGATAAGTTCTAGTGATAACTATCGACTGTGTCGATTTTTTTTAATGTTTCGATTCATTTTTTTCAGCCTTCTTTTTCCTTGGTTATGTCGCCACGTGCAGACGTGTTTTTAAAATTTTCATTACACTTTAAAAAGTTGAACAGAATGGTAAGTCTTGAAAATTGTGTTTGCTAAAAGTTATTTAAAAGTAAATGAGTGAAAGTGTTGCCAATGATGAGACTGATGACGAGACTGA